>NC_090929.1:1214583305-1215208305 GCF_040938575.1 Ambystoma mexicanum | reverse complement strand
AACACCACAATATCTAACAGAAAGATTCTCTAGAAAAACATATAATAGACCCACGAGATTAGCCAACTTTAACTGCCTTCAAGTGCCTCGCTTTAAACTATCCACTATTGGAGGCACCAGCTTCCCAGTTAAGGCAGCTCAACTATGGAACTCACTACCTACCACACTTAGAATGGACCAAACCTTCACTAAATTTAGACAAAACCTGATTATATGGCTCCTAGAGAAAACCGACAAATGAACTTGCAGTTCCTGACTTCATGTGTAAATAACTGTACACTTCATCTAGATATTGACTGTCTATTTTGTCCCACCACTGCCTAATGCATGTACTATACACTATTAATTACTAGATAGATGTTTTGCCATTTATCTATTTCTCTATTTGTCCCACCATTGCCTACTGCATGTACTATACACATGTACAATACACTATCACTTATTAGATAGATGTTTTGCCACTCTGTAACCAATGTAACCTGTTTACTAAGCTGTACGACTTCTTATTGCCTGCGGGTCTGGCACGCATAATAAATATCAAACAAACAAACTAAGCACAGGGTGTTTCGGGCACCTCCCTCACATCCTGTTCACCCCAGACACTCAGGCGCCAGAGGAGGGCTTCAGCACTGAAGCTGCCAAAGGCCATCCAAAAAAGGGACCAAACTTGGTTTGGCGCGCAGAGACAAACACTAGAAGGACCTTTCCTAAATTAAATGGCAAAAAAAGATGACCGGTCGGGAAAGATCATGGTAGTTTCTTCAAAAACCACTGCCACTAGTCATTTCAAGAGGAAATTGTAACATTTGACTGTTACATGAGTGTTTAGACACAGGGGATGCTAGGCAACCCCTCGAGCACTCTATTGGAAGATAGTGTGTGCTGGGTCTATGAATTTAAAAAGACTAGCAAAGTCAATTTAACTTTACATGCTCTGGGAGACAGTAGTCAGTCCCAGAGAAGGTTTTTAAACCTTGGGAAGTCTGAAAGACATCCCTGTGCCACTGCACTGAAGGTGCTTTGTGACACACAAGGAAAAGATGATGCATATAGAGTTGTCTAAAACTCCATATCCAAAGAACACAAAAGTAAAACACACATCAAAATACACGAAAGAGTGGGAAAAAAAGGCTCACACTCTTTCCAGGTGAAAATTTAAATCCTAGAAATCCAGCAAAGTTGCTGGGGGTCTCAAAAGCTAAGGGAAATTAGCACATTCTTGAGAATTCTCCCTAACACCTCCTGCTGATGGAAAGACTGTCCTGGTCCCCTACCCTTTGTGGAGACCAGGCCTGCAACAGGGCTGAGCCAATCCCATGGAGGTGAAGGGGGGAAGAGGGTGAGAGGACTATACTGGTGGAGTCTGGGTCGGGGGCTGGAGGAAGCCCAGGGAGCATGTCAGGGTTGGGAAAAGAGGGGAAACGAGAGAGACAGAAAGAGAAACGTGCAAGAAAAAGAAAGAAAAAGGAGGACAAAAATGAATGCACAGAGGGTGGAGGAGAGACACTAACCTGGCTTTCACTGCCTGCTGCTGACGAAAATACTGTCTTGGTCCCATACCTTTTGTGGGGACCAGGCCTGCAACAGGGCCAAGCGCAACAGGCCCAAGCCAATATAGGGTGGGGATGGCGGGAAGGCGGGAAGAGGGTGAGAGGACTACAGGGGAGGGATCGTGGAGGAGGGAGAGTGGAAGCCCGGGCAGCGGGTCAGGGCTGGGAAAAGAGGGCAAACGAGAAAGAAAGAAAGAGAAAAGTCCAGGACACAGAAAGAAAAAAATGATCAACGCCAACATGAAGGAGGTGCAAATGGGGCAGGTGGAACAGGAGAAATGTTTTTCAAAGTGGCCCCATATAACAATGTTTGAGCGAATATGGTGAACGATGCCAGCCCTTTTAAGTAGGACTTGCAAGTTAGGTGCTCAAGATAGTTTGGTCCAAATATCGAATTTTAAAGTACCTTTGTTCCTATATAGGCATTAAGAAGTAGTTAACCATGTTTCAAAGGGATATGGCGACAGAGGTGAGATGGAATGAATGGCATGAGGTGACTGGGAAGGAGGGCAAGGCAGCAGATAAAAAAACAGGATACCCACAAAAAGAAACTGCTTGGTGTAGAAGCCCACAGGGTAATCTCCAGCGTTCCCTGTAGCCCAATCCACCACTGATAGTAGGGAATAGAGGGCTCGCAAGGAGGGCGTGGCAAGAGCAGAGTAAAAAGAATTGCATGTATTATCTTTAATGAATGGAAATGGGCTTGTTCGTTGGATGAAAAGAAAAATATAAGAGTACTAGGAAGAGAAATGTCAGAATCAATAACGTGTAAAATTGCATTTTGGGGAAGAGTCTGTGCAAATGGCAGATCAAGGTGACAGTGCACGTATGTAGCAGAGTTTGCCGAGGCGTGAAAGGAACAGATGGCTAGTAATCAGAAGAAGCAATTTCACTGGAGGGCGTTGAATGGTCTTCAAATGTCAAAAGTGAAAACAACAATGCACCCGCATTGAAACAACCAGCCCTGCGAACGCAGCTGGGATATGTGTGTCTGCCAGATAATCTTTTTCAGTGTCTCCATGCCACAGGGATCAGAGCACTGACATGAGTTATGGCCTGTTAACAAATACATTGTTTATTTACAAAGAGAGGTCAGCGAGAGAGGAATGTGCTTTACGATGACAAGGGCTTAACTAAACATCATAGTAAAACATTTTACATGTGTATTCTTACTGCAAACCATCAGAAAACCGACTTATGTAAAAAAATACATTTCCTGTATTTTACTTGGCCAAGTTCGGTAACCTTTAACCAAATATTGATTCAAATCTGACCCATTTCAAATATTTGCACGCAATAAAGAGTTCCAATTGAGTTCATTTAGTTGCTGTTATGTAGCTCCCCTTTTTTTTCAAAACATCTCCTTCTAAGGCTCTTGTTTTTAATTGAAGTGGTGTGTGGTTTACATTGTGGTGATTGTGTTGGTGTGCCCATCTCTCCAGTTGGGAACAGTAAAGCAGCAAAGTGGGCCTCATTATGACCCTGCCCGGCTAGAAAAAAATGCTGATAAATACTTATAGCGGCAGTTTACTGGATCGACAGTGTGAAAGTATGCCGGTGGAGGTGACCCGACTTACTTCTAGCCAAGAGCAGGAGGTAAGTCTTGGCTGGAGGTAAGTCAGCCCCTCACCGGAATGAATAGGGATTTACCAGGGCTTCCAGAGTTCAGAGACGTTTTTAAGGGAGGGCAAAAGGGGCACTTGCCCAGGGCCCCCCACCTTGGAGGGGGGCCCCACAAGGCTGCCTGATATATAGAGGTAAGATTCCATTGTTCACCAGACTTAAATAGCATGTGTCAGGCTATTTTATGGCATGCTGCTGAGGTTCTAAGCCCATTGCCTGTCTGTTTTGACAAGTACATTCTGCCTTGATCAATTCATCATGTAATGCCTTCTGTGTTCACTGTGGTATACATAGTGTGTGTGTTCCTAAGGCACAACTCTGTGGCATTCTTTCCTTCCTGTGGGAATCATGTTTATCACGTGCAATAGCTAAAGTTGAAATGCATATTGATAAATCGAATGCCACAATCGTTTAGAAGTTAGTTCAGTGTGTCAAGCACCCATTGCAGAGATATGTGTTCATATGCAAGATTTGAATAGCACATTCTAGCAAAGCTGGCTGAGCCTTTTCTATGTTTGAAGTTTATAAACCTACCTGAATATGTACTTGGTTTTATAGCACCACAGGTGCTATTATCAGCAATATACCTGCACCAGATTGGGGTTGCTATAAAAACGAACATATCATCTGTATGGAGAAGGTCTAGACATTAGTTTGATCAGATGGGATGCTGTAAAACCTAGGCATTCACCTCCAACAATGAGCATATACTGTTAGTCCAAGAGGTGAATACGTATCCAAATTCAAGACAGTGAAAAAAAAGCATTCAATCTTGTATCCTGGCTTTGTCAGCAGACGATACATTGATCTTGGTCAAATCATCTAGTATATTTAACATTACTGAGCTGTCTTATGTGAGGTTTGCCTTCTTGTATTCAGTGGCATTGTTTAGCCCATTACTTGATCTTTCTTCTTATGTAGGCCAGTTGACTGGAAGGGGTAGTAGACAGAAGACAGCATACCAGATGTTGCAGTCCTTGGGCAAGCATATTTTAACGTCTGCTCGTTTGACACAAAAAAACGGTTTGCTTTTATATATGACAATGTCACAAGCCATTGTTTTGGAAGTTTTTAAAACTTCAAAATACGAAAGAAAAACCCAGATTAAACCTGTTAAATCACATCAATTGGTATGCTGGTACTTATATACTTCCCTTGATGATGGAGAGAATGAAGCTAGATTCATTACCATTTTGCATAAAACAGCCTTCTATATTATTTTGGTTTCAAGTGGCACCCAGTTTGATTTACACAATTGTGTGTCTGTTTCTTCAGTATGAGATCCTAATAGAGACATATGGTCATTCATACCAATGTCTGTTTACCTTTGCAGGGGATGTCTGCTGACTGTAGACCCCAAGGAGAACCAATGACAGGCTCCCCACCATTGTACTGACGCTAGACTTCTGCAGCGTCCTTATGTATCTATATTACTTGATGATTTGATCTATGTATAGCTATGTTGTTTATACTTTTTGAGTTATTGTCTCTCATTCATTGTGCAGAACATATTTCTACTGTATGTTTAATTTCTCTTTAGTGCCCACCTTGGACTACATTTAGCCCCTGACGGATTTTCTTTTTTCACCTGTGTAAGGAAAGAAAAATGTTGGTTGATGAGGTTACTAGTAAGAATATGTAAGAATGACTTTCAAATGTATGGTTGTAGTGTGTGAAGTGTTACACTGTTCGATTTTGCACAGCACCTGACACTTTAGGTGTGGTATCCATACATGAAACCATCCTTTTTTTGGAACCCACTTTTAAATAATCCTACTTGTTTTCCCTGATGGACTGACTGACATACCATTTAGTAATTGTTTTTATTATTTGTGTATATTGTGAGCCACCTGACCAATTTGTCGGGTATCCAGTTTCTATGTATTTCATCCATATTAAGTTTCAATAACATTTTGTATTTTTTGATCTTTGGTTGTTTGGTCTGCTTGAGACACTGGCCTCTGCTCCTTGAGGTCACTGTTCAGGCACATAGCCCCTGCTTGAGGTATTGTCTGCCCCATGACACATTATTGTGCTTATCAAGGTGTTCTAACCTTTCTGAGGGATTGTCAGGTTAGGGCGTTTTTGTCCCTTTTACCTCTCTTTGTTTTCTTTGGTTTTATAAATGGTCATGTTTGTTAATGTGATTTGTGTACTTTCCAAGTCAGTTTTATAAAATGAGATTGTTTTAGTTCATGATAAGAACTGGAAAAGAAAGTGTTCAAATGTAGAAACTGTAGAGTTGGCACAAATCCACTCTTTAACCAATGTGGAATCCTGGGCCTCTCATTTAATCTTGGAATTGCCTAACCTCTCAAAATTGCCAGTCCCTAAACCTTTGAAATTTGTCAGCCTTGAGAGTGATTTCCTTCTCAGGGTATGATCTTCATAAACACCTCACTCAGGTTCACTGGCTATAGTGGTGTTTCCACTATAATAGTGAGCATTGATATATTGCACACCACAGCACGTGTTCCTTTGATCTCTAATGGCACCACTATTTGAAAACCATATCCCACTTCTTATCTCAGTCTGTCTGGATGCATATACCTTCCTGGTAGCTTCTGATCTGCCTCCCCTGTCCATGCTATGGTATGTGTAGATTTCTCCTTCCTTCCAATTGATTTCCTCTATACATGCTTGAGCACCTTTGCATTCTGTGAGGCAGCTACTGTGAGTTCTCTCTCTATTCTGGGTTACATGTTCCTTGTACATACAGTCCTGCATTAATACTACAGGCTGCATACCTTCCTGGATGCTCTTGATAAAAAGTATCATGTATCTATGCTAGAACAGAAGTAACCTCTCCGTAGACTGCTAATGTTGGCCTTCAAATGCTACTTGTTTATCATACTGATTCATTCTGAGCAAGAATGAAGAGGGTAAGGGGACTTAAAGGGAGTAAACTTGCTTATTTTGAATGCTGCAAGTTTTGATCAGGATGAGGGGTTGCGGGTACGACCATATATTATTGATCACTTCATTCCTTTGGTTTGGTTTGGAGGAGGGGGGGCAAAGATGTCCGTGCCGAGGGCCCCAAAAGTAGTTAAGATGGAACTGGTTCCACTGCCTGTAAAATCCTGGTATTCTGGGATATCCGGGGGCGGAAATGGTAGGTTTGTTTGCAGGTATACTGGCAGATTATCCACCATGATACCGGGACATTTGGAATGAAGCCCCCTGTGTTCATGCACTGCAACTGTGATATAATGAAATGCCTTCACGAAACATTGTCGCAGTGCACACATGAGAACATCTTAATTTAAAAAATTGGATATTTTATCTTCATGGTGGTTTCTGCAGATTCACAGATTTCTACTCAGATATCAGGACTGATAATGGATCATTGCTGACCAATCAGAGTGCACTACTCTTCCTCTGACATCCTGTTAAGATGAGGGAGATGTCTCAGAACAGTCAAGCGACATCCTGAACCCTGAACACCACTGCTTCTCCTGGTCACGAATCACTGTGATAAGAGATTTGAGATTGAAGTACTTTAAAGGAAGAGTCCAAACTTGACTAAAAAAAGATCTCAGTGGGGTGCAGCAGAGGGGGTGGATGGTGCGAATTGTGAGTTGGTGGAAACTAGAGAGTGAGGAATTAGTCAGCATAGGGGAAAATGCAGAGTGAATTAAGCCTATTTTGTCTGCTGTCCCAATATAACACTAGCATATGAGCGAAGAGGGAGATTTCATGAAAGGGTGTCATGGTTGGACTGTGATAGAATATAGGGCTGGGCTGCAAAGGGATGTCATTTCACCAGAATGCCAGGGGTAGCAGAAGTGACATCACACGACCCTTGATCTCTGATAACATCATCCCGAAGTGACATCACAGGAAGCGATAGAATGTGACCTTTCACCCCTTGACAAAACAGGACGTGGCATCACATAGCATTGTTTCTAAGTACAATAAAAATAATATGGTTACGATATCACTGCAAAGTGATATACATTTCATATAAGAATGGACCAACATATGTATCGTTAATATCAGCGCGTATAGGCCCATATTACCAAATTACTGTGAATACAAGCAGACATCCAAAATCAAATGATAATGATGTATTATGTAGCACTTATGCTTAAACGGTTCATGTAGAACAAATATACACACAATATCACCCAACCTGTGTTGGTACTCATGTATCAACTTAAGCAGGATGAAAGGCTGAGTTCACCTTGCCGGGAGTCGAACCTGCAACTTGCAGATCACATACACATTGTAGCAGCGAGCGCTCAACTCACGGAGCTATTTTACAAGCTATAGCTATCCGAAAACTAGCCACTCCAGAAACACAGAGCTTCATGCTGCTGGCCACAGAACCTGGAGACTCAAATTTGAAAAAAATATAATAATGTTTTTTTGAAATATTTTTTTAGGGGTAGCAAGGGAGACCACAGGGGTAGCAAGGGAGACCCCAGGATTTGCAGGTGCGACCACTGGAGACCCCTAAATGACATCCCTGCACACATTTCGACTTTGGTGACACACCATTTCGGTAGTGTGGACACTTTCAGGGACATTTGTGTGGAGCATCATGAGTGGTAAAGTATATTGAGACAGATTAAGCTGTCAACATGAAAAGCTGCACAGAATGACCAGTTAGCAAAGTAACTGTGATGAAATGCCTTCTGCTTTGCAGGGGTATAAGTAGTGGCGAAAATGCCTAAACAGGCCCCACACTCCCACAAACCAACAGTGATGCAATCATAAAGGTAAACCAGGCTAAGAGATACACTTAATTTGCCTTTTGTGGTAACATGGGCAACTAAAGTCTATACTCTCCAAAGGGGTGTGAATGTGAGACCGTAGCAACCCAAACAGCAATAGTACAACCGTTCCAAAATCAAAGCATGCCCAAATCAAAGTTCTATAAAAAATATATTCTTTGATTAAACAAATCAATGATATAACTATTAAAACCACTATCTAAAACTCACCCCTGTAAAAAAAAGACAGAAGATGCAGAACATGAAACGTAAAAGCACTCTGGATATTTTGTCAGGGAGGATAACAGGCAAACAATTCAAAAATGTGTATGAAAGGATATTTCTTAATGGAAAAAAGAGAAAAAGGGTTTTGACCAGTCTCTAGGGTCCTAAAAGGTGGACAAGAGGGGCAAGGTCACTTGAATGTTCCTGATTCCATTGTTAGGCAGTTCGACTGGGCTAAACCTGGCTTTGAGGTTCTGTAGATGCAGATCGTACCAGGTTCCAGTGCATCAAGTCATAATGGTTGAAGAGGCAAGCTGGCATTCAGTCGGTTGGAAGCAGTTGCTCAGTGCAGTTCAAGTATGGCATTTGACCGATGCAATTCGGGTCAACAGGGTCGGTTTGAAGGTTGAGTAGGTTTGAGATTTTTAGTAAGCGCTGGTTTGGGTCGACGAGTGATGTGATGCTCCAACGATTTATGTCGAGGTACAGTGGTTCTAAGCTGTGATCCTGATGGCCCGATTCAATGTTCAAAAAGGCAGCGATTCAAAAGTTTCTTGCAGTGGTGAGCTGGTTGTTCAAGCCAAACAGGTGACATGCTCTGCTTGATGCAGCGTGGTGGCAAGCCGGTTCAAAGAATGCAAAACAGTAGTAGCTCAAAGTTCAAAAGAGTGCCAAAACCATCAGCAGCTTGTCCTGTTTGTTTGAGTGTGGTGAATATGAGTTGAAAGCAGTTTGATGGGTTTGATGGGATGGATACAGGAATCCTCATTGATAAGGCTCTCAGGATGATGTGAGACCCACTGCAACGAGCAGTAGGACATGGTGAGTCCATCCCTGACTCTGCTCTTCCAGCCTAGGGAGGTTTGCAAGCAGAGTGGTAGACCTTGGTTCTTAGCAACAGTCACCCCCAATGTACTCTTGGAGCAGTTAGGGAGAAGAGCATGCCTCTGCCTTGGAGCACTCCTTCTTCACCTCAATAGCGGAGGCATTTAGAAAGATCAACTCTCCCAAAAGAGGTCCAAATGAATTATTCCTTAAGTCATAGATGATCCAAAAGTGAATCACAGAAGGTATGGGAGAGCCCCTCCTTTATAGGAAAAATGCTACACAGGATAGGATGAAAGCAAGCCTGCTTTAAGGTGTCCAAACCTGTCTTTGTTATAATTGCCCCTTGCCTACTGATATCACAGGAAAAGGAGGGGTCAAGAAGGAGAAGAAAGCCCACAGAAAAGTATAATGGAGGAACCCTTTTTACTAGCTGTCCTAAATCTGCCACATCCCAGCCTGTAGCTTCAATGGTTATCATGTGTTTAGCACCCTAGTGTGAGGCACTCTTTGTTTTGCACTTGGCATTTTGAAGCATGGCTCACAGGGCATATCCATCTGGGATATCCCAGGCCTGGCACGGAAGGTGTTACTTTCCCTCCAGACAGTCAAAAGAGGCATGCATTTTGCTCTTTGTCACATTCACTGGAATGCACACAGCCGAATGTCTGAAATCCACATAACTTTTCACCTACAGAATTAAGCAAATCCAGGACTACCTATATATGAAAGAACAAACATCATCAATCCCACCGATCAGAACAATACCAAGCATACAATCTATTCTAGCACCGAAAGACTTCAAACCCTTCTTGATACAGGATTTCCTAACCATGGTCAACAGTAACAATCAGTGGTAGCAGAAAAACATGTTCACCGTAATAACCATCCTTTCTTAACATCCAAAAGAAATAACACAGCAGCCAGTATTCATGCCTTCTATCTAAGCCCTCCCTAATGCATTGATTGCTTAAGGTGCTGTCCCTCGTAGTTTACAGACAGCCTTCTCCAAAACTCCATGGCTTATCCCAATGACCCAGCAAACTACTGATCAATCTCCAACACATCATCCAGCACAACTTTCCTTAAGGTTTACTGCAAGAGGAAATTAATCTATACTATGTTCCAAATGGGACATGCTAACAATGCTCATGTCAACTCGTCTAGAGCATTAATCATATTTGTCATCTCCACAGCATTCCCCAATATCAGCCACAGACATTTTCTTTGAAGATTGGAAAACATTGGATCAAAGGGAAGTGGTATGCTTGAGGATTTTCTTCCTCAATGGCAGGCTGTGACAATACTCAATCTCAAAGATTCCATCCCCTCACCTCTACCTTTCAATATGTAAGTTACCCCCTTTGACAAAGTCCCCAGCCTGTGCCTGAGGTCATGCATGTGAGTGTCACGAAGGCTGGGTGTCACTCTCTGCTTTATGATGCCTCGCCCAGAGGTGCTATGCGGGAGATCGCCGGGACCACCTTACCTTGTCTCAGCAAATCATGATGTTATCTGTACTTCACTTTCTCGTTGGAAATCATTCAGAGCAATATCGATGCACTTTCATGAATACACAGCTACTCAAAACAAAAACATCCCTCAAGTTACATAAGTGCAAGATTTAAACCAGTAGACATCATAAATATGTAAATGCCAGACCAATGCACAAAATTCCCATTTACTGATTCACCAAACATGGCAACCAGTTACTGATTCTAGAAGACCTCAGGTCATGGGTGCTGTATCTATAATTTCCTAGAATAGCCAGTGAATGCGTACATTCCTGAAAATTTGACACACATTACCAATATCAAGATCGAAAAAGTGTAGAGGCAGCACCCTCTGACTTCCAATGTGTATTCCCTGCTAGGTAATGCATTTGCCCGTTTGTTCATAATTGTCTTTGCATGAACTTAGAGGTGCCATTCAGGTTTTAGGGATGACATTTGCCCGTTTGTTCATAATTGTCTTTGCATGAACTTAGAGGTGCCATTCAGGTTTTAGGGATGACACAGTGGGATGCCACCCCCCAATGAGCATTCATGAGGCCCCTAGTAGGAGCAGCTAAAGAGGAAAACAGTCAAGAGTAATTCACCTACCTACATTTCCGAACCTGGAGGAGTGTCTTCTCTGTGCTACAACCTCAGAATGAGACAAACGAGAGTTCAAGCAATGAAACTATGGTTCTGAAAACTCCACTGTACACCTGCATAAGGTGCCTCCAAGACGAGAACCATTACATATACCTAAATCCTCATCCGGACAGCTGATGTCGCCTTTGCGGACATGGAATTGAGACATCTCAGCATTTACTAACCACTTGTTCTGCACTAAAACCTTATTATATGAAGGGCTACATGAATTTCGTCAACCACATTGAACATGTTGAAACAGATTAATTTTGTAACAATTTATACAGCGCTTCTTCAATTCTCATTATAGCAGCGGCTTATCACGTTTGGATAGAGGCACTAAAGTTAATCTTAAATTCTGGGGAACACTTTTAAAAGTTGCTAATTATTTTATCTGGCACGCATTTTACTGTTGTCATGTTTGGAATTCTTTTCTTTGTACATGTACTGTTAAGTCCCCTTTATACATGTACTGACACATTTTTATTTCATGTTGTGTCTGTGATACTGTTTGAGCTATGCAACAATTTTGTTTGCTTTTCTCATTTTAAACTGTTAAAGTTATTCTTTATATGTAAATCTAGAGCTGTTTTTAATAATTTAAATATTTTTTGTAATGTATCTGTGCTTAAGGTTTATAATAGCCAAATGCACCATAAAGAAAAATATACATATACCTAAGGCATTTTAGAACTTAAGGACCAGTTGAGCATCAGCAATTTTCCAACAACTGTAGCTGCAATCTCCAACATCACCAATGTTCAAAGTAAGAGCTGGCTCTCGAGGAGCAATGCTTGGCCATCTGTGGAGCCTGAATTATTAGATATTAATTGAGAGCTGTGTAAGCCGCTTGCTCTCTAAACCAAGTGAACTCCCTGCTTGCATCCAGCAAGTCTAGGGGAACTAATACATTGGGAAGTCATCCTTAATGTTGCCACACGTATGCAGGACCTTCATTTCATGTGTGTGGGGGTGATTGTAAGCTGCAAAAAACTGCATTTGGAGATGAAGCAGGACAGGAACCAAGGCTGTATACCCGCATATCACTTCTTCCACTTGCTACTCTGGCTACTGTCATACCTCAAGGGGTATGGTGGTGCTGATAATAGATGTACATTTTGACCGAACTCCATGGCACCCGTTTAATCTACATCATAAGGATGAAGGATGAGGGAACCTTTCTGCATTCAAACGTTTGGCCATGAGGTCAAACACAAATCCTTATAGTTGATGCTTTATTTCACTGAACAACAGATTCAGCTTAATCACAAAGGTTTTCTTTGTGCACATGCCCTAATAGGCAGCATGATCCCTGCCTATGTGCATGCTTCTGTGCAGTTGTCCTGAGATCACCTCAGTAATTGATGTGCTCTTGTGTATCCTGTAGTCTGAACACAGCTTTCTGGGATGAGCCCTTATGTCGCCAACTAATTGTGCATGAATCACAGAAATAAGGAATAATCTTCATTAGCACCCCAGAAAAGGGGTGCTGACCAATAAGGATGCTCGGAATGCAGACTGTATGGTACAAGCCAGCATTCTGAGCAGCCTGGGTGCTGCCAGTCATCGCCCCGTTCCCTTCTCTGCCCTCACCCGAACCTCTTAGCACCTGTGTAGTTTCCTACTCGGGTGCTAGGAGTGCGTATTTAAAAAAGAAAAAAGAGAGAAACGTAAGAGGTGAGGGGGGGCCGTGAATTAAGGGGTGCTGGCTGTCAGCACCCAGGCTGCTCAGAATGCTGGCTTGTACCATACAGCCTGCATTGCCAGCATCTTGGTTTGGCAGCGCCAATGCATTAGTTCTTTTTTTTAAATGTACACCATTAGCACCCGCGTAGGGAACTACATGAGTGCTAATGGTAATATAACTCTCAGCAGAGTGCCAACCCTATCAGTAATGACACTGTTGTCCACGTTAAGGGACCCTCACTTCGTACGAACCTTTAACTATCTTGGGAGGCGGGCCATTACCCACAGGGTCAGCCCGCCGCCTAGGGTCATATCAACCCAATAAAGCAGGCTGGCTAAATAATCAGCCTGTTAATTTTGACAATGAGTGAGTTTAAGAAAACGCCAGCATCCTTTGAACCTGCTTTGTGCCACTAAAGGGCAGACATTTCATATCAGGAGACTGATGCAGCAGGGCACAGGTATACACTGTGTTTTTGGCATGGAGCTTTCTGAAAGGAAGTTCTGTTTAGCAGACCACGCTTTCTGAGGTGAATTGCCCCATCATTTTATGATTATTAAAAATAAAAAACATTGGGGGCTCCTTCATACTGGGTGATGTGGCGCCAACCCACTAGATATGTGCAAACCCAAAGCCAGTCCAGGGTAAGCGCTCCCAGGCACTCTTGGGCTGGCTTTAGCTGTGAAAGGGAAATATGGTTTTCCTTTGACAGTTAAGTTCCCCAGCACGCATGTTCAATGAGCCAAAAAAGGCTGGGGGTGTTTTGCTTCCCCAGCCTTGCACTGCCCATCAGGGATGCAGGCTGGGGAACTGCAGGCCTATATGTGCCTAGGGGTGCTCCTGTGCTTCCCAGCACATATAGGTATCCTTGGGCGGCATTTGGAGACACTCCGGTTTTCTGTGTATACCCTCATGAACCAGGAAGCTTTGTGCTTCTGAGAGCTTCCTGGTTCCTGAGGGCATGCACCGGAGACTGGAGGACCAGGGCAGCAGTTAAGAAACATGAGTTGTGTATGTTTGCATGTATCTGCATCTGCGTGAGTAAATGAATGTGTCTGTTGAATGCATGCATGCATGCATTTTTATTTATTTATTTAAATTTGTATAGCGCGCAAGCAGCCCAGGGGCATTGAGGCGCTGTTACTTGCATGAGCCTAGTTACAGGCATGGTATCAGTAAGAGGCATATTACAGATAGGAACAAGCAAGGTTATCATTACAGCTTATGCGGTTGGTCAATACAACTTAAGCAGTGGGTCCTATGGTTGGTATTATGCTGCTGCGAGGGACCTTATGAGAAGAGGGTGGTTTTCAGTGCTTTGCGGAAGGCTAGGAGGGAGGGCTCACTGCGGATGGTGGGAGGTAGGGCCTTCCAGTGAGTGGGTGCGAGATAGGGGAAGCTGGATCCACCTGCTCTGGATCTTTTTACTAGTGGCACAGAGAGCATGTTGGTGTAGGGTGATCTTGTAGGTCTTGTAGAGGCGACGGAGTGGATTCTTTGTGAGAGGTAGTCGGGGGCAGTGAGATGGATGCATTTGTGTGTCAGTGTGAGCGCTTTGAAAATTATTCTCTCCTTTATTGGGAGCCAGTGGGCTAGTTTTCTGGCTTCCGAGATGTGGTCCCTTTTGGCAATACCTTGGGCTGCTCGGAGAGCACTATTCTGGATGACTTGTAGCCTCTCCAAGTTTCTTTTTGAGGTTCCTAGGAAGAGTATGTTGCAGTAGTCTAGCCTGGAGCCGGTGATGGCTCTGGCTATGTTTGTGCAGTTCTCTTTGGAGAGGAAAGGCCTGACTGCGTTGATCAGTTTAGCATGATATGCGGCTGAGGAGGCAATGGCGTTGACTTGTCTGTCCATGGAGAGGTTAGAGTCTAGATAGACTCCAAGAGTTTTGACTGAGTCTGAAACAGGTATTTTGATGGTGTCGATGGTGAAGTGACTGAATTGGGAGTCAAGTTTTTTTTTCGTTTCGGGGGAACCTACCAGTAGGAGTTCTGTCTTGTCAGAGTTGAGGCATAGTCCATTGTCTGCCATCCAGGCTTGGATGGTGTTGTAGAGGTTGTTAAGGGTCATGGAGTCAGTGTCGTAGTTGCCTGTGAGGGTAAGGAGGATCTGGGTATCGTCCGCGTAGTTAGTGTAGGATATACCCATAGCGTCGAGGATGAGGAAGAGGGGTCGTGTGAAGATGTTGTAGAGTGTGGGGGAGAGGCATGAGCCTTGGGGCACGCCAAAGAGTATGGTAGTGGGTGAGGCAGAGGCTAGGTCGGAGAATACTTGCATGGTTCTGTCTTGTAGGAAGGGTTTGATCCATGCTGTGGCGTCAGGGGAGAACTTGGCAGTGGAGGAGAGATGATGGCAAAGGACGTCATGATCTACGAGATCGAACGCTGCAGATAAGTCAAGGAGTAGGAGAAGAGCTGATTTGCCCATGTCTCTGGCATCGTCCATTTGGTTTTTCAGGTCAAGTAGGGCGGTTTCAGTCCCATGTCTAGGGCGGAAGCCAGATTGGCGGAGTCCCAGGAGTTTGTTTTCTTCGATGAAGTGCTGAACCTGCAGATAGGCTGCTTTGTCGAGTATTTTGAGGAGGAAAGGGACAGTGGTGACGGGTCTATAGTTGTTGGGGGAGGTGGTATCGAGAGTTGGTTTTTTTAAGAGGGGGCGGACCCATGCTTCCTTGAGGGAGGTGGGGACTTTCCCTGTTGCGAAGGAGGCATTAACAAATGCTGTCAGGAAGGGAGCAAGCGCTTCAGTGCAGTCCTTGATGAGAGTGGCTGGGCAGGCATCACCTTTACAGTTGGATGCTTTGATGTTCTTCATTATGTTAATGATGTCCTTTTCCTGTATGGATTTGAAGGAGAAGGGTTGGGGAGGGTCTTGGGCTGGTGGTGGGACAGGGATATGAGTATTGGGCAGGGCTTGTTTGGTAGCTAGTATTTTGCTTTGGAGGCGGCTCAGTTTTGTTAGCATTGCCGTTTGAATTTCGTCGCACCAGGCTTTGTCTTTGGTGAAGTTCTGGGGGGTGGGAGTAGGAGTCTCTAGCTCCCTAAAAATTCCAAAGATTTCTTTTGTGCTGGATTGGGCTTCCGAAATTCTGGATTCAAAAGATTTGGATTTTGCCCGGGTGATAGCTTTTTTGTACTCCGTAGAGCAGGCTTTAAAGATCAGCTTGTCTTTGTCAGTGTGGGACGTTTGCCACTGAGTAAGTGATGCCTTTTTCTCGTTTCGGAGTGCGAGCAAGTCTGGGGTGAACCAGGAGTTAGAGTGGGTGGTGGGTTTGTATTTACGGGGTTTTAGTGGGGCAATGGAGTTGATAGCTGCTTTAATGGCAGCATCGTAGGTTGATGCAAGAGTTTCTGGGTCTGTGGAAAAAGGTGGTCTGAAGGCTGGGCCTTGGAGGAAGGGCACTAGTCTTTCCTTAGTGAGCTGGCGGGAGCTTCTTGTGAGGCAAGGTGGTAGGGGTTGGGGTGGCGGGGTAGAGGAGCTGGTGGTGAGGATGCTAAATGTGATGATATGGTGGTCAGACCATGGGGTAGGAGTGTTTCCAGTGATGATGAGTGGGCAGTTGTGCTGAGCAATCCAGTCGAGTGTTCTGCCCTGAGTGTGCGTTGGGCTAAAGATGGTGTTCTTATAGCCTAGTGTTGTTAGGGCTGAGTCAAAGGATTTGGCTGCTGGGTCCTTTTTATCCTGGAGGCCTAGGTTGACGTCCCCAAGGAGAATGGCTTTCGAATGTTTTTTGAGGTTGTCAGATAGGAGATGGATGAGGGCGGCTTGGAAGTCTTCTATTGGGCCAGGAGGGCGATAGACAATATGAGCGGTAATGGTACAGTTGTGGGAGAGGATAATTTTGACTTGGAGGTAGTCGTTGTTGCTGTGTAGGGATTTTTCTACCTTTCTAATACTATAGCAGTCCTTAGCGATGATTGCGACACCTCCACCTTTAGAGGGGCGATCTTGTCTGGTGATGGAGTAGCCAGAAGGGAGTGCCAGGGAGAGCACAGGGCCAGAGGCATCGTGTAGCCATGTTTCTGATATCATGAGCAGGTCAAGGTCATGGGTGGTTATGAGGCCGTGAATGTCTAGAGCGTGGGCGCTGATGGATCTAGCATTGATCATGGCGCATTTGAGGTGGGGTTCTGTGACGACTAGGGAGGTGTCTGTGGGAGGAGAGGGTGAGGTGATGGGCATGGTCGGTGTGGAGCTGGGGGCTCCAGTGGTGTTGTGGTGGACGGCAGTAGAGGAATTGGATATCATATATTTAGCACTGGGGGGCGCAGTTTTAGAAGTGGTGGGCACAGGTGAGATCACATTTGGCACAATAGCATTCACAATGGGGGTAGAAGAATTGCATATCACACATTTTGCACTGGGGGGCGCAGTTTCAGTGGTGGTGGGCACAGGTGAGATCACATTTGGCACAATAGCATTCACAATGGGGGTAGAAGAATTGCATATCACACATTTTGCATTGGGGGCGCAGTTTCAGTGGTGGTGGGCACAGGTGAGATCACATTTGGCACAATAGCATTCACAATGGGGGTAGAAGAATTGCATATCACACATTTTGCACTGGGGGCGCAGTTTCAGTGGTGGTGGGCACAGGTGAGATCACATTTGGCACAATAGCATTCACAATGGGGGTAGAAGAATTGCATATCACACATTTTGCACTGGGGGCGCAGTTTCAGTGGTGGTGGGCACAGGTGAGATCACATTTGGCACAATAGCATTCACAATGGGGGTAGAAGAATTGCATATCACACATTTTGCCCTGGGGGGCGCAGTTTCAGTGGTGGTGGGCACAGGTGAGATCACATTTGGCACAATCGCATTCACAATGGGGGTAGAAGAATTGCATATCACACATTTTGCACTGGGGGGCGCAGTTTCAGTGGTGGTGGGCACAGGTGAGATCACGTTTGGCACAATAGCATTCACAATGGGGGTAGAAGAATTGCATATCACACATTTTGCACTGGGGGCGCAGTTTCAGTGGTGGTGGGCACAGGTGAGATCACATTTGGCACAATAGCATTCACAATGGGGGTAGAAGAACTGCATATCACACATTTTGCACTGGGGGGCGCAGTTTCAGTGGTGGTGGGCACAGGTGAGATCACATTTGGCACAATAGCATTCACAATGGGGGTAGAAGAATTGCATATCACACATTTTGCACTGTGGGGTGCAGTTTCAGTGGTGGTGGGCACGGATGGGGAGAAATTGCGGGTAGAGGTGGTACAATTAGGGGTGGGGTGGAGTGTATCCTTTGCTACTGTATAGGGGGTAATTGAGAAGGCTTTAGGCTTTGTGGTTAACCGCCTGAGTATGGCCATGTAAGTGGGTGGGTTGGGTTGCGAGATACGGGAGCATAGCCGCGCATTGCGGATGTTAGTGGGAAGGGGATTGGAGCTGATGGTGGGCTCTATAGTGCGAGCACGTAGTCTGGAGCTCCTGGTGGCCAAGTCTTGGTGTAGGAGGAGGCAGTGGGCAAGCTCCTTACCTCTGTGATGTTGCATAGTATCGTGGCAAATGGCAGACGAGCAGCGAAGAGCTGCAAAGAGGAGTGCAGGCCTTGTCCTCTGGCCTTCTCCTCGCGGCTTCGCCTGGCGGTGAGCCCGTCTCCCTTTATGGTGGGGGGGTGGAGCCGGCAGGGCGGGAAGCCGTATCAGGCTGCGGGCTGCGGGCGGGAAGCAGCATCGATTCGGCGGGAGATTCGAAAGATGCTTTTTTAAAAGCATTGTCGGCGGTGATCATGCCTTCCATGGTGGAGGCCTTTGCAATATGCGCGAGACGCGCTGGATCAGCTGGGGCTCCGAAAAGAAGATGAAAGTCAGCAGACAGCTGATCGAGCACAGCTGATGAAGGCACTCGCAGCAGAGCTGCTAAGAGGAGTGCAGGCCTTGTCCTCTGGCCTTCTCCTCGCGGCTTCGCCTGGCGGTGAGCCCCGTCTCCCTTTATGGTGGGGGGGGTGGAGCCGGCAGGGCGGGAAGCCGTATCAGGCTGCGGGCTGCGGGCGGGAAGCGGCATCGATTCGGCGGGAGATTCGAAAGATGCTTTTTTAAAAGCATTGTCGGCGGTGATCATGCCTTCCATGGTGGAGGCCTTTGCAATATGCGCGAGACGCGCTGGATCAGCTGGGGCTCCGAAAAGAAGATGAAAGTCAGCAGACAGCTGATGGAGGCACTCGCAACGGAGCTGCAAAGAGGAGTGCAGGCCTTGTCCTCTGGCCTTCTCCTCGCGGCTTCAATGTGACATTGTACATTTTAATGGGCATCAAGAGTAAAGCAAACATCATTCATGGTTGCTTTAATTTGATGCACATATTGTTAATACGTGACAAGAATGGCCTCGGTTGGTTGTCCAGTCTGGATACATGTTCTACTGTGCAGTAAATAAATGTATCAATATTGCCCTGGTCCACCAACATAGGCAGTTTTGCCACTAATAACAAAATGGGCATCAAGCGCAAAACAAATATTAATAATATTAGCTTTGTATTGCTTTACTCTTGATGCCCATTTTGTTATTAGTGGCAAGATTAACCTATATTGCTGGGATAGGCCATTCTGGATATATGTCTTACTGCACAGTAGAGCATATACTCAGACTGGCCCACAAACATCGGCCGGTCTTGCCACATAATAACAAGATATGCATTATGTGCCAAGACTGGCCTGCAAGTCTGGATTTATTCCTTTACTGTGGCACAGTACAAACATGCTCATGTGCACTGCTCTTGGCTTGTATCTCTTGGATTATTTTCAGGAGATACCCAACATACACATTTGCAATCTGGGTGTATTGTTATCCAATTTTTCAAAAAAGTGTGCTGTAAATATTTTCTCAGAGGGGTTAACCCCGCCGAACCCTCCTTGGTATGTTCAGGCTCTCTTACTACGCTCGGTCGTTCACACATATTTGGGGGAAACACATGCGCCCCTCCAGTTAAAAATTCAACAGCAGCCACTGGATGTCACATTGTTGTTATTATTGTTTTGATTTTAGTTTACAGTGGCTATACGTTTGCTACGTTATGTGGATCTTTTGACAAACGGTTTATCCAGATTTTTGAAAGAACTGTGTCATAATTTGAATAAATGTGCACATTGATATTCATATTTGTATTTTTGTCGCAAATTCGAAGTTTAATTTTATATATAGAAGGTTATATTCTAATGTCTCCAATATGTGTAATGTTAAACATGATTGTCTATGGGTTGAATATTAGAGTCTGTAAACCTATCCAAGATAAATCAGTCATTATCATGACATTATCCAAGATGTATTAAGTTGATAGATTGTCACACATCTGAATTAGAGAAAAAAAAACGGGTTATGAATATTGATCAGAGTCTATTTTTACTGATTTCCCTTCTCTCCTTTCATTTAACCTTTTTATTCCAACATCCTTTTTACCTACACAGAATTTCATCTGAATGATTGTGCGTTTTTTATGGATTTGATGGACAGGAGTTGGGATAATCTTTCATACAAGTTACTTGATTTACAATATTCACATGTCCTTTAGGCAGACCAGAAGTTGAAGCACATACATATGTAAAGCGTTGGCAACAATAATTCTTTAATGATGCACTTATTTTCAACAATTTTCTCTAACTTGGTAAAAACAATCTTTAAATGATGTATTTGCTTTTGGGAATTTCTTGCAACTTGATAGATACGAATTGTCTATTACCATCCTGAAAATATATTTTTTCTAAAATGTTTTAGTGTTGTGTTTATACAAAATTGTATTCACAGTTGAGCCAAAAAAGCTAATAAATATGCAATATTTAATTAATATATATTCCAAACACACATTGAGTAGTATATGTGTAAAACACAAATATAACCAAGACAGTTAACAAGGGCTTTTTAAAAAGCACATAACTAAATCATAATAATCATCATATATATGATAATACATCACTAAAATAGAATAAAAATGATACAAAAAGACAATGAATACAGATAAAACCATCCAATTAATCGTGTTACGGGCCACTTAGTTCTTCTCAGTCATGCCCGGTACACACATTTAGAAACTCAAGACTGTATTCGGATCAATAGTATTTTTTACAAAACTCCAGTGCATGGCCAGTGGTCTCAATATTTCCCAGTCCAAATTGTGGTCTTAAATATGGGGCCCCCAAATCCTACAGATAATAATAAATATTGAGTGATGGACTCCTGTCAGCCCCACAAAAAGGACACCAATGTTTTAGTATTTTGTGCCTAGAGTAAAGTGTTTTCCTGCACTTCATACAATTTTACAATTTAGCACTCAGTAAAGGTGCCTACTCCGTACAGTATACACATATCTTTTTATTGTTATGGTACATTTACATTAATACCAGAACAATTATCTCTTTCTTGAGAGTTAGGCTCGGAGTGGGTGCACCAAAATACTCTGTTTTTATAAAAGGCTATATGGCTTGGACTATGTTTATTGTCGGAATTAACAGAGGTTTATATCATGTCGCTGAAAGAACATCATGTGCATAAAAGTCAGAAATCCTTATCTTAGTGATCTTACTCTAATGAACGTTTATAATGCACCAGGTACAAAAGGAGCCAAAACAATTACCCGCAAACTTAGAGACCTGTCAGTTTTGCTTGGCAAAATTGATGAAATATTAAGATATAGCATTAGACTACCTGCATGTATTTTGGTTATGGGAGATTTCAATGCCAAATTAGGGTCTCAATCAACAGAATTAGAGGATCTATCCTTCGAAGAATTCAGGTCTGGATATAAATCAGATGACTATGTGGACCGTGGACATGGTAGGATTGTATTTGTGGCATCTAATTATATGCTCTAGAGAAAGGAAAAATGATTTCTAGGACCATGAGCAACAATCCTGCAGCCTAAATATTTGCCTCCAATAAAGCTGTATCATCATTGATTGATTAGATTTGTAAAAATAAAGTGCTATGGCAAAGAGGCAATGGGCCTCATTCCGAGTATGGCGGTAAGGGATAGCGGCCACCGCTAACGAGAGTGGTGGCGGTAATCCCTTACCGCCATACTCCGAGTTCCCTTTGCGCCATATTGGTTTTAACACCTGCTTGTAGCAGGTGTTAAAAACCATGGCGCTAAGGGACCTTGATGTTAATTACGCCACCGTAATTTACGGTGGCGTAATTGACGCCTTCCCCACTCCCATTATGCCCTATGGGGCAAGAATGGGAATGGGGAAGGGTAAATGGGGATTGGGGAATTACCGCCCCGCCAACCTTGGAATGGGGCCGTTATTCCGCCATCCACCAAGGCGCTGCCGGTCCGGGTACGGCGTCAACCAAGGCGTTAATAGCGCCATTGGTTAGCACCGTACTCGGAATGAGGCCCAATGACTTCCAAGATCTTTCCAGATTGGAAAGCAAGCATGACTCATTGGTCACTTGCTAAACTTTGGTGACCTCCCAACAGACATTTTTTTTATCAAACAATGACAGGATTTATGTGGAGCCATTGGAAATAGTGGGTGTTTATAATGCTTTAAAGTGGAGAGGTGATCTATTGTAACTGACTGTGACATTATTACCACATGTATTTATTTTTCTTCATTGAAATGTTACCAGATGGGATTGTAATGGGATCTTATCTTATGGAAGCATATGAAGCATATGCAAACATTGCCAAAAGAGGGAGAGATATGTTCTAAAACATGATTCAAGTTGAGTTAGGATTTGGGTACGAGGGTTAAAGGGTTGTTTCAGGTGGATTGTCGGAGCACTAAAGACTATACATGATAAAACGTTAAAAAAGACATTTGTAAAGTTTGAAAGGGAGCAAGAAATGATTAAATGCCCATTAGTAATAAATAACTGGTTTACAACCAAGAGATTTGGTTTTTGCTTCTTGAGGCAATGAATAATAACGAGAAAAGATTTTTCTGGGCTATCACGACAAAGGGTTCTTTTGAGCAATGTTACATAGGACAGGTATACACATATCAGGATGATACAGTCACTTCACTCTATTTTGAAAAATGGGCTGAAACAGCCCTTCAAAATGGCATATACAGGTTTGAGGCCACCCACAAAAAAGATGGAGAGCGTGAGGGACAGTTTGCCATTACGAAAATGTTTTGACAATGCTGTTTTATTTTGTTTTCTACATACAGGAAGTTGCCAAGTCCATTAAAGTGAAATGAAATGGCAAGACCCTAAGACCAGATACAGTGACTCCGGATGTATACAAAACAGAACCTAAGATGTATGGTCCATTGTTAATCAAAATGTATAATTCGTTTCTGGTTTTTAAGTTCCTTTGAGTTGGATAACTGCTGTGCTATAGTTCATTGATTGACTCCCACACCCAAGTCTTTGGCAAAGTGATCCAGAGAAGACTGTGGAGGTGAGTCGGGTGAAAGAGGATAGTTTTCTCTGCATGTCATTTGGGATTTCAGAAAGAGAAGTGTCCCTTGACCAACGTTTGACCATGAATGTAATTATGGCAACAACCCTTAAAGTAAAGAAAGTAAAGCAGTTCTTAGCGATTGTTGGTCATAGCACTGATCTGGTTTCACCACCTAAATTCTATTAAGGATTGGCTGATATTGCCCACACCTGTATTGGTATGCTTTGGATAAGAGGGGCAAGAGGGACAAATGACCAAGATATTTGCTGTTACATGTGGTTTTCGTCAAGCCTGCACCTGGGTCTCCCTTCGTTTATCTCATCGAAATGAGCTAAAATAGGCTTTGTCACTTGAGCTTGAATATCCCAAAGAGATGATGTGGTGGTATCGGCCAAAACAAAAAAAATTGAGGCACATATCCTAGCATTCGACAGTTGTAAAACGAATGTTATTTTGGTCACCCAGAGAAAGGGGCCAAAATGTTTAAAACAAACCCCTGGAGATGATTACAAGCATTGATTATTTTGGAATTTGTTCAATGTTAAATTCTTTGTGTGCTGCGCAAATAGCAATGCACAAATTAAGAGGAATCAATCAAGAGAGGCCATACTTGCTCTGCATACAAAGATGGGGAATGTGTCTACAAAAGCAGCTATTCCAAGATAAAGGATTAAAACTGTGCTTTAGGTCAAATGGAGGATGGAATTTGGGGATTGCATAATCATGATCATTTTAATATGACTGAAAATATTTTTTTAAGAAAGCTCATTGAAGTCAAAAATGCAGTATCGAATCTAGGGATATAATGAAAACGTGTTGACTGAATTAGCAAAAAATATCTTTATAATTGTGCGTGTACAAAATCAGGTGGTTTATACATCTGAAAGCACTACACAACATGTAAAGACCATCTGGTTTACTGTGATTCCATTACCAGAGAGACACATGTTTAAATTCACTGTGTTGCTATAAAATAGGGGTGATTATAAGGAAATTAGGAGAAATGGGCCTTCCATTGCACAGTATCTGGATGTAATGGTTTTGATCAAAGCGTTATCATTTTAGACCTGATTCCAGAATGTTCTCACAGAAATCTCAACTCCTGGCAGATGGTTAATCAGTTATACTTGCAGATAAATGTGACAAAATGGAAAGGTAATGTTGAGATTTATCCAATTCATACTTGTGGTACAGGATTGCGAGAATGTACAGATAATTAAATTCCATTTTTATTGTTTATTCAGCAGTACATCATTAAGCAAAATCAACAAGACTAAGCATGGGACAAATCTATCTTAAATCATTACCACACAAATAAATATCAACGGTTGTGCCACATATAATATATTAATCCATATTTAAAAAAAATGTCCTCATTGCATCTATCTTAAAAACAAACAATAAAAGAAAAAAACAATGTGCAAATGACACATTGAGATACTCCACTAGGTCAATGCATATCTTCCTACAGATCCAATCTCTGTGGATGCATTTAACCACTCATAAAACCACCACTGTGTTGTCAGTTGCATTAAAGAAATCCATCAAAGTTACAGTACTCCCCAATTCACTATATATTAAAATATTTCTCAACTAATAACACCTGTAACAATTATACAAAGGAAACAAAAACATAAAGTGTGTCAAAAGTTCTTTCTCATATGCACAGCAAGGGCAACACACAGATGTTAAAGCATTCAATGTTTAAGGAAATATGCCAATGAAGAAGGGGCACCTTAAACTTCAAATAACGAGAATGTATATAAAAGAGTTGAACAAAATCAAGAAATTCTTGATACACAAACACATTCTTGCACTGCAAACGATTGCAAGACATTGTGGAATGTTGAAACACTTGGATAATATGCTCTACCTCTTTACAATTAAATACAGTTTTAATGATGGATTTCATCTTTTTTTCGATACTAGACGGCTTTGTCCAAAACTCATTCATCCCTACAAAATGCAAACATGTTTTAATATGTTCAGACTAGGGCAGTAATGAGCCACCATCTTGATGTAAAATACCTAAAAAAGCTTCTTTGCATTTTTTGAGAGCTGGAGTACTGCAAAGTCTCACCCAATAATATAAAGGTTTGACTGATAAAACGCCTTCTGCACTGTGCAAATTGACCTTCAAATGAGGTGTTAAAGTGGGGTAACCTTTGGGTAAACCTAAGGATTTCTTTCAAAAAGCATTTTCAGTAAGAGACAATCATACTGAGTGTAAATGGCCCCATAGGCTATAGCCCTATATTGACGAATGTCTTGCATGAAGATTGTACATTTTAAATAATAGAGCATAAGGACCATATCCAATGTCTTTAGTGAATGTAACAAAATCTGAGCAATATATCTCTAAGATAAGGTTATATTTTCCAGTTTGTTTATTTCATGTACACTTATCTATGAAACAGATACTGAAATAATCATAGGAAGTGACCTTCTCAATAAAAACTCCTTCAATGTACAGTCTTTGGCAATTTTCTTTTATCACACGTGGAAATGACCATCAATTTAGTTTTATTGCAATTAATTTCCAAACCTTTTTCATTACAGAAATTACCAAACAACCACTATCCAAGCCAAGAGGGATCAAACACAGTAAAACAGCAATATCTGAAAAATTGGAATTTTATTGTTTCTAAGGACTTGAACATCATTTGGGATTGAGACTAACTTCTCAATTGCACCATTAATAATTAGTGAAAAAAACAGTTGGTGCCAATACGCAGTCTATGAACCCATTTTTGGATCTTAAACAGTGATGTAAAGATCCACACAAAATATGTCAAGGGTCAGCATCAAAAGCTGTTTTCAGGTTGATAAATTGAGCATATTAGTTAATCTTCTTCAAAATTACATATTTCTGCAACAACAACTATAATCTAAAACTTTGGTCAACATTACTAAGACTTGAACGAAAACCTGCCTGGAGATGATTAATAATATTATGGTCTGTAATCCTTAAACTCAAATTGCCTAACAGGGCCTTTGCATATATCTTCCCAGAAGCATCGAGTAAAGATGTAGGCTGATAATTTGATGGATCATTGTAGCTAGCTTTTCTGAAAATTTGAAGGACTTCGGCTTTCACCCATGAATTAGGGATTTAGGGCAGTGCAGAAACAGCATTAAATAATCAGAAAAGAATGGGACCCATTTAGTTAATTCAGTTATAGAAATGCCCACATAGAGTGTATCTTGTCCAGGAGCTTTATTTATTTTCTGTGTGGCAAGTGCCTTACTCACCTCAGCCTCGGTGAATACACAGAAGGAGTTTACCAGAGCATTTGTATAATAATTCATGTTAATAATAATAATAAATTCGCATTTATGTAGCGCTACGAACCCTCAGGTATCTGAGCGCTGCTTATTATTAGCCATGGTGTGTGGTGCTCATTTATCGACCTCAGAAGGATGAGTTCGGCCCTGCCGGGATTCGAACCTGCGTTAGCAGGCTCTGCATGGATGTCAAAGCGAGCGCTATACTCGCTGTGCCACTTGACCAGCTTCATACCTCCTAGTATCCTTAAACAAACAAAATGCATAAATCATATGTTTTCTACGATGCGACTATGGATCTTGATAACTTCCTCATGACATCCCTGTAAACTGAGTTTTCAGAATCTGAGGCTGTCATAGAATTTTACTGCTTCCAATAAATCATTCCATTTTCCTTCAGCATAACCCCTTTTTTGGCAATCATTTTAATAAGTATATCTAGACAAACCTAATGTCTCCTTACCCAATGAAGTCGGTTTATTTAAAACAGTGCATTAATGCCTGTTGTCTAATTTACATTCAGCATCAAACCAAATCGTTTTCTTTACTGCAATGTTTTGCAATTGAGCAATAGGTTTAGTGACCAAGGGATACATGACATGCACATCTTCTCATTTATATTAATTATATCTGCAATGAAAATGATTGGATCAGAAAATATATCCGCTGGGAGTGCCAAATTTGCAAAATAAATTATAGGTGTCAGTTTATCAAATTCCAAATGTTCACATTTAACAGTATGTCTGAACTGGCCAGAAACTCCTAACAATACATTATATTCAAGGATGGAGTATATCAGAATTACTGAACAAGCACTATAAAATTCCAAGACCAACACTTGAGGATAGTTTTCAAACTTGTCTATAATAATATGGTTATGCCCGAATGGCCACCCTTTCAAATTGACCAGAATACAGTTGATGTGACTCTTCTTTGGACCATAACAATAGGAGATGCTACAGCCCAATCTCCTGTAGACCCTCGTTACAGGCTCTAAAGCATATATTAGACCAACAAGTAGTATAATCTAATGTTTTTATTGCTGTCTGTTTAGGAAATCCACTCAAAGGTCAGGTTTATCTCAGGCAACATCTTCATCATCTAGCTAGCCCGAAAACATAGACTCAAACTATATATTCAAATCACCAACTATAAAAATATGGGGTTTGTGACCATTATTAATCTTCCAATTATCTACACACGATTTAACCAAATTAAAGATTTTGAAACCATTGTCACCTGTAGGTCTGTTATATAAATCCAAAAGCAGAATTTTAACCCTAGAACCTAGCTTAAAATATACAGCCTGTACATGTTTAGACCCTGATTCACTGGATTCAACATGTGCATTCAAACTACAGTGACCAACACCAAGTACCTCAATTAGCTCTACCCTTCATACCATTGGAGACCAATATTTCAAAGGCAGCATAGCCTTGAATGTGAACAGACTGTGTTAACCATGTTTCCTGAGAGTAAACAATGTCATCTTTTTTTTTTAGTTCTCACCACATTTGATCAGGTATATTTTTCCCTAAACATCCGATGTTCCAAGACAGAAGAGGAACATTTTGATGACGAGAAGTCCATGACATTGGTATGTAAAGGATAAACGTAAGTCAATCCACTGCTTATAAGCAACCATTGCTATCATCCGCTTCTGTGATCAAGGTTTCTTTAACAGTGGCCTTACAGGTGTCGGGTGGGCAGGAATCACTGACTAGACCTTGTAGATTTAAAGGCATTCCGGAATGAGATGGTCTTGTCTGAATCGTGCTTTGTTCCATCTGTAAAACAAGAACATCTTTTTAAAGACTTTCTCACAACTGGACTGGAAATTGCAGCCTAAAATGGGTAACTTCTAAGATCAAGACTGTTAACCAGGAATTCCTTTTTAAGTTCCATGCAAATATTATCGTATAAATCAATACTACTCATAGGATATATAAAACATTCAAAGATATCGCTCCAAATCACTGAACAAAATCCTTTTTTATTCCATAACCATTGAATCATTTTATTCTTAAGTGAGTCACCTGCCTCTTTAAATCCCTTTTGTAATTTGGGAACGCAAAATAATTCAGAGTTGGACCATTAATTAAAATGGGGTTGTCTTGAATAGTTATACATCCTTCCTGGGTACATCATAAGGCATTAGCGCTATATGAATAAACAAAATACAAATACCAATAGAGACCAGTGTACATATGGGGCAAGATTACAGCAACTTAGCTCCGTCGCAAGTGCAAGTTTGCATGGTATTAGCACCAGGCCAAGGTTTGCCCTATTTTAAAACCACTTCGACACATTAAAACCTTTGCACAGTGACAACTACAGTTTGGCATGTTGTAAGCACCAAGTCAAAAATTGCCCTTGTGCAAAACAGATACATTTTTAGCACATGTTTGCACCAGGGTAAAGTTTGCCCTTGTGCTAATACGGATTGGTATTAGCACTAGGGTAAAATTTGTCCTGGAGCAAAAGTGCTTTTAAAATATATGTTTTTTGGGCTAGGGCAATTTTTGCACTGGTGCTTATAACATGCCCAACTGCCCTTGCCATGGTGCAAAGGTTTTCTAATATGTCCCATAATTTTTTAAAATAGGACAAACTTTTCCCTAGTGCTAATAACGTTCAAACTTGCACTTGCACAAGTGCAAAGTTTCTGTAATCTGACCCCTGGTCATTCTTTCTTCTATTTTCTTATTTTAGTAGGTGGCATTACTATCCTCACTGTTAGACCTTTTGGAACTAACCTTAAATGATTTACCATAGATTGAATCGCAATCATTAGTTTGTTTATAAACCCACAGATGGACTGTTTAGAATAGTTCAAACAATTCCAAAGAGAGCTGTGTAAGGCCATTCATATAATGCCTAACCAGTGTGTGGAGATCCCGACAGCTCAGGGGGCTGCCAGAGTCTGTTTCCCCCTAAAACACAAGAAGTCACCAAGGTAGACAACCTTTAACCTATAGCCTGCCTCCAGCCCCAGCCAGCCCAAACAGCTTCAACAGCAGGATGCCCTTAGCATGGGCTCCATGCAGGACTCTCTGGGGGAAGCTTAAGTTAGGGCTTCCTTCTCCCTTAGGTTCCACCTCCAATGGTTATCAGACATGCCTGCATCTCCAGCAGTACACCCCCAGCATGAGCTTTGCTAGGAAAAGCCTATGTTACATCTTACATCTTCCTCAGGGTCTGTGTGTGTTCTCCTGCGTCTCCAACAGCAGCACACCCTTAGCACAAGATTCGTACAGGCTTTTCTGGGGGGGAGCTCAAGCTAGGACTTTCATCTCCCTTAGGGTGCACTGCCAACGGTCACCAGGCATGCCTCAATCGTCAACATCAGCATGCCCCAAGAGCGAGCCTCCTGTACAAATCATGTTTTTCAAATTCTGTCCCTATTACCACAATTTGTGAAACAGGTGGCTAGTGCTGTTGATCATCGGTGCTAAGTACAGAAAATATAGAGAAGCCTTTTTATATCTTCTAATGTTAATAGTGCAGGCACTTTTTTAAAATTAGCCATTTATGTTCTTCAGGCACTAAGTCTGTTGTGCAATATCGGTTTTTATGTTCTTAAACATACTTTTATCAAATATTTGTGTTAAATGCGTAGAGGTGTTGATAGGCACCGTGTGAAGGTCAAATGGACTTGCAATCCCAAAAGCACCATATTATGCATCTACACTTAGATATCATGGGACGATGCATGCATTTCCTTAAAATGTTCTTTCATTGACTACCTGCAGAAATTCTTTTTCGTGTATGTTTGTGAAGGAAATATTTTGCAATGTCCAGTAGAGTTTTATGGGCTACAGTGTCTAAAATAAACTATTATTAAGACCTGATGACAAAATAAATGTTCATAAAAATGATGCAAACTACTTGATACACTAATGAAGAGCAAAGGCCATAAATACTTGCATGCCTCTTGATCAAACTTAAACATCAGCCAACTAACGACCTTGCCACCTTCAAAGAGAACATTCTCTCAGGAATTACTGCCATTCTCTTTTATTTTGAATTATAAACCAGATTTGTACTGTGACATTTAAAGGCTGTAGCATCTTTTTTTTTTATAACTGTGCTTTGACATTCAATACAGATGTTTTGGTCAATGAAAGACCTTTTTTTCTCTTTGGCATTTCTCTCTGTAGTTGTATGTTTGTCATGTGGAGTGGTACTTAATTTGGATACATATAGACATTCCGCCTTTCTGTTGATCTATTGTCAGTGACAGCTTTGCAGATTGTGGCCATTTGTCAAGCTATGTCGGTTGTTGCACAAATTCTTAATAAAATCTACTTGAGAAGCGATTTTTTAAATTGTCCTTTTCAAACTGATAGTTTGGAAATAAGATCACTTTAGTTAACAACTAATAATAATAATAATAATAATAATAATAATAATAATAATAACTTCCTGTGTGAACTTTGTCCTCAAACATGGCCATGGCTTCCACGAAATGTGTTATCTTTTCATTTGTTTCAGAATTGCACAGGTTCTCCTATGCATTGCAATCTGCTAGGTGAAACCTCATAGATGTCTGCAAATGCATTGAAGACAAACATGTAAACGTTATGCTATGAAGAGTCTAATGACAATCCAGCAGCTGTTAGGCAGAATGACCACCTTTCAGAATAAAAGTTACCTGCAGAAGGATACACATGTAAATGGAACGCTGGAAAACAGCTTTAAATTACTTTCATTTAAACGTCTATTTCCATTGGGAAACTGAGCAAAGAATATATAGTTAATAACTGACAACCCTCAGAGAAACTAAAGCATTAATCCATCTGACAGGCAAGAAGAGGGTCTATTTCTGAATGAAATCCCATTTTACAGCTGATTTGTTTTTGAAAAACTGATCTGTCAAATCTGGCAACTTGGCACTATCACCTCCTATTTTGGATACTTAGTGGTTATACATACATAACATTTTATGAAAGGGATTTGCTACAGTATGATCAGATGTGAAGTTATTGGTAATTCCCCATTTAACATTTAAAAGTTCTAAACTATTAAAGTCTGTGATTGAACATGAGCCAGCATGTTCTTTGGAAAAAACATCACACAATGCTTGGTATCATATATTCTAAAATGCCCTCTCAAAGAAAAGAAGCAAATGGCTTCCGCCCCCATCCAGGAATGCTGCCCTACGGACTGGCATACAGTTCATTCATTTGTGAATGAGATGCTTCCAAAGATCCGGCTGTACCCATAAATGATTCTTGAAACCTAAACAGCAGGGGGAATAAGGACAGGATTGGTAATTGCAGAAAGGGCCCTTTGTTCTTGGGCATACAAGAACAGAGATGAGTAAGAGTAAAGATAAACTGGGAGGTCCAGGAGAGTGAGGATCACTTCCACCATTTGGGAATCCAGCATCCTCTGCATCTACCACACTACTAGAAACAAGGTGACCTGGCACTTGCTGCAAAAGATGGGAGATACTGTAAATGATAGATGTCCTTTTTGGATCATGCAGAGGAAATTGGAAGCTGCCAGCCTATACTATGATTAGTGTAAACATGAAGCAGGAAAGACCCACTCTGATGGCACATAGTTACAATTTTGCCAGTTACAAAGCCTCCTTCCATAACTGTGCAGAACGGAAAATGAAGAATGGAGAAACACCTCTTTTTCAATGTTCTTTGGAAACAAAGAGGACATTTTATGGGAGAACTAAGGAGCTGATCTGATCTTCTTTTGAGGACACAAGGATGATGACACTCAGAGATAGAAAGTGTATCAGGGGGTTCCTGAAGGTGCATCAGAAGACTTCAGAAGGTGGGGTCAAAGCAGAAGAGAGATTCACTTCAAGTGGCTCTTGGTAGAGAATCCCCCGTCATACTAATGAGCAGTATTGCCACTTCTGGAAATTCCAGTTGCTCATCAGACCCCAACAAGGACATTTGAACAAGCATCCAGCCATCCAGCTTCTGTTGGGCCACCAGCCTAACCAGCATGTCCACATGCAAAAAACTGCCATCTGAGCAAACCAGTCTAGCCTCACATTGTGGAACCATGCAATATAGCCAGCGGAATCCGGCATTTTGAGAACATCACCACTTTCACAAAGCACTGTCAAAATGACTTGCAGACCATAACAATCATGATTGAATCCCATTACCCATCATTGTGCTACTGACCTATCCATCAAGCCTCTCATCTTGAATACACTGCCACTGTGCCCAAATGCCATAGGCATCACTGTGCCCAAATACCATAGGCATCTGTCAAAGATGCCATTGAAGTAACTGTGAAAGACAGAACTGACTTGAGGATGTCAAACCACAGTTGGGACGCAGAGGAGTACCTGAAAGAATAGTTTGATCCTGTCAAGCCACCAAAGGTTTAACTAGAAAACAAGTGGCCTTCTTCCAGAGCCAGGGACACTATGAACCTTGATACGAGCGCTAGTCTGCGCTCTAGGAACTGCTTAGGTCTGCAAGCACTTTCTTGACCCCCTAAAAATATTCTTTAACTCTATGTTTATGTTTCCTTTCTCCATCCTTCCTGATTGTAATTCCCAGCTATCCAGTCTTCTTCTTATTTTACCTAGTCAGTATTTTTGTGCAGTGCTTTTCCCTTGAAACAATGGGTTGTTAGTGTTTTAGTTTGTTCTGTTTGTTTAGAAAAGTGCTATTTGTGTTTATACTTTATGGGACATTGCCTTCTTTTTAATACTTTATGCACTGTGAAAGTGTCATTCCTCTCTCTACTGGCCTGTTTCTTTGGACAGTATAGCCTGACTGCTGACAATGCTGCCTAAGACAAAAGCGGTGTTCTATGTTCGTTTGTCTCTTTAACCTTTATGATTGAAACACCTCTGAGCTAAGTTGTACAATATGTTTAGGCAAGATACATGTGTTTGTCCTGAATTGTACTTCTTCCTGCCAGAATAGACTTCTGTGTATGAGTGGATGTGGGGGTAATTTTCTAAAAATTGCAAATTACATGCAGGGGAACTCCACCGTTTGCACGTACATGCTTTTGCGTCATGTGCATGCAATTTTAAACACTTACAAAGGGAGTGTAAACATAAGAGAATAAAAGAAGATGAAACTGTGTCTACCCTTTACTCTCTTCTTTTCATCAGTGAAAAAACGCAGCCTGCAAATTACACTTTGCAGGCTGGGTTTTATGATGGATTCCAAGCAATCTGCGTGCTACTTAAAAGGTGTAAATGTGAAGCATATTCTATTGGAGTCCATTGGTTTTAGGCCTGCATGAAAATCGTGTGTAGTTGTAAAACCATGTGCTCTTTCAAGACTGTGGAGAAAAGCAAAGAGGAGATTCAAATTCCGCTGCTTTCCGCCAATGCCTTTGAACAGCAGAAAAATGGAGCAGATTATTAAATGTTCTACAAAAAACAAAGCGCCTTGCTGTTTCGTCTCCATTTCATGACCAAAATTACTACCTATAAGTTATTTCAACATATGTTTCACATTAAAACTAATACAAATGTTGGTTAAAGGAATGCTGGGGGAAGATGATCTTAACAACATTGAAATTCAGTGTGAACATGATTTTATAGTTTTAGTGAAAAACAATAAAACCCCATAATTCAGGCACCACCATGACAGCCATGATTCGAGTTTACGCCATGACTAGTAAACAGGGCATGCCTGTGGTCATGCCCAGTGTCCACTTTACGCAGGCTTGACCATAATTGACACCTTTGAATGATTAGCCTACCCATCCTCTGACTTCAGTCTTGTCCTAACTGAAATGTCAGTGGGCCTCATTACACGTTAGGCGGTAGGGGGTTAACAGGGCCGGTAGAGCCGCTGGCCCTGTTAACCCCCTACCGCCTCATTACGAGGTCTCCTCGCGGACCCGTTAAGGACGCCTGGTAAAACCATTAATGTCATTAACAGGCCCGTTGTTTGCATCCTTCCCATTCCAATTGAGCCCTGTGGGGGATCAAATGGGAATGGGGATGTACCGTGTCCGGGTTCCCTGAATGGGGAAATACCGGGCCCTCCAAGGTCGGAATGGCCTGGTATTTCCCCATTCAGGGAAGCAGACCCGGTACCCGGTATGGGGGTAGCCATGCCGCAAATTGTGGCATGGCTACCTCCATGGTCGTAATGAGGCCCCATGTGTAGTGACCACTTTGCCCGTGCATGGTCTTCAGCCATGCCCTCTGCTCCATCTGAATGCAGCTGAAGTGGCCATGGCCAGTGACCAATTTGTGCAGGTTATGGTGTTTGGCGTGCTTGAGATGGGACTCAGAAATGGCTTGAGGACCACAAAGCAGGCTGCGAAACTGCAGACAACAAAGTTACACCTGCCTTGGGTTCAGGCCGTGGCCTGTACCAGCTATGAGAATGTTCAGCGTGCCTAGGTCCTCGCCTAATCTGTGCCTTGAGCATAGCGATCATTGGCCATGGCTGCAGGCCTTGGCAAGTGCCCATACGGCGGAGTGCAAGACTATTATTAGTGTGTAGAATGAGAAGCTCTGGCTCTCAGGCTACAGATTAAATGAAAAAAGACTTTCATCATTTGTTATTATCTGTCACCATACTCTGCTCTATTCATATTGTAGGATAAGGACCAAAAATCAGTATTGAAAAAATAATCCAATGAGCCAATGAAGTGCACGGAAGCATGACAAAAACATGTTTATTACATGCAGCTGCAGCTAGGAACAAGTCACAAATCACTCAACATTACATCATTAAATGGCAGTTTATCTAGTGAGAAGTGGAGTTGATTCTTACACAATGCTTCAAGATGCATGTAAATTCAAATTCACTGGTTGGACAGAGGTGGTCGTGCTATAGGTGATTCTATACAATACCTAGCCCTATTGGCCTATCCTATCCGTCATGACCATTCTAATGACTACCTCGTGGTAATGATTTCAGGGTGGGGCCATCTAGCTCACACAGTTTTAATTGGACATTTGACAGGTTATAAATGTTTCACATACATCTTGGTCGCTTATTGGCTAGTTCTCATTGAATGTTCTGGGGTGGGTCGCTTCCATCGTAGTTAGCCAATCGTATTGTGAGGTATACAGAGTGGGGCAACAAAAAATAATATTTCACAACCTTTCTCATGGGACTCAAAGGTTGACTGTTCAATTGACAGCTAGTATTGCGACCTCTTATTAGAAACATGTTACCCTTCTCCTTCTTTTCTCTTGGTGTGTCTACATGACGTCAGGGGGCGTGCTTCTTGGCTTCTTTCTCCGGGACCATGTGCACGTATAATAGTGTATTTGAGTATGTGTGAAGATGAATAGCCCTATCACATATGAATACCTATAATTCAGGGGCTGTCAGGACTCAATATGTACTCTTTAATATATTCCCTGGTATGTTTAAGGCCCTCTTGGCTTCTCTTGGTCCTGAATACCGATCTCTTCCTTCATTGGGGTGCTCACAGTGTTCTGTATTTGTAGTTCACCTCCTAGGTGGATGTTTTCCACCAGGAGGGCAGTATGTGTCTTCTCAATGATCAACTTGTCTTGTGCACCCTTCTGCCCACTTTCTCATTCTCCTAAGCAGTGACCTTTACCTTGCGAGTTTCTAAAGCACTTAATAGGCATATTACTTATTACATGTTTCATTTACTCCAGGCCGGGGAGCCTGCTGCCCTTTTGCTCCTAGCTCATCCACTGTGAATCTTTAACACCTTCCACATGTGCTCTTTGCAAAGTTGTAATACCTATTTAAGTCACTGCTCCTCGCCCGGACCTTGGGAATAAGCTTTGCCTCTCTGTTCTGACCAATCACATATCGAATTTACATCCTGTCCTTGACTGCTGACCATGGATTTTACTGTGTGGAATAATCCAGGTATTTGTGAAACATACTAAACCTAAATGGCCTATCAAACTACCTCTATTCTGAGGCCTATTCTAAGTGCTAAACACCTAAAGAATGTTCAGTATGCTTATGCCGTGTTTTAGATTTGCTACCTTTTAGTGTTTCTAATTAGTGCTTAGATTACTGCTTGCTCACTTGTGTGTGCATGTGTGTGTGCCTGGTTAGACCTAACGTTTGCTCACACGTTATTTGTTGTTGCCATCATCTTACAAGAACTAAATTCTAAGTGTATGTGTGTGTGTGTATGTTGTTGGCTACTGTCTATCTTCCATCAAGGAGGGGTCTCGAAAAGTAGTCATTTCCCTTGTCGACTTCACCCAAGTCTTGTGCATTAAGCATGTTATCTGGGCCTCTGCCTTTCAGTGTGGTTTCAGCCTTGTGTTTTATGGGCTTCCTTAGTTTGTATTTTCTCTCGCGTTTGGGATGTTGGACGTTCATCCCAACAGTATGCTCTAGTAGTGACTAATAATTGACAGAGTCAAGCTCTGTACTTTCACAGGAGCCTATCATGCAAAGCACAAAGCCTGTTTGATTTTCCAATGATAACACCAATATGACCTTCGTTGAAAAATATCTCATGGTGGCATAGAAGTAAGAGTTAACTTATTGATACATTTGTGTTTCTAATCTTTACCATTAAACTGAACAGAAAAAAGACAAGTCTCCCAAAAATCAATGAAGCTGCACATTCCCTTAAGCCTTTATTTCAAAGGAGCACAAACCTCCTTTCAAGAGTTTGTGGAAGCATTGTGAGGAAGGCAGAGGTGACACTCAGAGAGACACCTTGTTTTACCTTCCCTTTGGTTTCTACTTGTAACACGTTTCAAGCGTCTGTCTTCCTCTGACACTGGCAGCTGTCATTTACAAATTCCCAGCAGCCAGTCTAATCTGCAAGCCGCAGAAAGCAGACATGATGTTTGGCACCTGTCAGACCAACATGGGAACCCCTGACATCTGACTGCTCATGTCTCATTGCCAATCCACACGAGGAGGTAAGAACTGGATTTCTCACATGTCACTATTTTGCACACGTTTGAACACTGGATTCCTGAATGTGCTGGGAGTACTGCATCCCCTTGTTTTAAAGGTGCTCAGTTTGGTTCACAGGCAGATTTGCGTTAAACAATACCCAGCACATACACAAATATATATATGCATACACACATACATACATACATACATACATTCGTGAAAGTGCTAGACAAAAGCTTTATTGGGGACATACGTATTAAAGTCTCCTTCAGTTAAGACTGAGCAATGAGACCAGTTGAATTGGAAAAAGTCAAATGCATTGGGTCCCTTTATTATAATGTGGCAACGGCAGTCCTGGTCGTGATGAATGATGCAATTACTTTAATTGGATTTATACTGAAGCCAATTGTTGCCACAGAATGTCTGTGACTGGTGGAAGTCTCCCCTCCCATGCCACGTTTTAAAGCAAGCTTTAGACATCCTGGGTTCTCCTGTACCCTTCTTGAGGCACCCTGCAGGGCACAGTAGGGAGGAGAAGGAATAGAACATGTTCTACAGGACCCTTTGGCAGCACACACTGTTTCTTCATTGCTCTTCGGTTCGAAGACATGCACAATCTATCTACTCGCCCCTCTGCACCACGTGTGCCTAGCAACTAGATGCCAATTCCCTGGCACTGCAACGTACTTAGATGTTTTTTCTTTGACCTCTACAAATCCACAAGTTTGAGGGTGCAGAATGAACAACTTTGCCCTCCTGCTCCTAGGCTGCTCCTGCTGTATGAGAACCCTCTTAGGGCATTCAGAATATTATAACCAATGAGCCGACCTTGCACTGTATTGACCTACGTACTCACTGCTGTGGCAATATCATCACCTTAAATCTGGTTACTTGCACCACTGCTAAGTATTTGTTATTTTGGGTTGTACATTTTTGCTGCTAAACTTGTCAAAGTTACTGGTGAACATAACAGTATCACCCCTCACCTGAGTAATAGGCAAAACAGTACAGATGTGTGCATTATTTGCTTAAGGCACTGTGCTGCCTGCCCCTGAGCACGGGTGAGTTCCCAGCTGGTCACTTTTTGTTTGTTCGTATGCAGAACCCTTTGAGCTCTGCAACAAACTCGGCACAAAATATTAAGAATCAGTGGACGTCAGAAGCCTAGTCACGACACCCCTCTTTATTGCGCTAACCCTGATGTTTGTTTCCCAAAATCAAGTTCTATTTAGGTCCGTCTCTGGCAACCGAGTCAGAGATAGGAGCCAACAATGATATATGAAAGGTTCACTCTGTTCTGTCATTCTGTTTACATTTATATGATATCCTTAAGGCATATCTTCACTTCCTTCAACCTGGCCTGACAGTCTCATGATGAAGACAACGTATTTATGAGGCAGCCAATTGCAAGCCAGCACAGCATGAGGTGTTGTCTAACTCCCCCAAAACAGTCAAGGAGAGGATGAAAAGATAAATGTCTGTAAGACACACACGTCCATTGTGGGTCCCGCTAAGGGACCTCATAATTGGGCGGTAAGGGTTTAACGGCACCGGTCTCCTTATGGGTGACCGTTAACCCTTACCGCCCAACTCGGAATGAGGGCCTAAGTAGCTTTGGGTTTTCACCATAATTCACTAGGGTAATCCAGACGTAGAACCCTTGCTCACTGTTCTTAGAGAGGCACAGCTCCACCTCACTGACGAGGCCCAACCAGGCCGAAGCACGTGTCTGGGGTTGCTTTTTCAGAAGAGTATTGCCTGGCATTTCGGTGCTGGACTGCCATTGGGCAGGACAAAGACTGATAGGTAGTGGACATTTCTCTTCTGTCAAAGGATGGTGAGCTAAAGACTCCGGTTGAGACTCAAACCTGGGAAATAAGCCGGTAGAAACTCAGAGAACCCCCCTTATGCTCTAAATTGAGGTCCAGATGTTTGCTTGTTCCCTCAGATTTAACTCCCTAAATGGCGGTGTGAAGGCCCTCCATGATGGTGATCTCTGATCCTCTGTGGTGGCCACGCGGCCGTAGGATAGGCATGCCATGTTGTGAAATAGCATGCATGGAGAGCAGGTAATAAATTCTAGGCCTGAGAAAAAGTATTGCGATTTTTGGTATTTCATTCCAAAGAGAAAAAGACCCGGATAGAGTTGAAGGTGCTTCAATTGTTCCATCTGTCAGCAGTCAGGAAGGTGAGGTGGGAGTGGCATTGTGTACAATAGTCAGGAAGCCCCCTCTCATTTAGAGGCACCCATAAGGCTCCAACTTGTTTTAAGAGGGGCTTCACACAACATACTGACCTCTCATCAGAGAGCTGAGGGCAGTGTCCCCCTCCTTCTCCACAAGACTTAGGGGAGAGACTGATGCTCCAATATGGCGATAAGGGCATCTGGCTGGATTTGGGCTCCACAGGCCAAATCCGATGACAGAGGCAGTATTGGGGATAAAGAATTTACTTCCTAGGCATTAACCTAATATACTCTTTAATATATAAAATGTCCACAGTCCTTCTGTGCAAAGGTAATATTAACCCCCTCAGTAGCATCTGGACTTTAAGTTCATTCTATTGAAGGTATGTTTTGGACATTACAACTTAAAATGAGGGCACCTAATGGTCTTGAATGGAAACAGATCTGAGTATCTCTAGAAAATGATCTAATGGGGATACACTGTCTTCCTTGAAGGAATATACTGAAATGACTTAATGTCCTGTGTGCCCATGACCCTGGGGTAGGTTGGTGCAATATAAAGCATTTCAAATAAAAACATGAAAATTATACCTGAGACCTCCCAAAAACAATCAGAATGGGAACCAATGCTCCTAGGGAAGTAGTTCTGAGAGTAACCCTTGGTAACCCTTTCTGAATGTAAATAATTAGTTTGCACGCCACGTGGGGTCAGCTGTCTCAATGCAGCAAATGTATGAACATTTCATAAAGATGCATTTCAATGCATAGAAAGAACATATGAATCAAGACGGGAACATTTCATATTGCTTTATTTCATTAATTGAAAGGTTAAGTACATTTTATTTGGCAGTGGAAAAAAAGACATTTTTACAGCATGTGGCTATTCACATTCTTTTTTTGCTGCACCCGGTTATTTGAGGCAAGTCGATGCACTCTTTATATATTTAATGAATAATAATCCGCCAGCTTTTTTGTGAGTTCGTAGTGAAAGAAGATGCTCAGGCCACAATTTGTCATGCCCTAATCCTGTTTGTGTCAAACAGGTAGAGTCAAAACACTAACATAAGGGGTGCAAATGTCATCAGAAGTCACCTGTAAAAATGGAAGAACATTTTGCTGTGTATCCCTAACTCTGAACATGCATGGGTAGTAGGTGTCCTTGCGAACTCGCGCCTTTTTTTTTGTAATAACATTTATGCTGATGTTGCAGCTAGTCTCCTAAACTAACCGCAGCTGTTGGTGCACTCTGCTTTCTGTTTGATCTAGGCCATACAAAGCATGACCATTTAGTTGGCTGGAGAAAGACTCTGCGTTGATTCTCAGTAGCCTTCTGTTAACCTTAACATGAGTCCTGTTATGCGAAAGCACCCTCGTATCTGCAAAGCAAAAATATCTGATGACATTGAACCAGCTGACTATTCACGGCTTTTTGGAAAGGCCTTTTGGGATAGGTAGAACATTTCTGCTCATTTGTCTAACACTTGGTGTCTTCTTAAAGCCACCTCGACAGAGTTTGGTAAGTGGCTTTAGATGGTTTTCTCTGTGGGATTACTCTTGGGTGAAACAGCAGCGACTGTCGCTCATTTTGGCTCGTGTATCATAAATTGGGATTACATTGATTTAACCACACCAAAAATCCATCCAACCTCTCTTTGTTCTCCTGCCATATGAAAGAAATATCATCTATCTAACGTCTCCAACTTTGTATGTGCATGGCATAGAGGTTGTTGTGAAAAATAAAACGATCTTCGGATCTTTCTACTTTCTACCTCTCTCCCTGGCTCTTCAACCACTACCTGGCACCTCTTGCCCACCGCATCGCTACTTTCTGCTCCTATTTTCAATGTTATGTGGATGACACTCAACTCTCTTTCAGGCTCCCCTCCGCCATCTCTGCTTTGTCTCTCATACCAGGTCATCTGGCCGCAATTCAGGAATGGTGTGCCGCCGATGATCTCTGCCTTAATGCCAGTAAGACTGAGATCCTCCTCATTGGGACTCATGCTCCCTCCTTTCCTCTCTCTCTCTCTCTCTCTCTCTGGCCGCCCACTCTGGGCCCTCTTCCTGCTCCTTACAGTGAGGCTAAGAACCTGGGTGTCATCTTTGACTCCACCATCTCCTTCTCTCCTCACATCTCTGACATCTCTAAGAAGTAAAACTATCAGCTGCACCTCCTCAGAGGTAGTCTTCCTTTTCTCACTTTCCCCCAGAAGCTCACTCCCTTCAGAGTTCTGGTCCTCTCTAGGCTGGACTATTGCAATAGCCTCTGTCTAAGTCTTTCTGCCTCTACTCTTTGACCTTTACAGCTTATCCAGAACAGGACTGCAAGACTTGTCCTTGGCCTCCAGCCCAGGGATCATATCTCTCCAGCTCGGAAATATCTACACTGGCTCCCCCTGGCTGCAATTATCAAATTCAAGACCCTCTGCATCATCCACAAGGCTTTCTGTGGCCTGGGACTGCTCCACCTCCAACTTTCTCTTCTAAAACATCTTCCTTCTCGAGCTCTCCGCTCATCCACCTCCAACTCTCTGAGTCTCAGACACTTCTCCAAGCAGATACTTGGGGGCAGATGTACCTCCTCGGCTGCGGCCTCCCTCTGTAACATCCTCCCTCTCTCTCTCAAACTTGGGCAGAACCACCTCCGGTTCCAGAAGCAACTCAAGACCTTTCTTTTCGCTTCTGCTTTCTCTCTTCCTCTCCCCTGCTGATGCAGCTGACTGCTCCACGCACTGGTCACGTGTCACCCTCTGAACTCAGGCCAAGGTTCCTGCATGTCCAGTTGCCCTTGCACTGCCTCCGGGCTGCCCAGCACTTAAGGGTCTGTATCTGCTACCCTACAGTCCCTTCTCTCTGCACTTATGAGCCACCCGAAGACTGCACTTGTGAGTTAACTGTGCACTCCCCTTCCCTCTTCCCCCCACTTGCACGATCTGAATGATACAAGGCCTAGAAAGATCATTTTTTTGTCCTCCCTTTGTTTCCCCCTCCTTGTCTTGTCATGCCTAGAAACACTTGTGTACAGGCGCATTATAAATGCCACATCATATAAAGAATACTGATTTTGATGTCATGCTGATGTACATTGCTTGCTAAGGAACATAGGCCCACCAACATGGTCTGTTACTTTAAGCTGTGCAGAGTACGCATGGGATGATGTGCACGACTTCTTACACACTGCAAACCAGAATAAAGATGGAATAGATATAAAAAAAACAGGAGAACTCTGTTCTCTTGATCCTGTCAATGTATCAAGGTACTTTCACCATTTCTTCATTGCCATGCTGCACTTCATCTGCAATAAAACTACCCCTTTGCTCAGAGAAGTGCAACACTTCTTTTGGAGAAAAGAATATCAATCCAGAGAAGCACCACGCATCCACATGCCTTTGTGGATAACAGATGCACCTAAATTTGTCCATGACAGTAATGCCACTGTTTTACAGTTTATCATATCATATCAAAATCAGCCATGTACAGGTTGGCAAGGCTGGGAGCAAAAGCAACACTCATGATGGTGCCATGTTGCTGGGAATACAGTTGATCAGAAACCTCAACAAAGTTGAGACACAAATCAATTTGAAGTAACTGCAGAACGAAGTTGGTCGGCATAAAATGTCGACCTGGGCTGCTATCAAGCTTCTGTTCCACAATGTTACAGGCCTCAATTTGTGGAATGCTTGTATATAATGCTGATATATCAAGCGTTACCAGGAAGTTGTTCACATCATCAAAAGGCAGCCCTTCGATGCATTAATAGCTGCCATTGAGTATTTCAAAAAAGCAGGTGAGTTTTCTGCTAACTCATGGAACACTTGTTCAATGTACTGGCTACATGGCTCCAACAAGGACCCACCCACAGATACTATTAGTCTCCCTGGTTTCCCCATCGATAGAGTAGTTGGATGAATTTCTGGTGTGGTTAAATCAATGTTATACCAATTTAAGCTTCACAAACCAATGCGACTGATAGTTGCTGCCATTTTTAGATCTCTTGATCTGTCACTGGTTGGGGTCTCTATACACTGCTTTACATTACAAGGAAATTGATTGCAACACCATGTTGTTATACTCCAGCCAAGACCCCAGAGCCTTAGTGGCAAATTCATCGACCACTCTCCCATCATCCTTCTCATCTAGACATCCTTGTCTGAAGAGATGCTTCTTCGGGATCCATATCTTTATGATTTTGCGTGCTCATCTTCTTTCCAAGGAATGGGCATGCACTGTCCACTTGGTCTGCAGTAGATCAATTTTCCCACATACTTCTTATGGTTTTTCAAGTGCAGGAACTTAGTCCCCTCAGGTGCATGAATGCTGGCCTTCACAAAGTCTCTGATTTCTTCATTTGTCAGGTCTCTTGCCTTCTATTCTGGCTCAACATCGATCATGATCTTCATCCCTATGGCTTTCTTTGCAGTCTTCTTGCATTGCAAGATTATTATTTTGATCACAGAGAATCCAAGCAATATTATTATTATCAGGGCTCCAAGAAACTTGAAAATGTCTGCCATCCATTGTGGAATCCATGTAAAAAGAGATCCAAACCAGCTGTCATCAGCAATATCTTCTACCTCATTGATCATCTGGACATGTAGCTTTGTCAGCATCTCTATGGCCTCTGTCATGGTTCCATTCTCGTCGTCATGACAAGGTATGAACATGCAACATGATTCTCTGATTTATGCACAAACACCACCCTCCATAGCCGTGATCATATCCAGGAAATATCTATTCTGAAGTGTCATCAGTTGTATGGCTCTCATCTCTTCTCTGATAGCATTGAACCCCTTTTTGGTAGTGTTGATCGTCTGTAGCAATTCCCATCTGGTAATCTGCAGCTATTTGGTATTTGCTCCAACCTGGATTCTCGGTATGAAGATCAATGTGAAGACTGAAGAAGTCTGGCTGAACAGTCTGTGCTCATATGGAATGGCATCAACAGCTATTGACTTGGCTGAGAAATAGTTATCTCTCTTCATTCTTCTTATCAGCTCCACAGATCTCTTCTGCAGGTGAAAATCTGCTTTCGGGAAACTGTCAAGATTCAGGTCACTTTTAGGAATCACCAACGCTGGAACATGAATATTCACTATTTAGCAAAGTCCTCCCCAATCTGCGGGAAATCTTATATATGGCCTAGCTCCACACGCCCAATAGTGATCCATGATCACTGCTGTCCCAATGCTCATTCCATGTGCATCAAAGATACAATCACAGTTTTGATTCTCTCCAACCTTTCGTGTGCCATTGTTTCTGAAGCACAGTTTTGCGCTCTCCAAAGGCACTATCTGCAAGGGTCCACCTCTGTCTTCAACCCAGGTTAGTAACTTGGCAAGACTCTTCTGTAATGGCTTGCACTCCACTTGTGCATTCCAAACAGCTGATTCAGAATGATCATATACCATCCAGGCTCTGCCGATAACCACTCCTTCTTCCCAGCCATCTGGTGATAACATTGATCCCCAAATCTGCATCTGGCCTCTGTATTTCTATTGTCAGATGTTTTCTTCAGTTTTCCCTGGACTATCAAGTTTTCTGTTTACTTCCCTTCTGATTTCAGCTCCTTTTACTCAAGGTTTCTCATATCTGATCATGTGATTCTTGGTATGTTCTCTGTCTCTTGTCCTGGAGTCTTGCACATAATCACCTTCATCTGGATCTGTCCATTCAGTTGCCCATTTGAGATAGGCATCTCGGCCCATGAACTGGCCTCTTGTGCTGCAAAGTGCTATGTGCGAAAGACAATGTACTGTCAGGATGTCTACTACAATAGCTATGAAGATCTTAGACTTCCCCATGCTATAAGGCAGGGGTGCACATACAAAGCATTCCTCCTTTGAGGTTCTTCTTCGACCTTCTTCCATATGTCGATACCATATGTCATTCCCCAAGTGTGCTGTACCATCCAAGTAATCATTTAGCTCATAGTCATCCTCCCTGGCATCTCTCTTGAATCTCATTCTTCTCTTGTGACCCTCTATAATTATCTCAGGAAGTATGTCAGCATAACTCCTTCTTACTGGATCAATCATAGCAACACTTGTCAGTGGACTGGATGCGTTTACATGTGCTATCTGTGTATGTTCACCTTTTGACAACCCCTTCCTTTGTCTCTCCTTTTGAGTCTGTTTCTGGTGTCCATAATTTCTACAACACTTCTTTCAAAAGAGCGAAGTCTGGTGACATTTGTCTCAGACTCAGGTGATTTTGCATCATTTACTGAGACAGGGATGACTTCATGGGGTCTTGGCTGCTGAGCAGTTGCCACATCTGTACCTTCCTTTTGTACAGGAAGATTCACAGGAGTCTTTGCTCCATTTACATTTATATAGTAAGAGGTACGTACTGCAAGTGAGAGCAGTATCACTATGAACAAAATGCAGATGTAAATCACACATAGGTAAGACCATTTACAGCAATGACTTCTTCACATCGTGAACATCTCTCAGGATCTGCCATAATGAAATTACTGTTGATGCTGCCCATTTTATTCTTTGAGGAGGGAAAAAGATATACTTTAATCAAACAACATTTTGCATTTACTCAGGAAGCTGCTGAGTCAGCTTCACAGGTTTCCTCGATGAGCTGACTGCTACTGGTCGATGATGAACACAAATTCCAAATGAATACCACAAATTGGCCTTTCACCAGATGAGATGATGATTCTTTTTCAGAATGAAACAAAAGTTCTTTAATCAGTAGACCTCGGATCTGTCCCTCGAAAATCTCATTCAGTTCTAATGTTCCTTCAGAGTAGAAATTCATGTGCGTTATTATGTCTCTCAGTATTTGATTAAGTGCTGCATTATTGTGTCTCTCAGGAATGTGTGGACATCTGTGTGTCTGTCAACAAGATGTGGGGAATTCCTCAATCAGGTAGTAAAATACCAAACTGACTAGTCAATATGCATTATCCGCTGATAGGGGCTTTTTTGTTTTGCCCAGTGTAATCAGGAAGCTGGAGAATTGGCTCAATAATGGCAGTGATTGGACCATTCATAGGATCTTGCAGGAACACATGAACGCTAGTAGTTCTCCCCACAAGTGCAGGTCATGTGCATAGAATGAACAGAAAAATATAAAATATGATCAGTGAAACGTTAACATTGGGCACCACCATGGGCCCCTCCGAACAGGAACTCAGTAAGAAAGGAATCAGGGAACTGTTCCCTCTTCCATTCGTTGAAAAGGAACTCTATATCTGGCATATCTTCTTCTTATCAAGGCTTAAGCATGCCTCACTCCATTGTCAACAAACTACTGTGGCACAAGAACAAATATTTTCCCTTGACTCCTTTTAAATGACTGAAAAGAATGTCCCGAAATAAACCGCAGGCCAGTAAACTCTTTATCTTTATTCAACAGCTTCTGCGTCCTTCTTCCTCATCATGGACCTGGTCTGCATGTCCTGTGTTTCTTCCGCGATGCTTGCTTCCGATGGGTGTGGGGGTGAAAGGGTTTCTCCAGCATAGATGTTCATGTCTCCAAGAAATATCCAAGCGCTTCTGCCCTGCTCTTTGACTGCAGACGGTGTGACGTCCTCCACTATGAAGGGGCCATTGAAACGCAGCTAGTGCCACCTTCTAGTGAAGTTGCAGATTAGGACTGCATCTCAAGGGAAATGTTTGGGAAGACATAGGTTTTCAATTATGTTTGCTGAAGCATCTCCTTCTGTGTTCTGCGTGTCCCCACACCCCTTTCGCTTGAGCTGATCTGAAATGACAAAGATACTTGAAGTCATGCAGATAAGATAATCACGTAACTCCTTTCCAAACGGTTGTGCAGTCGGCTGGGCATCAATTTTAGTTCTAGACGAAGGTGTGAGAGGTGTCCTCATTCACCTCCCTGTCACTATCTCATGGGGGGTAAGATGATGGTCTGACCCTGGTTGGTTCCTCAATGCATATAATGGCAGTGGTAGGCAATGCAACCATCCTTTCTTCAAATAAGCTTCAATTTGGCTGTTCTTTCTTTAATCAGACCGTTGAGTCTTTCACAAAAATTCTATTTCCTTGTAGATGATAAGCTTAAGAAAATGTATGCTTTATACTAATCAGCAAGCTTATTTGCTCAAAAATGTCATTTACAAATTGAGGACCATTATCTGATCTCAATACTTCACATATTCCCCATCCAGGAAACACTTCACATACTAAGAATTTTGATGCACAGGTGAAGTCTGGATGTGTACATGGGCCAGCCTCAATCCAACTCGACAAGGGAAAACTACTACAATCATATATCTATATCCATTGCATACTTGCAGCATATCAACATAGTTGATATGCAAATGTTGAAAGGGGCCATTAGATCTCAGAATAACCCAGCCCAGCAATAACCTTTGTTTTGACATATGATACAGTTTACTACATAAAATGCAACGTGTTCTAATATATTTGGCACAAACCAGTCCTCTACAATAGCTGCAGTGAGGAACTCTCTAGTTGTGTGTGCAGGGTAGTGCAGCTGTTCCAACACCACCCTCAATAAGGCTACAGGCATCACTGGTTTACCAGTGCTGTCTTGTCGCCACAATGCTTCAGAAGAGTTTAAAGAACATCCTCTCAGCGTCCATAGGTCTTTCTCCTCCTGAGGTGCTTCCCCTTGAACATCTATCAACTGAGTCCTAGACAGATTGCTATAACATTCAGACACACTTATCATTACTACCATGCTACCATTGCTATAACATTCAGACAAACTTATCATTACGACCATGCTTTCGTTCACATCAGGCGTATCAACAGTCAACATAACGTTATCTGAAAATGCAATACGTTTAGCTTCATCATCCGCTGCTTGATTTCCATGTGAGATAAAATATGCCCTTTTAGTGTGAGCTGCACATTTAATGACTGCGATGGCTACTGGGAGTTGTAGTGCCTTAATAAGCCTGTCCAATAAGGCAGCATGTTGCACTGGTGTGCCGTCCACTCAGAGGTAGCTCCTCCTTTTCCAACATGCTAGCCCTGCGTGCACCATTGACATCATGTAGGCCGAGTCACTGAACACTGTTACATCCTGGTCTGCATGATTGTCGAGTGTGATTATCAGCCCTACTAACTCTGCAGCCTGTGCTGAATAGTGAGACTGTAGTCGGGTACTTACAAGTACCTGAAACTCCCCCTCAGCTTCAACACTTCGGCACCTGTATATCTTTGTCCATCACTTTGATCGATCCTTGAAGAACCGTCAATAAAAACAATTTCTCTACCTGCCAAGGCATTTTCTTTTATCCTAGATATTTCGTCATAAATATCTTCATAGTTTGAACAGTCATGCACCTGCTCATTCTCTGCCAGTGGTTCAGCTCCAAACATGGCAGTATTCACTATTCCGTATCAGAATCACTGGATTTGATATTACCACCTCATAGGCAGAAGCCCTTTGAAACGTCAATGTGCCTTTCGCTTTTTCCAAAATGGCAAACAATGCATGTTCAACAAATAACGTCATAGAGCATTCCATCACTATGCTTGCAGCCTTCACTATGGCAAACGCTGCAGCTGCCAAAGATTGTTTGCAAGAAAAAAGTCCCCTCGTTACGGGGTCTAGAATCCCACTGTAATATTCCTGGGGCATGTACCCCAACGTGGGTCTCTGCATGAAGACTGCTGTCATAACAGTGCCATTCGTATGTGAGAATAAAAATAATTCCTCAGCCTAATTGGGAATTCCTAAAACTGAAGCCGTGCAAATTGCCTTTTTCAATTCATCAAACCCTTCTTACATTTCCTCAGTCCAGACAATTTTCTCCTGTGTTGCCTGTGCTTTTTTCAGAGCTTGCAATAAGGGCCTTATGCATGAACTGTAATCAAAGACCCATGCCCTCACATAGTTACATAGTCCCAAAAATCTTTGCATGTGCTTTATCGTGTGTGATTTCACGGTTTTCAAAATAGCCTCAGCTCTTTCAAGAGTAACCTTCTTCCCTTTATGCGCAGTTATCTGGCCTATATACAATACTTCTTGTTGACAGTATTGCAATTTCTCTTTGTCAACTTTATATCCTTTGTCAGCAAGAATAATCATCAGCTGAACAGAATCGCGTCTGCATTCTTCCTCTGAAGTGCCACAGACTAATATGTCATCCATGTATTGCAATACAACACTTTCTAAATCGATATTGCTTAAGGCAATCTGTAGGACCCTATTGAAAATTGATGGATACTCACAGCACCCCTGGGGCAAACGGGCACTCTTCAGGCGAGTCTGTCTGAATGTAAATGACGTCAGATCATGCAAATCTTTTTGCAATGGGATTGAGAAAAACGCATTTTGCAAGTCAATCACAGTAAAATATTGTGCTTCAACAGGGATATTCCATAAGATTCTTGCAGGATTAGGAACTAGAAGGAACTCAGCCTCTACAATTTGGTTAATCAGCCTTCAATCTTGAATTAAATACCACAACCCACTTTTCCCCTTTTTCACAGGATAAATTGCAGTATTACACAGTGACTCTGATGTCACTAAGATACCTTGTTCCATCATGGCGGATATCGTCTTAGAAATACCTTCATCTGCCTATTGAGACATGGGATACTGTTGTGCTCGAGTTTAAATTGCTCCTGGTTTCAATTTGATCTTCACTTCTCCAACCCCCTTTAATAGGCCTACATCATTGGGGCCTGTTGTCTTAAATGAAACTGGCACTTTTGCCATGTCTTCATCAAAATACTCAGGACGTTTTTGTGCTAGCATCATTTTCTGAGGAACTTTGTGTTTAATTGCTCTCACCCAATAAGTAATACTCATCTCAAATACTACTTTGTCATCAGATGGATGATCTCTAAACATATCCTCACCAGTGACAACAGTCAATCTGTAACCTTCCCCAATGGCGATTACTGTGCACAATTGTCTGCCTTCATTGTCAACTCCATCAAGCAAAGCTATTTCTCCTTGCACTATGGCTGCTTGCAATTCTAAGGAAAAGACTTGTCCCTCTTTCTCAACCATAGGTATCCTTGGTCTAAAAGAAAAATTCATCAGGTACTCTCCTAGTTCAGCCCACTAAGCCTGGCAGCCATGTTAACAGAATGTGTACTCCATAGTGAAAAACATCTGGTTCTAACGGAACTCCTCGTATGGCCACTTGTCCTCCAAATGCTATAATAACGTTTGAATAATGCATTCCTGGTGTTGAGCAAACTATGCCTTCATCAGTGAATTAAATTGTCATGTTCAACTTGGTCATTAAATCTCGACCCAATATATTGACAGAAGTCTGCCGTGAATATAGCAATAGCACTGATATGTCACACTTTCCTATAGAGACTGGTAATTTCTCAGTGAAAGGAACTCTACTTGTAGCTTATGTGAAACCTTGAGTACTCATGGCATTTCCAGACATCGAAAATGTCTCCTCTCATATACATGAGCGAGTTGCACCCGTGTCTACTAAAAACAAAAAGCATTTGCCTCCTATACTGACATTAACCCTCGGTTCCTCTTGAGGGTTGGGCATCACTGATAGTATCGAACACATCAAGTCTCCCAGTGAGCTGTTCTATTGTGGATACAGTATCATCCCTGGACCTGTAAAAGGGTTCCCTCCATCAACAGTGACACCCCCTATTCTAGGAGTCATTAACTGTCCATGTTTGTACTTTGCTGTATCTGCATGGGTGAATGCTGTGACTGCCCTTGTGGTGGATTCATTGTTGCCTGCTGTGTTTGTAAATCTTGCTGCATTCTCGGCGCTTGTGTCTAGTGGACTGTTTGATTCTAAGTGAACTCATCTCCATTCTGCTGCAAATATGCAGGCGGGTTTGAAGTCCTGCCTCTTGAAAATTGACTAGTAAACATGAACATTTGACTTCTACTGGTGCAAGCAATGTGCCCTGTCATACCACACGTCCAACATATAGGAGGACGTCTCCTAACCTGCCCATCTTGCATGCCTTGATTATCATTCTGGATGTTTTGAAACCCTCCCTTGATTGTTCTTGAAGTTTTGCTGATTATTCTGAAAGCTCCCTTAATTTTTCTGGAATCCCCTTCCTCGAAAACCTCTTTTTCCTGGTGGCACAAATCCATTATTACCTTGGACAAATTGCCTTTGGTTATTCATCTGTGGCATGTTAGCTGCTTGCTGTGAGCTCGATCCGTCTCCACTAGTCAACATTTCCCCTTAAATGGCGTACTTAGATAATTTCTTCTGTACTAACTTTGCCTCTTCACCTTTCCTAGCATCGACTTTCTTGCAATTCTTTTCTTGCAACAGTCTGCAATAGTGCGCAATGGTCAGCTGAATCTCTGACATGGCTTCGCCTCCATACCCACTAACCTCTTGAACTGCTTCTGCACTGCGTCTGGCAGCCTTTGGCACAATATATGATAAAACACAGGTATAGATTTTCACCAAGCCTTGCGTCTCTCTAAAGCCCACTGCTCGTGGCAATTGTGAATGTAAACAAACAGATCATCCCCTTCCTGCATCTTTTTTGTAATCATAGCTCCCACATCTGATGTGTCCGGATACATCACTCTAAGCGCTTTACAGACTGCCGCTCTACAGTTTTTGAACGGTGCTCCGTCATGAGCAGTGTTTACTGTGGTGACACCAGAATATCCTGCTCTTGACCAAACGTCATCAGCCCTTTCCCCAGGGATAGCAATCAGGAGACCCTTAATGTCCCCTATAGTCAGTGTATTTTCTCCTGTCATTTTCTCTAACTCATGTATCCATTTTCCAGCGCCAGAAGTTAAACTCGGGAGTTTGCACCTTAAATTATCCTTGTCCATCTGTGGCCAAGGTATATACTGTGGTCTGGCCACTCCTTTGTCTAACAAGGGAAACTGTGAAACCCCAAACTCACTCTCGTCTCCCATCGTCTGTCTATCCATAGCAGGGACAATGGTTCCGCACCACTTTCTTCCTGGCAGTGACCTTAACCTCCTCATATAAGGTGGCGAGTTCCCCCTCTCACCAAGGGATCGTCATTTAGGTTGGTTTAGCTGCGTCAATGATTCTGACGCCTGAGACATAGGTAGGTATAGGTCCGACCATCTTACTTCCTTATCCATTGAAAAACATCCCTCAGGACCACATGTGTCACCTCCCTCCTCCCCACGGAAGGTATCCCTGTCTTCATCTGACATCTTTTGTCCCCAGCTTGTGTGACTTTTCTCCTCTTTGTCGCTATTCAGAGTCAGTCCATATAGAGACAGCACCCTTGGCCCAAAACTACATGAGGCTCCATACAACTGTGTACTGCCCTTCCCTTTCAATTCTTTCTAGGTTCTCATGTAATGATAAACTTTATTGATCGTGTCCCCAATGCTTCTAGAATCAAACTCATCCTCTAGATCTGTCCTAGATGGACCTGGTATTGGCTAGTGCTCTGGGAAGACCTCTTCAAAATCAACCCATGTCAATACTGGATTAGGACCCATTACTTCCTTCTACATACGATCAAGATCGCATGCTCTCTGCCTTCTCTTCCGTTCTAATTCATCATCAAATTCTCTTCGCTTACTTGCTTCCTCCCTCACCCTGTATTCTCTTTTCTTTTCATATCTCTTCTTTCATTTGCCCTTTGTATCTCTTCATCCTTTCGCCTTTGTATTCTTTTATCCCTTAATTTTTGTTCCTCTTCCTCCACTCTTTTCCTTTCTAGTCTTTCTCGCTCTTCGATTGCCTTCTGTTTCTTATCATACTTTCTTTGCTGCTCTGCTCTTCCCTACCTCTTCAGTTGCTCATCTTGATACAAGTTTGAGCAAAATCTGACCACCCATCCATTTGTTCTGTAGAAGTGCTAACTCATCAGTTTTATCTCTTTCTCCCTTCCATCTCTTTATTTCTCTTCCTATATCTGCAGATGTACTTGGCCGATCACTTCTCTCCTTATCACATCTCTCCTTGTCCCTCAGGACCTTAGAGATTAAATCTCTCTCAGTATTTTTCTCTGGACTCTCGTCGCTGCTTTGCGCAGGCAGCTGATACACCGGGGTGCTGTACCTTGCTGCTGCTTTAAGCTCCCTCAATGGGTACAACCCCTCATCTTTCTTCCTTTCGCCAGTTAATTGAGGTGCGGCGGGGGAGCAGAAGTCTCCTCACCTCCATCTTTGCATCCAATTTACAGGAGGCCGCTCTTCTCTCTCCTCCTGGTACATCTTCCAGAGCAATAAGCTTGCTGGTTGTTTATTTAACGTTTTCCCCCGATATGCTGCATGCAAATATGTCACTGTATGCTGCAAGACTGCCTTCGATAGTGATCCTCCTTGAGGCCACAGTATAAACATCTTATCTGCAGTTCCCTTAACCCACTCTGATCTATATCGTCTAAGCTTAGGTGCACGTTTCGGCAGCTGTTTGCAGAGGTGTATAAGTGGAGTAATATCCTCAATTTTGACTCGTCACTCTTGATTGTCAATACTCACTTTTACTCTTTGGCATTTTTCCAAAATACGTTTCAGATAAATAAAACAATATGAGCCTGCATCAATCGTTGCAGGCTCCAAACCCCCGATATCACGTTTTTTACTTTAATCTACTTTTTCATTAAAAACATTATCAATTCAAGTTCATTAAATAAACAATTCATTCTTTTAAATCTCGTGCCTTTTTCACATTTAAACATTTCTCTATTGTTTTTTCGTCATATAAAATCACTTAAAACAAACAAACAGACATACTCGACTGGCCACATATATCTCAGTCTTATTCCTCAAGACTTATCCTGCCCCTAAGAAATACTCCTACGGAGTTTTAACTGTCCTCTTTAAACTCGTCTTTAACTGAGTTAATCTTCTACGTCATCCGCTATATGACCCTAGGTACTGTTCCTTCTGTTACGCTCTTTAAAACACAGGTATACTGGGTGTACTCTTTATCGTGGTCTCTCCTCACGATACCTCTTAATATTCAACGTTCATCATTCACAAGTTACTTTACCCCAGCCTCCCTCTGTTACTTGTTTTACCCTTATCACTTTTCTTCACTCATTGCCCATACACAATTTTGCCACCTAGCTCAGTTCTACTCAGCATTCGTATGTTCAACTTCCGATCCTCGGGATTGTCCGCCTCTTTTACCGGCCTCTTCAACTTTCTGTTTGTTCAGCTTCCTGCAGACCCGGGAGGGTATTCTGTGGAAACCAGGGGACCCGTCTCAGCTTGCCTGCAGGCCTTAATGAATTTACACTATACTGCTATCTACAGGGAGCTTCACATCCTTTCAGCCAAATGGCAGAAATCGTGTGATATTTCCGGGACCCCAAAGCTTACTTATCTCAATGGGTCTTTTGAACTATCCTCTCTGCTACCATGTGAACTGGATGATCACAGCTCTTTAAGATGAGTAGCAATACCCTTGAGATGGATGAGGATGCAGAATGTATTCATACTTCAATAATCAAAACGACTTAGGTGGTTGGCAGAAAAGATAACTGTTTTAATATCAATTATCCAAAACAGGGAGTACAACGGACATCAGCAGATGTCGCAGCACAATTCTCTCTCAATTCATCTTGAAAAAAAGCATCCTTTATAGCGAGAATTCGTCATGGGTGAATTAAACCTACGTATTACTAACGTCATCCTACGTGGCAAACTACAGAAACCTAGTGGAGATTTTGATAGGGTCTATGAGAACATCTAAGTATACGTTCCATACTAGGCAATGAGAATATGTGATAGGTTACTTAACGTCAGGTGGGGTCTTCAACTAAGCCAGCCCCTCAAAATGGCCACTATGAGTGTAACTAAATATACAACATCCCATTGGCTACACAAAGTATAGGACAAATAATTAAGTGGCCCCCTTCAATTGGTTGGCACTCTAACCTCCGTCAGTACTTTTCCACCTACATTAGCAGCACGCAGGCTGGGCTTCCAGGTGCTGGTGTGCTCGTCTTAACCATAGCTTTGCACCAATTAGCATACTCATCTATCATCACCTCAGTGGTCTGCTTTCAATTAGGACTTTGAACTTGTCCTTGGGAGTGTTCTTAGCTCTGGAGAATTCAGGGGCTTGAAGGCACGCTCTGCCCTCATGCGTAGGTGTGGTCATCATGTTCATCCATTTTAATCCTTCCATGTGATTGAAGACCACAAAATCAAGCTTTTGGTGCATTTAAAATACTATTTTCTAATAGACCTCTGACGTCTTCCTTGTTTTGTTCATGCCTTCTGAACAGGAGTTTTGTTCTTTCACACGATTTGTATCCAATGTCAGCTTACTCCAACCTGATAAGACCTTGGCTTCCTGGGTTCATCTAGCCTCGCCTTTCTGAGATTCACTTTCAATTGTTTTTAACTGCGACACACTAGAAAATAGGCCTTATTTCTTTAGTCCAGCACTGCTATAATGCATAGTGGAAACATCCATCTTTTACTCGTTCATATACATATATATACGTTGATGCTTGCCGCAATCTATTCACTATAAGCTAACCTCAAGAATACTTCACCTGCTTGCGTTTCTTTTGCATCTGTACACGTGTAAAATGACTTGATATCTTCATCAGTTCTGTAGCATGAGCTTCTTCACCTTGATCCCAAGATGTCACTTATCTTTGATACTTTCTTGATGCCTTATAGAATATCTTCATTCTTTTGTCTCTGCATCCTTTATGTACGTCAAATCGACTCATCAATGATATCACCATTCGTCTTTGCCATACATTCTTTCTGCTTCTTCCAGCATTTCATTCAAATGGCCCTCATATTTTCTCATATGCAGGTATAGCTTTCTCAATGGGAACCTTGCTTCCAGGATTCTCCTTGGTATTGGTATTCTCAATGGAAGCGCATGTGTCTCACACTGTGGTTGCCAACAGATAGGCAATATGGGCAAAGTGGTTGAGGTGGGGTACTTGGCTCCTCCTCTACAATGTATAGGTATGAATGGAGTATATGAGATGTGATATTTGCATGTGAGATTGGTACAGTTGTGCTCTGTAAAATTAGAAGTATGTCTATGTAAGGCGCAATCGCTCTTACAATGTAGAAAACTTGCTACATGGTTTTTTAAATTGAAGTAGTTATGTTACAATGTTTGTTGTCATTTTGATAATGGTGTTTCTTTTCAAACAGGGATACAAGAATATTTTCATTACAACAGAGGTTGCTCAATTGCTTCGGCTATATATTGATAGCAATTCAAATTATGTAAATTTCAAATTGGGGTGAATGTAACGCATATGTAGAGCAGGGGAAGATGAAGTTACAGTCAATCAAACATAAATGAGGGAAGGTGCTTGGCTTAGCACCTGTAATACCTTTCACACCATCGTCTTCTGCTGTCTGACTGCCAAGTGACTGCACTTGTCTTGGCACTTCGTGCAGGCGCTCCGCTCAGCGCTTTGATTTTTACAGCAAAACTCCTGCTTGTCAGTGCCTCGTAACATGTCACTGAAGCACTGGATAACGCAGCTCCGAACATCAAACAGTTCGGCTCTGCACACAAAACGCTGCCAAGTGATTGCACTTGTCATGGCACTTCGCACAGGTGCTCTGCACTCCAGTTTTTAATGGAAAACTCCTCCTTGTCATTGCCTTGTGATACGTCACTGAAGCACTGGATAACCCAGCTCCAAATTCCAAGCAGGTCCGCTCTGTACACAAAACGCTGCCAATTGACTGCACTTGTCTTGGCACAAACATATGGTGCTTGTCAACCTTGCAATGATGTAAGAAAGATCAAAAAAACAAGATTGTCTGAACCACAGAACCAAACATTACAGAAGGGATATAATATTGCAAATCATCCAATGTGGTACACCACACCCACTGCAAGAAATGTTTACAAGGAAATTATGTTGGTGAGACTTGCAAGGAACTATGCCAAAAAATTGAACCTGCATAGACATACCATCATGAACCAGTAAACATAAACATAAACACCAGTTGGCCAACACTTCACAGAGGATGGGCTCACACTGTCAGTGATGGTACTGAAAGGTGACCTCTCAAATACCACACAAAGACAAACATGGGGGCTCAAGCACTTAAAGATTCTCAACCTGGAAAATGCTGATCTGAACATAGACAAAAGATTTACGCCACAATGTGGCCTACTTTGAGCCTGTGTGAAGAACCATGTCCCATCGACGCTGGGTACCTGATTTTGCTGAGCTGTCCATCGTGTCTGGGCTGCACTGGATGTGGCATAATGTAGTCGTAGGAACCAGCTTGACATACTCCAGGCAAATGGGGACTTGGTGTTGGTGCCCCAATTCCCCACACCACGAGAGCCTCTCCCCTGTATTTTTCTGTTGTGGGAACAGTGCATGAACTGACATAGCAGGCAAAGTGATGAGATGGCTCAGGACTTCAGGCAGCGAAACAGGATAAGAGGATCAGGTCAAAGGAATAGTCAGCAAGTAGGTACTGGGCCATCATGAACAGGTTGACAAGGAGTTGGTAGAGAATGACCAGATAAGTAGGAGACAAGGATGGCCAGCCAAAAGGGTAGAAAGGAAAAGAAGAGACCAGGGACAAGGAGACGGCCAGAATGCACCACATAGAGCATGGACAAAAATGAAGATGGGCAACACAACAAGAAACAAGGAAGGCAGGGACAGTGAAGCAGCAACCTAAATTGCAGCTGGAGCGAAATAAGACATGCCAATGCTGAGCAGCTGGAAGTTTAAATACTCCCAAGGCATGAAATGAGGCTTTCAGGGGCTTGGTAACATTTCTCTCCAACCAACACAAAGCCGTTGCACTGCGCATTCACAGAACCCAGATACAAGGACACCAAGCATGCACAGTGTGGCTGGCTTGGGTGCGTGATAGCCTGGAACATTCAAAGCAACCACATTAATAGTACAAGATGACCTGTAGCTACTACCACTCACAAACATCTTTTAAATACAATTGTTAGATCCCTGAATGAGTAGGAACTTCACCATTGGAATAGTGCTAAAGTATTTTTGTATTTGCCACTTTGTATGCAAGTCAGAAAGGCTCTGTCAAATATGAGACACAACAAGGATATATTTGGACATGGCACTTTGGAAGCACAGGGAATATTTTCGTATGCATACAAGTAGGATTAAGTGACTCAGCTTAACCTATTGTACCGCCCTAGCACAGCATGGAGCCTGCAGAAAACATGCAGCAACCAATCGTTTAGCCCCAAAACGCGGGTGCACAATGTTATTCTTAGTCAGGTGAGGAATTACAATCACTCCAAGGAATAATTTGGCTGTGACTACCAGGGAGATGCTAATACACATTGAAATTGAAAAAAATGGAGTCTGTTTATAACATTGGAAAATGAAGACCAAGGACATGCGAAAAATCTTACTCCACATGGAAGGTGTGAACAAGCACATCCATTCCTTCTGTGTGCCTCTGAATCTAACATTTTGGATTTCTCTACAATACCATTACTGTTTTTATATGCTGGGTTCAACTCATTAGACATTTCGCATTTAAACAATTGGAACATTATGTATTATGTGCTAAACATTGGTTAAACATTATGGCCCTGCTTAAAATGTAGTTTCTCAGCTCAGAAAACTACCTCCCAATGTTTGAGTAACTGTCGGTTTTGTTTTCAATGTATGTCCCTTTAGATAACGGGGCAATGTACGACTGGATTTCTGGCATACTTTCTTCCTGCAGCCAATGGAGTTTAAAGGGGGAGACTCCCTTGTCTTATTTTCCATGTAAAAATGATATCCAGCTCTGTGTGTGTTTTCTATTGTTGCTCATTTATCGTGTGACCATCATATGATTAAGAGGTCTCTGGGACTTAGAAAACGAATGGAACTACCATTGTAGCATAATACTCTGAGTTATTTCAATAAAAGGTGTCAACACGTGGGTTCCGCTTGATGTTAAAATTCGAATAACACAGCAACAAACACTAGTTCTCTCAAACTTATTTGGATGCCCTTTTCAAACTTCTACAACTATTTTTAACCTGATTAAGCTGCACCAGAAACATGCAGTCTGCATAGCTCCAAACATTCTAAACTCCTGTGCACTTGATGAGAAGGTGTTCATCTTTTGAATCAAGCTTGTTATTCTGGTCATTGAAACCATCCCTGTCTTCTTGAAGAGCAATGTCAATTAGCTAAGCACTGTCATAGTATTACGTTTAATTCTGCTAAGGTCCAGCAAAGTGATCAACATCAATTTTCTCGAAATGCAATCCATTAGTTGCCATGCTGCGGATGTGCTGGTTGTGTCTGTCACATCACATTTTGCACATAAATTGGCATTCTTTTGTCAAAGCACTAAATGCTATTATTATCTGGTCAATGAATATCTTGACTGCAGTTTTGCAGCATATCAAATGAACAATTTGTGACAAAATAACTTCTGCTCTGCAGGAGTACAAGGACGAGTACTGGCTAAAAGGTCTACGCTGCTCCCACACTTTTACAAACCAATAGTGATCCCAATAAAAAAGGTAAAAAAGGCGCAGCTAACAGACATACGTCCTTTGCCTTTTGTGTTAACGTGGGCAGCTCTCAGAAGGGATGTGGATGAGTCAGTAGCAACCCAAACATCAATAATACAACAGTTCCAAAATAAAAGACTATCCAATCAAGCTTCTGTAAAAATATGTATAATTTAATTTAACAAATCAAGCATATAAATAACTATTAAAAACACTATCAAAACCCCATCCCTGTAAAAGAAAGCAGAAGATGCAGAGCATACATGTATAAACACACTGGATAGTTTGTCAGGAATGAAACAGGCAAGAATTGCAGCAATGTAGTTCAAATGTATATGTCTTTATGAGAAAAAGGTGCATGAGATACGTAATCATTCTCAAGTGCCTCAAAAGGTGGACCAGGGGACAGGGTCACTTGAAAGTACCTGGCTCCAATGTTAGGTGGTTCACATTCATCCCAGATGGCAAGTCATCAGCTAATCAGGTTTGAGCGGATGCTACGAGCAGTACGAGGTGGCATTGAGCGAGGCCGGTTGAATGGATCACCAGCAGCAGTCGGAGGATTGAACATGGTTTGAAATTATAAGCACTGCTAGTTCAGGTCAATGAGTGATGTGGTGATCCAGCGGATGGAGTCACTGTGTGATGAAAAGTCCTGGCTGTTCGATGCTTGGTTCGATGCAGAGGTTTCCAAGTCTAGTGCAGAGTGCACTGCTGCTGGCCCACATGCTGTCTCCCCGAGCACATCACAGTGCATTCAGAGGCAATATTTGCTTCTGATTTGTCTTCGTGTGTGGCTACAGTATGGGGATGTCTCTGCCCTGCCTCGGAGGCCAATGCACAGACCTTATTCCGCCCTGTAGTAGTGATCTATTCTGGTCCTGATGGCATGTTATGCTCAATCACCAGAGACGCCTCGCTGTACCCAGCTTCATTCACGGTGTCCAGTCATAATTTCGAAAACATAATTTCGAAAGTAAAAAAAGTCGAATCAAAAATGTCGGAAAAAAAAATGTCGAATTGTTTTTTTTTTCGATATTTTTTTTTTGGCTCTAGTTTCTGTGAAAAAAATAGGTAAAAATAAAAAAGGGGGGTTGGGGGAACCCCCCCCATTTCGAAAAAAAAAACGTCATTAAAAAAAATTCGACATTTTTTTTTTGACATTTTTTTCGACTTTTTGACTTTCGAATATTTTGTATTCGAAATTATGTCTATGAACCTTCATTCACCATTCAGAGGGGCAGCAGCAGGTGCATCAGGGTTAGCTGGTTTATGGCTTGGAGGCCTGGTGGCTGGTGAGCCAACGGGGTATTGGAGACAAGGAGGTATGATGGCATGTGATTGCCCGAACTTGTTATTGGAGACCATGGAGAAGGGTGGTGGCTGAGAAGGCACCATTTTTTTAAGAATGGGGATTTGTATTCTGCCAAATAAGTTTTTACAATATGGGGAGCATTAAGAAAGGGAGGAGTCATTCTCTTAGTGAAAAAAAAATCTTTAAGAAAACTAATCCTTCAGTTTAGAAAAAATAAATTGTGAAGTTTAGAAGAACGACTATGAAAGGTTTGTTCAATATTTGCCTTGTACATTTCTTTGTAGATACGGAGCCATATTGCATTGTTATTTTAGATACAACCCCCGCCAACTATTAAAAATCAGAAGGCAAACAACTAACAGGGAAATAAGCAGTAGCGTTAAGACATGTAAGTGAAATATACAAATTTGGTCCATAATTATAAATCATTACAAAAGAATGTAGGAAGTAATTCACAGGAGGTTAAGATGATTCCTCCCTTGTTCATTCTCAGGTCACAAAAGGTACTTGAAGTTGAAAAAACATCACAAATCAGAGTGTGTTTCTCAGACGTCCTGAGTTCTATTGTGTGGACAACAGGTCAGTGATTTACAATTGAGACATCACCTTTTTCAAACACTGCCCCTGCTGGCGCTCTATGAATTTTAAACTGTTATTAAATGTAGTTTTTATATATTGTTTTTAGATCAGAAGATCTACCACTGGAGAAAGGAATTGAGTTCCCCGATTATATTGCTTTGTCCTGAAGAGGGCCCAATACTCACATTGAGTGACAGCCGTAGAGAGGGAGCAGCACACGCAAGAAGGGCCTAAACATATGTCGACCTATTAGGGAACTGAAAACATTATTTTTCCCTATTCTCTGTTACATAACTAAATGATTGTTGTGGAAGCCAAGAAAAGCAAAACAAAGTTACCCCATGACAGAAGTGAAATTGTTGTATGAAAGTGGTAAATGTTGAATATTGACTAAATGATGAAATGTTTTTTTACATTGCTTTTAAAAAAAAGGAAAATAAATTGAATCGTTTGAAACAAAAAATGATATTGTTATAGAGAAGTGTCAAAAGTGGCAAATGGTGGTTAATTTACCAATTAACTTAGTAGATTCTGATCCTCCTCCCAGTTGTACCAAAAAGAGAGGGGTAGTCGATCTGTCTTTATTGTTCTTTATCGTATGATTCTCCCCATAGCACAGATTCGACCCCCGTGAACAAAAATAGGGGAGGACCCAATTGTTTATTGCAGCTGTTTTGTCCAGGCCAGAGATGGGTGCCGTTGAGGTGAAAGAACTTTGGGCTTCCGAAGATCCTGACTGGGTGTGCAGGATTTGCATCTATTTGAAAGGACAGCAGCAGATCCTCTGTGCGGTAACACTTTGAAAACTTTGAAGGGGACTCAGACTCTTTGGGCCTGATCACGACTTTGGCGGTAACCCTTAAATCCGGCGGTAGCGCCATTACCGCCGGATTTAAGGGTCCACCAAATCAGGACTTCGTCGGATTTCGCCCCAGCTCTGAGCTGCTACGGGAAATCCACCGGCGGTAAGAGCGTGAAAATTCCCCATTGAGCCCAATGGGAAATGGGGCATTCGCGAACAGGCTCAATGGGGAATGGGGATTAACATTACCGCCGAACTCGTGATCCGGCGCTATTAGCTCCGGGGAGTTCGGCGGTAGGGCTAATACCGCCAAAGTCGCGATCAGGCCCTTTACCTTCCTCGTTATCTACAATTAAAGCTTAAGAAATGAGTTGATTTGGCTTTTGTCCTGCATTGCTAGATTATTGCTGGACCTGCATTTGCTCTGTTGTCTGGTTCATCATTGTATTTATTTTGTTCACTTCCTGACTTCTTTTTCTTTGCGTTAATTTATGTCATCATATCACTTTATGTACCATCTCATTAATTATTGTACAGTGCTTGGGTGTGAAGCGCTATAGAACTAAAAAAAATAAACAATCAACAACAACTGGTACTCGAGCCGTGCAGGTGACAAGGGTCTGCTGGGGCGATGCGTCATCGAGCCGGTTTGATTGTGGTTTGATGTTCGAGTGAGTGTCAAAAGCAGCAGCAGGGGTCCTGTTGTTTCGAAAGTGGCAAACACGTCAGTTTTTGGGGATTGCTAAATTGTTCTTTTTCCTTTATCTTTTCACCAGCTGATCTGACCCCATCTATTATTTGGATCACTTCCACTTTATATTCGGCATAATATAAAGAACACCTTTCCATGCATGATCTTAGTCAAAATATGAAAACATTGAGATTTGGGATGTATTAAGTATATATCACGTCATCTTCCAACAAGGACTGTCCAAAGAGCAAGAACTGGTACAGCAGTTATTAAATGTGCGGTATGTAGAGAACAAAACACTAATATTTATCCACATATACACACATAATACACTTTGCACAGTTCCAAGAATCAGGGTTGTGTCGGCCGTGCAATGTGACTTTTCAGCAGTGCAAAGTCACTTTGAACCGAGCTAAGAATTCCATGAATCGGGCCCTAAGACTTTTTCCTCTCTTCCTCGCTCATGCTCGCATGAGACTGCTCACTGAGCAGATAACATGCTGTGGACTTTAAAGCGTGCCATACCCAAAATGTACTCTGTGTTTCTCGCAAATCTCAAAATATCACTCTCCGCTCATTTTATAATATTTTTCCTCATGTTGTATCCATGGTCCCTGGTGACTGCTCCATGTACTCCCCTGTAAAACCTGGTCAGAATGTCACTTGCAAGAAGCTCACTTATTCCCGTAAAATCTGATTTCGTATCTATTGAGCATCGTTCATCCCTGTATATAAATAACGAAATATATACATAAATAAATAATAAAATGTTGCTGTGTCCCGTGCATGTAATTTTAAAAGTTCACAAGATGGAGTGAAGCAATACAGAGTAAAACAGGGTGAATCCTGTTTATTTTCTCCTTCCTGTGAAGAAATAAATACCGTCTGCAAGTTATAGCAGGTGTCAATTTCTAATGGATTCCTATGGACTGCCTGCATAGCCTCCTCTCTGTGATCAGATCCTTCTGAAGGTGGTGGTATTTTTCGTAAATGCCAGAAACACATAGAATCAACACTGTTTTGCTTAATGCTGAAAATGATGTATATTCGGAGTGCACGCCACTTTCGTAAGGCAAAGGGATCCCGTTTGTGAAAGTGCCAGCCTCTTTAATAACTGTACAAAGTAGATAGTGGCCATGACATCGAGCTTGAATGTTTTTTCAGAGGGGGCTCAGACGCCATCTTGAAAAACATGGCTCAGTGGATTTTAGCTACTGGAGCGTTTAAACGGGTCGCGGTCGGGAAAATCATAGTAATACCACTGCCACCAACCATTCCGAGAGCAAAGGGTAGCTTTTGAGGGCTACATGAGTTTTCTTGACATAGGGAATACCAGGTACTCCCTCCAGCAGTCTGCTGTAAGGCAGTGTGTGCTGGGTGTAGCAATTTAAAAAGACTAGCGAAGTCAATTTAACTTTACATTCCCTGGAAGAGAGTAGTCAGTCCCAGTGAAGGTATTTAAACCTTGGGAAGTTTGAAAGACATCCCTGTGCCACTGCACTGAGGGTGCTGTATGACACACAGGAGAAAGATAATGCATATGGAGTAAAATAAAATACACATCAAAATACATGAAAGAGTGGGAAAAAAGGCTCACACTCTTTCCAGGTAAAAATGAAAGTCCTAGAAATCCAGAAAAATTGCTGGGGGCCTCAAAAGGTAAGGGAAATTAGCACAGTTCTGAGAATTCTCCCTAATAGGGGCCATTGTCACATGGACCTCTTTTCGTGCTGCCTGAAGACTCATATTTCAGCTGGAGTGCAGGCCTAGATGCATGGGCCATAGATGTGGGTAAGGGGATTCACCATTCTTTTCCTCATTCCTGCATGATTCCAAAAACACTCCTTCACACTCAGTTCCAGGAGACATCATTAGGGTTGGGCACTCTATTCTGGCCATCTTCAGGAATGGTATTCCCTGGTGCCGAAACTGTACAGAGACACACCCATTCAGCTGGGGGTGTTCAGTAAGCTTCTCTTTTGAACAGTCAAGGCCTCCCTCATCCACTCATTCCATTCTCCTGAGGCTGCAGCACTGGGGAAGCAGTTGCAGCGGGGTCCCCCCTCAGTAGGGCTGGCAGGGGAACCCCCACATTTTGTGTTACAAGCCTGGTCCTTGTTGTTACTTGGGGATAAGGTTCAATACGTCAAACATTGAGAAAGAATGGGAAGAAGAGCTCTACCTAAAAGTAAGAACACTACGGAATCAAGGCTCCATAGAGAATGGGAGATATGCTAAATGTTCACTGATGCCAGTGTGGATATTTTACACCCAGAAAGTTGTCCCAACACTTTCTTATTGCAGCGAAGCAGGTTTAAATCTTTCCTGGCAAATTTGGGCAAAATTGGAAAGTCTTTTTTGAAAACCCATGCTGAGATTGCCACGTAACACTCCAATTGTAGCTATAAGAAGTGAGCTGGGGCTAGAATCCAAGGAAGCCAAAATTATATGGAAATAATGGTCTCTTCTATGAAAAATCAACGAGGAGAATCCTGTAGAGGGGTATAAAATACTATCAAAACGCTGGAATAGGGAAAACCACTAGCCTACTAAACACATGGAAAGAAGAATGGAAAAGGGTGTTGCTTAACCTTGATTCAACAATGGAAGAACTCTTATCCAATCCAAATCGAATGAAAGAAAAACTCTTTAGATTAGACTGGATCGACACAAGAGAAGCAAAGTTGGCCTTGAAAACTTCAAGTAAGATGTGAAATGAATCAAGGAAAAGGCACAGTCCTCTGGAGTACCTCAGAAAATTCCCATCTAAATATTATACAGATAGATTGATGAAGTTTTGTTTTGGGGTCTATCCAACAAACAAATATAAACATAGGACCGGGAAAAGAGGTCAGAACAATGGGATGTGCAGATTCTGTGAGGAAAAAGATCAGAAAGAAGCGACATACCATCTATTACTAGATTGTATCGCAATTAACGATATAAGAACACAGAATCTTGCAAGTTATATCTCCACGTGTAAAACTAAATCTGTGGGATTTCTTTATTTTAGGGGCAAACCATTGTTTCACATGTGCTAGCACAGCATTTCTAGAGTATGTGCTTAAAAACAAAGACTTGGAGTGTGATACACAACATCTGTTGGAAATAGGATCCTGACTCAACGTGGAAATAAGGAGAAAGAATTAAGGATGTCATGATCTTAACAGTTTTTAGTGAATAAAAAAATAAAAAGTTACACTATTGGGCTGCAGAACTCATGAATTCATCTTTGGCTGCCAGTACCTTCAGAGAAAACATGTATGACTGGGTTCCTGGGTTGGGTGGTGTGAGCAAAGTTTGATCCCATTTGAGCTGGCTTGACCAAGTTGGTGAACCTTTTGACCAGATAGGCCACTTTTTTTCTTAACGCACTGTTAATGTATATGGAACCACCATTGCTTCCATTAATTTCTTGGTGGATGATTTTTTGTTGCGTGAGCATCTGCTCTTATGCAGGCACATTAGGGATTCTCAATTTCGTCTCACTCCAGTTCTATGCATTCTAGAATACGGCATGTCAAAAATAATCTTTTTCTATTTAGGGGAGGGTCATATTATGCTAACTCACCCCTACATGCCTGTTATTATAAGCTGACTATATTGATTTAATTGGTTTCTTTCGGGAGGGTGGCCGATGTTAGGGAATGGATCTACCACACTGTGTTTTTCTACTACAGGGATTTCTTCCAACATATCTCGCTATACTAAGACCAGCTGGAAATGTCATTGGGGGACATTTTGCAAAATTCGGAAATTGCACTGGAGGGGTGTGATGAATTGACTTCTGCCCTGCAGGAGTACAAAGACAAGTAAAGGCTAAAGTGCCACAATTCTATAAACCAAGAACCAACACAATCATAAAGGTAAAACAGGTGAAGTTAAAAGATTTACCTCCTTCCCCTTTTGTGGTAACGTAGGCTGAGTAAAGGCTATACTCTCAAAGCCGGTAAGATAGCTCAGCGGGTTGAGCTCTTGCTGCTGCGATCTGAGCGTGATCTGTAGGTCGCATTTTCGAATCCCAGCAAGGCCAACTCCACCTTTCATCCTTCCGAGGTCGATAAATGAGTACCAATTTCGGTTGGGTGATACTGTGTGTAAATATGTGCTCTGTAAAGAGCTTTGGATAAAGGCGCTATATAAATAACACATCATTATCATGAGGGGTCTGAATGTGTTTCAGTAGCAACTCAAACAGCGAAGCATAACAGTCCAAAATAAAGCAATTTCCAATCAAGGTTGTATTGAAAAATAAATACTTTAATTAAACACACCATGTGCAATAATAACTTAATAAAAAACACGAAAAAAAAACAAAATCTGTAGAAAGAACACAGAATACACAAGATTTCAAAATGCAGCACTCTGGGTATGAGACAGGGGGAGAAAAGGCAATAAAAACCACAATGTTCAAAAGGATTTGTTCTTGAATTGAAAAAGGGAATAATAGGCCCAAAATGGACCGGACCGGGACGGGATGGGGAGAGGCGGGGGGCAGTCATCAGTCAATAATACCTTTGCATTGTCTTGGTGGTTTGACAATGATGAACCAGGCTTCTGGGTGCTGCTCTGTGGTTCGATGCAGCGTCAAACTGAATAAACCTGTGCATTATAAATGTTGCTCAAGCGATGGGGATGGTGGAGGTACCCAGATTCAGTTTAGCGTCTAGGTTCAATGGCGGAAGAACACCAGGGTCAGTTGGATCAGCCACTCATTCAGCGATGAAGAAGCAGGAAATTCATGCAGTGGTTTGAGCAGTTCAGATGCAGCAGTACTTCTTTGCTGGAGCCGAAGCAATTAAGCACTTTCCATTGGTGCAGTGAGGTGGTGAACAGGTTTGAACGTGCGGAACAGTGGTTCCAAAGGCAGCTACAGAGAGTTTTTGTGGTTCAATCTGTGTCGAACATGCTTGATTCACAGCTAGCAATAGTTCAACAGTGGCATTCAGGAATCCTGGCTGTCGTGGCTCTCAGGTGCTGTGAGTCCCACTCCAGAGTCTCAAGGACAAGATGAGTCTTTTTGTCAAGCTCCCAAACAGGGCCCACACCTTCAGGTATCCTTCAGTATGGTGATGTCATGGGCAATAGTGTGGCTGGTAGAGATGCATGGCTTGTTCCATCAACAGTTCACCACCAATTGTCCCTGGGGATGGGTAGGGGACATAACTTGCCTCTGCCCTGGAACACCTGCCTTCACCTGACAACTGGTGGACTTTGGAAAGGACTACTCTCCCAACAGGATCCAAATAAATCTTCATGAAGGTTTGAAGTCCTGAAATGATTCAAAGAAGTGGTGGGATGCCCTTTCTTTCGAAGGGAAAAGCCCCCAGGTGATTTGACTAAAGTTAGTCTGTTTTAGGGGTCCAATCCCTTTTCTTGGACTTTGACTTCTAACACCCCATTCAAAGTGCTTTGTGCAACAGGAAGAGGAGTGGGCATGAAGAAAATATAGAAGCAGAGAGAAACAAGATGGTGCAATCTTCCTTCAGATGTCTATACCAAACCTGCCCCTTCCCTTTGCAATAGAATCAAAGGCATTGTGTTATGCTGCACACTGGTGTGGGGCTACTCCTTTTGAGGATCGGCGTGCCCTTTGATCGCTGTTCTCAGGACAGCGTCATATAGAGTGGCCGTCGCTCTACAGCACAGCAACCCAAAACCCGAACGATAAAAACAATCCAAGAGACCAGATAATTACTGCACCTCTGTGCAAAGGAAGAACAGGGTCATTATGTGCAAAAAGGTATCAGACGTTCCCGTAGAACCAAACTGACATGGAGCTTGCCACTTCCCAAGAAGTTACAGGTTATATAGCGGAAAACCACAAAATCTGAATACATAGGTTACAATGTTATCCCACTACCCTCATTGGCTACCACCTAAATAACATGCTAATACCGCCCTATGGTCCCTGGATCGATTGGCCACACCTTACATAAACCCACTCCACTAAACACGTGGCCCACTACATCATCACTATTAAATCCAGATACATGATTGGTTTGTAAATTTGACACATTAATAAATCATGACCGTCAGGTGATGCACACTCCCGAAACACAGACACATTCAAGACAATAGGCCTTCCCATCATACCAGATTCCATGGCATACACAAGTTGCACCCCGAAATTGTACTGAATTTATTGGCATCCCATATCACGTAACGTTCCAGACACGAATCCCACTTATCGTCTTCAAACCCCAAGTGCTCAGTAATGACATGAACAGGGCACGGCTCTTGAGTCTGAATTTCATATATTATTTGGTTTAGTTATGTGTCTACTTGTAATTCAAATGGGATTACTGCTTCTTGGGTGAGGGCAGAGTAGTGCTCTAAATCTTTCCCTGGTGCCTCTGACCTCACTTTTCTCCCGGGGAACGGAAAAGGGTATTTGTTTTTGGGACTGAACTAAATGGAGCCACAGCTTCACATCAGGGCCTCCGTTCTATTCTGATCATTGTGTAGTAGGCCCTAATATCCAATATTTCAACACTTCTGCCATGTTAACACGCTGACCTTGCTTCTGCCAAAGTAACTTTCTGACTCCATCTTCCACCTGTTTCAGCTCTTTCCGCACACCTCACTAAAACACAGAAATTCAGCTAAACACAGGGCCTATAATGCTGACCTATCTATAACCTCTGCAACTGCAACAATAATATGTTTGTTGTTCCTTCTGTGTTGCTATATCTGGGTATCTAATATGGTTCAAAACTAACTAAAAGTGATACCTGCTTCTTCAGCTCACATGATGATCTGTGCTAATGGGGTTTTTTTTTAGGCTGAGCCATTTTGCCTGGCTGGGATGCTGCACGTGATAAAGTGAACACGTGTGATAATTACAGACTTGCGTCAACCTGTGAACAATATAGGCCACAGTCTTCCGGCCTGATCCATAAGTAGGTCCGATACGATCAGCTGTAGCAATCGATGCCTGTGGTTCTTGGGCACTGAAGAGTAAGATGTTCCCATGATTCTTTTTGTGTTTATGGTTTGCATACATTTTATATTTCTGGATTTTTTCATCCTGTTGGCACCAATCCCCACAGCTTCACTTAATATTTCACTCTGTTTGGATTGAACATTAAAGCGTTCACAATTTGAACCTATTTTTCCCTAATGTTGCTCGGCACTGCGTAAAAGTTTTAGCCAGTATAGAAGAACTAACTGACAAGAAAATATTATTTAAATCTATGTACAAGGATTTCCCCAGTGGGTTCAATATTTTGTGGAATAACACAAGTTTTTTATATACAATTATGGAGTCTAAAAATGGTATCCCGTGTTCAATCCTAATAAAATCAATTGGTGTACAATTTGTAAAGATCGCTTCCATAAATAGCCTTGTAATTTGGCCACCGAGCACTGCACTGGAAGAGTAAGAATCTCCAGACCCTAATGTAACATGGGAATAATGTTCCCTTTGCAATCATTTACGAGCGGCAGCAATGTAAATGCGCAGCATTTCACATAGATTGTGCGCATCTGGGCAGCCAGATTAGCTAGCTTGTCCTGTAACCTATTCATAATTAGTCTTGGCCTTTATGAAGAGTAAAGTGGAAGACCTACGTAAACAATGTGCTGACCATTGCGCAAGATTTCCCAGCATAGATTGTTAGCCCTTTATTGCTAATAAAGTGCTGCAGAGCCCCAATAGAATGTGTAAGCCCAATTGTGGTTAAATCAAATAGCATTATGTCGTCTGTAAAGGTGAGTACTCCTACTGTTAAAGTACTGATTTTTGGAGGGAGGGAAGGATTTGGTACATTCCAGAGCGTCAAAAGTGTAGGCTAAGTGTAGGTCAAAGAGTTGCCGCGCTAGCATGCAGCCCTGCCTCCATCAAAGCATTATGTCTAGTTCCCTAATAATGTTTCCAGACATACTGATTCTCACTTGGACAGTTGTATCTTTATGAAAAGCTATCAAAATATTTAGAAATTCTTCAGTACTGTCCCACTTGTGGAGTTTATTCCACAACCTTGCTCGTTCTACATAGTCGATCAATTCAAGCTGAACAGTTTGAAAATTATGACCGGAAATGTCCAAGGGTTTCATCATTCTAATAGGAGAAAAAAAACACTAAAGGCTATAAAACCTGACAAGGACTACACTTTGCATAGAATTTGTTTTGCGTGAAAAGGATGCAGGGAAGCTTCACAGAGGCCGGGTTTGTGGGATCATTCATAATGTTTTGTTTCTGATTCAGCATACAGGAATTTCCTGTCGATAAGTTTAAGAAATGCTTCAAGTGAGATGATAAATTGAGGGGGTTCCTAACATTGAGCTGTGGTCCAAAGAATGATGGGCGTGGCATATGTTTGTTTCCTTCCGCTCTCTCATTCTCCTCTCACTGCCTTACTGCTGCCTCCACCACTGTACCTTCTTTTTCTGTTTCACATCGTCTGTGTTTCCCTCCCTCCATTCTTCACTTCACTTTCTGTATTCTTTCAATCACTCTCTCTGCTACCTGCAATCTACTCTGATTTTGGTTTGTAAGCTGTGCCTTTCTATTTCCACTCACCAAAATGTTCTGTTTTCTCCCTTTGCGCCCCTACCTCTCTTTCTGTCTGCCTCTCCCTTTGGAGGCCATTCCTCCACGAGCCCTAAAATAAACTCTATGGACCTCATGTTCCAATGAGCAGCAACTTAAATGGAAGGCATAAAAGCCATGAGTAAGGCTTTAATGTCTTCCATTGATGCCACGGATCATTTTCAGTGATTTGTATGGCGGAGAAGAGGGGTGGAACGTAACTTGCATTTCCGCTGCCTGCCTTCTTAACTGTCATGCAAATGCTCCAGAATGTACACCGGCATGGATTTTCATGCCCGCTCAAATGCGCGAGATGCCTATGGAGTCCACTTATGCACAAGCATTAAGCAGGCTGGATCCCATAGGGATTCATTGTACATGTGGCCTGACAGGCAGCCTGTACAATTACAATTAAACCCAGCCAGACATGCTTGCATGTCCGGTAGGGTGTATTTGTAATTGTGAGCACTGTTTGCCATGCGAGCATGACAAGCAACACTCACAATTAAAAGTAAACGCTGCCTGGAATTTGTGCATGCCAGGCAGCATTTACTCACTTTGCACGGCAGAGTGCAAAAGTGCAGGGCAAAAGGTGGCATACACATGTGTACACCGCCTTTTGTCCTGCAGATTTGGAATCCGCTGTGCAAATTAGGAACATTTGACAGCAGGGAGCCGCCGGCGTGTATGTCAACAAGTAACGGCTCTCCGCCGCGAAATTACTTGTTTCAACAAAATTTGCTACAAAGAGCTCAGCTGGAGAGGAGGGACACTGCAGTCATTCCTTTTGCTGCACCCAGATCCTTGCTTGTGTGTTAATTGCTGTGCTGACCACGAGCAGGCAGGTGATCGAAGCAGGTATCATCTCCTTCTCAGCTTTCCTCCCCCAAGTGATGACAAGGCACTGTGCTAAGGTGCATGGGAGAAATCTGGTCAATTTGGGCTAGTGGGGGAGTCAGGGCAGCCCTGGCAAAGCCCTGCCCCTGGAGACTGGTGGGCTCTGCCCCAGCTAGCCCTATCCCACTTAAAGCCATGCATTTATGTTTACGATATTGCTGTTGATTTTGTGTGTCCATTTCTTTTGAAGTCTAAACTTAGAAGAATGTGAAGAGAGTGCCTGGGGAACATGTCTAAACTCTCACATTGCACTTTGTGAGTGTTCAAATTAAGTGCATCAGGCAAAACAATTTAGGTTAGAGTTGGATATTACTGTTAAGGTGGGAACATCACAACTCTTTATGTTTGCACAATTGCAAGGCTGTTTGTTTCTAACATAGGCAATTAACTTTTATCTAGTTGTCCCTCTCCCTGACATTTGCTAGAAACAATGTGCTTTATTTGTTTACGTGTGTTTGATATTTTACTGGCTTCTCTCGCTTTCGGCTAATAAATTGCACAATGCTAAATGCTAAATGACAAGGTTATGCTTGCTATGGAATCGTACAACCTTGCCAGACTGAAAATGCCAAAGTAAGATAAATCGGTCCTTTTAATAAATACAGCTCGGTTCCCAGCATTATTTAAAAATAAAAATGGGAAATATGCTGGTCAGCATAGCTCGTTGTTTCAGATGTCAGCAGCCACTTCCTGAATCTTTTTAGATAATGCAATGCTTGGCTTCAAATGCCCATTACACGATTTGGCATCATTATGACAGATCTGTGAATTGCCATCCTGGATACTGATATACTGCTGAATGTAGGCATCAGCATTTTTCAGATACACAAGCACATGTTTGTTTGTCTGATGTTAAGCCAAAAATATGCGCAGCTTGCAACATGAGTAGTCAACTTCACCCCGCTGGCTATTTCTTAGAAATCCATTTTCAGCAGTAAAATTCGGGCATTAAGGGAGAGTGCACTTCCAAGACCAAGTTTTATTTCAGTAAAATAGACTTTCCTCACAGCTATTTTCTTCAGAAGTTTCATAGATAACATAAATATTTTACACTACTTAACCCCTTAAGTGCCAAGGGCGAGGTATCTCATCCTTGGGATTACCTCCCTGTCACCAAGGACGAGATACCTCGTCCTTGGCACTTAAGGGGTTAATGAAACGGAAACCGTTAGAAGGCATTGAATGGCGAAATACCAAAATCACCAAAAAAGGCCTTGGCACTAGGGGGCGGGGGGCAGTTAATAAGCAGTAATGATGGATGTTTCTTCATAAAGTCCTGGGTTCTACAAAAAAATATATGTGCCATATTTCAGAAAGGGTGTAGGCAAATTGACACAATTGACAAATTGCAGCATGTTTTCAGCTGGTCACACAGGTGATCATTGACGGTGTGCCAGGGTAATCCCACAGATGCTACATGTGCCACTTCAATCACAGCCCTTCAAGGGGCTGCAATCCCAGTCTATCATCACCACCCAAAGGATAGGGTGTGCGAAACCAAAGGTTGCCTCTGACTCTTCTGGCAAGAAACCCTATGTATTTTTGATTTTCCTTGGTCCGTTTGCTTGGCACTTCCCTGATAAATCCTCATCTGTGAAATCATCAAGAATGTGAATAACAAATATTCCCCTGAGAGACCATGGGGGTCATTACATGGTAGGAGGTAACCATGCAGCTAATAGCGGCATGGCTACCCCCTTACCGGGTACCGGGTCCGGGTTCCTTAAATGATGAATTACCAGGCCATTCCAACCTTGGAGGGCCCAGTAATTCCTCATTCAAGTAACCCGGACCCGGTACATCCCCATTCCCATTCGAGCACCCATAGGGCTCAATGGCAATGCGAAGCATGCTAACAACAGGCCCGTTAATAACCTGCTGGTCTCCTCGCGGGTCCCGCGAGGAGACCTCGTAATAGGGCGGTAAGGGGTTGATGGCTCTGGCACCTTTACTGGTGCCGTTAACCCCTTGCTGCCGAGGTTGTAATGACCCCCCATAAGTCCTTGTGGTTCAGGGTGCCCAAATGCACCCTGTTTCAATGTGCCAGCAGCCTGGCACTGCTCGCCATGTGGGGAAATGGGAAAATGCAGGTTTGTGCGCCTATCTGCATGTGTATGTATTGCTGTTTGTGGAGTGACATTAGTTTGCCGGCTGCTGCACCCAAACTGATACCAATTTCCCCTAATCAGACAGGGTAGAGATAAGAACATTGTGTAGTTTGGTACTGCGCCAAGGTAAATGAGATAGTAGATCAGAACAAATAAAAGAAAATGTGTATTAAATTCATTAAATTTAAAAATTATGATCTAAGATGAGTTCCTAGTTAAGCCAACATTAACCAGGTGGTGGTACGTGCTAATGTTTCACCCAATTTCGAGCTTTGTCGACACCAGGAAAATTCTTTTTCAAAAGCATGAATTGATTTGTGAAATGCGTATTAAGATGTGTCAGTAAATATGCAATACTGTACTAAAGTGTAACACAATACCTTACTGGCATAGAAAGGTATTATTTTGACTTAAAGATGCTGCTTTTGATACACTGAAGACATAAGACAATGGGCCTCATTACGACCCTGGCGCTAATGGTTTAACGGCGCCGTAAAGAGCGTCGGCACCGTTAAACCATTAGCACCTGATTACAAGGTCCCTTAGCGGGTTGGAGGCTTTAACACCTGCTTTTTGCAGGCGTTAAAATCCAACCCGCTAAGGGACCTTGGAGCTAATTACGGCAACCGTAATTTACGGTGCCGTAATTAGCGCCTTCCCCATCCCCATTATGCCCTATGGGGCAAAATGGGAATGGGGAAGGGCAAATGGTGAATGGGGAATTACCGCCCCGCCAACCTTGTGATGGGGGCAGTAATTCCGCCATCCACCATGCCGGAGGCCGGCATGGACCATGGTGCTAGTAGCACCATGGTCCAGCGCCTGGGTCGTAATGAGGCCCAATGTGAAGAACTATTGCACTACATGATAGTAACCCACCACAACCTGAGATTACAAACGTGTCTTGAGACACACATTTGAAATGTTTTTTAAAAAGAATATTGAGACCTCTTGGCCTTGGCAAAGCCCTAAATTGGGTGAAACATTAGCACGTGCCACCATTTGGTTAATGTTGGCTTGACTAGAAATTCATCTTAGATCATAATTGTGAAGCTTGATACAAATTATTCTTGAATTTTTTTCTGATCTCATTTGCCTTGGTGCAGTACCAAACTACCCTACCAGGATACCCTGTGCAAATGAAGTGTTGTGTCCAACAACCAATCCTTTTTCTTACAGGATAGTCGGTTGGCTGCAACGGAGACAAGTATGTGTTTTGCCATTATCTGCCTCAGAGAAGAATGTCCACAGTTTCTAGAGTCAGATATGACATGTTTGTGAATGGTGAGGGGGGATTCATAACTGAATCCACATCTAAGAGAAAGGCTATGAATAATCCTGTGAAAGTTAAATGTGGCATCCCGCAGTGACTGAGTGACTGGAAACAGTTTGAAGGAATTCAACCCAGCAAATGGGAGCTGAGTTACCCACTCAATCCCCAATCCCTGTTGTACCCAGAGTGTCAACATCCTTACCTTAGTGATTATGGGGATCAGTTCCGAAGCAGAAAAGATGACACCCACCCAAAGAAGAATGTTGGCAAACCTCTGGCGGCCCCAGCCCCATCTAAAGAGAGCTCTCATGAGGAAGATGTCCCAAGTATTTGAAGGCACCAGATTCCTACCAATCAGAAGGAACCAAAAATTGGCAATCCCTCTACCTGACCAAGCAAGGTAAGAGCTCTCAGAAATCACTCGTCCAAAAGCAGACCCAGCCTAACAAAGTGTAATCACAAGACATGGAGAGTTCTAGCGAAAAGCCAAATCTGTTCAAGGACTAAGCTATGATGCAAAGAAACCCAATAGTAACATTACATTTGGACTCAGAGTAGTTCATATCCTACCTAAAATGGCTCACTTGGGCATCATCTGTATCCCCTGTACCACACCTACACCTACATAAAACCAGAAAGCTGTATAGTCTAACAGTTCCTCCCTTTACCAGAGCAACATCACCAATATCACCAACGGCTCCAGAACAGTCTTTCTTCCTTGAAGATCCTCTTCTTATAAACCAGACCAACAGGTGGATGATCGGAGCATAGGTATCCCCACCTCTAAACAATAGTCAGAAATTGCAAAGATAGTTAATCAAGTGGTTCCCATCACTTCAGTAAGGCACCAGTTACCAAAGGAAAAGTCATTTTTACAGAATAGTTGTCTGTCCCTTTAACATTGGACCCTATAAAAATGTTTGCGGGCTGAGTATGAAGACCCCTTGTGGAGGTCACAATCGTCCTGTTCTTGATCTGCCTTTCATGTCCTGTTCGCTTTGTGTCTGGTCTTTTATTCTGGGTGTTGGCCACTATTTTTTACAGTGGAATGTTCAGTCCATAGGTGCTTGCCAAATGGTTACCAAGGCTGAAGAAGAGACATAATTGATGATTTCCTGTCTTATTGAGCGTGATGGGTGGCAGTCAGTCCTGAAACCCTGGGGGCTATATCTAGCAAAGCATAGCAAGAGGATGTTGACTGTCCTATGCTCTGACCGTATTCTCAGCCACTGTTACGCTCACCTGGTTCCCACAGGGGCGTCGATCGGACCCGGACAGCTGCGGTCTCCACCAACGTGATGCGTAGTAAAGAGATGACAGTCTGGACTGGCCCGCCTAATCTTGTCTGCTGGACTCGTAGAAGTATTCTCCTGCAAGTGGAGAAAGGGATTTAGCCACCCGTGGACTTTAGTGATGGCCCCCGCAACTGTTCTCGTTCTCCCCACTAATCACCTCCGATATCCCCTCTCGGTAACCTCACCATATGTTTTTAAATGATGAGCTCTCCATCCTGCATGGCATGCAGGGGCACAAAGATACCAGCTACTTCACTGGTTTGAAGGTACTGGAGGAGTTCCGGAGGAATATTGACTCCAGTGTCTATAAAGTTCAATATGTCCGATGTTCACTCTTGTTCCATTCCTTCGTTAGGTTGCAGCTGGGTCCAAAAGAATATTGCCTGGAGGCAGCTGATGGCGTTCAGGTAAGAGTCTGTATTACCAAACACTGTCCCGTAAAAGTTGCATGAGTTTAACTTGCTGTTTTCTCTCCCTTTATAGGTGCGGCATAGAAAGATGCAGCGAATTAAAGGATAATACCTCCGGTGGTAAAGCAGGTAAGCCTATGGTGGCAAAGAGATTGTCTTTGTCGGTTTTCTTGGCTCACCTTGTTATTCCTTTTGTTTTCCCCCCAGGTGCTGGGTTTCGACGAAGAAAATGATGGAGGCAGCGCCGAGTTGAAAGATGCGGTGGACTGGTGAGTATAACGCGGCGCTGCTGCTGGCAAATCGACGCATGCTGAAATAATGTCCTTTCCAGGCTCGGAGATGTGCTGGGTCCGGAATCAGGTAAGGAATCAAATATTGTCTGTGATCTAACCTCTTCTTCTTTCTTTTCCTTTTGTCTAGGAGCTCCGGATTCGAGGCGGGCGTGGCAGAAGACTGGATGCTGACTTGCAGACACAGTGAGCGTTACGCTGCTGGATGCAGAATAAGACGAAGCATGTGCTGCTGTTCGGGCATGGTTTAAATAGCCTGCAAAGTAGTCCCAGGTAAGAAGTTCCCCAGAACCACACCCGAGTAAAAAATAGTCCCTGTAATAAAATAGTCCCATCCAGGCCTCACGTTGGCTTGGACTAATTTGCAGCATGGTCTGCATAAGGTAAGTAAAGTCTATGAGCCTGGCGCCTATGGCGCCAGGACTGATTTCTATGATGAGCCTGGCGCCTAAGGTGCCAGGACTGAATCCAAACAGCCCCCAGCCGGGGCTGTTGGGGTTTTAATGAGTATCTGGATGCCTGCTCCCGGGGCTGATGTACTCGATCCGACAGCACTCCCCCCCAAGGCCCCTCCTAAAGTTGTTCTTCCCTTTGACCCTGGCTTGTCTGGGAAGTCCCAATGGAATTTTTTCACCAATCGAGGAGCATGAAGGTGGTCACTAGGTTCCTATGACCTTTCTTGTGGTCCGTAACCCTTCCAGTCGATTAAATAAAAAAGTCTTGATTTAACCATTTTAGAGTCCAGGATGTTTTTTTACCTCGAATTCAGGTTCACCATCTATTAGGATGGGGTCAGGTGGTTTGGTTAATCTTGTCCCAGGTTGAACTGGTTTTAGAAGTGAAACATGAAAGACAGGATGAATCCACATATTAGAGGGTAATTCTAATTTGACGGCCACCGGGTTGATAATGGCCTTAATGGTGTAAGGTCCCAAATATCTAGGATTAAAAGTATGAGTTCCTTTCAGAGGTATATGTCTTGTAGCCAGCCAAACTTGGTCTCTGATTCGATATGGTGGGGTCTCACTTCTATGTTGATCAGCATTTTTCTTGTATTTCTTGTTTGCTTGTTTCAAATGTTTTGTTGCCTCTATAAAATCTTGTGTAATAGTAGAATGCAGATGAGTTACTGCCGGCTTTTCTAAATGCTGGGGCGAATTGAGTTCTGAGGTTCGAGGATGATGTCCATATATGGTATAAAAGGGGCTTTGTCTGGTTCCTGAATGTACAGAGTTATTGTATGCGTATTCAGAAATCCATAAAATGTCCTTCCAATTACTTTCGGTTTAGTGGAGCATACAACGTAGGTATTGTTCAAGAGTCTGGTTGGTTCTCTCCGTCTGACCATCAGTTTGGGGATGGTGACTGGTTGATAACCTTATGTCAATTTGTGCCAATTGACAACACTTCTGCCAAAATTGCGAAATGAACTGACTACGTCGGTCAGAGATCAATACAGAAGGAAATCCATGTATTCGAACAATATTTTCGAGAAATTCTTTGGCCAAGATTGAAGCAGAAGGTAATCCTTTTAAAGCAATAAAGTGGGCCATCTTGGAAAAAAGATCCACAATAACTAGAATGGTGTTGAATCAAAGGAATGCTCCCTGGTAGAACCACTTGCACAGGGCTGCTCAATGAAACGGGGGTTGAATTCCCCCCAAGTCCAGGTAGTGGTGTTTGCCCGGCTTGGTTTTGCAGCAGTTGTCTGGCAAGATCATCAGTGCGCTCCTTTGACACAATCAGTTCTCTTTTGAGGGCATTAGTTTTTTGGTGCGCGGAGTGCACTTCTGCCCTAAGTTCTCCTAACAATTGGGCTAGTTGGTCGGTTTCTGAGGTCTCCATTACGCCCAGGTGGGGATTTGTAGATAGGCTTCGTGTTCTGTTAGGCTCACCTGGTTCCCACAGGGGCGTCGATCGGACCCGGACAGCTGCGGTCTCCACCAACGTGATGCGTAGTGAAGAGATGACAGTCTGGATTGGCCCGCCTAATCTTGTCTGCTGGACTCATAGAAGTATTCTCCTGCAAGTGGAGAAAGGGATTTAGCCACCCATGGACTTTAGTGATGGCCCCCCCAACTGTTCTCGTTCTCCCGACTAATTACCTCCGATATCCCCTCTTGGTAACCTCACCTTATGTTTTTAAATGATGAGCTCTCCATCCTGGATGGCATGCAGGGGCACATAGATACCAGTTACTTCACTGGTTTGAAGGTACTGGTGGAGTTCTGGAGGAATATTGACTCCAGTATCTATAAAGTTCAAAGAGTTCAATATGTCCGATGTTCACTCTTGTTCCAATCCCTCGTTAGGTTGCAGCTGAGTCCAAAAGAATATTGCCTGGAGGCAGCTGATGGCGTTCAGGTAAGAGTCTGTATTACCAAACACTGTCCGGTAAAAGTTGCATGAGTAAAATAGTCCCATCCGGGCCTCACGTTGGCTTGGACTCATTTGCAGCATGGTCTGCATAAGGTAAGTAAAGTCTATGAGCCTGGCGCCTATGGCGCCAGGACTGATTTTTATAATGAGCCTGGCACCTAAGGCACCAGGACTGAATGCAAACAGCCCCCAGCCAGGGCTGTTGGGGTTTTAATGAGTATCTGGATGTCTGCTCCTGGGGCTGATGTACTCGATCCGGATGCCCGGGGGTAGGCATCATGACAGCCACATACTCTCCTCATCTTTCTGACACGGTCAACAAATCCATCCTCATAAAGCGGCTCCATGATACCCTCAGTATCTCGGAGCGGGCACTGGACTGGCTGACCTCCTTCCTAACTGACCGTTCCTCCCAGGTTATCCTGGGCTCTTTCTCCTCCCACACCTCTATCTCCACCTGTGGCATTCCCCAGGGCTTTAATCTTTCGCCTTGGATTTTTAACCGCTATCTCACCCCTCTTGCCCACCTTATCTCCACTTTCTCTCAGCACTTCCAGTGTTATGCAGATTACACCCAACTCTTTTTCAGACTATCCTCTGCATCTCTTCTGACTACCTCTGTCATTCCTGATTGCCTGGCCACCGTCAATTCTTGGTGCACCTCCAATGATCTCTGTCTCAATACCAGTAAGACAGAGATTCTTCCTATCAAGACTTCTGATCCCTTCTGTCTCCCTTCACTCTGGCAACTCTCTATGGGTTCTCCCCCTCTCCTTCCTCTGAAACCAGAAACCTGGGAGTCATCTTCGACTCCTCTGTCCCCTTCATTTCTCACATCCTGCACCTTGCCAAGAAGGCCCATTTCCAACTCTACCTCCTAAGAGGCGTCCTCCCTTTCCTTGGCACGAAGCTTAACTTCTCCAGAGCTCTGGTACTCTCGAGGCTGGACTACTGTATCGGTCTCTTTTTTAATCTACCTTCTTCTTCTCTCTGCCCCTTCCAGCTAATAAAGAATAGGGCTGTGAGACGTATCCTTGGCCTCAAGCCCGTGGACCATATCTCTCCAGCCCTAAAATCTCTCCACTGGCTCCCGGTTGCTGCAAGGATCAAATTTAAATCCCCCTGCATCATCCATAAGGCTTAATGGACATCTTGCGTCCATGAGTGGGCATGTTGTACCTTTTTTTTATTGTATATGGTTTATACAAAACCTTTACAAATTTTATAAAACAAGTGTGAATTAAAAATATTGCATACATATACAGTTTTTACATCCAGTACCCTAGGATGCACATATTAAAATGAATACATCTTAAAAACAAGTCTTGTATACCACAGTTTACTTCGATACTATGTGGAAAATAACAATTGTGCAAGTTGATGAAAGCCTAAGTTTGAGTCTCGTCGCAATGCAGTACAATGATACTAGTCGATTGTGCACCATCAAGGATGCATCAAGATAACAACAGAGCTAGATGGGCACCTTTGGCATAAGTTCTTTGTTTGTGACGTTCAAGAGGTAAGTGAGCAATACTATCAATTAAATGTTTTCCCCTGACACACATCTCAACCAAAGAAAGTTTCTCGAATAATGTTACAGATAATATTTTTCCCAAAAATGTTGGTTCTCTCCAACTCCAAATAAGGACACATAGTTATGAGATGTTTCAAGGTTTCAGTTTGGTCACCCTGTAAACAAAAATGACAGTTTGTGGTTGTTTACACTGAACCATGTCTATTCTAGTATTTCATTTGCTCTGTCGTGTGAAATTGGTTGAGCTTAAATCTAATATAGAGAGATCAAGCTTTTTCACAAGGGAAACACAGTAGATAAGGGGATCATGGTATACATTTCTTGGCAAAACAGGATATTCCTCGTACATAGTGTACTTACTAAAAGACTTGTACAAGCCCAATCATAACAATATAGTTTTTTTTTTTTAAACAAATTCAGTGCGAGTAATGAGGTCTTGTTCCTCCACAGCTATGCTACTCAAGATAGTTTGCATTTTGACTTGATATAGTAAGAGCGACTTGCTTCACTGAGCATTTGACTTAAGTCCTCATGCATCGAGTCGGTAGGAGGATTGATAATTTTTGAATAGTTATTCAGCAATCTCCTTTGGAACATGATGAAAGTGAGCTGAGCCCCAGTTCATGTCAAATAATGGGATTAGGCAGTGATTTTTTTAGACCCAAAGTTTCCTTCCAAATCCAGAGCTGCAATTCGTTGAGGATTTCAGTCATGTTCATTAAGCACATGTCCAAACTATATAACAGAATAGATTCAACTTTTGCAGTATAGAATTCTATTGCAGGAGTGATAGAAAAGGTGCAATATTTTTTGAAGCTGAATTCATTTGTGGTAGCAACGACCTGCGTTTTTGTGTGAGGGCTTTTTTCCACATTCTTGCTGATGAGGTATCACATAAGTTATAGGGCCTCATTAGGACTCCGGCGCTAAACCATGGTGCTATTAGCCGGAGTACGCCATGGCGGAATGGGGAATTACCACCTCATTCTGAGGTTTGTGGGGCGGTAATTCCCCATGCCGCCATGGCCCTTCCCCATTCCCATTTTCGCCCCATAGGGCCCAATGGGAATGGGGAAGGTGCTAATTACGGTACCGCAAATTGCGGTACCATAATTAGCACCAAGGTCCCTTTGCGGGTCCCTACTTTAATGGCTGGTAAAACCAGCCGTTAAGGTCGGGTCCCGCAAAGGGACCACGTAATTAGGCGCTAGGTGTTTAACGGCACCGCAGCCTTTTACGGCGCCGTTAAACACTTAGCGCCTGGGTCATAATGAGGCCCATAGCCTAAATAGCAAATTTGCATGACACGTTCAATGGCATTGCCTTCCATAGACCATTTAATGGTTCTGATTTTTTTCTTACCAGCATATATGACTATCTTGGATTTTCCTGCGTTCGGATGTAGATTAAATTTCTGAGCATACATTGAGAAGATTTCAAGTTTTCTCTGTAAGACAAACAAGTATAGGATGAAGAGAGTAGATGCTAAATTGCAACCCTGCTTGATGCCTATAAATGTGGGAATTGGTCCTGTTAGTGCACCTTGCTTGGTAATGCGCACACAAAAACAGGTATTTTGGTGTAGCATTGAGATAAGCAAGATGATATTGGTAGACATGCCATACATAGCCATTTTGTGCCATAAAAGATTGCGAATGGCACTGTCAAAAGCCGATCTCATGTGAAGCGAGGCCATGTATATAGGTCCATTTGCAGTCATCTTTGTTGTTTCAAGTAAGTGAGATAGAATGGTTGCATTCAGAGCAATTCCCATGTTTTTTCAAAATCCTATCTGAAATCGTGAAAGAATGTCATGACCGTGAATGTGGTTTTCAAGATCCTTGAGAATTAGAATGGAAAAAACGTTTAAAGAGGCATCTCTTAAGGCAATAGGCCTATAATTCAAAGGATTTAATGGATCACCATTCTTAAGTATTGGTATTATGATAGATAAGAGCCAAGATTCGGGAACGTGTTTAGATTTGAATATGAGATGGTAGAAGAGAGGATCAGATTTCAGAACACAGGACGGAATGCTATCTGGAGTAGTTAAGCTTAGATATAGCCAACTGAACATCTTCCAGGGTCCATTGACAATGCCCCAAATATTTATCAAGATGCAATTTCAAAACATTTGTGTATGCAAGAGGTGTTTGATAAGTTAACAATAGATGATTCACCCAAACCTCAGCTGATATAGCCGAATCCATTGTGACGGCTGTGTGGTTGGTGGTATCCCTGACCAAACTGATTTAGTGTTATGCTTACACAGATGTTTCATAATTTGTTGCTTGTCAGCTATATGCATTTGAATTTTAATTGATTTCATTTTGTTCTTATAAATTTGATTAATCTGCTTTTTGCGTATTTGATCTTTTAAGTTCGATAGTTGCTGAACATGAACAGCCTTATTTTTTCACATTTTAAATCTACAACATCTAGGTTGTAGGTGTGAAGTTTAGGGGCAGTATGAGCCAGTTTGTTTTTAGCAAAGTTTTCAAGAATATTTTTAATAGTATCATTGTTGTAATTCTCCACTCTTTGAAAGTCTAGCTTACAAATTTGTGCACCAGCCTCGGTCAAAATTCCTCTCTGAAAAAGAGTCGTCAAATGATGACATAATTTGATGTTCCATCGAAGGGATAGGCCAAGGTGCTCAATTTCAGGCGAGAGTACCGGTACTATTTCATGAGTCCTAAATCGTATGTTCAAATTGAGATTTGTGATCATGTGGTCACCTAGCCGAGGATTGGTAACCGACACCTTATCACAACGTGTTATAAAGTGAGAGGAGACAAACAAAATAGTCTATATATGATTTTTTAATTCCTCTTTCAACGTAAATTTGAGTTAATTATCTTTTGGCTCCACCATGTCGATATCCCATGCCGAGAGAAATGTTTCCCATACTCAGCCTGTGGAAGAAGAAACGGAATTGTATTTGACTGGGGATGAAAACTGCCTTGAATTGATGTTACTTGAACAGGTACAATTAAAGTCACCCCCTATGATCACCACATAGTGTGGATTTTGCATTAACGCATCCTCTAGAATCACAGATAAGAACATTTTCATAGGATTCCAGTACACGCTAATAAAAAGGAAACATATGTTTTTGTCATTCTGTGTGATTAATTCTATGACCAGTAGTTCTTCAAGAGATACAATTATTTTGGTTTTGACATTCAGATTGTTATCAGTAGAGATCGCAAAACCCACAAAAGGTCTACCTTGAGGACCAGTATTAGCTGGTAAGGTGAATGTTGTGTAGCCTTTCAAGTGGAAATGTTGCAATTTCATCATTTCCTGTAAGAGAATTACATTCGGTATATTGCTGCTTTTCAGCTAGTTGAAACAAGAGTGAAGATTTTTAAACCCACAAGAATTCCAGGTGTAAAACCTCAAGATTGTTTTAAAGCTACGATTGACAGTTGCCCCTTTTGATGGATAAAACCGTTTTGATTAGGGGTTCAACCCAGGACCAGTTCTGGACGATGCTAACCAAAAGAGGGAGCTGGTTAAGCATGTTGTCAGTTCAGGGCCATTTTAAGCACTTTTGGGGACCTGGGCACAGACATCTTTTCCATCAAACCAAAGGAATTAAGTGATCAAGAATATCTGCCCCCCCCACTGCAATCACTACCCATAGGTTGATATGCTGCCTCAGAGCATTAAAAATAAGGATGTTTACTCCCTTTAAGTCCCTTTACCCTCTTCATTCTTGCTCTTATCAGAATGATAAACAAATACCACTTGAAGGCCAACAGTATCAGTCTACGTTACTTCTGTTCTAGCACATATTCAGGAGACTTTTTATCAATACAATCCAGGAAGGTTTCCTGGCTTTAGTATTAATGCAGGACTATACTCAAGCATGGATAGAGGAGACCAATTGGTAGGAAGGAGAAAGCTACACGTACCATAGCATGGATAGTGGATGCAGATTAGAAGCTACCAGGAAGGTGTCTGTATCCAGACAGACTGAGATTATAAGTGGGACATGGTTTTCAAATAGTGTTGCCATTAGAGATCAAAATAATAAAGTGTTTGTGGTGTGCAATATATCAATGCTCACTATTATAGTGGAAGCAACACTATAACCAGTGAAACCATGAGTGAGACTGTTTTGAAGATCATACCTTAAAAAGGAAAACTCTCTGAAGGGCTGACAATGTTGAAAGATGCTAGGCAATACAAGATTAAATTAGATGCAGAGCATTATATACACTGGTTAAGGGGTGAATCTGGGATTTGTGCCAACTCTGCAATTTCTGCATTTCAACACTTTTATTACCAGTTCTTATCATGAACTAAAATAATCTAATTTAATAAAACTGACTTGAAAAGTACACCAATCACATTACCAAACATAGCAATTTTTACAAACAAGATATTGTAGAAGGGTGTAACACAGAATGATTCTAGCTTCATTCTCTCCATCATCAAGAGAAGTATATAAGTACCAGCATTCCAATCAGTGTGATTTAATCTGGGTTGGTCTTTTGTATTTTAAAGCTTTACATAGCTCCAAAACACAGGCTTATGAAATTGTCATTTATAAACGTGCAGAAAAACCTTTGAATTTTCCAAAAATGCAAAGCGTTTTTTTTGCGTCAAACAACCAGACTTTAAAATATGCTTGTCTGAGTTCTGCACCATCTGGTCCGCTCCCTTCTGTCTACCAACCCTTCCAAACAAAATGGCCTACATAAGAAGAAAGATCAAGTAATGGGCTAAACGATGCCACCAGCAGGCGAGGAGGCAAACTTCACAGAAGATAGTACAGTAATGTACGAGATATTAAATGATTTGACCAAGATTACTGTATTTTCTGCTGGCAAAGCAAGGATACAAGTAGAAATGCTTTAGTTCCAAATTTGGATACTTATTAATCTCTTCAACTAAGAGTTTATGCTCCTTGTTGGAGGTGATTGTCTAGGTTTTACAACACCCCGTCTGAACAAACCCATTTCTAGACCTTCACCATAAGGATCAAATGTTTGTTTTGATAGCAACCCCAATCTGGTGCAGGTACATTGCTGATAATAGCACCTGTTGTGCTGCAAGACCAAGTACATAAGCAGGCAGGTTTATAAACTTCAGACATAGGAAAGACTCAGCCAGCCTTACAGGAATGTGCCATCCTAATCTTGCATAGGAATACATATCTCTGCAATGAGTGTTTAACAAACTGAGCTAACTTGTAAACCATTGTGGCACTCAATTTACCAATATGCATTTTTAAATGTGGCTATTGCACATGATCAACATAATTCCCACAGGAAGGAACGAATACTACAGGAGTCGTGCCGCAAGGAACAAACACACAAAGTATATATACCACAGTGAACACAGAAAACATTACGTGATGAAATGATCAAGGCAATGTACTTGCCAAAACAGACAGGCAATATGTTCAGAAGCTCAGCACCATTCCATAAAATATCCTGATGTGTGCTATTTAAGTCTGGTGAACAAAGGAATCTTACTTCTTTAGATCAGGCAGCCTTCTGGGGCCCCCTTCAAGGTGGGGACCGTGGGCAGGTGCCCGTTTTGCCCTCCCATAAAAACGTCTTTGTAGTTGGAAGAGTTACAGCTGCTTTCCGTAGCTCTTTAATTTTGGGTTCATCAATTTTTTTTTTGTGGGTCTCTATGAATACATTAGCTTCTTCTTTACAATGTTAAGATGAAGTCCTAGATGTGTAAGATCAGCACGATGTTCCCAAATTAATTTAGTAATGATAGTAGGATGAAGTTGACATAGCATGCAGTTATTGTTTTTCGGGGACAGTGACACCCAATCAATGTCATCAGAATTTAGTATTCTAAGTGAAGGTATCTGATTAAAGGAATTAAGAATGAAGGAGTGATTTAATCTGGCTGAATTTTGACATCGTTCACCGGCCCATGAATTTTCGAGGTTTCCGGTGATAGACAAGAGGACACAGACACGTTGACATCAGATGTCGCTGTTGTAGTGACATCAACATTATCAACAGCCACTTCTGTTGCGGTCTGGATTGAACTGGTCCTCTATGAGAAAGTTGTTATGCTTTCCATGTTAGGGAGGTTATTGGATTGTGACAGTGGGTCGGTTGCACCTTTTCCTGTTGGTGTCCACAGAACTGGCATGTCCACCACCGCACGTATGCAATCATGCCAGGTGGCATTGCAATAGACTAACCCATGTCATGGTTTCAGTTTTTCAAAGACAGGAGACTTATCATGTGTGAGTGCATGGCATTTTGTATAGTGGAGTTTTCTGCTCAGGCTGTAGCTACAGGTGGGCGAGGAGGAGTAGGAGGAGCTTGTGGCAAAGAAGGAGCACTATCTCCAAAGGGTAGTGACTGCTTCATCCGATGGCTGCAGCCATGTGTGGTATCCATCTCAGCCTGGGAGGGTGGTTGGTGATCTTCCCTTAACCCTATCAGCTGCTGGGCCTGAGAGACCCTCCAATCGCCTGCAATGGCTACCAGGTTTTTGGTGCATCACTCAGGTGGGTGTGGGTGTACAACTTGCTGCATCAACTATGGAATACGCTGCTGGAGTGCTGGCAGATGACGGCATTCCCTGTCCCATCAGCAAAGTCCTTCACCAGACAGCTGTGGAGACTCCACCAACATTACCCCGGACAATCCCCACTCTCCACTCCCTGCATCTACACTGCCTGTGGCCAGGCAACAGGCTATAGCTGCTGCTACCTATTCCACCCTCCCCCAGTGAGCCAAAAACCACCATGACCCACTGAACCATCCCCGGAAAGGAAACCTGAGTGACAAAACCATTTTCTGCAGCTGGAGGTTACAACAACCATCAATAGGCAGTGGCAGGACCCACATGATGACAGGCAGGCCATGGTGCATGAATTTGCCCAGATTGGCAATTACATAGACTACCTATCTTTGGCAGTGCTGTGTTATGGGGATATATTCCAGCAACAAATTACACATCAGGGGAAGTATTGGAGATGATGACTTTCGTGTTGGCTGATATTCCTTGCCGTTCCATTAGCACCGCGCTTCGACTGACACCACCTGCAGGAGGCCATGCAGGCGACAGAGTGCCTCTTAGGCCCAGCAGCTGATAGAGCTAGGGCAAGATCACCAACCACGCTCCCAGCCTGAGATGGCATCGAAACATGGCTGCAGCCATCAGAGGTCTGTTTAGTCCAGGATTGTTCTATGTGTAGCAGCCTTGTAGGTCTGTGTCATGGGTAAAGTCAGCTGCGTTCTCCATGATACTAGCACTCCTAATGTCACTACTTTCTCCCTAATACCATTACCCCCTCCACCATTCTACTGCTTCCTCCTCAACACTACTCTCCCCTTTCCACACTGCTACGCCCTCCTCCATACTACTAGCCTCTCCTGCACACTACTTCTCCCTCCTCCACACCAATGATCCCTCTACCAAAATACTTCTTCTACTTCACCCCGCCTTCTACTCAAGCACACCCCTTTCACTTACACAAGCACTTCACATTCCCTCCCTTCACTGCTTCTCCTAAGCACACTCACCACTAAATCATGCACACTCAGAATGCAGTACTATTTTATTCACTAACCAATGCATCACAAGCTGCAGAAATCACCACCACACTCCAATCCCCCCTACTTTCTCCTGCTCGTCTCTAGGTCTGCCACCCACCTCCTTTTCTGACCGCAACTGAACAGCTCACAACTTCCTGTTTCCTTCGGTTGCTTTGAACCCGATTCCTATCCTCTGGTTGGCTGCTTCTCTTAGTTTAATCTGGCCCTGTCTTCTCTGCCCATGAGGTTTTACATACAGATATACCTTTATATAGCCTCTTAAACCCCACACCCAACTTTCGCGCTGGCCCACCGTGAAACAATAGTTCTTTGTTCTGTTCAATGTGCCAGTTCATTTTAGGAGTCTTGGACTTGACCTCACCTAAGATAAGTCCTTATGAGTGGTATTTGTTTTTATGACCTTGGTTGTCTGGGAGGGCCTCACTGCCATCCTTCCTGAAAAGCATTAAGGAGTTTGCATTGCAAGGGTTTGCGGGTAGCTGCACAGGCGCTCCAGCTATGATGGCTGTGACTGCTTCTTTCCTGTGGTTTCCTGCTGTACGTGTATGCCTCCATGTCAGTGCTCAAGGCCTCTGGTTCTTTCTCTGCAGTGCTTCCTTCACTGGCAGGGTGTATTACTGTTGTGACATGAGGCACTGAATATTTTACCCTTTCATGTCCTCCTCTTTGGTGTCTAGGTCAGTTCTGCAGAGCAAAAGAAAACGTGGGCACAATTTGTGGGTCACAGGCGTTGGTTGATGCAACAAAGTACTGGCCATATTAAAGTTGGCACATTGTGAGGGCACTGGAACTGGGGCCCTCGCAACTGCCACCATCCCCCGTTCCCCTCTAGGTTAATACTGTCACTGGATTTGTCCCTGGTCGCCTTCACCACAGGCTGGGAGGGGTTTTCCTCCCCTCTTGACAAGGTCTGGGTACTGACTTTGCCAGAGTAGGTGTCATGATTTGTGGGTGTGGGACTGTGTCAGTGGGTGTGTTCATTTTTAAAAGTGTATGAGTGTATGTGTGCAGAATTTTAGGGGCATGTCAGGGGGTAGATCAGTGTGGATGGGAGGCACATCTCCAAGTTGCAAGTTGTGAAGTATTATATTCACTAATGTTTTCAGTGGGTAACTGAAACTATCTTCTGTGTCAAGCAAAATGATTGCTTAAGAGTGGTGCTGACGTGTTCTAGTGGAGGTGTTAAGGCGAAAGAGGATTGTATGATAGAGAAAGTGTAGAAGTGTGTGAGAAAATCTGTATGAGAAAAAGCATTTTGAACTTTTAGAGGTGAAATGGTGTAAGTTGATCGGCACATGTTGCAACTTTTTGAGGTGTAAATGTGTTTTGTTTGGGAATCAGGTGAATGCTACACTAAATTGTGAATGACGTGTAAGTTATGCCATATTTCAGTTGTTGGTGTGATCAGTACTCATTTTGTGCATAACTTAGAGCTTGGTGAAATTAGTGTATTAGCCATTTATGTCAGTGAACAAAAAGAGGTGGCCCAGATATGTGATGTCATCAATGACATTTGTGATGCCATCTTTGATGTCCTGGATGTTAGTTTTAGCAGTGCATGGAGGTAGAACGAGTTATGGTTGCTTAGCTTACCATAACTGGTGACATTTTCTTTTCCGGTTTTACTTGTAACAATCACATCCCTTTGACAAAGTTTTTTCACTGAATTTCAAAGGTTTTTGTTAGTGCAACGTAACAATAACTGCTTTAATAACATTTTTTCATTGGATTTCATAGGTTTTTACCAGTGCACCCTTAATTTGCTACAAGTTCCTTATATTATACCCCCCCCCTATGTAGCAGCTGTAGAGTCGGCAGACAGAGCGATAGTCTGCAGACAGAAGGTAGCATTCACAAAGCCCAGAAGCACAGAGAAGAAAAATAATGTTGTACCCTGCAACCAACAAACACATATACATAAAACAACATTATGTATATTGACTACACCCAAATATACATTTTTGTACAAAATCATCCTTTGAAAATTTACAAATTATGTTTTCATTTATCACACAAAATAATGGAATGTACTAAACACAAATCATAACTTTGCAACTCCCATTATCACCTTACTATAACTCTGCATACAGAGTCACATACACCAGGCACCTATTTGTATAGAAGCTCTTACAAAATAGTATGTACACTGTATTTACTTCTCTATTATTACGATTCATGATATAAACATGTCTTATAAGGTTAAAGGACTATTTGTTCATGCTGACCGAAATGGCAAACACACCAGGGTGGTTGGAGGAGAACTTCCCAAAAGAAGAAATGACTGATGAAAACATCTCTAATGATATACAATACATCTTTTAATATAAACTAATAATGTCATTTGTACAGACGTAACAAAAATAATCATTTCTTTTTTCTTACAGTACATAGTTTTCGTGAAGAAACCCCCAATTTAATTATACCCAATCCCAAGAATCACAAAGAGAAGCCCTATCCCCAACTGTACATAACAAAATCATGAACTTGTCTGGAAAATTGGATGAACTAAGTAATGACTTTAAGGAACTTTTAAATTATGTCAAAAATCATGTGATTCAAAATGTCTACTACCACTGTCCTTCTTGCACCTGTCCCTCTTGTCCCCAGAAATCATCCACATCAAATTCCCAAAATTTAAATCGAAGGCGTTTTGATGAAAACTCTCTCCCTTCCTCCCCTGATCATTATAGTATAGAAATTCCTAATCGTCCCATTTATGTTTCCCATTCCGATACCCCATCCCGCCCATAAATACATTTATTTTGTATACTATAGATGCATTGTATATTGTTGTGTGATATAGTTTTTTTTAAAGACCAATTAAGAGTCCGTAAACACTGTGACATGTCCGGTTTCAAATAAAGCACTTTAAACTAGTCTGCAGACAGAGCGCCTGTTCTACGGACAGTTACATGCATGTGCCCTGCGTCTCCCACCCTAATGGGTGTCTGCGGATGGCCATGTCATCATGTGACCACACCCGTGCGGCGTGATGGCCTAGCCTCGTACAGTTTAAATCTGGATTTTGATTTACACTTCCAGAGCTCATAGACCCGCTCTCGGTTGATCTGGCAACTTTTCACAACTTTTCAAGGCCTACTTACAACTCGGCAGTCCGAGAACTGTCGTGCTGTCTGCAGAAGGCTCCTCTGAAGGGACCCACCCATGACTTTTCCTCATTCTTAATCGGGCAGTCCAGGCAGGGGTGGACTGGCCTACAGGGAACTCTGGAGATTTCACGGTGGGCCTCTGCACGGTGGGCCTCTTTTGTGTGTTATTTCCAAATTTTCTCATAGGAACATCATTGGGCTTGCTGAAAATGTGATATTTGGGACCGCTTTGTAAATTATTTCCAGGGCCTCTTTTGGTCCCCAGTAATTATTTCCAGGGCCTCTTTTAGTTCCCAATCTACCCCTGAGTCCAGAGGAGATGACTTGCTTTGCAGATGTGTTTTACAGACATTGTTTTGTGTATCAATGGTATCTGTCATGGCTATGCCTCCTCCCCAGCCAGCCCCACCACCACGACCATCACCATCTGGAGGGCCTGGAAAGAGGAACAGGCGTGAGGATACAGAAGTGGATAATGAGGAAGATGAAGATGAGGTAAATGAAGTGCCTCTCTCCAGCACCTTTAGTGAGTCCTGGGTGTGGCGGATTTCACCCTCATTGGATATGTCCCAAAGGCTCAGGCAGCCAAGGTTCAATCCACTCAGTGTGGGATCAAACTGTGTCATGGAAAACCGGGTATGTACTCCTACGGAACCACCTCCATGCGTTGCCACACCAGATCCAACCACTCTGTCACCACAGAGGATATTCCTTTGGGGTAGAGTATCCCACCGGCCACCTCGCAGGCCATACAAATGCTGTTGACCCTCAGCTTTTGATGGTCACAGTCCTATGTTTGTACTGCAAAGCACAGATCTGTAAGGGGGAGCAATTTCATAGTGCTTTTCAGGCTGCGGTCAAGGAGCACGAGAAACACTGCCACCACCTTAGATTTAAGGCCTGCCCAACAACATCCTCTGTCCACCTACCCCTCCATCTCTGTGGTTGGTGCCCCTTCCCTCCCCCACCTTACCTTCTGTCTCCTGGAAAATATCCCAAAAAGCTGAAAAAAAACAAAAAACTAAAAGGTTCCTTTCGGAGCCACGTTTCACAGTAAAAAAATAGAACTGAAAAAAAAATCTCACAGGACCCTTTAGAGCTTGCATGATCTGCGAACAGCATGGTAATCCAGGGACATCTGGAAAATTACAGGCGTGGGGTGCAGAAATGAAAATCATTTTAATTGTTTTTCATGCAATAATGGTGGCTCTTAAAAGACTTGCTTTTTGTCTTTTTGACTTTTACATTTTTATTTAATGCAACTTTTAACAAATACTTCAATCCATACTTTATGTATTTACATGAACTGCTTCAATGCATTTTGAATGTTTTCCAGAAAAATCTGATTGCCCACATCAGTTATATGCACTCAATCTCTTTGAAAAATGTTGACAATATCAAATATAATGTTTTCATTATGAAAATATGTCATTCCTACATCTCGCAAAAAAGCACACACACCTTTATTCACATTGCGACTTGCTTTTTCCATTAGCGGACACAATAAATTCAAATGCATCCACATTTGTCTCTGAGCAATCCAAGAAAACATAATTTTCGAATTCAGAAACATTTCCGTCAAATTTCCAAATGTATCCTTCTTTGCAAACTGCAATGAAATTCCAGTAACGTACCCCAAACTGTTCCCTCCATAATGAACAACAATGATGTCCGGATGTTTTAAGTGAACATATTCTTACAAAACAGACCAAGTCAGCCCACTTATTTCCTCACCCTCCATACCATGACACTTCAAATTCATGGCATCCAAGATTTTCAGCCAATTCACATTGCTCAGAATAGACTTTCAGCCAATTAATCCAATAGTCCCACAAAATCCATACACTCTGCCTCCTCAAAGACATAGCCATAGCCATCTTCAGTGCTCGCACCAAACAAAACTCCTGCTTCCTTCTCTTCCTGTACACCAGACCCGACCCAGGAAACCTGATTGACTGATTCCCCGACTTGCGTTGACGTCCACGACAGCCTGCTGCCTCTGCAGTACCCTTTACATGCAAGGCACCCTCAAAAGAACTGGATGTGGCACGTGCCACACGCAGACTACCATGATGTCCGCCAACAGAACTTCCAATTGAAGGGCATGGAAAGGTTTACTCAATGTAACTCATGTATTCTGCAATGGTGACTCTGAAAAGAACTGTTTTAGTTTTTTTGCGGGGATTTATTAACAAACACCTTTTTTAAATGTGTTTTGCTTTTATGTAGAATAGTCCTGTACACTCTACATCTTCCCTTCCAATTTTCTTACAGGCACTGTTTCAATGCATTCCTAACATTGTAAAGAGAAATCGCATTTCTGACATCTGTGAAATTAACTCAATCTTCACGAAAAAGATTCACACCATTCACACCATCAGACCTTATATTGTTATTCTCAAAAGATGACATTCCTGCAGCATACAAAAAAGCAGATACAGCTTTATTCTCAACCTGCCTCGCTGCTTTCGTTTGTGGACTGAAAATGTTTGGACATCTCCATTTTTGGAAAAAATAATCTTTGCAGCAGGAAAGAGTTCCATTAGGCTTTTGAAAATATCCTTCTGGGCAAACTGCAAATACATTGCAGTCACATACCCCAAACTGTTCCTTCCACAATGCACAATTATAATTTCTAGACATTTAAAGTAAGGCATACTCTCACAGAATGAGCACAAACTTGCCTAGTTTAACCCACAAACTGCAAGTCTAACTTTTAACCAGCATATTATCATCAAAAGACCACCAATTACAACCCCGGCAGCCCGGAAAGTCAGGTGCCAGCAAATTGTAAGTCCCCATTTCCATATGGGAGTGGGGACCACAAAAGCACCGGCACCGTTGCTAACAGTACCGGTGCTTCCATGAACGGTCTGCCTAGTGTGGCTGCTGTGCCTATCAGAGTCAGGGGTATCTCTCCCTAGGTGTCCGGTGGTGAACTGCCTATCTAAAAGGGATAGCAAGGAGACTCTCCCTAATCAACAAGTATACACATATACCTAAAAAAATGGGTTAAAGACCAGACACAAGTATATAGGTTCTATAGCGATACAGTGAACATTAGATCTGGTCTCCTCCATCTGGAACAGGGGATGCTAACTGCCAGGAATTTATTTATCTATTTTTAAATCACCAATAAGGCAGTGTCCATGTCACATCAGAACTTGTTTTGAACTATTAAAACATAAGACCCTCAGAGCGAGGGAAAAACCTAGAGGCTGAGAGCCTGTCTAGTATAGGAAGTAGTTTGAGATGTGTTCAAGCTTCATTAGTTGGACATCATTGTGCTCATGAGGAGGCTCATGGGAATATTGGTAGACCTGTTTCGATAACCACAGTTGTTTTGGTCATCTTCTTCAGGACCTACATTTCTTACTGTGGGCTTCGCTCCTTCTGGGGATCTGTCATGCCCCGCATTCCTGTTTCTGGACGCTCGCGGGTGTTTACTTCCAGGTGGAAACTACCCTGGAGGCTGTTTACAGCTCACGGAATCCGCCGCACTACAAGGTCCAGAATTCCATCTGCTTGCGGTCACGTGAAACGCCCGCAACGTGCCTCGCGTTCTGAAACAGGCTCCAGTACTTAGTGTGGCGTGTCCCTGTAACGGGTGCTCCTAAAACTGACTATTCAGTTCGAGTACTTGACATTCTGTTACTCTGATTCCTGTTTTATTCCTGACCTGGCTTTGTATCAAGGACTATTCTGAACGTCTTTTCCTTCGGTTTCTGGCTCCTGACTCCCTCGGTTGTTTCCCCTGGTTAACAAACTCCTGGCTCCCATTTCGGATTTGTTCTCCGCCTGCTCCCGTATGTTGTGGTATTTGGATTTATGCAAGAATAAAAGACCTCCAGTGCTGCTCTCTGTTGAAAACTTCCACGCACGTTTCTTTCTCTCTATTGTGCTATCACTCTTGCACGAGTTTCCTGCTTCCCTTCCCCTTCACCTATTACACAGAACATATACAAACTCTTTACCACGGACAGATCCACGGCGCTGCCCGCCTCACAAGAAGACAACGCTCTACATACTGAAGTGACCAAACGGACGCTCTCCTGTTTCTGGTGGTCACTCCCTGGATTGGTTACTTACACTTGGGGACGCTCTGCTGAATACACTTGGGGATTATTTTGAACACTACTAGTTGTGCCCTCATGCCGTTCGGGTTAGGTGGACCTTTGCACAGACTTCCTTCAACTGGAACTTCCATTTTCTATCATCAAGTCACCATCCTACTGCACTCTCTTAGGTTACGGGACTTCCTGTCTTGCTAAGCAGGTAAGAGGGGGCAATTACGGGGGGAGGGAACAAGTGCTGTATTTACGTACCTCTTTGGCTGCTATCTTGAACTGTCCTTTTCTTTGTTCCCTTAGCTCTGTTGTCGCTGCTCCTGCCTTTCCACTTAAGCCCCTGGCCTGTTAGTTGGTATACTTTCTACAGGCTGCGCTCTTGGGGGGAAAGTCTTGTGCAATCATCGCATTCAAGATATCCCAGAACCATCTTGGTGATAATCCAGGACATCCCAGAGTGAAGGGGTTCCAAAAGCAGATGTTGACCTTGTATCCTTTATAAATCTGTATCCTTTTCCGAATTGCGTAAAAGTTGTGACAGATTTAGGAGCCTATTAATTTTGCCTATCGGTCATGGAAACTGGAGCTGATCCAATGGCGGCTTTGATGCAAGCCTTTGCGACCTTACGCACCGATATGGCATCTGCGAATGCGACTCTCCATCAACGTATGGATGTACTACAGAGATTTGTGCAGCCCTTACCCCCCGATGAGGAGTTCGGTGATGCTGCTGCCGCAGCAGCCCCTCCTGTACCCCCGGCACAATCTTCTGCTTCCGCACCCATTGTGCTTCCTGGACCGTTCCCTTTGGCCCCTCCAGAACGCTTCTATGTAGATCCTAAGACTTATCGGACCTTTGTAAATCAATGCCATCTGCATTTTCTTTGTCGACCGCTGGCATTTCCTGACGCTGTTACCAAAGCAGCGTTTCTCCTTTCACATCTGGGAGGAACAGCAGCGGCTTGGGCTAACCCATTACTCGAAGCCAATGATCCAGCCCTATATAATTTTGATGCCCTTATTCAGTCTATGAATAGCGTATTCAATATGCGTTACAAGGCACAAACCTCAGACCTCGAATTCCTTGCTATCAGTCAAGGCAAATCAGACCTTCTGTTTTACCTTGTTCGCTTTAATCAATTAGCAGCAGAAACCACCTGGCCCGAACAGAAGAAGGCAGCTGTCTTTTATAAGGGTCTTTCGGATGAGTTAAAAGACACCTTATCAGTGGTACCGGCTTTACCAACCGGCTTCCCGGAATTGTTGGACTTGGTCCTACAGGTCGACGCTCGGCTGCGGCAAAGACGTGGCGAACGGCGTAGTCCTGACCTTCGCCTCTCAGTCAAGTCAGAAACGACTCTGACTACTTCCTCAGGAGAAGCCGAGCCGATGCAAATAGGGGCCATCAGAGGTCCTCTAACCAAAGCCGAACGAGAACGGCGTATGGTTAACAACCTATGCTTCTATTGCGGTCAATCTGGCCATTTAATTCGTGCATGTCCTAAGAGACCTGTTAAGGTAGCGGGAAACGCCAAGACTCGTCCTTAAACCAAGCCCTAAGGATGAGTCGCCATATGGATGGCTCGGACCAATGCCCTTCCTCCTCACACATCTATCTTGCCATGTGTTTTGTCCTCCCTGGTGTTGAGCCCTTCACCAGTCCAGTTATGATCGATTCAGGGGCTAGCGGAAACTATATGGACATACAATTAGCTCAACACCATGGCATACCGGTGGTTCCTAAAAAAAGACCTGAGGAAGTACATGCAGTAGATGATTCTCATCTGGTGTCCGGATGGATAACGGAACAGACTGTCCCACTTCGCATGTTTACCTCAGAAGACCACATTGAGCAAATAGTTTTCGACCTTATTTCAGCCCCTCAGTTTGGGATCATTCTTGGTCTTTCTTGGCTACGGACTCATAACCCTATGATTGATTGGGTCAAACAAACAGTGCATTTCTCTTCTGCGTTCTGTACCCAACATTGCTCTCGAAGCCCCGGTGTGACGCCTTCGTCTCCTTGTTTGGCTTTGGTGTCTAATGTCTCCTCTGTTAATGCCACGCTGGGAGATCCAAATCCCGAACTACCAGCAGTATACAAAGACTTTTCCGATGTGTTTGACAAAGGGCTATCAGAAAAACTCCCTCCACATCGTTGTTATGATTGCCCCATTGATTTGGTACCTGGGGCAGTGGTACCTCATGGTCGTGTTTACTCCCTGACCAGGAACGAAGAAGAACACCTGAAAGAGTATGTGGAGAAGACATTGCGTCTGGGACATATTCGACCTTCCCGGTCCCCTGCTGCCTCTCCCATCTTTTTCGTACCGAAAAAGGAAGGGGATCTGCGCCCTTGCGTGGATTACAGAGCCTTGAACAAGATAATAGTCAAGAACCAGTACCCGTTGCCCCTCATAACGGAACTGCTTGATAAGATGACATCCTCCACTATTTTTACCAAATTAGATCTCAGAGGGGCATATAATTTGGTGAGGATACGAAGCGGGGACGAATGGAAAACCACTTTCAAAACAAAGTTTGGGCTATATGAGTATTGCGTCATGCCATTCGGACTTTGTAATGCTCCAGCCACATTCCAACATTTTGTTAATGATATTTTCGGTGACATGCTAGATTGCTATGTGGTGATCTACTTAGATGATATCTTGATCTTCTCGGATTCACTCACCCAACATATCCAACACGTTCGCTCTGTACTGCAGCGTTTACGTACACACTCTCTCTATGCCAAATTGGAAAAATGTGTATTTCATGCATCATCAGTTGAGTCCTTGGGGTTTCAGATATCTGCGAAAGGGGTGCTCATGTGTACTTCCAAGGTTAAAGCAGTTAGGGACTGGTCAGTCCCAGATTCTGTAAAGACACTTCAATCTTTTCTGGGTTTCTCGAACTTTTATAGGCGCTTTATTGCCTCGTTTTCTGAGATAGTAGCGCCCTTGACCCGTCTCACCAGCCCGAAAATTCCATTCCTTTGGGATTACGAAGCCCAGTCGGCCTTTGAGGCATTAAAAGAGGCCTTTACTGCTGCTCCCGTTCTGCAGCATCCAAACCCTTCCCTCATGTTTATAGCGGAGGCTGACGCCTCCGCTATCGCGGTGGGGGCCATTCTGTCACAGATCTGCCCCACTACACAGCAACTGCATCCAGTGGCTTATTTCTCCCGTAAACTATCTCAGGCTGAACGCAATTACACTGTTATGGAGAGGGAACTCCTAGCAATTCGAGCAGCCTTTAAGGAGTGGAGACACCACCTTCTGGGTGCTCGACATCCAGTAACTGTGTACAGTTACCATCGGAATCTACAGGCTCTTTCACACGCAAAATGTACCAATGCTCGACAAATACGTTGGCATTTATTTTTCACGCTATTTGACTTCACAGTTACTTATCGCCCTGGACCTCTACACGGAAAGGCAGATGCCTTATCCCGTGTCGGTGCCGATTTCGACACCCGGGTATCGGTTACCTCTATGCTACCTTCGGGTTCTGTCATTTGTGTTTGTTCGGTCTCCCCCTCCCTTCTGGAACAAGTTCGACAGTGGGCCAAAGAACATGCCTCTTATCTTGGTACTTTGGGTGCCCAGATTGTCACGGGTCTTCCTTACGTTCATGGTCTTTTATACTTACCTGACAACCACACCAGACGGATGGCTTTGGAATGGGCCCATGAAACCCCATTAGCTGCACATCCAGGTCAGCTTAAAACCTATGACATGTTACATCGATGGTGCTGGTGGCCAGGTATGAAGAAGGACACCGCGTCATATGTATCTACGTGTGCGATATGTGTACAATGTAAAAGGCAACCAGGGAGACCCTTCGGTCTATTGATGAACATGCCGCTTCCTCCACATCCCTGGCATACGGTTTCACTCGACTTTGTGGTAGAACTGCCCTTGGTTAGGGGAATGTCAACGGTGCTCGTGGTGGTGGACGTATTCACAAAGATGGTACGATTTATGCCATGCTCAGGTATACCTACCGCCTCATCATTGGCTACTCTTTTTTTTGATCATGTGGTACGCTTCTTCTGCCTACCCACAATCATGATTTCTGACCGGGGTACTCAATTTACTTCACGATTCTGGAAAGCCCTTACCCATTCTTTGGGTATTGATGCACGGCTTTCGTCATCCTATCATCCTCAAACGGACGGACAAACCGAACGCACAAATGGCACCATGGAACAATACCTTCGTTGCCTGTGCTTGCAACATCAGACAAATTGGTTATCCATTCTGGGAACAGCGGAGTTTGCTTATAACAACTCTCAACATACTTCAACAGGATGTTCCCCGTTTTACGCCTTGTATGGATTACATCCAAGGATCCTTCCACCTGTCTTGCCTTCCTTGGACCAAATCCCTGCAGCAAAAACCACGAGGGACACTCTGGTTGCTATACGGGATTCCGTTATGTCACATCTACAAGCTGCACAGTCCCGGGCAAAGACGCAAGCGGACAAACATCGGTCGCCTGCCCCCTCCTATGCACCGGGTGATCGTGCCTGGCTGGCAACTAAACATCTCAACATTCGGGGTAAACGGAAACTCATGCCTCGTTATGTAGGTCCATACAAGATCCTTTCTTGTCTCAATCCTGTTGCTGTCCGTTTGAACATACCATCCCATTGGCGGATTCACCCAGTGTTCCACGTATCCCTGCTCCGTCCTTTTATACCTGGCACTCGGCTTCCTGTTGCCCCTGCTCCAATTATTGTACAGGGTGAAGATGAATATGAAGTACGTGCTATATTGGACTCCCGTCTGCGTCGCGGAGTGCGTTTCTACCTGATTGATTGGAAGGGTTACGGTCCTGAAGATAGGACTTGGGAACCGGCCTCGAATCTGCATGCACCCCGACTCTTGCAGGCCTTTTGGTTGGAAAGACTGCGTGCCCGCAGGGGTGGTTGTCCTTTGCGGGGGGGTACTGTCATGCCCCGCATTCCTGTTTCTGGACGCTCGCGGGTGTTTACTTCCAGGTGGAAACTACCCTGGAGACTGTTTACAGCTCACGGAATCCGCCGCACTGCAATGTCCAGAATTCCATCTGCTTGCGGTCACGTGAAACGCCCGCAACGTGCCTCGCGTTCTGAAACAGACTCCAGTACTTAGTGTGGCGTGTCCCTGTAACGGGTGCTCCTAAAACTGACTATTCAGTTCGAGTACTCGACATTCTGTTACTCTGATTCCTGTTTTATTCCTGACCCGGCTTTGTATCAAGGACTATTCTGAACATCTTTTCCTTCGGTTTCTGGCTCCTGACTCCCTCGGTTGTTTCCCCTGGTTAACAAACTCCTGGCTCCCATTTCGGATTTGTTCTCCGCCTGCTCCCGTATGTTGTGGTATTTGGATTTATGCAAGAATAAAAGACCTCCAGTGCTACTCTCTGTTGAAAACTTCCACGCACGTTTCTTTCTTTCTGCTGTGCTATCACTCTTGCACAAGTTTCCTGCTTCCCTTCCCCTTCACCTATTACACAGAACATATACAAACTCTTTACCACGGAAAGATCCACGGCGCTGCCCGCCTCACAAGAAGACAACGCTCTACATACTGAAGTGACCAAACGGACGCTCTCCTGTTTCTGGTGGCCACTCCCTGGATTGGTTACTTACACTTGGGGACGCTCTGCTGAATACACTTGGGGATTATTTTGAACACTACTAGTTGCGCCCTCGTGCCGTTCGGGTTAGGTGGACCTTTGCACAGACTTCCTTCAACTGGAACTTCCATTTTCTATCATCAAGTCACTATCCTACTGCACTCTCTTAGGTTACGGGACTTCCTGTCTTGCTAAGCAGGTAAGAGGGGGCAATTACGGGGGGAGGGAACAAGTGCTGTATTTACGTACCTCTTTGGCTGCTATCTTGAACTGTCCTTTTCTGTGTTCCCTTAGCTCTGTTGTCGCTGCTCCTGCCTTTCCACTTAAGCCCCTGGCCTGTTAGTTGGTATACTTTCTACAGGCTGCGCTCTTGGGGGGAAAGTCTTGTGCAATCATCGCGTTCAAGATATCCCAGAACCATCTTGGTGATAATCATGGACATCCCAGAGTGAAGGGGTTCCAAAAGCGGATGTTGACCTTGTATCCTTTATAAATCTGTATCCTTTTCCAAATTGCGTAAAAGTTGTGACAGGATCATAAATTGAATCCAGGCGGCACGTCCGTTCCCCAGTCACAAGTGTGATGTCCTGCTTGGTCGGGAATCAATGGAGTGTAAAATGCAGGGTGTGTATCTGCATCTTGTTGTAGTGAATGAATATCACACCGTCTCGGTTGAGAATAGATGCTTCGTGTAGATCTAACCATAGACTGAAATAAGTCACCATGCATGCCAGTTCGGGTTGTTAAATTGATATTGATTCAATCAGTCTGTCTGGCGAGGAATGTTCGTCGCCAGCATTTGGAGAGCAGACAGACCGATTGAATCGATATCAATTCAACAACCCGAACTGGCACGCATGGTGACTTATTTCAGTCTATGGTGTGATCTACATGAAGCAGCTAGCCTCAAACAAGACGCTGTGATATTTAATCAAACAAGTTCCGATGTGAAAGGGACACTGCTTTGTTGGTGATTAAAAAATACATAAAGAAATTCCTGGCACTTAGCATCCCCTGTCCCACAAATAGGAGACCAGAACTAATGTACACTGTCTCGCTGTAGAACCTATGTACTTGTGTCTGGCCTTTTTAACCAATTTTTTAGGTATTTCTGTATACCTGTTGATTAGGGAGAGTCTCCTCGCTATCCCTTTTGGATAGGCGGTGCACCACCGGATACCTTGGGAGAGATACCCCTTACAGGGTCAGTGTGTTCTTCTTAGTAGGAACAGTCTGCGTGTGTGTTCTGTCAGCAAGATGAGAATTTGGTCTTTTTTGTAAATATTTCTCCGAGTACCGTTCTTCTGTGATAAAACTTTTGCCCTAACAGCAGGAATGCAATGTTAACCAATTTGAAGATCTCTTCATCTACCAATTACCAGCCTTCAAGAACAACATTGTTAAATGGACTCGTTACATAGATGACGTGCTTTTGATATGGAACGGAACCAAAACTGCTCTTATAGACTTCCTGGAACAAGCAAATAACAACATTTTTGGTCTACAATTTTCAGGAATCATTAGCGATTCGCAGATCAACTTTTTACATCTTACAATTTCCGTTTCCGAAAACAAACTACTGACTAGAACATACAGGAAGGAAACGGAAGTGAATTCAACTCTTTTCGCTACCAGCTGCCACTATAAACCTGTCATCAAGAATATTCCCAAAGGTGAATTTATCACGGCCAAAAGAAACTGTACTAACACTTGATCATTTGAATTGGAATGTGATCTTCTTTCGAGGAGATTTCTTGCTAGGGGGTACCCCAAAAATGCTATCAAAAATGCCAGAACAAAAGCTAAACAAATGTCCAGGACAACAACATTGACCCCTCAAACAAAACCACAACATCAGCAAGAAGTGGTACAATTTATCACCACATACTGTGAAAATACTAAAGCCATCAGGAAAGTACTAAAGAAAAATTGGTATCTCCTCAAACTCGATCCTCATATCTCCAAAAATATAAAGGATACTCCGACTCTAGTTTTCAAAAAGCCAAAACTCTCAAAATGAGCATTAGCCCATCCTTTCTACCGGAACATGAAGAAACCATCAAGTCAAACTGGCTAAACCAACCAGTAACAGGTTTCAGAAAATGTGGTTACTGTACCATGTGCAAGCACGCCTTTCCTGCTAGTAACTTATTCACAGACAGTAATGGGATTAAAACTACCATCAAATAACAAATAAATTGCCGTTCTAAATTTGTGGTCTACGCATTTCAATGCACATGCAAATTTATTTACATTGGATCTACTATACGTGAACTAAGAACTCGCATAAGGGAACACCCGTCAGTAATAAGCAGTCAGGACCGCAACTTGCCCCTCTCAGAACATTGTCAATTGTCTGGATTGGGGATTTGAGCTCTGATATTGAAATGGCACATTTTCTTTTATCTCCTGTTTGTTTCTTATCTCCAATATTTTTGTTGTATATCATCAAAATCATATGTTTAAAACTTGCTGCTTTATTTTATGAATGTAATGACAGTGGGTAAATGCATCCATTTACCATTAAGACCACTGATATATTCTGCCTCTTGTCACTCTGTTCAGTGTACTATTTTTCCAGGCTAACTTTCTCACCATCCCCCTTCCTAGACGTCAGTGTTAACTACATTAACCAGAATGCCCCACTACGGTGGCATCAATTATCATGACTAATTGCATTTTTGCAACATATCTACAAACAATAAGCCTCACCCAGCTTCTTTTTCGCCAAGCACATGATGGAATGGTCATTTTTCCATTGTGCTTTAGTGTCTGCACGTTGTTTTATCCCAAAACATGGCCGCCATCAATTGACACTAAGGAAGGACTCTTTTTAGTCCATTTGATCCACTGTTACGACAGTGGACCAGCCGGCACATGGAGGACCGTTCGGAATGAGGTAGGACCCTCTTTTTGCTTCCCACCCTTCACGGAGGGTTGGCATTCAATCTGTTTTAATACTGGCATACACGTGCTGCCGAACACGGCGCACATGTTTTTTGTAATCGTATTCCGTACCATTTTAGATTGTTTTTGCTCTCGGGTATGTTGTTAATTTCACCCGGACCAATGTGCTTTCAAGGCTGACATTAACCCATACTGTACGGGTACTAAATCTAATACATGGTGACATTTTTCGCTTCATGTTCAAATTCGCAACTTGGCAAAAACATGTGCTTAGACATTATAAGTAACCGTGACCCAGTAATACGTGCGAAACCATTTTATTCCACGTTTTCTTTTTATTTGCACATGTCAACCTATCATCTCTAACCACATCCCATTGACTTAATATCGTTGCACTGGATGGATATGTATCCACAAAGGCTTTAAACTCAAAATAGACTAAAATCAAACGTAGATTAAAGCAATCATACATATATACATATATATATATATTTATTTTTTCTTTTTCTACCGACTCCAAATAGGTGGGATTGACCCCATGACCTACTGCACTCCATTGCATTATGCTGTTATCAATCTGAAACAGAATCAGGGTAAGAATATGGGTGTTTTTTGTTTAATAATGCTGTGACCACTTATACTCTGTGTAAACCTTATCACCTATATTTCACCATTTGGCTAAAATGCGAGGACCTTCACCCCCTTTCTTCCACTCCTGACTTTTCCGCACTCATCCTATCTGAAATGATTTCGGTACCCCCTCTTCCCTTTTTTTGACACAAATATTGACATCTTTACTTTACTTTACTTTACTTTATGCTTATGACGCGCCGTAAACCCGCGAGCATCAGGGCGCGGGGAGCACAGAGAAGTACCATTTACAGATGGATCTCGCATATGTTGGCTGGACCTATCCTGCACTGGGATAGGGCGCTAAAATGTTTCTAAATTATTGGAATAAGAACATTTTCAGAGCCTTCCTAAAACTAAAGTAGTTTTCTTGTAGCCTTAGGTTCGCTGGTAGCTCGTTCCAATATTTAGCCACCTTGACAGGAAAGGATCTACCCTTTCCCGTTGCCCGTTTAGCCACTGGTATATTTAGGAGACCTGTGTCTGCTGATCTTAAGCATCTTCGGGGTGCATACCAGGAGAAATTCTTTTTAAAGTAGGCCGGTGCCTCCCCATAAAGGCATCTATGAACGATTGTCATAGCCTTGAAACTAACTCTGTCCTCTATTCTGAGCCAATGTAATTCCTTTCTACCTTCAGATATGTGGTCCCTTTGTTTTTTCATTTTGATTATGTTAACCGCACCGTTTTGCATTACTTGGCATTTCGACAGCTCTCTTTTAGAGGCTCCCAGTAGCAGGGCATTGCCGTAGTCAAGACGGGATAACAGGATTGCTCTTGCAATAGTCGCCGAGTTAGTCTCATTTATAAAAGGTCTGATTGCTCTCAGATGGCGCAGGTAGTACACATTATTTTTGTACAAATAGTAGACCTGGGCCCCTGAGCCTAATGAGGCTTCAACCATCATACCCAGGGTTTTTACCTTAGATACTACTGGTATAATAGTATCTTTGATATGGAAGGTCTTATATTGGGAATACAACTTGGACCTGGCCAAGTTTGAACCGAAGACCATTAGTTCGGTTTTTGTGTTATTTAAACACATCCAGTGCCTCTGCATTCAAGTATCAATGATGTTGTAAACTTTCTCAATCTTTGAGCTATCTACTGCATAGTCTCCTGTTAATTCGAAGATTAACTGCGTGTCATCGGCGTAATTGGTGAAAAACACGCCAATGTTTTCAAGCAGGGAGCAGATACTTCTTATATAAAGGTTGAAAAGGAGTGGGGACAAACTCGCTCCCTGGGGGATTCCAAACAGTATCAGTGTTGCTTCAGAGAAGTTTTCACCCCAATGTATTCTCGCCTGCCTATCCTTCAAGAAGGAGGCAAGCCAGGCCTGTGCTTTTGACGAGCATCCTACAAGTTTATCCAGGGCTGATTGTAGCAGTTGGTGGTCTACTAAATCAAACGCAGCGCTGAGATCCAGCAGCATAATCTTATTTCTGTGTTCTCTTGTTGTTAAACACGTTTTTGAAAAATTAATGATTGTGTGTTCCTATCCTATTTACTTTTTATTTTATTTTTTCATTGTGTACTTTTTTCTCTTTTTTCTCTTTTCTGTGTCATGTCAATCTAGCCTGGATTTGAAAAAGGCATTTTCTGCCGAAACACGTGTCATCCACAAAGGCTTTAAACTCAAAATAAAAGGAATATACTTTTTCTATTGAAAATATCGTGTCATTTCTTTATTTCACGGTGCGTTGTTATTTGTAAGCTCACCCAAACCAGAATCAGTCTCAACAAACGGAGTGGAGGGGCTCGAAGTCTCTGTAGCAGTTTACTTAAATGCGACGAAGGATCTAAATATTCATGAAAATCTAAAATCGAGACTTCTAATACTTTTCAATCCAACCTGTATCAGGTCGCAAGGTACCCTTTGTAAGGTGTCATCCAATAAAATCCCTCAATAGTTACGCAATTTGATTTACAGTTAAGCCCTAGGTGTTTTTCTAACCAGCTGCGTCAGACCCTTTGGGAACGGTGGCTCCAGCAGGCAGACCTGTAATAAAATGTTCCGGAAACAACAGTGCCGGTAAGCTTATCGGCACCGTTGTTTCCGGACCGGCAAAGTCTGAATGAGGCCCAATAAATGCAACTGTGGATTCATCCAGATGCAAAGAATGTTAACTTTAAAAAAGCAGTTGTGCCCAAAATAAAGTCTCTTTATTCATGCAGTAGTTTTAAAGTTGCATGAATAAATATGCATTACTTACAGTGGAGAGCAAACGCTGCAACAAATCAATTGCAGGGTCAGTACTGAGAGTCAGCCCTTCCAGCAGTGCTTAAGAAGTTAGACCTATCAGGTTGTTCACACTAATGAGTGTTTCAGAATAAATTTGCTACAAGTGCTGCACACTTTGACCTATTCCAATATTATGTGGATAAGGACCTTTATGTCGGTGTTGCTGAACTTGCATGAGGCCCTTACACCCACTCCATCTCCCTCCTGCTCCTACCTGTGAGGTGTCCTTTGCCTGGTCCATGCTTTACAGCTAGAAGTTCAAGGAGGGTTCTACAGTGACTCTTGACTTATGTTGTGATGGAAAGGACTCTATCCCACCTCCACTAGGTGCTTCCAAATAAGGCAAACACCTTACGAGGCGATGTAACATACAAGGGGGGAGTAGTCTGCGTCTCAAGGCACCATATAAAGGCTGTGCAGTGCATAGAGGTAGGTGCACAATGCTAGAAATACCCATCACCAGCGACTCCATTTTGTATTAGGGCCAGAAAGGACAAGCTGCAGGCTCACGCCGCCCTTCTATGCAGATTCAAAAAGGTTCACAGAGCCCAATTTCCACACAACATGCTGGCTCAGCTTGAGCCCTGTTCCCACAGAAGTCCATTTCCCTCTCGGCCCTTCAGTGTTGCAAATATTTTGTATTGTCTCTAGGAATGTGCCCTGCACAGAGCGTGAGACAGCACGGGGCTTCGTAATGGGTCCATTCATCTCCACTAACCTTCCATCAGGCCTCTAAACCCACCCAGCCAGGGCAGAGCCAGCCTCACACCACTGACTCGACCTCCATATCTTTACATTCTGATAAGCATAAGACCCCCAGGTCGCAACGTCCATAAATTGTCCACCAAAGATCTGAATCACACACAACTGTATTTCTTTCTAGTAGCAACACACGTCCCCTGTAACCTGAGGTACGGGGACGGGTAAATCAAAGATCAAACCCCAGGGGGGAGACATTGGGTGCGTTTACTGCGGTATCAATAAAGCCCTGAATGTATGATATGATAGGCTATTTATAACGTGCTTAATGCCCAGAGGTTTTTAAGCGCGGACCCGGGGATCAAACCTGTGTTGCTCCGTGTCGTCTTGCTTCCAAGGCAAGCACCTTGCAGCTGAGCTATCCTACCGAGACAAAATGTATGGGTCAGCATGACTGTATTTTATCCCCACTTTCCCCTGCAACCATTTCCTGTGCCACCCAGGTACCTGCCATAATGAGTGAACAGCCCATCTCAGTTGTTTAGTTTAGATAGAAACTGTGTATTTTATGCATGCTCTGACCTTCACCGCAAGGATGAGCCCATGGGATGAGTATGGGATCATGACCGACCCTTGAATGGGCCCCTGTGGGCTACTGGGGTGGGTGTTCCCATACGGTTGTTGATTGTACTTGTAGTTCCCTCCTGGTCTGCTGCGGCACTCGCTGTAAAAGTGTTGCCACCTCCCGCATGACCAAAACTGCCCCTGCCCACCTTCTCTTTGCCCTTGCCCACTGAATCCCCCTCTACTCTGTCCTCGAAACCCACCTCATCCTCTTTGCAGCCATCTTTGCCATTGTGGTCCTGTATAGTGTTGGTTTCCTCCCCACTGTCCTTGCCCTTTGTCTGCCCCTACAGATGCCATCCTCACCTATGTGGCAATGGAGGCACACCCGTCTTCTCCCATTTGTTGTAGGGGTGGGACCACTGACACTGCTGTTACTTTCACTAGTTTATTTTGAACTAGTTTTCGCTTCCTTCACCTGCCTCCTTTGAATAGTTTCCTTGTCACATTCTTTGATCCTCTTACAATGATGCACTATGATGCTTTGAATTTTGGGGCAACCTTTTGCTTCAAACTCAGCTATCTGATTGCCTTCTGCACTTACTTAGGGAGCCCTGGCTTCACAATAAAATAAAACAAAGAAGTTGATTAATCCCATGTACTGCCCATTTCTGCTCTCCACATCTTCTGAATCCAAAGAATGTACTATGCGGCATCTTCTTAATCTGCCACCGTGCATTGCATGATCGATTGTAAATCAGGAGTATCCGGGAAGGTCCTCCGCAGTGCATCACAAACACGTGCCCTAAAGTTGTTGAACGACGCCACATGATGTGAGTCATTACTCAGTGTTACTCCTGGGTATCCCGCTTTCACCCACACTGATTCTACCTGATCTCCCACTGCTGATAGCAACAGGCTTTTGATGTCTCCTATAGCGATGGGCCCCCTGCAGTGTGTTTTTCAAAAGTATAAATCGATTTCCCTGCTCACCCCACGAGTTAGAGGAGGGATTTAATGGAGTTATTTTTGTCCATCTGTGCCCAAGGGACATAATGATGTTGTCCTGTGCCTTTTTGGATTAGGGGCATTTGCAATTTCATTTGAATTTACCCAGTTTTCAGACCACTTCCTTTTTTCTTTTCCAAGGCTATTCTCCTGAACCGTTCTCTTAACCTTCCATTCTACAAGCTTTCTACACTAGGTGTGGTTGGGGTGCTAGTTCAGCCCTTCCGTTGCCCCTTCTTCTGTGTCATAGAAATCACTACAGTTTTCCTCGTCTCCCTGTGCAGAACCTACATTCTTGTACCCAAGCTTTCCGTCAGCCCCTCCCTTTCCACATGTACCATTCTAATAGGTGCACTGTCAATCCTGAACAGATAGTCCCTAGTTTTCCAATCGTCCCCTGGTGGTAACAGAGGGGTTCCAGTGGGTACCTTCGGGACTTCTGTTGCTCTCGCTGCCTTGCACGCTGCTCCTAATCTAGCTAATTCTGTGCATGTTGTGGCTAATGCAGATTCAAGGTCTCTAGTGTCCACTCCTGTATGAGTGGACACTGCCGGGGGTGCAACGTAAGGTGGGGTGGGGCTGTGCTGAGGTCTGCTAAAACTGTACCTCCAAACATATTTGTTGGATTAGTATACCCTTCTGCCGGTCGGGTTAGTAATGGGTAAATTCCCTTCATTTTAACCCGCCTTCTCACGTTCCTCTGTGTTGTGTTGGGCACTGTCCCATTGTCTGGCACTTTTGTCTCCTCAAACATTCTCCATAAATCCAATATTTCTTGACTGTTCTGTAGTGGTCTCCCCTTATAGTTAGCCGTCAGATATGTAGACATGTGGTCTAGGGCTCACTTATCGAAGGTTCCCCCCTCTGACCAGGATTGGGGCATACCTTCACCTTTGGTTTCCGTTACCCATTGAGTGTGGTACTTTTTGATTTTATCACAATATAGGGGTAATGCTTTACAGATGTGGTCCAGCGGTGTGTCTGCCCCCATGCTAATGCATTAGTCTGTTTTGTGTGGGGGCAGCCCTCACACAATTGCCCTTTCTTAAAATGAAACAGTACAATTCACTATTTTCTCCTTCCCGCACCTCTTTTAGAAAATCCCTATTCTGGTCATACTTATATAGGTCAGTGAGTGCAGTCCAAAATACTCATACACAAATACAAATAGTAATTTCAGTCTTGTTCCCCCTAGAACACCTTCTGTCACTCTCTTAACACTCCACACACACAAACACACACACACACCCTGCACATGCTCCTCCTGGGCTTCCTCCGTACACAAAAAGAAGGTACAATAACAAAACAAACTAAAATAATAAGCTAAAACCACAACCACTATTTCTTACCGAGCTCTCTAATTATATGGAGCTCCTACTTTTTATCTTATCTTTGTTTTCCGCACTGGTTGATCCACCTTCCCCCTTCTCTCGTGGATTCTCACTGTCCCGAATCTATGCAGTAGTGTCTGTGTGTAATGCTACCAAAATTTGTATTAGTCCCTCATCACAAACAAAATGCACACAGTTTCTTCCAAAATAGTGCACGGTTAGCAGCCACAGTAATAGAGTGGAGAAGAAGGAGGCAGAGATGGAGGGTTCACATGAGTAGCGTGAGGAAAATGATTGGCTGCAACCGGTAAGGATAGGGCCACATCTTCACCACAAAAGATCTGTGTTAGAACCTGATGTAGCTAATGAAACTCTATCCGTTCGTCCTGTAATGCAATCCTCTGTGTCTGAGGAACCCCATCCTATCTACTAGGAGACAGACATCCCCCAGCATCACACTGCTTCTCCATCTGCATCTCTTGCTAGTCTTTCCACCAAATTTGACATCATGTCAGTACCAGGCACTTGGAAGTGGTAATCTCCACCTGCACTCCTTGCCCTTTCTACCAAAGAGACCATCACTGCAGGAAAGGGGCCTTCAAAGAACACAACATCATCATATGTGCCATCCCCAACACCTACTACACATCTGTCAATCGTGTTTACTCCAGCAACTCAAACCCCAATACCTTCCAGGGACCGGCCACAAGACACAAGGACACAGGCCATTCCACTCTGAGGTGCTGTGGAGGACCTACTGCATCAATTGCTGAGGTTCACACAGATATCCTGTGAGACCATCATGGTGGGCATGAGGGAGGTGGCAAGGGAGGTTAGGGTAGCAGAGAAGTGGCAAGCTCGGGCAGTGACAGAAGCAGCTCAGGCAGCAGCCTAGCTGTCTTGGTGGGTGGTACAGGTGGTCAGGGAGGCAGCAAGGGGAAGGATGGAGGATGCTTGGAGTATGAGTGATTGTACTGTTGAGATGAGTGGTGAGTTGCATGAGGTGAGGGAGGCTGCCTGCTGCATCCAGCTAAATCTATGGATGCCACAGTCTGCCTTTGTTCCTCATATGTCCTCTATAATGTATCTCCCCTATACTTCCCTTTCTGGCAGGTGATCCAGCCCTGCTGGGAGGGTGCTCTCTCTTCTTCAATCCCTTCCCACCAGTGGGACCCCTTGCGGAGTGAAGCCAGAGGAAACTGAAGAGGTGGTGTTGAGGGAATTAAAAGTTAAGACGTTTGAGGTCATTTGATTTTATTGTTTGTCTACCCCATTTGTATCCTGGTCACACCCCAGCCCTACCAACATGGAATTTTGTTTATACTGTTCACTCATGTGTGCCCTCATACTGCACCTTTATATACTTGTTTACTACACCTGTATATACCGATTATCTCTGAGACCCCTCTGAATTTCATAGATTTCCCTAGGCGTATTGGTTGCCTTGACTATTACACTTCAATTTATAGTATGTGTTTTGTTTGAGCTACTTGTTTACCGGTCAATACGACTGAATTTTTCACATTGAATAAAACCTTGTTATCCCCTGTAACATTTGTATTCATGTGACCTCAATGATTGAAGCCCTTAGCTTAGAACATTCACACACAGACTATGCACACCTTTTTTATGTTCACATGACAAGCTTCAGCCTCATGAGCAGACCATTAGATATCTTGGCATTGCCACAAATGCATGTGCAGAGAAGGAGCCAAGTATCCTCACTCAAAGCTCTGCCCCCATGCTACCTATATGATGGGAGCCAGAGTGTGAGACACGTGCAGTACCAGTGAGAATGCCTATTCCACAAAGAATCCATTGAGGAAACCATATATGCACTCATGAAAATATGATGGCCATTTGAATGAAATCCCTGAGGAAGTGTGAAAATGAGCAAGAAAGAAGACTGATGACGTCATGAAAAGCAGAGCTGATGCATCCAGAAAAGAAGCAAGAGGCTGAAGAAAATAGACATTCTATAGGATCTAAGGAGGAGGTGTTAAAGATGAGCAACATTCCGGGGACGAGATGAAGATGTTCGTACTGCAGAAATAATTAAGAAAATGCAAAATCATTTTTCAATTGTACAGACGCAGTAACGCAAGCAGACAAAGGGCCTCATTACACAGACGGTGGTAAGGGTTAACGGTGACCGTTAACCCTTACCACCTTACTACGAGGTCCTTTTGCGGGTTGGAGAATTTAACGCCTGCTGTTTGCAGGCGTTAAAAACCAACCCGCAAAGGGACCTGGGAGCTAATTACGTACCACAATTTGCGGTGCCGTAATGAGCACCTTCCTCATTCCCATTATGCCCTATGGGGCAAAAATGGGAATGCGGAAGGGCAATGGGGGAAGGGGGAATTACCGCACCACCAACCTTGGAATAGGGCGGTAATTCCCCTTTCCACCAAGGCGGTGCCGGTATTTTACCGGCATGGACCAAGGTGCTAATAGCACCTTGGTCCACTGCCATCCGTGTAATGAGGCCCAAAGTATTCTTAAGGCTGGCTGTGCATAGAATAGATTGCGGCGATGCGCCAACGTATATGCATGGGAATGCATAGGAATGTATTGAATATGGATGTTCCACAATGCGCTTTAGCAGAGTCTGAACACTGTGAAAAGAAAGGCTTTTTCAGTGTGGCGCAGTTGGAAAACAACTAAATGGTGGACGTGAACTCGAGAAAAGCTTGGCTGGCCCAGCACCAAGAAGTCAAGGCCACCGTGAGCTTGGGTGTTCATTCAGTAGTTGCAAACATGAGAAAAGAACAAGCCCCTGTCTGAGGTGGGGGGGAAGAACATTGAAGATGTCAGAGGTTCATAATTTAATAGTATTTAATACAGCAAAAAGCTCTGAAACATAGGGCCTCATTACACGGAAGGCGGTAAGGGTTAACGGTCACTGGTAATGCTACCAGTGACCGTTAACCCTTACCGCCTTACTACGAGGTCCCTTTGCGGGACCCGACCTTAACGGCTGGTGTAGACCAGATGTTAAAGTAGGGACCCGCAAAGGGATCCTGGTGCTAATTACGGTACCGCAATTTGCGGTAACGTAATTAGCGCCTTCCCCATTCCCATTATGCCCTATGGGGCAAAAATGGGAATGGGGAAGGGCCATGGCGGCATGGGGAATTACCGCCCCACCAACCTCGGAATGGGGTGGTAATTCCCCATTCCGCCATGGCGGAATTGGTAAATTACCGGCATGAGCCATGGCGCTAATAGCACCATGGTTTAGCACCTACCGTGTAATGAGGCCCATAGTCTCCAGTCACATGGTCGGATGAAAATAGATAGTGGGTTGAGCTACATCGAAACCAAGAGACAAAGTATGCCTATACTCCCTTTTATTCTCAAGCACAGAGAACGTTTACAAGGCCATGTTCAAAGGCTAATTGACTGGCAGGGGGCAAGAGTGATGATGAATGTTAAGCTAATTGTGTGGGAAGCTATGGTCAAGACCAGCCCACGAGCACCTGGGGTGCCAGCCTGCGTGCTGCTAGCGTATGTGGAATGTTGACGGCCCCCTGCACTTACTGGCATGGTTAGTTAGTTGCTGTGTTGCGACCTGCGTCCTGGCATATGGTTTGTCTAGAAACAGAAACTCCAAAGTTCTCAAGGGAAGTTTTACTGGGTGGTTAGACAAACCTTGTTACTTGCTGGCGCTGGTGGGTGGTTATTACCACTGTGTTATAGTTGTGAGTTCAGTTAGTTCCAAAGTATCATAATGGAGGAGCAGAGAGGTTTTATGTGTTGTCATCAGTAAAGGTTTTTAATGATGTTTCATGCATATGCATAAAACAATTGACCTAGTAAACTGCTAGTTACTAGTGAAAGAAGAAAAGTCAACACGTTTTGAACGTGGTCTTTGTCAAGGCTCTGATGTATGGTGTGGTGAAGTGACAAATGTGAAGGCATATCGACGCATCATTGCGAGATCATACATGGTTAGACAGTAGAAGTATTAATGAATATTGCTCACATAGCATGGTTAGGTGGAGGAGTGTGAAGTGTGGTGATAGTGACAGGGCAATCAAGGTAAGTATTCACATATGCATATGGTTTTTGGGCAAATACAGTATGACATTTTATAACAGACAATTCCATTCGGCAGATGCCGTGGTGTGAGAGTACCAAGGAGAGAAGAATGGGGTGGGCAAGGAGGGGAAGACAAGTGGAAAGGGTTAGCGCATGGAGAGGCTGTGTAAGCTGAGTCATGTTATGGCTACATGCTGTTGCTTACCAGAGCAAGTATGGGTGATCCTGTATAGGATATCGGTGCCTGGTACTGGTCTCCCAATAATAATGGGCGGAGGGCTGGTTAGCCATTCTGGGGGTAGAAGGAGCATGTGGTTAATAAGCAAGTTGAGAACCTGGAGAAGGTTGTGTCATGGGTGCGACAAGGAGGGGGTGGTTGGGTCGTGGTGAGAGTGAGGCTAAAGGTAGGCCTGAGGGTCAGTGTCAAGGTGGATCCTGCGCCGGATGTTAAGAGAGGGGTGATGAGGCTGTGTGTAGTTGCAGCGCCGGTGCATGTTGGAAAGTCTGGATTGGGTAGTGTCATATGCTTTCTAGGATTACCCATATTTGCTCTGGTAAGCAACAGCACCTAGCCATGACATGACTCAGCTTACACAGCCTCTCCATGCGCTAACCCTTTCCACTTTTCTTCCTCTCCTTCCCCACCCAGCTCTTCTCTTCTTGGTACTCTGACACCACGGCATCTGCCGAATGGAATTGTCTTTTATATAAAATGTCATACTGTATTTGCCCAATAACCATATGCATATGTGAATACTTCCCTTGATTGCCCTGTCACTATCACCACACTTCATACTCCTCCACCTAACCATGCTTTGTGAGCAATATTTATTAATACTTCTACTGTCTAACCATGTATGATCTCGCAATGATGCGCCAACATGCCTTCACATTTGTCACCACACATCACAGCCTTGACAAAGACCACAGTCTAAATGTGTTGGCTTTTCTTCTTTCACCTGTACCTAGCGGTTTACTAGGTCAATTGTTTTATGTATGAAACAACATTAAAAACCTTTACTGATGACAACAAATCTCCATTATGATATTTTGGAACTAACTGAACTCACCGCTACAACACAGGGGTAATAACCACCCACCAGCACCAGCAAGTAACAAGGTTTGACTAACCACCCTGCAAATAAAACAGACTTACTTTGCCAACTTCCTGAGTCAGTCTGATTATTGATGTTTGAGTATATTCCGCATCCCCATCTATCTAAAAGTATTGCTACCTCATCTTAAAGGGTGTTGGGTTACACGGATTCACGTGGTAGCAGAGAGATGATGGTTCAAGACCCATCGACCAGGTAGGCTTTTAAAGGTCTCGGAATATCGAATGTCCTCTGCCATTTAGCTGGAAGAACGTGAAGTTCCCTGTAGATAACAGCCAGTAGTAAAAACTTGCAAGTCACTAAAAAGATAGGTGGGATGGGTCCCTCTATTACGGAATTCTCCTCCCTGTTTCTACAGGCAGCTAAGCAGACTGAAGGCTGAGGCGGCTGGTTGAGGAGGAGGTGATCTCGAGGGTCAGAAGATGAAAACGCGAATGGTGAGTAGAATGAGAGAAAGGGCAAACAATGAATGAGCACTGAGTGGGGAGAGTGATAACAGGGAAAGAGTAACAGAGGGTTGGTGGGGTATTTTGGTTTAAGGACGAAGAGCACCCTAATTTAAATTGTGGACGAGGAGCGATCCATATGATAAGCCCATAATCCTTTGTCAAGAAGAACTTAAGCATGCTTTGGTCATTCCTCTGCTTAAGAAGCCTTCATTAGATCCTGAAGTGCTGGCCAACTATCGTCCTATCTCACTTCTGCCATTCCTGATGAAAGTTTTGGAAGCGTTGGTATCCCCTCTTCTTTCTACATTTCTGGAATCTTCCCACTTTCTTGATCCATTTTAGTCTGGTATTTGGTCAGGCAGAGGCAGCAAATCTGTTCTAAACTCAGTGACGGACGTCTTGATGTATTTGGTTGATCAGGGCGGTGTCGGAGCAGTCTTGCTATTAGATCTGTCGGCTACCTTCAACACTGTCGACCACTCTCTGCTCATCTCCTGGCTCTCTGAGGCAGGGATCTCTGGCCAAGTCCTTAACTCGTTCACAGCCTTCCTGAAGAGATCGCTCTCAATCAGTCTCTCTCCCTCCTTTTCGTTCAGCCCCGGCCCCCTCTCCTGTGGAGTTCCATAGGGATCAGCACTGTTTCCTATCTTATTTAACATGTATATAAGATATCTTCTGCTCCTCATTGCAGCACACGGGTTCTGTTTTTATTCATATACCGAAGATACTCAGACTTTGGTCCGCCTTGACCTGACTACATCTGAAACGGCATCCCGGGTAAAATGCTGCTTTGAGGAACTGGGAACATGGATGACATTGAACTGGCTGAAGCTGAACTGTAGTAAAACCGAGGTTCTGGTTGTGGATACCTCTACTCCTCAACTGTTTTGAACGTCTGACTTTTGGCCCACTCCCCTCAGCCCTCTTCCCACACCATTTTCGTCAGTTCGGAATCTTGGAGTGTGGATTTCAGCCACCTTGACCATGGATGAACAGGTCAATGCTGTGTGTAAATCCAGACACTTTAAACTTCGCATTCTTCGGAAGGTTCTCCCCTTTATTCCCACAGCAAATCAGGCCCCAGTGGTTGCTGCCTGGGTCCTGAGTGTTCTGGACTATTGTAACTCACTCTATCTGGCTCAACCTGGCTATCTAATTGGGTGGCTGCAACTGCTCCAAAATGCTGCGGCCAAATCCATTATCCGCCCTCCATTTGGTGCCCATATGACCCCTCTGCTGAGGCAATTGCACTGGCTCCCCTTTGCTCATCAGATTATGTTTAAGTCTATGTGCATAGTGCACAGTCTTCTTTTGTGCGGGTGCTGAATTTTTGCAAGATAGGTTCTCGCACTACCTGCCTACTCCTGCTCTTGGATCGCAAGTAGCCCTATGGGTGGTGGTGCCTCGCTTTAGGCTAGCCCACTAAGGAGGGCGCGCCTTTTTGGTTGCCGCCACAAAAGTGTGGAACGACCTGCCTTTGCCCCTGTGGGAGACTACCAACCACTTTGCCTTCCAACGGAAATTGAAGACCTTGTTTTTCTAGTAACGACAACTTGGAACTACTCCTCAGCTCTCTAGCGCCATGATGCCCTCGGGTGAACACGCTCAACAAATACAGCTAACATAACATAACATAACATAACATAACATAACATAACATAACATAACATAACATAACATAACTTACACTCCAATCTGAGTCATTTTAGGGCAGAAAGAATAGCCAAGAGGAGCGTTGGCAGAAATGTATGTTGGGGCCTGCCAGCCTGTCTGTCTGTATATTGTATGTGTTATATGTGTTAAAGAAATGATGAAATATTGAAGAAGAAAAGTGATAGATTGTGGTAAAAGGCTGACATTTGATTATTTATTTATTTAGTTGACTGATAGTGTTTATTGAATAAAATGATTGAAGTAAAGTGAAACATAGAGGCTTGGAGCTGCAACGATTGGTGCATGCTCATATTGGATTATTTTTCTGAAAAGTATTTATCTGTGTAAAATAATGGTAAGCATTGACATTCGGTTGTGACTAGTCATGATGGAGGATGTTGCTCCGCTTATACATTTGTGGAAACAGCTGCCAAAACACGCAACCAAGCTTAAGCAGTACAGTGCAGAATGGGTTAAGGGCACAGCAGATAAAATGTTCATGCCATGACCACAAGGGGATCACTGTCCAAAGCAGTTTTGCAACACATGACAACATATTTGCACACTGCGTACACGGGAAAGAAGTTAGAAAAATGTTTAGCTATCCTAAAGCATTGGATGATGTACTAGGAGGAACGGGAAGACCCACTTCCTGAAGACTGGATGCATAACCAGTATAAAGAGGGGGATGTCAAGCCTTCTGCTCCCACTACTGCGCCTAAAAGGAAATGGCAATAGTACAAAAGATGGAGGATTATATCCATTAGGAGAGCTTAAGGCAGCGACAGGGTACAGTAATATGACATATGACCCGCCAGAGTGTAGCAGCGACGAGAGTGTAGAAAAGACTCCAGAAGGGGATGTTATCTCTAAAGTCCCACAGGACAAGGAGAGAAGTGACTGACCAAATATGTCCTTAGATATAGAACGAGAAGTAAAAATATGGAAAGTAGAGAAAGAAAAAGCTGACGAGGTAGCGCTCATACAGAACGAACGTACGGGCGGTCAGATATTGCTCAAACTTGATGGAAAGAGCATTGACGAAGTAAGGCAAAAGGAAGATCAGGATGAGCAAGATAAAAAAGACAGAGAATGAGAGGAACGATTGAAAGAAGACGAGGCTAAAAGAAAGAATAGACAAAGGTGGGAACAACTGTATCAAGACGAACAGTTGAGAAAGCAGGAGAGAGTAGAGGAGCAAAGAAAGTATGACAACAGGCAAAAAGCAATCAAAGAATGAGACAGGCTAGAAAAGAGAAGAGAAGAATAGGAAGAACAGAAATGAAGAGATAAAAGAATGCAAAGACATAGAGATGAAGAAGTGCGTTAGGCAAACAAGAGAAGAGAGGTGAAAAGACAGGAAGAAGAAAGGGCTAGGGAGGAAGCAAAAAAACTAAGAGAATGTGATGAGGAAATGGAACGAAAGTGAAGGTAAAGGGCACACAACATTGATCACAGGGAGAAAGAGTTAATGGAACCTAATCCAGTAGTGGCATGGAAGGACGTAGAGGAATTCTTCCATACCGAAGAACTAATGCCAGGACCCTCTAGAGTAGAATTAAAAGATCATTTTGATATAGGATCTATTGGAGATGGAATCGAGAAGGTTTATCAGGAGATGAGGACAAAAAGATTGAGGCCAACAGGGAGTCTGTTCAGCCTCAAGCATAGAGCCTAGTCTTTGGACAATTTAACGTTAAACAGAGACAAGAAAGAGGGAAGTCACACTAGTTGGGGACAAGATATGTCAGACGAAGAAAGGGAAACCTTCTGTGGGGAGGAGGCCTCTGGTCCATGTGGTCCCTAGGGGTGTGCTCCGATAGATAAGGGGGGACTTGCCACCCTATGTGAACAGTCTAAGATCATTACCAGGAAGAAGGCGGTGTGGACCATTGTCCCTGCTATAGGCAGGCAGATAATGGGAGACAAGCGCGTGTTTGGGATTTTGCAGTTCCCCTTGTTAGAGAAAGGAGGAACAGACCACAGTATAGACAGTGGCCCCATATGGGTAAGGATAATTTATGGTGTCAATTCCTGAGTCGGAAGTCGGGTGCCGGAAAATGGATCTATGAATTAGAAAAAAATGACAGGAGGAAATACGATAGCCATAGGGGACATTAAGGGTCTTCTAGCAGCTATCTTTGGGGAGAGGGCTAATGATATTTGGTCGAGAGCGGGATACGCGAGTGTCACTGCACAGAACACAGCGCAGGATGAGGTGCCATTTAACAATTGTAGAGCAGCGGTCTGGAAAGCGCTTCACGTACAATTTCCTCATACATCAGATATGGGTGCTGTGATGGCACATAAGATACAGGAAGGGGAGGATCCACTTATTTACATTCAGAATTTTCAAGAGCAGTGATGTTTGGAAACGCGGGAGCCCTGGGGAAAATCTATGCCTCTATTCTATCATATATTATGTCAGGGACTACCAGACAAGGTACAGATACAGCTCAAAAAGCTGGTGGGTATGGAGGCAGAACCATGGCCAGAAATGCAGCTGACCATTGTGCATCATTGACGACTGCTGCAGGAGAAAAATGAAAAGAGAGACAATGCTAGGAAGATTGAGAAGGCTAAGCTGGTACAGAAGAAGCTAGCATAGTATGCTATAGAAGGGGTGATGTTAACTAGTGGAGGAAGGCCAGGATTACAGCAGGCAGCGGGCATGCCGCAGGTGAATAACCAACGGCAGATCGATCAAGGAGTGAATGGATTCATACAAACAGGTAGGGGAAGCTTCTGCGGAAGAGGAGGCTTTCGGAATAATCAGGGACATTTTCAGAACAACCGAGGTGGGTTTCAGACTATGCAGAATGATAATCAAGGCATGCAGGGAGGGCAAATCAGAAGACTCCTTACTGTATGTTGAACATGTGGAATGACAGGGCACATAGGGCGAACATGTGGGGGACAAGGGTATGTACACAATGGGCAGTTCTCAAGAGTGGGACCGCTTATCCACCAGCTTATAGCTCACAAAGTAGGGACGGGTTTGCCCAAGACCAGACAGTGTATCAAGCACGAGCGCTGAGAATGCAACAGGCTTTGCAACCACAGCAAGCACCATCGAATCTGCCACAGGGACTATCACCGTACACACTCATGAAGATACAGCAGAATGCAAACTCATGACAGTTATTGACTCCTAGAATAGGGGATGTCACTGTCGAGGGCGGGAATACTTTCACAGGCACAGGGATAAGTATGTACCCACAATAGGACAGCTCACTGGGAGACTTGATGTGTTCAATACTATCTGTGACGCCCAATTCTCAAGAGGAACCGAGGGTTGACGTCACTAGTTTAGTTTAGTTTAGTTTATCCATTTGTATTGCGCACCAGACCCGAGGGTATGAGGGCGCAGGAGCAACAAGGTTATTCACAGCTTGGTTACATGTTACAATGTATTACATTAATTACAATAAGAGCAAAGGCAAGAGTTTGCAGATTTACACAGATACATATTTACATATTGGGTAGCGGTGGTGGGTTGGATGGTCTTAGCGGTCATTGCTCTTTATCCAATATATGTAGTTGCGTCTAAAGTGTGTGTAGGTTTGGGGTGTCCTTAGAGACGGTGGTAGGGAGTTCCAATGTTGGGCTGCTTTCACCTGGAAGCTGTTGCCACCCATTTTGGTGCGTTTGAACCTGGGAACTGTGAGTAGGTTGGCGTTGGGGGTTCTGGTAGGTCTGATGGAAGTGTGTTTACTTATTCTATCGACTAAGTAGCGGGGGGCAGCGTTGTTGAGGCATTTGTGAGTAAGTGAGGCTACTTTGAGTAGGATTATATCTGTGGTGTTTAGCCAATTATGGGCTCTCCTAGAGTTAGAGATGTGTTCTCTCTTGCGGATGCTGCGCGCTGCTCTGAGAGCGTTGTTTTGTAGCGTCTGTATTTTGTTAGTGACCTCTTTGCTAGCTCCTATGTATAGGCATTGCAATAGTCCAGTTTAGATAATACGAGGGCTCTGGATAATGTAATGCAGCTCTGGGTGGATAAGATGGGTTTGGCTGCCCTTATAAGCTTACATGTGTAGGACGTGGAGGATGCTATGGAACTAACCTGTTTGTGGAAGGAGAGGGAGGAGTCAATTTATATTCCTAAGGTTTTCCCTTCCTTAGCTACTTTAATCGGGTTCCCGTCTATAATGAAACTGGTGTAGTTGTGGTCCAATTTGGTTAGGTTTGCAGTGGAGCCAAGTATGATGAGTTCAGTCATGTCATCATTCAGGCATAGGCTGTGGGGTGCCATCCATGCCTGGATGATGAGGTACACCTTGTTCACCAAGGCCAAATCATGGTTGTAATCTCCCGTCAACGGTATGAAGATCTGGGTATCATCGGCACAATTATTGTAGGTGATACCCAGCCCATCTAGATCATCAAACAAGGGCTTTGTGAACACGTTGTACAGTGTGGGGGGTTGCATGAACCCTGGGGGACTCCGCATGTAATGGGGATGGGGTCGGCGGCAGCTGTGGTGGAGAAGACACGCATGGATCTGTTGCTGAGGAATGACTCGATCCAGCCGACGGCTTCTTGGGAAAAGTGGGAAGCTGAGTCCAGGTGATTGCATAAGATTTTATGATCAACTAGATCAAATGCCGCGGCGAGGTCAAGGAGAAGCAATAGGAGGTAAATAGGAGGCAAATCCTTTTCTTTTTTAGTAGACACGGGTGCAACTCGCTCACGTATACAAGAGGGAACATTTTCATTATTGGGTAATGCCATGAATGCTCAAGGGTTCTCAGGAGCTACAAGTAGAGTTCGTTTTCTGAGAAATTGCCAATCTCTATTGGGGAATGTGATATGTCTGTCCCATTGTTGTATTCAAGGCAGACACTAGTTAATATCCTGGGCTGAGATTTAATTACGAAATTAAACATGATGATTTCTTTCACTGATGAAGGCATAGTTTGTTCAATGCCAGGAATACATCATTTAAACGTGGGCAAATTCATCATGGCATTTACAGGGCAAATAGCCATACGAGGGGTACCTTTGGAACCAGAGTTTTTCACTATGGGTTTCACATTTTTGTTAACATGGCTGCCTGGTATATTGGGTAAAACTCGGAGAATACCTGATGAATTTCTCTTTAGGCCAGAGATTCCCATTGACGAAGAGGGGGGGACCGTTTTTTTCCTTACAGTTACAAGCAGCTGTAGTGCATGGAGAATTGGCCATGCTCCTAGGATTTGATGATGATGGCAGATCATGGAGTGCAATGATTGCTATTGGAGAGGGTTACAGATTAACTGACGTCACTGATGAGGACATATTTAGAAATGACCCATCAGATGATGAAGTAGCATTCGAGATGAGCATTACATATTGGATTTGGGCAGAAATACGCGAGGTTCCACAGAAAATGATGATAGTGCGACAGCGTTCCACATTTTTTGATATGGAAAAAGTACCAGTTTCTTTATGGACTACAGGCCCTTATGACATAGGCCTGTTAAAGGGGGTAGGAGAAGTCAAGATTAATGTAAAGCCAGGAGCAATTTTACCTTGAGCAAGGCAGTATCCAATGTCTAGAGTGGCAGACGAGAGTTGTAACGCTCACCTGATTCCCGCAGACGTGCCGGTCTTGACTGGGTGAATGCCATATCTTCAAAGGTGATGTGTAACACACGGTTGGCTCTTTGGGCTGGACCACTGTGCACTGTATGTCTGACTCGAAGAGTAAGATGTCTTAGGTAAGTGAACGCCAAGCTCTCCATCTGCCTCGGGGCAGGGTGCCGTTACCAGTTCCTTCACTGGATAAGGGTGCAGGCCTCTTGACCTCAGAGGACTGCTGTCCGTCGTTAACTGCACGAACGGTAAGTTCTGGGCGCTTCAAATGTCTTAAAAGTCTTTTGTAATGATATCTCTTGTTTTGCAGAGTTCCGGCGATGGCGGATGGCGGGCTGATGAGAGTTGAGGATCGAACCCGCATGAGGAATAGAAGCGCCTGGAAGCACGTAGGTAAGCGCTTGTAGCCTGCTTCACGATGCGCACTAACTGTCCCTTTTATCTTGCAGGTACAAGTTCGGATCTTTAGAGAAGCTGAAGGGTGCTGGAATACCCACTGGATTCGGCGTGGGAAGGAGTGATGGCACGTGAGTAATAAAGTTGCCCAATGTCTTTAAACGCACCTTCTTTTGTCTTTCAGATGCGGGATGCAGCGCCGAAGGCCTCCGGAGCGTGCGAAGAGCTGGTAAGCTTTTGTCTTTCAGATGCCGGAATGCAGTGCGAAGACCTCCGGAACATGCGAAGAGTAGGTAAGCCTTTGTCTTTCAGATGCCGGAATGCAGCGCGAGGCGTTGGTGACAGCCGATGGACCAGGTAAGAGATGCGCTGCCACTGAAGACGGTAGTGCTAACCTGTTCTTTCTTTGTCTTTACAGGTGCTGCTGAAGACTGGATTTCAGGATGGTAAGCCTTTGTTTCCTTAGGTCCATGATCAGAAGCAGAAGACACAATGAGCGTTCTGCTGCAGAGAATGCAGAATAACGCAAAGCAAGATTCATCCATCGGGTGTGGTTTAAATAGCCTCGTGTAGTGCTTAGGTGTCTCCTTCCACAGCCACGCCTAGGTAAGAAAAGAGTTCCTGCTTTCCAGAAGAGTTCCAGTGTTCTGAACCTAGGGAGTGGTTCCTGCCCCACCCAACAGGAAAAGTAGTCCCAAACAGAAGAGGATCATGGGTTCAACTGGCAGGTAAGTAAGCAGCATTGTCTGCTGCAGGTAAGTCCACCCAAGCATTATGAGCCCGACGCTTCCAGCGCTGGGACTGGGCATCTTTATGAGCCTGGTGCCACTGGCGCCAGGACAGGGTCCAAAAGGTCCCAATTGGGACTGGCTGGCACTCGGAACCGGGGTTATGGGTCTGCTTCCACGGGAGTCGGGCAAGTCCTGATCTTTTGGAAGCAGAGATCATGACAGCACCCCCCTCAAGGCCCCTCCCAAACCGGGCTTCTCCGGGGGTTTGGGCTTGTTAGGAAATGTTCAATGAAATCTTTTGATTAGACGAGGCGCGTGGACATATTCTGCAGGTTCCCAGGATCTTTCTTGGGGACCGTAGCCTTTCCAGTCAATCAGGTAAAATAGTTTAGATTTGGAGATCTTGGAATCCAGGATGCTTTTGACTTCAAACTCGAGTTCTCCATCAACTAGAATAGGTTTTGGAGATGTAGTTAGTCGGGTTTGAGGTTGCACGGGTTTTAATAGAGAGACATGGAAGACCAGATGTATCTTCATGTGAGGGGGCAAGTCCAACTTGACCGCTACTGGATTTACTATGGTAGTGATGGAATAGGGACCAAGGTATCTTGGGTTGAATGTGCGTGGTCCTTTTAGAGGTAGATATTTGGTGGATAACCAGACTTGATCTCCTACTTGATATCGGGGGGCTTCCTTCCGATGTTGGTCTGCTCCTTTCTTGTATTGTTCTTTAGCCCTTCGAAGGTGAGAAACAGCTTCCTTAAAGGCTTGGGTGATTGTAGAATGCAGGTGGTCTACTTCTGGTGTTCCAAGATCTTGGAGTGGATCCAACTCCGAGGTTCGAGGGTGACTACCGTATAAAAGAAAAAACGGGGTCTTCCCAGTTCCCGAGTGGACAGAGTTATTGTAGGCATATTCGGCTATCCAAAGGATATCTTTCCAAGTTTTTTCAGTTTGTTGTAGCATGCAGCGCAAATACTGTTCCAGAGTTTGATTGGTCCTCTCGGTTTGTCCGTTGGTTTGAGGGTGGTGGCTGGTTGAAAGTCTCACATCAATTTGAGCCGACCGACAGCAACTTCGCCAAAAATGAGAAATAAATTGAATACCTCGATCCGAAATTAGAACTGAAGGAAAACCGTGCAGTCGGACGATGTTTTCGAGAAATTCTCAGGCCAGAGTTGCTGCTGTTGGTAAGCCTTTGAGTGGAATGAAATGCGCCATCTTGGAGAATAGGTCCACGATTACTAGGATCGTATTGTATCCGGAGCATGGAGGTAGATCGGTGATGAAGTCCATAGAAAGCGTATGCCAAGGGCGAGGCGGGATGTCAATAGGGCGTAAGAGGCCGGCTGGTTTTTCCTTTTGACTCTTGTTTTGGGCGCATACTCCACAGGACATTATAAAGTCTCTGATATCTTTTTTCCAAGACGGCCACCAGAAGTAGCGCTTGATCGTTTCCGAGGTCTTGGTCATACCGGGATGTCCTTCCATTAAAGAATCGTGATAACAAGAGATTACCTTTTTCTGTAAATCTGTGCTGGGCAGGTATAACCGTTCTTGGAAATATAATAGGTTGTCCTTCACCGTAAAGTCCTTTCCCTGCAGATGCCAATTCTGTATGTCTGCTGGAGTTACCAGTAGCCTGGCTTTATCCTTAACTTCCTCTATGGATTGTGTGGCGATTACACCTAGAATTCTTTGTTCGGGAATGATAGGTACAGGTTTAGGATTGATTAAATGTTCTTCCACTCCCATCCGAGAAAGGGCATCAGCTTTACCGTTTTTTGTACCAGGTAGATAGGTAATTATGAAGTCAAACTCGGCAAAGAATAGTGCCCAACGGAGTTGCCTAGAGGGTTGAGCTTTTGCGGTTTTCAAATATTGCAGGTTTCGGTGATCTGTAATCACAGTAACGGTGTGTCGGGCCCCCAGAAGATAATGCCGCCAAGCCTTAAAGGCGGACTTGATAGCTAGAAGTTCCTTATCAGTAATAGTATAATTGATTTCAGGAGGCGAGAATTTGCGGGACCAAAATGCCACGGGATGCAACTGATTGGTTACTGGGTCCTTTTGTGATAGAACTGCCCCCATGGCAAGGCTCGAAGCATCAGTTTCAACGATGTAGGGGAGTTCTGGGCGAGGATGTTTTAAGATCTGTGCAGAGATAAATCTAGTCTTCAAATTCTGGAAAGCTTGTTCCGCCTCGGTAGACCATTCAAAACGTTTGTTTTTCTTTAACAAGGCGGTGATGGGCTGGACTATTCGAGAGAATTCGGGGATAAACCTGTGGTAAAAGTTAGCGAAGCCTAACATGCTTTGAACACCTTTTACGGAGGATGGCGATGGCCATTTGAGAATTGCATCAACCTTCTTTGAATCCATACGCACTCCGCTAGGTGATAATATGAATCCCAAGAATTCAACTTCAGTCACGTTGAAAACACATTTTTCCAACTTAGCGAAAAGTTTGTGTTGACGCAATCTCTCGAGGACCATTTTCACGTGTTTCCGATGTTCAGTTTCCGATGAAGAATAAACGAGGATGTCGTCAATGTAAACAACAACACACACATCTATGAGCTCTCTGAGGACATCGTTCATAAAATATTGAAAGGCGGCCGGGGCATTGCAAAGTCCGAAGGGCATGACCTGATATTCAAATAGCCCATACTTGGTGCGGAAGGCCGTCTTCCATTCATCGCCCTCTTTTACTCGTACCAAGTGGTAGGCTCCTCTAAGATCCAGCTTTGTATATATGCATGCTTTTCTGACTTGGTCCAGGAGTTCAGGGATCAAAGGTAACGGATATCTATTCTTAAAGGTGATCTGGTTCAGGGCGCGATAATCTATACAAGTTCTAAGGTCCCCTTCTTTTTTTGGAACGAAGAACAAAGCTGAGGAAGCAGGGGACTTGGAAGGACGAATAAACCCATTTGCTAGGTATTGATCCAGGTATTGTCGGAGGTGAAGATTCTCAGGCTCGGTGAGGGCATAAATTCTACTACAAGGAGGAGTAGATCCAGGTATCAGGTCTATCTGGCAGTCATAAGACCTATGAGGAGGTAGAGAGTTAGCCTGATCCTTCCGGAAAACATCTTGGAATTCTAGGTATTCAGGAGGTAACTGGGGAGCCTCCGAGGAAATTGCTGCCAGTGCAACACCAGGTCGAGGGTGACAAGTAGAGACACATTCTGGAAACTGAACCGTTCTTGCTCGCCAGTCGATCTGAGGATTGTGCTTCTCTAACCAAGGAATTCCTAGAATAATCTGGAACTGAGGGGCCTTGATCACATCGAACACGATCTTCTCATGGTGTCCATCTTGACTTACTAGCGTCACTTCTTGGGTGGTATGCGTTACTGGTCTGGAGGCTATCTCCGTACCATCCACCGTAGTAATGACGTCCTTTACAGCCTTTGGACAAAGAATCAGATTCATCCTCAAAACCATTTCATGATCCACATAATTGCCGATGGCACCGCTGTCGACGTAAGCTTCAATCGCATGTAATCGATCCGGATGTTCAGGGCTAATGAGGACCATAGGTATCACGAAATGCGAGGTCACGGAACTGGTTTTAACGCTCGGCAAGAGGACCTCTATTCTTGTCGGGCGAGGTCGTTTCCCTGCTCAGAGTTTGTGACCCTGGTAACTGCAGCTCCTACTGCCTTCTTGGCTGGTTTCACCGGACAGTCTCGAAGAAAGTGCCCCGAGTTTCCGCAATAGAGGCATAATTGCAGCTGTTTTCTCCTTTCCCGCTCCTTTTGTGTTAGTGGTCCTTTCAGGCCCCCTATTTGCATGGGTTCCCCGGAGTCTACTCCTAGGAGTTGGTGGTTTGGAAAATACTCGAGCATCAAACTTGGAACGATCGGCCTTCCTGTTCTGCAGTCTGTGGTCAATTTGAACGACTAAGTCAATATAGTCCGAACAGTCTTGCGGGGGATTCACTACTTGGGCTAACACATCTTTGAGCTCTCCACGTAGACCTCTATAAAACAGCGTAATCCTTTTGTCCTCAGGCCATCGAGTTTCCACTATCAGTCTGTTGAAAGACGCAATATAAGCCAAAAGCTCTTGATTACCCTGTCGCAATGAAAGGAGCTCATTGTCCAAGGCCTGCCTCTGTGAATGTCTTGCAAACAGTTTTTCCATACTGAGCTGAAAAGCTTGAAAATCATGGAGAACCGGATCATCTTGATTAACTAGAGGGATCGACCAGTCTGCCGCATTGCCACTAAGGTACGAAAGCACGAAAGCTACCTTAGCTTGATCAGTTGGAAAGGCTGCTGGCCGGCATAAGAAGGGCAACCGGCACTGATTAATGAATACTGCAAACCTCTTTGGGTCACCAGAAAATCATTCGGGCGGAGCCAGAGGTACATTCCCAGGTAGGTTGATCTGCACTGGGTTCGTAGAGGATGTTGAAGGAATATTTACCCCTGATGCGGGTAACGGAGTTTGTCCGGCTTGTGACTGTAGCAATTGTCTAGCGAGATCGTCTGTTCGCTCCTTGGAAATAATCAGTTCCCTTCTTAGAGCATTAGTTTCCTGACGAGCTGCATGCACTTCTGCTCTTAGTTCCCCAAGTAACTGGGCTAGTTGGTCGGTATCCGAGGTTTCCATAGCGCCTGGGTGGGAGTTTTGCGGTAGGCTTTGCGTTCTGTAACGCTCACCTGATTCCCGCAGAGGCGCCGGTCTTGACTGGGTGAATGCCGTATCTTCAAAGGTGATGTGTAACACACGGTTGGCTCTTTGGGCTGGACCTCTGTGCACTGTATGTCTGACTCGAAGAGTAAGATGTCTTAGGTAAGTGAACGCCGAGCTCTCCATCTGCCTCGGGGCAGGGTGCCGTTACCAGTTCCTTCACTGGATAAGGGTGCAGGCCTCTTGACCTCAGAGGACTGCTGTCCGTTGTTAACTGCACGAACGGTAAGTTCTGGGCGCTTCAAATGTCTTAAAAGTCTTTTGTAATGATATCTCTTGTTTTGCAGAGTTCCGGCGATGGCGGATGGCGGGCTGATGAGAGTTGAGGATCAAACCCGCGTGAGGAATAGAAGCGCCTGGAAGCACGTAGGTAAGCGCTTGTAGCCTGCTTCACGATGCGCACTAACTGTCCCTTTTATCTTGCAGGTACAAGTTCGGAGCTTTAGAGAAGCTGAAGGGTGCTGGAATACCCACTGGATTTGGCGTGGGAAGGAGTGATGGCACGTGAGTAATAAAGTTGCCCAATGTCTTTAAACGCACCTTCTTTTGTCTTTCAGCTGCGGGATGCAGCGCCGAAGGCCTCCGGAGCGTGCGAAGAGCTGGTAAGCTTTTGTCTTTCAGATGCCGGAATGCAGTGCGAAGACCTCCGGAACATGCGAAGAGTAGGTAAGCCTTTGTCTTTCAGATGCCGGAATGCAGCGCGAGGCGTTGGTGACAGCCGATGGACCAGGTAAGAGATGCGCTGCCACTGAAGACCGTAGTGCTAACCTGTTCTTTCTTTGTCTTTACAGGTGCTGCTGAAGACTGGATTCCAGGATGGTAAGCCTTTGTTTCCTTAGGCCCAGGATCAGAAGCAGAAGACACGATGAGCGTTCTGCTGCAGAGAATGCAGAATAACGCAAAGCAAGATTCATCCATCGGGTGTGGTTTAAATAGCCTCCTGTAGTGCTTAGGTGTCTCCTTCCACAGCCACGCCTAGGTAAGAAAAGAGTTCCTGCTTTCCAGAAGAGTTCCAGTGTTCTGAACCTAGGGAGTGGCTCCTGCCCCACCCAACAGGAAAAGTAGTCCCAAACAGAAGAGGATCAGGGGCTCAACTGGCAGGTAAGTAAGCAGCATGGTCTGCTGCAGGTAAGTCCACCCAAGCATTATGAGCCCGGCGCTTCCAGCGCTGGGACTGGGCATCTTTATGAGCCTGGTGCCACTGGCGCCAGGACAGGGTCCAAAAGGTCCCAATTGGGACTGGCTGGCACTCGGAACCGGGGTTATGGGTCTGCTTCCAAGGGAGTCGGGCAAGTCCTGATCTTTTGGAAGCAGAGATCATGACAAGAGTATTTTAAGATAATATCTGTCATGATGGATCAGGGCATTTTAGTGATGTCAGAGTCTCAATGCAATACTGCAGTGTACCCTATAAAAAAGGGGGGCTTGTGGCATTTAATTTAAGATATGAGACCAATTAACCATATTGTGGAGGCCGAGTTATCTCTAATTCCCAATCTGGTGACAATCGTATGTAGTCTCCCTGTTGAGGCGCGATATTTCACTGTGAGTGACTTGAAAAATGTGTTTTTCTCAATTCCGTTGCATAAAGATTCTCAAAATCTGATGTCATTTACGTTCCATCAGACTAATCTAAAAATCACAAGATTGCCCTAAGGGTATTGTGAGTCACCATCGATTTTCAATAGGGTCCTGCAGATGCACTTAAGCAATGTTGATTTGCTGAGTGTTTTGTTGCAATACGTAGATGACATTTTGGTCTGCAGCACATCAGAAGAAGAGTGCAGACGTGACTCAGTTCAGCTAATGATTATCCTAGCAGAGTAGGGATATAAGGTGGACAAAGAGAAATTGCAGTATTGCCAAGAAGAGGTGTTGTACACTGGTCAGTTAATCTTGCATGAAGGAAAGAAAGTTACACCTGAAAAGGCTGAGGCAATTTTGAAAACCTCAAAACCGCACACGATAAAGCAAATGCAACAATTTTTAGGATTGTGCAATTATATCTTAGCTTGGGTATTTGATGATAGTTCATACACAAGATCCCTGCTCCAGGCCCTGAAAAAAAGCACAGGTGAATCAGGAAAATATTGTATGGACTGAGGAAACGGAGGAGGGATTTGATGAGTTAATAAAGGTAATTTGCACAGCTCCAGTTTTAGGGATTCTCAATTATTCTGAGGAATTTTTTTATTTTCACATACGAATGGAACAGTCATGCAGCAGTACTTACGCAGAGAACCATGTTGGGCTACAAGCCACTAGCATATTACAGTGGGATTTTGGACCCAGTAGTGAGGGGTCACTTCCCTTGCAAACAATCGTTGGCAGCCACCGCGTTCGCTGTTGAGATGTCTGCCAGCATAGTAATGGGGTGTTCCATGACCTTATTTGATGAACATGCTCTGTTTGCTGTTTTGGAAAAACCTAAAGGCACACTGACATCTCAAAGAGCTTCTGTTTATGAGGTGGTTATATCGAATCCAGCGATTAAAATAGTCAGATGCAAAATGATGAACCCTGCCACGTTTGTAGCTGAACCACTGGCAGAGGATGAGCAGGTACATGATTGCTCGAATTATGACAAATTTTATGATGAGATCTCAAGGGTTAAGGAAAATGCTCTAGCAGCTGGGGAGATTATCGTTATTGATGGTTCTTCAAAGATTGATAAACCTGATGGACAAAGGCATTCAGGTGCTGCTGTGGTAGAACACAGGGCTTAACACGGAATTCAAAGTAAAGAAAAGTGCATGACTACCGTCTCACTTTTCAGGACAGGCTGCAGAATTAGTGGTGTTGATTGTTGCGCTCGAGAAACACGCAGACCAGGAAGTAACAGTGTACAGTGACTCCACCTACGTGACGTCAACAGTACACGCAGGGCTAGCATGTAGGAAAAGGAGGGGCTACCTCAGAGCGGATGGCACTCCAGTGCAGTATTCTGCCTTATTGGACAGACTTATTATGCACTACAACTGCCAGCGCACAGTAAGAGAGTAGACTTTATTTCACGCGGAAACCAAGTCGCAGACAAAGAGGCAAAAAGAGTTTCACATTCACCTCACAAAATGAGCGTTGATACATCTGGTGTGAATGAGAGGATGGTGGTGATGATTGTGAATGAAAGCTTTAAACATTTATCGAAAACACAATTGATGGAGATTCAATGTGGAGCTCCACAGGATGAGAAAGACCTGTGGACATGGAGGGGGTGTTCTTAATCCCCTGCCGAGGTACTATGGTGACAAGACAGCACTGGTAAACCGGTGATGCTTGTAGCCTTATTAAGGGTGTCGTTGGAAAAGCTACACTACCCTGTGCATGTCACTAGGGAGAGCCTGGCAGCAACTATTGCGGAGGACTGGTTTGTACCAAACCTGTTAAAACAAGTTGCTGTTTATGTAATAAATTGCATCATATGTCAGAAGTTTACTGCTGGGCACACACTGCGAACAGTCAGAGGAGTTATCCCTTGACCAAATAGTGCTTTTCACCAATTACATATCGACTATGCTGATATGCTGCAGGTCGTTAATGGGTATAGATATATGATAGTGGTGGTGTGCCCCTTCTCTAGGTGGATCAAGGCTGGTCGATGCACACACCCTGATGCAACTTGCGTTGCAAAGTTCTTCATCCAAGAAGTATTTCCTAGATGCGGAATATGTGAGGCGTTAAGATCAGATAATGGCCCCCATTTTGTGAATGAGATATTTGAGCAAATTAGCTTATTGCTCAGCATAAAACATAAGTTTTCTTCTGCTTATCACCCACAAGTGAACAGAATATGTGAGAGACTCAATGGTCTGCTCAAAGAGAGGATAGCTAAGTTAAAACTAACGTTGAAAAAGGGATGGCTGCATTGCCTGCCCCTTGCATTATATACATTGAGGAATCAGCCAGGCTCTGACCATCACCTCACACCCCACAAACTAGTTACTAGGAGGCAAATGAGAACACCTCTAACTCGTCCATCGAGGACTAGGAGTGATGCCCAGACAACTGCAGAATTGTTATGAAATGAACTACGTGCTTACTTAACATATATGACCGCGAGTAGCTCTGTCATTTCAGATCAAGTCAAGTGGACGGGGTCTCAGTCTCAGAACACAGATCAAGACCATACAGCAACCAGACCTGAGGAATTACAGATCCCAAGACTATTTCCAGATGATAACATTTTAATTAGGAATTGTACACAAAAGTGCCATGAGCCCAGCTTTAACAGCCCTTTCATAATAGAGAACATAACTCCATCCGCAGTTAAGTTCCTAGGGAGACTCAAATGGATACACCTGGGAGACACCACTGCACCTCCACCCCATTCGAAAGCAAGCCACAGAGAAGAAGGATGCAGAGACTGTCCAGTAGACAGAGGGAAAGTGTACACTTGGAATGTGCTTCACCCAGACACTCTTTGTACCTGCTAAGCAAGGAGTGAAAAAGCTATTGTTCTTGAGCCACAGGAGTTTGCTAACATTGGACAGGGAAGCATTGAGTTCCTAAAAAAGAAAAAATTGCAGATCTTGAATTCCTTTTTGACGACTGGAAGAGGGAGCAGTTTCCCGATTCCTTTCTTACTGAGTTTCTCTTTGGGGGCACCCATGGTGGTGTCTGATGGCAACACTTATCAGCTCGCTCTTGCTGTTTTCCTCTTCATCCTGTGTGCATATCCTGCACTGGTTGGGAGAACGTATGATATTCATCTGTTTCTGCAATATCCTAAAAAAAGGTCCCATTTTGAGGGGACTGCTCTCAGCCATCATTCAGCAAATCCTCCAACTACCTGAGCATTTTACGGAAAGTACAGATGGTCCTATTTTATGAGGATGCCCATAAACTGCTTGGTATGATATTTTATTTCTGCTTGATGAACATCTTTATCTTGTTGGACAACAGACCAACACTTGTGTATTTCTGAGAGATACCAGGAGTCGACCTGCAATAAATTGGCTGCTCCACAAGATAATCAGGCAGAATTGTCTACTACCTGAGCATCTGATAAACCTGCCTGATTGAAGTTATTTTTTCCTTCCTTAAAAATAATCACAGGCAAGATGGGGAATGTTGATAGCAATAATAATGTAGCAAACAACGAGAGAGCACTGTGACATACGAGAAGCCATTGCTGTTGGAGTTTGATGTATTGGTATCTAATATATACATATATCATATTCATCTGTATTCTTCTGTTTCTCTCACAATACACAATGTTTATTATGTTGGTCCAAAGAGAGCAGTGGTTCCCGTGTATCTTCCTATGCAGAAGGTACAGATATAGCAATTATACGAAAGCCAAGGCCTTATGTGATTGTTCTCACACCAGTGGCTCATGTGAACTCATCTAGCTTTGTGACAAATGCTTCTGTAAGTCCTGTTGAAAGGAGGTCCCTGTTCGACAGGCTTTATGGTCATATGATAAGAAGGAGACATACGAGAAGTACAAGGGAGGATGATCATGAATTGAATGATTATCTAGATAGCACAGCATACTTGGGGAACAACATGTGGTATCAGCACATGAAAGAGGTGGGAAAGAGCACCTCGGAGGAGGATTGCTATGTGTGTGCACTCCTGCCTTATACTATGGGGATATCTAAAATATGCATAGCCATTGAAATAGATGTTCATACAGCACATTGCCTAACTCACCTTGCACTCTTCCATACAAGAGGTCAGTTCCAGGGTTGAACAGCATCCTTGATATGGGTGACAGAATGGTCAGCACCAGATGAAGATGATTATGTTCAAGACATAAAGACAAGAACAAGAACACATACCAGAAACCATGTGATCAGATATGAACAGCCTGGTGTAAAAGGGCCTGGAATCAAGTGCGAGATAAACAGAAAACTCAATTAACAAGGGAGAAGTGATGAAGAGGTTCAAAGCTGCAAGGAGAGAGGACAGATGCAAATTTGGGGAACAGTGCTATCTCCAGATGGATGGATGAAGGTGTGTTCATATGCAGAGCAGTGGCAGTGACTGGCCATCACAGACCAGTTATTGAACAAGTGGAAAATGGATGCAAAACCTTATGGCCAAAGCTTGCAAAGCTTTAAAAAATGGGTCGAAGATAAAGGAGGCCTGTTGCAGATAGTGCCTTTGGCGAAAGCACAGCTATGTTTCAGAAATAATGGCAAAAGAAAAGTCAGAGAGAATCAGCAATGTGGACTTATTTTTGATTTACCAGGAATGAAGGAACAGCAGTGATAATGGATCACTACAGGGACTGTGTATCCAGAGCTTACATGAAGATGCCCAGAGAATGGGGAGCACTATGTTCTATAGTGATTGTCCATGTTCCAGTGTTCGTGATACCTAAAATGACTTGAACATTAGTGAATTTCCAAAAGCAGATGCTCATCTGAAGAAGAAGGGATCTGCTGAGCTACTGAATCCAGTGAAGAGGGAGAACTATTTCTCAGCTAAGTCAATAGAAGTTTTTGATGCCATTCCATATGAACACAGATTGTTCAGTCAGACTACATCGATATTCACGTTGATCTTCATGCCCAGACTTCAGATGGCAGCGAATACCAAATGGTCACAAATAACCAGGTGGGAACTATAGCAGGCGATTAACACTACCATAAAGGGATCCAATGCTATGAAAGAGGAGCTGAGAGCCATACGACTGATGACTCTAGAGAATAGGTATCTCCTGGACATGATCAAAGCTATGGATGGAGGTGTTTGTGCCAAAATCGGAGAATCATGTTGAACATTCATACCTTCTCATGATGACGAGAATGGCACCTTGACGGAGGCCATAAGGTTGCTGACGAAATTGTACACTAAGATGGAAGATGAAGTAGAAGACATTGCTGATGACAGTTGGTTTGGATCAATCTTTTCATTGGTTCCACAGTGGATGGCGAACATTTTCAAGTTCCTGGGAGCCCTGTTGGTGATGATCATGTTTGGATTTTGTGTGATCAGGATAATAAACACACAATGCAAGAAGACTGCAAAGAAGGCAGTAGGAATGAAGGTTGTGATTGATGTTGAATCAGGATTGAAACCTAAAGAGCTGACAGATGAAGAAATCAGAGACTACGTGAAGGCCAGCATCCATGCACCTAAAGGAACAAACTTCCTATACCCAAAGAACCACAAGAAGTACGTGGGAAATGGATCTACTGCAGTGCCAATGGACAATGCATGCTTATGTGCTGGAATAAAGATGAGCATGTGAAGTCAGCAGGATGCCTGAAAGCAATCATAAAGATATGGGTCCCAAAGAAGCACTTCTCTAGACGAGGATGTCTAGATGTGAAGATTAATGAGAGAGTGGTCGAGGAATTGCCCAGAGTGGGTATTGTAGAGAAGGAGCCAAGTACCCCCACACAAAGCTCTGCCCCCATGCTGCCTATATAATGGGAGCCAGAGTGTGAGATACGTGCAGTACCCGTGAGAATTCTTAAACTGCAAAGTATCAGGAAGTAAAGTACCCATTGAGGAAACCATATATGCACTCATGAAAATATGATGGACATTTGAATGAAATCCCAGAGGAAGTGTGAAAATGAGCAGGAAAGAAGACTGATGACATCATGCAAAGCAGAGCTGACACATTCAGAAAAGAAGCAACAGGCTGAAGAAAATAGACATTCTATAGGATCTAAGGAGGAGGTATTAAAGACGAGTAACATTTCGGGCTCGAGATGAAGATGCTCATGCTATAGAAATAATGAAGAAAATGCAAAATTATTTTATAATTGTACAGACGCAGTAACGCAAGCAGACAAAGTATTCTTAAGGCTGGCTATGTAGTGAATAGATTGTGGCAACGCGCCAATGTATATGCCTAGGAATGTATGCAATATGGATGTTTCACAACACACTTTAGCAGAGTCTGGACCCCGTGAACAGAAAGGCTTTTTCAGTGTGGAGCAGTTGGAATCCAACTAAATGGGGGAGGTGAATTCAAGAAATGCTTAGCTGGCCCAGCACCAAGAAGTCAAGGCCACCGTGAGCCTGGGTGTTCATTCAGTAGTTGCAAATGTGAGAAAAGAACAAGCCCCTGTCTGAGGTGGGGTGGAAGAACATTGAAGACGTCAGACGTTCATCATTTAATAGTATTTAATACAGCAAAGCACTCTGAAACATGGTCTCCAATCACATGGTCGGCTCAAAATAGAAAGTGGGTTGGGCTACATCGAAACCAAGAGACAAAGTATGCCGATACTCCCTTTTATTCTTAAGCACGGATCACATTTACAAGGCCATGTTCAAAGGCTAATTGACTGGCAGACCACAAGAGTGATGATGGATGTTATGCAAATTGGGTCGGAAGCTATGGTCAAGACCAGCCCACAAGCACCTGGGCTGCCAGCCTGCGTGCTGCGCATGTAGAATATTACAGAGGGGTACATGCATGCCAACCAATTTTAGAGGGCCACGTCATAGAGAGCCCTATAGTTTATATAACCAATAGGATGTCATGTATTTGATGATGTTCATAGTGACTTGCACTAGAGGATGGCTTAGTTGCCCACCTGATGTTAGAGACCCAATCACATTCCATGACAAGTATGGAATGTATACCTAGATGTTCCCTGTAAGCCTATAACCTTACCAAATAGGTTTTTGTAGTTTGCCACGTAGGTTGACGTCAGTGATGACAAGTTTTTACTATATAACCTGTGTTTTTTATGAAACTCGCTGAGTGACAACATGAAGCATATGTTCCTTGATGGTTGTGTACTCCCTGTTTTAGACAATTGGAAATAAAATAGACTTACTTTGCCAACTTCCTGAGTCAGTCTGATTATTGATGTTTGAGTATATTCTGCATCCCCATCTATCTCAAAGTATTGCTATCTCGTCTTAATGGGCACTGTGTTGGGTACACAGGTTCACATGCAAGATAACATGGCATTGAAACACTGCTTACATCCTCATTGCTATGTTATATATGAGGAAATATAGTTTACTTGTTCTTGTCCATGCCGTGCCTGTCTAGGAGTCATGGATATTGTGTGCATTCTTCAATGTTCAAGGAAGCCTGGTGTACTGAGGGACCTGTGCACGGTCTGTAACTGACATGTGTATACCAGGATTCACGGCTATGGGCATATGTGCTCACATGAATAAGTGTAATGCAATGAAGAGCACCATCAGCATTTTAGATGGAAAGGTCAAAGTACCACAGATCCCCTTTACAAGGCTTGTATGTGTTTTTGTGATGTTAGTAGTCATATGTGCAAGTAGAAAAGTGAAAGCCATCCTCTACATGATTAATCATGAGACCTGAATCTTGTCCAGGTCATCAGTCTGATTCTTACTCTGCATGGACGTTCATATTGCTTTGGTTCAAATTATGAGCAGGGTGTGAATTGTATATCACTTATTTTAGGCACTGGTAGGACAATTCTCAAGGTTCCACACAGTATCAAGCTCCACGCTGCCAACTATCTGTACTCTTTCAGTAACATGGATGGTAAACATTGGTGGGTTCTTCTGCAGTGAATTACTTGTTCATGGCCCATTGGTCATTTTGTGTGAGCATGTGTTTGCCGAGGGGTTACAGGAATGTGCACACACATGTTGGGGGGTAAGCTGAAGCAGCATCCTCCTCTTCCTGATCCAGGGCAATGAGCAATGTTGCTGACTCACAAGGGATCGGCTTGTGGCATGATGTATTTGTGTGTGCATCCCTTAAAGGAGTTACACAGGTGTAGGCTTAGTGGCTGTCAGCAGGTGTGGCTGATGAAATAGGTTAGTGCACTCCTAGGTGTGCTCAGTGCAATGCACTTGTAGAGCTTTGCATGTGTGGCGGGTCTTATAGGGAGCTTGGTATAGTTGTTGTTCTATCCAGAGTCCCCATGTGCTGCTATTTATCTTTAATGGGCACTTGAAGCCATTGAGGGTTTGTGCTCTTTTTTTAAAACTTTATTTTGACACTTGGCAGAGAGCAAACAACAAATAAACATGGATTACGAATTTAACACGGGATGGCAAAGTACCATTAATAGAAACACACTGTAGAAAGAAGAGCCAAAAAGCCCCTACCAAAAGCTCCGCCCTATGTTGCCTATATGTTGGGAACCAGAAATTGCAACACGTGAAGTGTGAGTGAGGATGCCTGTACCACAGAGAATCCTGGAAACAAGGTATTCTCTGAGAAAACCCTATATGCATTCAGGAAGATATGATGGTCTTCTGGACAGAGTCCCGGAAGAAGTGTGAAAATGAGCGAGAAAGAAGACTGGTGACCTCATGCGAAACAGAACTGACGCACCCTGAAAAGATGCACAAGACGAAAGAACATAGACATTCTATAAGATCTGAAGAGGAGGTGTCAAAGATTAGCAACATTTCGAGCTCGAAATGAAGATGTTCATGCAAAGAAACACTGAAGAAAATGCGAAGTCATTTTACAATTGAACAGATGCAGTAATGCAAGTAGACAAAGTGATCTTGAGGCTGGCTACGTAGTGAATAGATTGTGGCGATGCACCAACGTATATGCAGAGGAATGTATAGAACCTGGATGTTCCACAGTGCACTTTAGCAAGACCTGAACCCTGTGAATAGAAAGGGCTAAAGTGTGACATATTTGGAAAATAGCTCATGCCGAAGGAGAATTCAAAAAAGGCTTGGCTGGCCCAGCACCTAGAGTCGAGGCCACCGTGAGTCTACTTGTCTGTCAAACAGCTACATGAACGTGAGAAAGAAACAAACTTCGGTTTGAGGTGGAATGAAAAAACAATAAAGGTGTCAAGAGTTCATCATTTAATAGTATTATAGGCAGCAAAGAGATCAAAAATGTGGTCTCCAGTCACATGGTCAGACTGAAATAAACTTTGGGTCGAGCTACACCAAAACCAGAAGATGAAACCATGCCACACTCCCTTTTATTCTCAGGCACAGAGAGCTTCTGTAAGGCCAAGTTCAAAGCCTTAATTGAATGGCAGACCACAGAGTGATGATAGATGTCAGGCCATTTAGGTGAGAAGCTATGGTCAAGACCTGCCCACAGACACCTGGGGCACCAGCCTGCGTGGTGCTAGCGTGTGGAATATTCCTGACAGATGCAGTGTGCCAACCAATTGTAGAGAGCCATGTAACAGAGAGCCCTACAGTTTGTGTAACCAATGGATCGTCGTATATTTTGTGATGATGAAGATGACTTGCACTAGAGGAGGGCTTAGTTGTCCACCTGATTTTAGAGACCCAATCACAACCCCCATTAGTATAGAACGCATACCTAGATTTCCCCTGTAAGCCTATCACATCCCCAAGTAGGTTTTTGTAGTTTGCCACGTAGTGTGACGTAACTGATGATGAATTTTGACTTTAAGAGTGTTTTTTATGAAATTCCGTGAGAACATGCTTTGCGGCGTCCGTTGATGTCCGTTGTAACTCCCTGTTTTAGATAATTGCAAATAAAACAGCCCTATATTTTGCTAACTTCCTGAGTCAGTTTGATTATTGATGTATGAGTAAGTTCTGCATCGCCACCCATCTCTAAGTATTGCTACCTTGTCTAAAAGGGACCTAGGTCTATGGGTTCAATACAATGACAATACAATCTGACACACTGCTTGGATTTTGAACATTTTATGTCACAAATACATACAACTCTCACGGGGTGGGGTAGCCCGTGCCCATCTATCTATGTCTTTTGTGCTAGACACCTTTGAAACGGCTCCCAAGTGTCCTTTGGCTTGCTCTCTGTTGGCATCACAGAAACAAAATCTTCCTCTCTTTCATTGACATAGGTCAAGTATCTCAGCCATTCAGAATGTGAAGGAGGATGCTTTAACTTCCAATACCTGGGAATACACATTTTAGCCACAATGCAGGCCACATTGAACAATCTATGATTAACAATGCAGACCTTTCTTATATCCACTAGCAGATATTGTATAGGAGCCATTACAGGAGAGATACCAATAGTAACATGCAGAGTATCTGCCTCCTGCCGCAAGAGCTGCACAATTGATAGGCACTCCAAGAACATATAAATACGATTGGCCGGTGCCACCCTAATTTTAGGCTGGTATCACTGGGGTGTACCTTGACTGGCCTGTACTGTAAGCGGTTCAGTATCTTGAACTGGATCAGTCCCTAACGGACATTAATGGATACTTCTTTTGTCAACAGGCAACATTTCCCCCACTGTGAATCTGTCATCTCAACCCCTAGTTCGCACTGCCAATGGAAGTGTACCCCATTTTAAAGGCCTTGATTGGATTGGACAAGTCTGTATAACCTGGAGACCATACGCCTGGGTTCCCTTCCCGCTACTATCGCTTCTATGCATTGGTGTGACTCAGGATCCTGTGGGAAAGATGGCCATGAATGCTTAATCGTAGCTCTCTTGCAATAGTGCTTCAGAATCTTGGTGGGGTTGCTGCCCAGCTTGTTTGTAAAATCCTGCAACAATACAAAATGCCCTTCTGGGAACAGATCTCTTATCACCTACTACTCTTCCATGTCCCAGGACCTCTGTATATCTTTGTAATATGACAGTGGAATTCCTGGGAAGCCCCACATTGGGATTGCCCTATTCACTGGATCGATAAACCCAGCCTGCAAACGATCCTGGACCACGCATTTACTGTGGTTTGGACTGGGTTGAAGGTACAGTAGTCTATGTATTTATCATTAAAATCACTGCCTACAGATCGGTTGGTGACACCCATACTGCTCCAGCGATAAATGTACTACAGTAGAGCCAGCATGGTACCAGTAACTCGCATGTTGACCTTATATTATTTAATATAATTTGAAGCCTAGTTTTTTAGATTCTGTAGGTTTTAGTGTTAGCATTTACACTGTGCTAGGAGAGGGTAGTATTTTATGTTTTAGTTTAAATATTTTTAATAAACAAGACTGTTTTTGGAAAATTGGAATGTTGCACGCAGTCTATGTTGTCAAGACTTGTAGTGAAGGAAAATCTATCAGAGGTTCTTATCTAAGGGGGAGGGGTGTGAGTAGAGAAAGTCTATCATCTTATCCTTTATTGTATGATATATATCAATATTCCTATTGGTGGAGTAAGATGTGTATGTTTAAATAGGATTTTTTTTGTACCTATTTGAATATATGGCCATACATGGAAACAGGGAGACCGGCCCACACCTCCAATTTCTTACTGAGGTGTGGCAAGTAGTCAGTGTAGTTATCAGCATATAGGAGCTGTGGAGCTCGTGAGACATTAATACCTAAGTATTTAAACCATGTGGTAACCCACCAAAACCCTCTCAAGTTGGAGGGGACTTGTCAAGTTGGTCAATGGAAACAGTTTGGACTTAGAGTTGTTGAATTTATACCACTAGAATCCCGTGAACTTGTAAACCTCATCCATTATGGGACCATGGTGTGTCTCATAATCCCAAACATACAGTAGAGTATCGTCGGCATATAGTGAAATTACTTACGGCGGACCAGCTATACAGATCCCCCTATGTCCATGTCCATGCCCAGCCCGTATTAAGGCAGCCAGCTGCTCGACCTTAAGCACGAAAAGTAAGGGTGATAAGGGACACTCTTGCCTCATCCCCCTTTCCAATTGAATTCCTGGAAATAAGGTATTTGTGCAAACCTTGGCAATGGGGTGGGTATTCAGGATGCGGAAGCATCCAACAAAGTACTGCCCAAATCCAAGTTTCCTGAGGACTAAAAACATGTACTGCCAAGACACACAGTCAAACGTTTTCCCATAACCAATGAGGCCACTACTGCCTTAGCCTGTGGGCTGATCTGTGCTATTATGCAGAAAAGACACTGCAGGTTCAGTGCTGTTGACTGGATTGGGATAAAGCTTGACTGGTTAGGGTGTAATAATGTTGTCATGTGAGGTAAGAGCCGCATGGCCAGTACCTTAGCAAAGATTTTCACATTGACATTAATCAAGGACAGTGGTTGGTAGGAGGTCACATCAACTGCCAGCTTGCTAGGTTTTATCAATACTGTTTTAACTGCCTCTCTAATAGATGGTGGGAGCTCCCCCCTTTCAATATATTCCCCCTGTACCTTAAGTATGGCACCAGTGCGAGTGTGAACACCTTATAGAACTGTATGCCAAATCCATCATCCCTAGCACTTTGCCTGATGCCAGAGCAGTAATAGCAGCCCCCACCTCTTCAACATATATAGGCAAGTCAAGGGCCAACTGTGCAACCTCGGGAAGATGTGGGAGGTCAACTTCCCCATATTCTCCCCTATGTTTGTTTCCGAGCAAACATATGAGTTTGCTTAGAGTATTTTGTGAGACCCATTGAATTCAGCATTAATATCCCTGTAAGCATTAAGTACCTGCCCTGCTGATACCACAATCCCCACTTTTACATGAAAACCATGTTCAGTCTTAGCAACCCTGGCCATGGATCTCCCTGTCCTAGCTGCCTCCCGAAACTCTAAGAGGAGGTGATATATAATATACCTCCTTCTGTGCCAGCTCTTGGAATTTTATCAAGTTGCCTTTGATCAGTCCCAACAGGGCTTTGTTCTTAGTAGCCCCATATTAATTCTCAAGATGGTGAGGTTGGCCCTCTACCTCTGCAAGTTTCAACCCGAGAGCCCCAACCAACCATGAAATGAGTATCCCATGAATAAAGGTTTTATTTGACTTCGATGTTGTGTAGTAAAGCTCCACTGTGCGCACATTGTTCTCAAAGAACACATCCATTTTGTCATGCGGCCAGGCTAGTAGTTCAGTGTCTAGCAGCATAGAAGGAGACATCCTCCACATTGGACGTGACTTAATGTGAGTACAGAATGCGATAGAGATAGCCATATCGGTGAGTGGTCTGGAGTGTACGTGGGAAGATTTGGTATTCACGTACATCTGGAATTAGACTGAAGGAGATAAGCCAAAAATCTATCCTGGACATGAAATCATGAACCGTGGAGTAATATGAGATGAACTACAAGTGTGATACAGTTTGAGCCGCTGAAGAAAGGGGGTTGGGAGTCATTGTTGATCGGTCCATGAAGTCGAGGATAGTGTTACAATCTCCTTCCAAAGTATGGGGCAGTCGACAACCTTACCAGAATATCTGATAGATGACTGTAGAAACGTGGGTCGTCCGTGTTGGGTCTGTATGTCTTTACCAACCTAATTGATTTCCCCTCCAGCAGTCCCACCACTATCATGTACTGGTCCATTGGATCTATAATTGTCTTAGAAGCCTGAAAAGAGACCGAAGAGTGGACGAGGGTGAACTCTCCCTTCGACTGTGATGAGTAATGAGTGTAGAACCTCTGCCTTCTCCAGCATCTGGCAAACGTCTCATGCACCATGCCCACCATGTGCATCTCCTGCAACATCAGGATCTTGGGGTAATGTCACTCTAAATACGAAAGCAATTTCCTCATCTTAGTCAGGTTATTCAATCCCCAAACGTTCCATGAGATACACATGATAAGGCCCCGCCTGCTTCAGGGATTACCATTAGCCATAGATCACAATTCACCCCACATCATGCACCATGCACCTTTCACCACCAGTTACATCAGAAACACAATGCATGCCAAGACTTTTAAACTTGCCCCAACCAAATCCAAACCCCAGACCCTCACCATCACACGCAACTCGATGGTCTATACCCCTAACCTGAACATTTGAGATTTCAGGTGGTACAGTACAAACAGTAACTTCACATAAACAGTTACAGTACTCTGTGGGTTCTGGTTTGACAATCACAGAATTCCAGAACATATAATGACACCAGTTTCATTCAACTGATTCAGACAGGCCTGTCGCCAGACCACTCAAGGATTTCCCACCTCCCAAGTCGCCCTTCAGTGGCAATGGGATCGAGGCCTCAATGTAGGCCCTGGCCTATCCAGGGCTGTCAAAAAATGTGCTTGGCCTCTGTGTTGTATTTGGAGCTTCAATGGGAACAGCGTTGCATGCATAATGGACCTAGCGTTCGGGCAGCAGCCAATTAATTGTATCATAGGATCATCTCACTGCATGGACAACAGCAGAAAAGTCAGGGTATATGAATAGTCTGCTGGACTCAAAATATAGTGCGCCCCACTCCATGGTCAGTCACAGGATTCAATCTCTGTCTCTATAGTTTAATAGCCTGGAGATAATCGTGCACAGTGGTGCACCAGGTTTTGGGGCAGTGGTCAGTGTGCGGTGGGCCCTTTCCACTAAAATGTGTGTAGAGAATTGATCTTCACCTAGTATAGATTTCAAGTCGTCTGCAAATCTTTCCATGGGACCACTGATTGCTTTTTCTGGCACCAAACTATGTGTATGTTGTTACGCTGCAACCTGGACTCACGGTCCTCACACTTCATCTGTACAACCGCCAGCATCTATTTAACCTCCACCAGCTCGACATCCTGTAATCCAGGTCACCAATTCGAGTCTCGGCAGTAGCGATGCAACCGCTCTCCTTGTCTAATTTATTTTCCTGCAAAGTTATGTTGGCTGAAATATCGTCCAGTTTCATGTTAACAGACACTTTGCAACAAGCTCATGAAGGGCTCCATGTGCGCCGTAGGTATACCTCCCAATGAAGTTTGTACCTCCCGTTCCATGATCTCATCTCTCAGCAGAGTGCGTGCGAAGGAGTCCATGGGCTTGTGTCATAGATGATGTCATTAGTGATGTCACCAGTGATGTAATCAGTAATGTCATCTGTGATGTAATCATTGTTGTCATAGGCTGTGCAACAGGGGGTGGAAAGTTAAGTTGGCTTTAGCTGAATTTTAGGGGTTTTGTTGCATTGGGTTCTCACCTTAACTTCCCTGCAACTAAAGTTTTTTCCTTGAATTTCAAGGGTTTTGTTATTCCATCGATAATTGATACTAATAATTCAGATAATTAGGCTAATGAAGAAGATATTTCATGTGTATGAAGTAAAATAAAAATAAATTGTGCAGCCGCATTCCCCCCAATTAAACCTATTTTTAAAAAGCTTTACTTGAACACTTATTTTACTTTTTAAAGTATTTACACTTATATGTATTATTAATGAATAAAAAGTAATTAAACAATTATAGTAACTGTCTACAAAGACTACACTAAATATATCTTAAAATAAAACTTTACAAGAGTACTGCCCACACATATATATGCACATAGATATTTTTTAAAAACGTTTTTATATTCGCGGCTACCAAAATGGAGGCATGGCTAAATGTTGCAATGGATTGGGGGTTTTACCCATGGCTAACACGAAGGATAACTGAGGCTATAGTAAAATAAATGAACATATGTAATTGTCCTTGGTTATTGATAACACCCTTAATACCCAGAGTTTTCTAAGCGCAGACCCGGGGATCGAACCTGTATTGCTCCATGTCATCTTGCTTCCAAGACGAGTGCGTTGACCCTGAGCTATCCTCAGAACTTACTTTTTAAAAGACACACCATATTGAAAGGATCAATTAAAGGTCTTTGATCCATTTATACAGTGTGTGTTTTTATTGTCTGCTTTAACAATTGAAAGTTGGCCCTGAAAAGGACAATTTTGCATTTTATATTTGTACTTTTTTGTGTTTTTCTTTTTCTTAAGAATGGGGTAAATAAATTGTCACTTAAAAAAATAGATACATTCCTAGTCTTGGCAATTGGCCTGGTGTTCTGAAACAGCCTTTTCCAAACGATCTAGGGCGGCATCTCCCACCTCGATCGAGCTGTGACATCTTTTACACATTACCAAACAGTCCTGTAGATCGGGTGAGGTTGGGTGTTGGTTGGGTATTGGTTGGTGGAAAATAAGTATTGATAGAATTGAAAGACCCTGGCACAGACAACAGATACTGGTGTGCTGATTGTGCACCATGTGCTTTGACTTCATGTTTTACATGAGACTTCCTATAGGACTCATCCACTTCATTCCAATGTATTCGATCAAAGTACACGATCAACATTGAGGTTCCCAAACTTTGCAATGGCTTGTCTGAAGGTCACCTCCTCAAAGCCTTTCCACAAAAAAAGAAAAATCACTTCCTCATTCTCCTTCTTATTGTGTTGGTTCTAGACTCGAAAATATTGCCAACTGTCGGCAATTGTTTTCAGCGCACGTTGCTTTTTGCGTGCAGTTAAAGCAGAAGCCACCCACACCACCTCAATCATTACTGCTGGTCCCAGACATATTGAAATGTAAGGCCGGGGAGAAAAAATGAAAACAATACAAAACACCAACACAAAAAGGACTCTGACACATAAAATCGAAATACAAAAAAACAAACCACAAGACAAAGGACAAAGGTATAGGAAAAAGAAAGGCACAAAAGGAATTAATAAATTAAGATACTGCTCTTTAAAAGTTCCTGAAGGCTCACAATCAAGTTCACCCAACAAGAAACAAAATGCAAGGACAGAAAACAAGAAAGGAGTGTTTGCATCTGGGGTAAAAGAGTGGTTACACAGTAAAACCAACCAAATTGTGTTTCCCATTCACGTGGGTAAGCCCCGGTGCAATGACGTGTTCACTTAATCATTCAGCAATCACATTGCTCACTGAGATGTCGCGCCTGCACAAGGCCGTAATTGCATCAACAAATGCCACAATAAAACTGGGCGTTAAAGTGACAAAGCTAGGCGTCTTCGCACCTCGTGCACCAGCCAATTGGATCACGCGCTGCGTTTATGCACCTACACATGACTCGTAACCATGTTGAAAAACAGACCAATCACACGCTGCAATGCTTCAACACGGCTATGCCCACCCATATGACGATTTCCGCATGTGCAAAATAGACAAATCACATGCATAGTTTTATTGAAGCAGCTACTCGTCTTTGCGCCTCGTACATGTTCCTTTTTATTTTAATTATTTTTGTTATGTTTCATCCTTGTGCATTTTCTTTCCCTGTTGCACCAAACTCTTTCCATCCCCCAAAAGCGGCCCTTTTAAGGTATACAAATTAGATGAAATTAAACACAGACTACAAACATATATCACAATATCTATTGTAATCTATTTTATGCAGTTTGAGTGACTAAAATTCATCCCCCAAAATGTCCACTTATAACTGTGGTTATAGGGCTTTGAATGGGGTTCTGCACTCACGGATAGGCTACCCCGCAGTCTTTGCTGACCTTAGACACGTTTTGAAATACTGCTGGTTGATGCGGTAGCCGTGGCCATATATATATATATATATATATATATATATATATATGTGCATTATATGTATATATAAGTTGGTGTTTCCATAGGAAGAGCATTTTTTGGGTGGCTTATAACTTTTCTCCCTCTGGATGAATCCTCACCAAACTTTGCAAAAATAAGTATAAGGCCCACTCGGAATTTGTTTGCAAAGTTTGGAGTGGTTTGGTCCGGGGGGGCAAAGTTATAGGGGGGTCCCAAAACTTTTGTTTTTTCCCATAAACATAATGGGAAAAAACTTTGCGCACGCCTACAGCCCAAACCGCTGGACGGATTTACACCAAATTTGCGGCAGGAGCGGGGGCTTGGTCCTGAAAGCGTGCTTTTGCAAATGTGGGGTAAATCCGTCCAGTATTTTATTTTAAAATGACCAAAATGTAAGGCAAAAAAATTAGTGATATCTCTGTTCGCTCCACTGACGGACTTCCCGGTTCGCTCCGCGGACAGCGCCCCGATTGGCCGTGCGGCTTGCGTGATGTTCGCGGACATGCGACGTGTTCGCTGATTGGACAGCGTGGGCTGTGGAGAGCATCAGATTTTCTGTGGCGCCCGCCATCTTGAATTCGCCGTCGACCGCAGACAGTGCGGTGAAACTTGGATTAAAAATTGTATTTAGTGGAGTGTGTTGGTGTGTAAGAGTGTTTGGGGAGGGTGGGGGAGTATGAGATAGGTTCAATGTTCTGTTTTTTTAATGTGCTAGACGCTTTTGTTGTGTTCGATTTGTCTGCGGACAACACGGCTGTTCTGAAATTTTGTAAATAAACTAAATGGTGGGGTGTTCTGAGGACGGAGTATGTGTCCGTTTTGTTCGCAAGCAAGCTAAAATTGAGCTAAGAACACTCGCGGTGTCCTTAAATGTTCGTACATAAACAAAATGGCCGTGTCCTGAGGACACTGTCCGTATTGTACTCTGGCAAGTTGAATGTGTTCTAAGAACACTTGCGGTGTCCTGAAATGTTTGCAATTAAACAAAAAGGGGGTGTTCTGAGAACGCAGTTCGTATTGTTCTATGTCAAGTTGAAAGTGTTCTAAGAACCCTCCTTATGTCCGCTGATAGTACAATTTCCTATGGGCCTTACTCGACTTTTTGTTCACTAAAGAAATGATAAATCAGGCTGCTGTGCGGCGACATGATGTGATAATCCTATCACTTGCGCCATCGACCTGGCTGACCTATTTTTGCGACACTAAATCATATGTCCCGCCCCTAAGCCTGACATTATCAAAGCATTCATATTCCCCGCCTCTCTCCGTGACGTTACAGGGTGCGTAGCCAAATGCGCTCATTCATCTCCAGTCCTACACGACTTTACACAGAACCCGGAAAACAACACACATCATCTCACAACACAGCGCGCCACTATTCGGAATATGAAACTGTGATTTAAAAGCAAACAGCAAGATTGTACAGTTCGTAAAGTACATTTATTTGACATTAAATGTTTAGAAAATATTCAGCGATTTGCATTTGTCTTTGTTGTCGATCCGAAAAAGGTCATCTTGAGCCAAGCGCTGTTCCTTTGCGGTACAGAGGGTTTTAGATCAGCTTACAACACAGTGAGCCACAATTCGGAATATGAAACTGTGGTTTAAAAGTAAACAGCAAGATTGTACATTTGGTAAAGTACATTTATTTCACACCAAATGTTTAGAGAATATTCAGCAATTTGCATTTGTCTTTTCTGTCGATCAGCAAAAGTTCATCTTGAGCCACGCGCTGTTCCTTTGCGGTAAACAGGCTCTTGGTTTATGATAAAAGAAGCAAATGGTCACACTGATAATCGGAAGGCTGCTCCAACAACGAGGCATTAGACCACCATAATGGTTGATATGTTGCTTCTAACCGCTAGTACTGCGTAAGGGCATATTGGTCCTTGGCGATTGTCCCATAAAATGGTGAGGGTCATGAAGTTGCTTACATGGAGCTGCACCTGGCAGTTAAAGAAACCATCGGCTGGGGTCTGAAAATCGTGGCATTGACAATACGGAAGGACGTACCTGTTTTCAAAAACATAAATTAGTCTCACCAGCCGATCTTCATTAAAAATATTCATTTTATTTATTAGGGTGTGAAACTATTTGCTAGCTAGGATATTGCAACGGACTATGTTAACTTATTCCCATTAACCCACACTCTGTCCTCTGCCTTTTTCAAAGCCCTCTAAGCGACAGGGGACCAATTCGGTGGTGATAGTGCGCGGTAGAAAACACTATGCCATATTGAACGAACAAGTACAACTTAACCGGGCTTTAACGCCACGCTATTGTTATTATATTCCGGTATAAAATAATCTAAAGGGTTACTTACATTATATTGGCATTTTCCATTGTCTAAGCATAGTGCAGCCCCAAAATAAGACTCCGTCTGTGCCAACGATCTTTCTCATAGTGATATAATATATAAAAGTGGTTTCTTTTCAGAAATTTCATCCTTATCGTGTCTTACGTTTTTGCAACACTCCTTCAAAAGAAGCCTTTTAGCACGATCCCTGTCTGTCAAGGACAAAAAACAATAGAACCTTATAGTGCGAGTCGTGGGCCTCTCCGGCACACGAGCAAAAAATGGAAGCAGCTGACCTTCACTGTAAACAACCATAAATTCTTAGTTTACAACATTCTGTGTACAGTCATCTCTGAGAAATTGCTTTTTACACTCCATCTTTGTATATTGTTTGCATGCTAATAAAAAAACTTTGTTATCGGGACGTTATGGTTAAGTTACGCTACTAAAAAGCTATGAAATTCAGTGGAAACATTTTTGTTAAAGGGACGTTATGGTTCCAAGTAAAACCAAAAAAAACCTGAAATTCACCAGTTATGGTAAGCTAAGCACCCATAATTTGCGCCACCACCGTGCACTGCTAAGACTAACACCCACAACATCAAAGATGACATCACAAATGTCATTGATGACATCACTGATGACATCACATGTGTATGTACTTTTCATGAAATATGTGTACAAGGGATTCTTATTATAATGTTGCGAAAAAAGTGTAAAGGATCATTGCAATAAATATCATACCCTAACTAGTGCTTTGAATGATGCATTGATATAAATAGCATTCTATTATGGGGTTCTATCTAGTATACTAAGCTACTAATGCAGAAACATAGCATTGTGTGCAGCGTACAAGATGAAGGTACAATATTCATAATGTTAATATGTTGCATATTGAAATGATAATTGTTTTCTTAATAGATTTTTGTGTACTGTGAAATATGTAATAAGTAGCTAATAAAACCCATCTATTACATAATTGCATTACTATAAGAACACATACCAATATACAAATACATAGGGCAACTAGCAGCTTTGAAACAGAGAAATCATCATTTATTTGCATGAAAATAATACTGTCTTTAAAGCTTGTGTCTTCCCCTATGTATATGTTTCATATCATGTGACTGGCCTCTCAGGGAATTACTATAAGAACCTACTTGTAGGATATGTCTACAAATAAAATACAATTTTTAGTTTCTGACTGTTACTGAAGAAAACCATGTGGCCAAAAGAGTGAGTCAGAAGAACACTCGCGGTGTCCTGAAATATTCGTACATAAAGAAAATGGCGGTGTTCTGAGGACGTTGTCCGTATTGTTCGCTGGCAAGTTGCATGTGTTATAAGAACACTCGCGGTGTCCTGAAATGTTCAAAAAATAAACAAAATGGGGGTGTTCTGAGGACATTCTCTGTATTGTGTGACTGCTTAGCTGTATGCAATGAGGGAATGGCACAGAGAGTGAAGTGGAAATGGTAGAAGGGCTGTCCAAGAGTTGCGCGGTCCACAGACACCGCGGCTGTCCGTGGACAGGGCGGGCTACATCCGGGGTTTTCCAGCAAATCCAGCATGGAAAGAAGACTGTAGGGATCAGCCAATCAGATGTTGAGGTTGTGGATTTGTGTTGAAAGAGACTGTGTGTAGTGAAGATGGCAGAAGTGGAGAAAGTCAGAGTGTTGGTGGTTGGAGATATGTTTGTGCATGGTTTACAACAGTATGCTCAATGCAGGCATGTTGCAAAGAATTTTGATGTTAAAGGAGTGGAGGTGGTGTGGAGCACTGTGCCTGATTGCAATGTACAGGGAATTGTACAAGTTTGTGAAGATATGGGCAGGATGAACAGTCCCCATGTGGTAGTTTTGCACTATGGTGCTTTCCATTTGGGCTATGTCAGTGCCCCCACTTTGTTGGCAGATTTGGAACACTTGGTTCAAGCAGTAAAAACCATCCTTCCAAATGCCAAAGTATTTTTTTCTGGATTACTACCTAGGGCAATATGGGACAATAGTTCAGTTTTTTGTCCTCAGCAAAACAATGCTAGGTGTCTAATCAACCGAGGCATGTGTGCCTTCATACTTAGAGCTGATATGCTCTTCTGTAATAATTAGAATATTGATTCCTGTAATGCTGTTTATTTTAAAGAAGATGGCATTTCTTTATCTTTTATGGGGAATGCCATGCTGTTTTGGAATGTAAGGGTTGCTTTGGAGAAGGTTATGTGAAGATTTTAGGAGTAAAGTAAGAAAAAATAAATACAAAATGACAGGTGTCTGTCAAGCATCTGCAAAAAAAACAAAAAAAAACGGCTCTTTTCAGAGCCATCCTCAAAGGGGAAATGGGGCACACTATTTAAATTTACATTCACCACGCTCAGATTTTCGATATGTGCGCAGACATGGCGGTAGTCCGCGGACATCGAAATCACTAGCTAGGGGTTCAGTATGTTCTATGTTACATGTATTTAAAGTCAGGGATATTATGGTTAAGTTGTGCTACTAAAAACCTATGAAATTCAGTAAAAAAACTTTGTTAAAGGGACGTTATGGTTAAGTTTCGCTACTAAAAACCTATGAAATTCAGTAAAAAAACATTGTTAAAGGGACGTTATGGTTAAGTTGCGCTACGAAATCCTATGAAATTCAGTGAAAAAACTTTGTTAAAGGGACGTTATGGTTCAAAGTAAAACCGAAAAACCCCTGAAATTCGGCAGTTATAGTAAGATAAGCAACCATAACTCGCGCCACCGTGCACTGCTAACACTAACACCCAGGACATCAAAGATGACATCACAAATGTCATTGATGACACAGTAGTGGCTGTGTAGTTATGGTTAAGTTGCTGTTTCCATAGGAAGAGCACTTTTTGGGCGGCTTATAACTTCGCTCCCCCTGGACGAATCCACACCAAACTTTGCAAAATAAGTATATGGCCCACTCTGATTTTTATCAAGGTTTGGTGAGGATTCGTCTGGATAATAGAGAAAAAACTTTGCTCGCGCCTACAGCCCAAACCGCTGGACGGATTTTCACCAAATTTGGACCAGGAGTAGTGGCTTGGACCCGAAAGCGTGCTTTTGCAGATTTGGTGAAAATCCGTCCAGTAGTTTTTTTTTAAAGGACCAAAAAGTAGGTCATACAAAATTTGTGATATCAGTGTTCGGTGCGCAGACACACTTCCCTGTTCGCTCTGCGGACAGTGTCCTGATTGGCCAATCGGCTTGCGTGATGTCCGCGGACATGCAACGTGTTCGCTGATTGGACGGCATGGAGAGTGAAGCACATCAGATTTTTGGTAGCGCCCGCCATCTTGGATTTGCAGACGTCCGCGGACAGCGCGGTGAAACTTGGTTTAAAATGTGTATTTAGTAGAGTGTGTTGGTGTGTAAGAGTGTTTGGGGAGGGTGGGAGAGTATGAGATAGGTTAAATGTGTTTTTTTATGTGGTAGACGCTCGTGTTGTGCTCGATTTGTCTGCGGACAACACGGCTGTTCTGAAATGTTCTAAATAAACTAAATGGGGGGGTGTTCTGAAGACGCAATATGTGTCCGTTTTGTTCGCAAGCAAGCTGAAACTGTTCTAAGAACACTTGCGGTGTCCTGAAATGTTCATAAATAAACAAAATGGGGGTGTTCTGAGGACGCTGTCCGTATTGTTCTCTGGCAAGTTGAATGTGTTCTAAGAACACTTGCGGTGTCCTGAAATGTTCGCAAATAAACAAAATGGGGGTGTTCTGAGGACGCTGTCCATATTGTTCGTTGTCAAGTTGAAAGTGTTCTAAGAACACTTGCGGTGTCCTGAAATGTTCATAAATAAACAAAAATGGGGGTGTTCTGAGGACGCTGTCCGTGTTGTTCGTTGTCAAGTTGAAAGTGTTCTAAGAACACACGTGGTGTCCTGAAATGTTCGTAGGGGGTGTCCTGAAGACGCTGTCCGTATTGTTCTCTGGCAAGTTGAATGTGTTCTAAGAACACTTGCGGTGTCTTGAAATGTTTGCAAATAAAAAAATGGGGGTGTTCTGAGGACGCTGTCCGTATTGTTCTCTGGCAAGTTGAATGGGTTCTAAGAACACTAGTGGGGTCCTGAAATGTTCGTAAATAAACAAAATGGGGGTGTACTGAGGACGCTGTCCGTATTGTTCAATGGGAAGTTGAATGTGTTCTAAGAACACTCGCGGTGTCCTGAAATGTTCGTAAATAAACAAAATGGTGGTGTCATGAGGACGCTGTCCGTATTGTTCGATGGCAAGTTGAATGTGTTCTAAGAACACTTGCGGTGTCCTGAAATGTTCGCAAATAAACAAAATGGGGGTGTTCTGAGGATGCTGTCCGTATTGTTCGTTGTCAAGTTGAAAGTGTTCTAAGAACACTTGCGGTGTCCTGAAATGTTTGTAGGGGGTGTCCTGAAGACGCTGTCCGTATTGTTCGCTGGCAAGTTGAATGTGTTCTAAGAACACTCGCGGTGTCCTGAAATGTTCACAAATAAAAACATGGGGATGTTCTGAGGACGCTGTCCGTATTGTTTGCTGGCAAGTTGAAAGTGTTCTAAGAACACTCATTATGTCCGCGGACATTAAAAGTTTCCACAGGCCATAGTTGAAATGTTTGACTCTATGGGTGTGATATGCTGCAGCGGTTGTGGCCAGGGCATAGAGTTTTGGGTGCATGGCCATTTGGCCACCGCAGCATATGACACTCATAGTGGCTTTTAACTTTGGGTCAAAAACAAATTTATAAGGAACAAAGTTATAAGCCACTATGGGTGTGATATGCTGCGATGGTTGTACTTATTATACTGTTTGGTTTAGTAATTGGAGTACATGTATTTCTTGTTCATTTCTGTGATAAAAGAAAATAGCATGTTAGTATTAGTATTTTGTAATGACTTATTACATTGTATAATCAAATTTTTTTTGTTTTTGACCCTCGTATTTAGTAGATTACAAACCAGAGTACTGTGCAATTTGCTCAGTTTCTGTGTTTGTTGCTAAAATCATTGGGTCTGTGGGAGAAAAAAAAATCCATGTTGGATTAAAAAAAAAACGTTTTCTGTTATGCTACAGTTTATTTGTTTGTTTGTTTTCAGGGTTCTGGCTAATGCTTTATACATTGGCTTGTTGCATTTTTTTGGAGCAGTAACATATTATTGATTTGTTTGGATATTGTAAAATTTTGGAGCAGCTAGATACCAGTAGGTGTATTCTACTTGTCTATTTTTTGATGCATTTTAGTGGTATTGATTTATTTGTTTGGATATTGTTACTTTTTGAGACAGTTAGACACCAATTGGCGTATTCTAACTGTCTTTTTTTTATATATTTTAGTGGTATTCATTTATCTGTTTGGATATTGTTAAATTTTGGGACAGTTAGATACCAATTGGCGTATTCTAACTGTCTATTTTTTGCTCTAATTTAGTGGTATTCATTTATCTGATTAGTTGTTGTCGAATCTTTGGGCAGGTAGATAGCTTTTGGAATATTCTAACAGTATATATTTTTTTACTACAAGTTTACTTAAGGTTTAAGTACAGATTAGTTATCAAATTTTGGTTTTAAGAACATTAAATAAGCGTTTGTAAGATTTGCTGGTAATCTGTGCTTTAGAGTAATGGTACTATCATTACATTCAAACCATCTTTTACTCTCTTTGGAGGATTTGCAGTGTCATCCTGTTGCATTTCTGTTTGAGTTAGTTTTCTTTTACAACGTTTTACTTTTTGTGGTACAGAATATGTGTTTAGATGGGGGGTGTATAGTGAGCAAAGTCTATTGTATTCTAAAATGCTAGGAATATCAGCGTTTACTTTACTTGCATCAAAGTTGATTAGAAATAGACTGTCAAGTGTACGTAAGCGTGATAGTGCTACGTAGCTCATGCCTTCTTTAAAGACTGTGTTACCAATGTCTATCATTGCTTTGTCTAGGGTAATACCTTGGAATTTTTGAATGGTGACTGCAAGAGTTAGAGAAAATTGTTCTCTGCGTACATACATGTCTTTGAAGAGAAGGAATCGAGCTGTTGAGCGTCCTACCCTTTTTTCTTCTGAAATTTTGTCAAAGAGAATATTGACAAACTGAATTTTGTTGTCACGTGGGTATGTTTGAAAGCCAACAACTGTACCCAATGCTCCATTAACTAGTCCGTGGTCAACGTCAAGGTTACGTTTAAGCATTACTCTGCAATTTAAGGATAATTTTAATATCTTTTCCAAGCCTGCTGTGTTTGAGATTGACTATTTAGTCTTGTTGTGGTTTGGTCAAACATGGGTAGTGTCATACCATGTACATCTCGTTTGTCTGTGGCGCTAATTTCCATTATTGGTTGCATTTATTTACTTAACATTATATCATTGAATTTGAAACAGCTTGCAAGAGTTGGCATTAAAGCCATACATTTGACATTTTTATGGGCTAATTGTTCCATAACATCTGTAGCACATGCATTATCACCATAAAGTGCATGAATGTGCCGGGTTTTCAATATTGCTTCTGCTTCTTTAGAAAGTATACCAACTCTGATACTTTTTAAGATGTTGGCATAAGTGAGATCTTCAGATTGCCGCATGTTTTCTGTTAAAATCTGTATTGGAAATGTTGCCAAAGGTTGACATTTGCAATGCTGCCAACAGTTTTACGGCAGAGTTTGTGTCCTAATGTTTTAAAAATAGGCTCACCTTTTACTGGTGTCAACTGAAGAAGATCTTCAAAAACAATAATGTGTTTTCTTGCAAAGAGCTCTTCATAGTTTGTTTTGAGTACTTCTTGTAATCTGAGGTGAATCAAAGCCAAAATTAGGTTGGACACCATGCTCACTTCATCTATTAGTAGCATTTCATTTGTTTCAATACTCTGCGTAGTTCCATTGCAGCTTCTGTAGAAAGTTTGTAATAGTCTAATTTGTTTTGGTGTTCTACTGGTAGGAGTAGTAATCGGTGTAAAGTGACACCACCTATGTTGCAGGCAGCTAAACCTGTGGGGGGCAGTGACAACAGCTGACAGTTCGTTGTTTGTCAATTGTTGAAGGAACTTACTGATGATTTTGATTGGGAATGTTTTGCCAGAACCAGCTTCACCACTGACGTACACCAGTATAGCATTCTTTGTTTTCATGTTGTACACCATGTTCAATTTCTTTTGTTACTTCTTGAAAAATGCTACGTTGCTCATGGTTTAGTTTTGATTGTATTATAGTTAAGTCTTCTTTATCTTCATACTGACACATGGTGTTTTCTACTTCTATCATAGCTAATTCTGTCTCATTTGTTATTAGTGGTTCTCCCAGTGGTTCCTGGCTTCCTGTTACAGAAGGTTGACTACTGTCAGGAGTGTCCTTATCTAGTTGGGCCTGGAGTTCTTCTTCGTGTTGCTGTTCATTGTGCAACATTGTTTTGTACTGTGTAAAGTTTACATCAGTTATAGTGCTTTCATTTGCTTTGAAAGCGTCTTCATATGAGTCATAGTTATCTAGTATTTCTTCTTCTTTTCTCCATGGTTTAAAGAGTTGTAGCAGGGACATGTAATATACTTCTTTATGTTGAGGAGTCTTTAATGACAATTTGATATGATTAATTAAATTTGGTTTGGTGAGTTTTACTAAGCTGCCTTCACAGTTTGTCACTCTTCATTCACCGTTTTTTTCATCAGGTTTTATATTATTTTTGTATGTGTAGTTTTGGGCTATGTGGTATAGGCACATGGTTTCCAAAGTGGTACTCCTGTTTGGGTAGTGTGTGTCCAATACATTGTTTTTTAAAATGTCTTGACTGTTGGGATCTTGTTTGGCTATTGTTTCTATGTCTTCGTATGATTTTAGAACTCCTTTTCTAGATTTAGCTGGACTAAGACTTAGCCACACTATATTTTCAGATTTACCATACAATGCAGTACCAGTTAAACGATCAGCTGCTTCATAGGATCCACATTCTCTATGGGACAGCATTTTTATGCCCAAGCTGTATAATTTCTGAGACACTGTTTTATCTGATGACAGGTCATTCCAGAGGTCTTGCAGCTCTGTCTTTTCTGCTTTGGTTAAGTATGCTGTGCAACTGCAGTAGAATTGTCTGCAATGTACTGCACATCTATGTTTGCATTCCATAAGTGGGCAATGATTGCATTGTAATCATTGATATATTTTTCTTCTTTTCATTTGATGTCATATGTATTTTTAGGTTATTTACCTTTAACACTATGTCTAACTGAAGACATGAGGTTGTTCACTTGACCTGTATTTGTAACTGGTCTAGGGAAACGAAATCGGCATTTGGTGTAGTATCTCCCTTTGTTTTTGTATTTGCGACGACAATATTTGCCACATTTGTGTCTTTGAAATTGTAAAATATGTGCATGAAGATCACTATTTGTGGATTCGTATGGAATTTCACAAGTGACATATTTTTCAATAAACTGTAAAACAATGGCATTACTGTCTTGACCAAATTTAGGAGCATCTTTAATCCATAAAGGCATGTGGATAAATGGTGCTCCTCTGGCTTGGTATTCTTTTCTCCAAAAGAAGTGTTGCACTTCTCCAAGGGGAGGAACAGTTTTATTACAAATAAAATGTAGCATAGCAATGAAGCGATGGTGAAAATATCTTGAAACATTAACAAAGTTCTCCAGGTGTTAGTATATCTATGTTTGTTTTGTTTTTGTTTGATATGCGTAGGAAATCATGTAAATCTTCCTATGCATATTCTGCACAACTTAATGTAACAAACCAAGTGGGTGGGCCAAGGTTTCTGATCATACAACGTACATCTCCATTACGTTGAAACCAGTACTCTTTAGTACCATGCATATTTGCTAATAGATTTCTAATATTTGATTGTAAAACCTCATGTTTTTGTTGAACTTTTTGTAATAATTGTGTAGCTGTCATATTTTGAAAGTGCAATCCTGATTTTACTATGTGTGCAACTCCATAACATGAAGTTGCTAGTTCACTTTCAAAGAGTAGGTGGAATATGTATTCCACATTTTGTCTAAATCTGGGATCTTCAGAATACATCCGTAATGAGCAGTATTCTGATGCTGATTTTTGAATAGGTCTATCATCATACCTTCCTCCTTTGCCAGTAGGAAAGAGTAGAGGAAAAGCACATGCTTCTATACTTTTTTCCCATATGCTGATTGGGGATCCTTTTGTTTGAAGCATTTGGTACATATCCAGTGCATCTTCTATGGTGTCATTAGAGTGCAATGGCTGAATTGTATAATGGTCTAAAGTGTTTGATATTGTAGAGGATCTAGGAGCTCAAATTGACGAGCTTCTTGTGTCTCTTGAATTATTTCAGATGTATCCTTCAAGTTTTCTTCAATATTAATTTCTTTGTAATAGTCATTATTCTCTTTAAGATATTGCAAGGCTTCTCTAACTTTATGTAAATCTACCAGCTGTTGCCAAATTCTTTTGTCTTTTGTAGGTACTCCATTTACCAAGATAATTAAAGATTGTTGCATTGGACGTTGCACTCCTAGAGTGTACACATTTTCTTTTAGATCTAATGGTAAATACACTACTTTTCCACGAATACCTTTCACTAATTCAGAGGGAGGTCATTTTGCAGTTTTTGGTTGAAGGCGTATTATTGCTTGAAATGGGTGCACTGTTTGAATTATGATACACTAATATAAATTAAGTTGTTGAAGGGGTTTTGGTAGTGGATATAATTCCAAATTATTTGTGATAGCACGTGAAGGAGTTTGGTTGGTGTCAAGTTTTGTAGTGCAGTAACTGCAAAGTATTACACAGTCAGTTATTTCGTATTTGTTTTCTGCTATAAGGTAGAGAGCTAATTCAAACCATTCAGAATCTTCATTGTCTTCTATTTTGTACGATAGGTCTACAGTTTTTGTGTTACTTTTATAAAAAGTTCTGCGGCAACATACACCCACATGGTTTGTTACTTCAGCTGATGTACTTTTAAATTTTAGTATTTCTTTTTTGTATGTGGGTAGTAAAAGGTTGCCATGTGTAGAATTGTAACTAATTTAGTTTACAGCTATTTCATTCTGTAAGTGGGTTTCACTTTCAAAATATTTTTTCTGGATATAGTCGATTTCTTCTAGTAGGTCTTTTGCTGTACCATGTAGAAGAATGTTATTTAAATTGCTTAGTGCTAAAGCAGGACTTTTAGCATAGTAAAGTTTATAAACTAGATTTCTTATAGTTGAATAATGTGTTGATATCCTTTTGATATCATGGAAGGTGGTTTTGCAAGTAGGTCCTGTAATGCAGGCCAATGAATGTACTTGTAGTCCTGTTTACTTGCGTACTGGACAGGTATCCATATTTTGCAGTAGTTTCATTTTGATTTTGTCTTTGCTTTTCACATATTGATTGAGGAATTGGTGTAAAGACTTGAAGAATTGTTTGGGAATGTTAAACATTGACGTGCATAGCCATTTGTACACTAGACGTTCTGATTCAGTTGAATGGAGGGGTAATTCTAAGTTTTCAAGGCATATTTTTGTAAGGAGTACTTCTTGTTCCATTATGGTATTATTAACTTTTTCATAACCTCGACCGTTGCCATGTATGACAATTGTATTTGTTTGCTTGTGTTTGTACGCTTCTTCATTAAAGTATGGTTCTGTGCTCGTAGTGTGACTCCATTCACCTACGCAGATACTTAAGAAGTTCTTTCTGTTGACATTTTGTTTATTGAGAAGTCTTTTTTGTAATTTAGTTATTAGTTTTGTTAGTGGTTTCATTTTGTTTAACACTAAAATAAATAACTTTCTTTTGAGAAGAATTGCACTGTCTATCAATGCTTCTAAGATTAATTTCCTACGATAGGTTTTAAGCGTTGAACCTGGTTTTTCTCCTGCTTTTATAAGATTTTGAAGGACTTTGTGACAGAACATTTTGGCTAAAATACTTTTCTTGGTATGCTTACTTTGCACTATATCAAGATTTAAAGAAGCAGTTTTATCTGTAGTGATAGCTGATTTTCTGTTAATTTTTTTTTGGTTTGTTTTACATTTTGATAGAGGAGGCAAAGTTTTTGTACTTGAAACTTCTTTTGTTTCACTAAATGACAGTATTAGCTGTTTTGTTTCAACTTTTTTTTACAAATTCTGCTAGAGATGGATGCTTATGTTGGACACTTTTATTTTCATTTGCTCTACTTCTGCGTTGCTTTCTACGGACTTGATTTTTGGTAGGCATTCTTTAGGGTCTGTTGAAAAAAATAAAGAAGGAATGGGTTGGGGTTTTCTGCAATGTATGTGTGCTGTGTGCATGAGTGTTTTACTAAGTTGATAAAGATGTATGTAATGGTGTGTGATTGTGCATTGGGAACTACAACTAGTAGGGATGTGGGTTCTTGAATTAATGTGTTACTAAACTAGGGTTCAGATGACAGAAAAATGTAAGCTAGTGGTGTGGAGAAGTATAAATAGTATATCTAATGCTATACAATTAAAATAGTTGTTTGTTCTATAACATCTAAATTCTAGCGGCTGAGTTGGGTAATTTGTGTGTCGAAAAATAGGAATTTGTGGGCCATTCTGGCTGTAAATCGCTGTTTAAGACATGGGGATCTTTGGACAGAATTGTGCAAAATCTCTATTTTTAGGCACAGAAATAGCATGAATTAACCTTACAGTGTGTTTGAGTAATAATACAAATATTATGGTGATATTCTACTTACTTTTTTTCTAAAATGAGCAGGTTACTTCTTAGTTGTTCTTTGTACTTCAAATTCGGCTGCTTCTTTTCAGGAGAATACTGGTCTTCACTACAATTGTAAAAGAAACAAATTAGTAATTTTGTTTGTATATAGCACTGTTTTTAATTTAGACATTTATTTTTTTAATTGAAATCCTCAGCGCCTTCCTCAAAACCATTTAAACTATATTGTTTACATGAAATACGTCGCACCAGTTGAATACATATCATATGTTCTTAATGAATAAATTGTATTGCAATGACTAACTGTAGCAAACAAAATATCTTTACTATGCCTTGTGAAATTCATAATGTATCACTGAATACCACTATTCTTGTTACTAAGCTCTTCCAAGTAATAGTGCCTCAATGTCATGGGCTGCTTGTCCTATATAAATGTAAGTAATTAATTAAATATAGAAATTTTTAAAAAAGTAATGTAATTGTACAAGTATTATTGTTGGAGATTTGAACATAGAGTGTGCACGCAATTTTGTTTGACTATATGTAGTCTATATATTTTATTTAAAAAATGTTAGTTTAACATGATTTGAGTATGTGTGTGTATAAAGAAATTAAATAGTATAAAGGTTGGTAAGTGACCGTTGATTTTAGGAGATTGAAAAAAGACAGTAGATTCATTTTACAGATTATACAAGCTAAAGGTTAGTTAGAACATGTGTTCATGTACTGTACAGAAAATATGCATACCTGTAGTTTGTGTTCATGCATATGTATATGCATGGAGCTGCAAGTAGAAATCTTGGAGACTTGTACAGTATTTCTTGTAGATGGTGCTTGCCAATAATATGACACTTGTACTCTGAGAGATTCACAGTACATTTGGAGTGCTGATCTATGATGATGCAGTTAGATGTAGAGGTCTTGAACGTTATTGGTGGATGGTCATGCAACTTCTTAGCTACATCCAATGAGGGAAGAAGGGCTGTCCATGCTACGATATGTTCGCGGACATGGCGGTAGTTCGCGGACATCAGGTGTTACATCCGGGGATTTTTGGGTTGGGAAGTCATGCAAATGAGAATGAGCACAGAAAGGCATTGGTTAGGAAAGTTTAGTGGGTGTGCTGTGCCAGGAGAGAGTTTCTCAGATACTCTTTTTGCTGAGAGAAGAACAGATAGCTATGGCTGTGTGTTTCAGAAAACAGTTCGTTTGGATTTTGGGAGACTCGTGGATACATTGGTTGAAGGTGCATGCAGAAACCTGTGGAGTAGCTATAGATCTTGGATTCCCACATGTGGTACTACACTGGCATGGAGTACGTGGAATGAAGTGGTTGGACTTGTTACCTCTCTGTGCTACATCCAGATATAATTATAATTCATTGTGGAGGGAACAGTTTAGGACATGTGTCTGGAATTTCTTTCCAATTTGCAATGAAAGAAGAACTTGGGAAGGTCATGGACATGTTTCCAAATTCTCAAGTAATTTTTTCACGGATTGCGCAGAGACAAATGTGGCTTTGTTCTTCTTCATTTGGTCCACAAATGTAGAAAGCAAGGCGCAATGTCAATAAGGCTGTTTGTGCCTTTCTAAGAGATTTTGGTATGTCCTCTTTTCACAATGAAAATATTTTGTTTCGTAGTACATACATTTTTCACAGAGATGGAGTACATCTAACTTATGCTGGCAATCAGATTTTTCTAAGAAACATACAAAATGCATTGCGACCTTTTTTAGAATTACAGCTTCCATTTTGAAGTAGGTGTTGAATATTTATAATTATTGAAACACAAACACCTCCCAAAGGCTCTTTTCAGAGCCACTACTTCTTTCCAGATAAAATTGCAATGGTTATGATAGGGTAGCACCCCAACATTTTAGATGTCCGCGGACTGTCTGCAGACTTCTAAAAAATACAAAGGGCCCTGCTTCATCTATTTTCACTTCTATTTTTTAACTGTGAAAGGCGGCTCTGAAAAGAGCCTTTTTTTTAATTTTTGTTCTTTTGTATTTTTTTTTGTTTTTTATAGACGACACACTAGGAGAGGAGGGGAAAGGCGGGTAAAGGGGGGGACACCAACCACAGGGATAAGAAAGGGCAAGCTGAGAGAGGAAAATGTAAAGTGGGTTTTATTTGGGTAGTGAGCAGGTCTTCTCGTGCTCTGAGACGATAGTCTCAAAAGCACTGTGAAGTCACTCCCCCCTGCAGAGTACTGCGTTGCAGTACATACACACAACTGTGACCCTCGAAAGGTAAGGGTCATCAGCATTGTGTATGGCCTGTGAGGCAGCTTGAGGAAGACGCTGTCCCACAGGAGTGTTCCTTGTGGTGACAGGATCAGAAACAGAGGATGAAGTAGAGGATACCAACCTGCTACGCTCCCCACAAGGTACAACCTTGCGAAAGCCCCCAGTGTGGAATGACTTGAGGTGTCGCTTCAAGGTGGTGGTACCAAAGCTATACAAACCATGCCTCCCGTGACTGAGTACCATTTTGCACTCATTACAGGTGACTCGGTTCGCACGAGCCTTAGGACCATTCCCATGAATGGTAAATAACCGCCACACCCAAGACTCACGCCGAGTGCGAGTAGTAGGGATTTCCACTACCTCATTCTCGTCATCCTCTTCTTCCTCCTCTGTATCCTCACTCCTGTTCCCCTCTTCAGGCCCATGGGGAGGTGGTAGTGGTGGTGGAGGAGGTGGGGTGTTGGTTAAGCAGGTGCAGCACCAGGTGGCAGTAGTGCAGCCATGGATGCCATCTCGATGATGGTATAATCTGCAAGTTGCAGGAAAAATAGCTGTGCTCTGAAGAATAGCCAGAAACACAATGAGAGTAAGCTCTAGGGTGTGGTCTTTCATAGGGGTGCTTGTACGCGGTTCGCGGACATGCGCGCTGTCCGCGGACAGATCGAACACAAAAAAACGTTCAAAAAGTTTCAAAAAATATGTAGAAACTCAGAATTTGTATGTGGGACTTGTGCTATGGTGAGTTTTTATTGAGAAATATTGTGGATTACTTGAAAAAGTACTTTTAAATTGTTCGGGGACACAAACAGTGTCCGCATTCAGAACACGAGATTAGCGTGGGCGCGGTCATATGATCGCTTGGCGAATATGTTTGCGAAGGAAGCGGCTGTCCGCAGGACACCAAATGCACGGACATTGGTTTGCGCATGCGCGTTGATGTTCTACGGACACTTTTCGGGTCCTGAACTAATTAAAAGTGAGTCACATGTCAAACGAACAGTTACGGACAGCCGTTTCTTCTTAGAACAGTTCAACTTCCTTGCGAACAATACGGACAGACATAGCGTCTTAAGGACACCACCATTTTCGTTTATTTACGAACATTTCAGGACAACTCTTGTGTTCTTAGAACAGTTTCAACTTGGTAGCGAACATTATGGACAGGTATAGTGTTCTTCAGGACACCTCCATTTCGTTTATTTACGAACATTTCAGGACACCACTTGTGTTCTTAGAGCAGTTTCAACATGCTAGCGTACACTATGGACAGGTATAGTGTTCTTCAGGACACCCCCATTTTGTTTATTTACGAACATTTGAGGACATCGCGTGTGTTCTAGAACAGTTTCAACTTGCTAGCGAACAGTACAGACAGGTATAATGTTCTTCAGGGCACCTCCATTTTTGTTTATTTACAAACATTTCAGAACACCGCGTGTGTTCTTAGAACAGTTTCAACTTGCTAGCGAACATTACAGACAGGTATAGTGTTCTTCAGGACACTTCCATTTTTGTTTCTTTACGAACATTTCTGGACACTGCGTGTGTTCTAGAACAGTTTCAACTTGCTAGCGAACATTACGGACAGGTATAGTGTTCTTCAGGACACCTCCATTTTCCTTTATTTACGAACATTTCAGAACAACCGTGATGTCCGATGACACCTAAATTGTTTTTATTTTTAAACTGAAACTAATTACAACAAAATATAAAAATGTAACTTTATTTAACATATATTAACAATTTATGACAGAGAAGGTGAGGCAGAAACGGAAACAAAAACAGGAGAATTAAGGGTTTCAACATGATTGGTATCAGGTGAAGAAGGGATGGAAGTCTCATCAAAATGTTTTGGGTTATGGAGAGGGTTTGGGGATAATTGAATGGGATATGGTGAGGGGGGACAAGTACATGTGGGACAATGGTATGAGGTTTTTGTTTTAAAATGATCCTCAACAAAAGTTTTCAAATTATTAAAATTGGTCAACAATAAATCCATTTTTTCTTTTATGCTGTCAAGAGTGTTATCCGTAACAGTTTCTTCAGAGGTATTTTCTATTTTGGTATGCTCTGTACAAAAAAAAATATATATGTTAAATGTATATAAAATAATAATAATTAAATGGTTTATATTGTAAAGCGTCTACCATTAGTTTCAGTATCTTCTGACAATTCCTCATGTGGGAAATGCTCCTCTAGCCATTCCAGAGTACTAGACATTTCTGTGAGAAAAAAAAAAGATAATATTTTTTTTTATCTAATACAGAAAGTTTATAAATATATGAGTACAATGAAGTACACTTAGTATTTCAGGTAAGATATGTTCTGAGTACTCTGTAGGTCTGGTCTTGCTTTTAGTTGTGGAGTGTTTGTGAGGGAATTATGTTGGAAGCCAATTTATCTTCTTTTGGTATATTCCATTTTAGAACATATTGTATTTAAATGAATGGTTAGTGTGTTACATATATGGGTTACATTTCTTATGTATTACTACATATAATGTGTATGTGTGCTGCTTTGTGAATTTGTTAAATGTTCCTATGTTATGATATAACAATTAAACATACCGTTATGGTTAAGTTGCGCTACTAAAAACCTATGAAATTCAGTGAAAAAACTTTGTTAAAGGGACGTTATGGTTCCAAGTAAAATAGAAAAACCCCTGAAATTCGCCAGTAATGGTAACCTAAGCAACCATAACTCGCGCCGCCACCGTGCACTGCTAAGACTAACACCCAGGACATCAAAGATGACATCACAAATGTCATTGATTAACGGTTATACAAAAATGTAACAAATGTATTCAGACTTCATCCAAAAAAAACAATGTAGTATCTCATAACAATATAAAGAGTGTACATATATTGACACTATTATAAAAAACAATAGTCTTGTGACAATTTTCCTTTTCAATAGGATGCTGAGTGTTCAATAAACTGAGTTAGTTTAGGAAATGCATCAGAGTACATATATTTATTCTGCTGGTAACAATTTTTGTTTTGTATTAATACATTTCTACTAGTGCATATTCTAGAAATATAGAATCAACATGTTTCTGTTCTCAAGTTGGTGGAACATTCTTCGGGAGATGAGTCACTTTGACTATGTATGCAGTGAGGTTTCAATCGTCCCTTGATAAAAGCTTATTTCAAATTTCTGCTGGTGGAACTGTAGATAGAACATAAAAAATAGAGTCAGCTCTTAATGCTGTAGTTCCTATTAAAAGTGTCTATCTGTTTGGCTGGAAACAGGTGTAAAAATATTTACCAGTTCCAGTCAGTGGAGGTGATCCTTAAATTGGTACTGGGCACCTGTTTTTTTAGGGCGCCGTCTGAGAGTTGATAAAGAATCTTTTTCAGAATGAATCTGCAAGATTATTAGGAAAATATGTAAGGGTCTCTATATTCTAATGTGAATTTCTCCTTATTGTGTCTCTCTCTGTTAAGTTTAGAAATTCAGAAATAATAATAGATAGGTTGAATGGAGCTTACCTGAAAAATAAGTAATGCTTGCTTATCAATCTCTTGATCTTAGCTTCTATTATTGTATAGATATTGTGTCGTCCAAGCATCGTACAAGCATCTGGGGGATGGAGCAATTTGAATATATTACATTCAAGAATACACTGTATGGGGGGTATGGTGTTTTACTACGGTAAGTCTTTGTACTTTTATCTGTCCGTCTTGTTACTATAATTATCTTACCTGCGTGTTGGCAGGGTCTCTATTGTGCATCCACCTTGTGCTTTCAATCGATCAGCAGGTAGGAATTCCTTTTAGGATGTTGATCATTCCGGGTAGGTTGTGGCTTTTGCCAGTTTAGTTAGATATCTAGCAGGAGAAGGACATATTTTTGCCTACATATGAGCACTTGAAGTAGGGAGAAACCATTGTCGAACAATATTAATGAAGCTATCAGTTGTGGCTTCAAAGTGTATATGAGTATCGTTTCTTAGGCTAGTGAATGTTCTGTGTTTTTAAAGTGGCAAATTTGCCTGAATAGGCTGGACAGATGAATGGAGTCAGAGCTTACCTGTCCCCTTACTCTTGTGACAACAAAACAGCATTTAGTCTGTGTCTCACAGCGCAGACTTGCATGGTAGCTACAGTTCCGGCGTCTTAGTCCATTTTTAGTTTTGTCGGAAAAGAGTAGAAACCGATTGTTGCCAAATTCTGAGAAAAAAATGGCAAACTCTGGTCGCCATCTTGAAGTGATGTAGTACTGTAAGAGGGTAAAGCTATTATAGAGAGTAGGACGGCAGTGAAACCTCCATGAATCTTTGAAATATACTTTTAAATGAAAAATGGAGGTGTGTCCTTCCAGCGTGTCTTTCGGGTTGCCCTTCTTTACCTTTGGCATAAAGTAGAACTTCTGAACGTATTAATCTAGATTGCACTATGCCTGTTTCTACAGTATAGATCTTAACCATTATACTATTGGCTGAACTGTGATAGAATCTGGACTCTTCAAAAACAAATGCCAAGACCCGGGTCGAGCCATGAGGTGAAGCTGGACCCGGTACTAAAGGCTTGGGTTTAAGGCCCCTGTCTTTTCCCTGTCTTGCCCATGGCTTCCTGGCTTGGCACAACTATCCTACATGTGCTCAATCCGCTCCGATCCTCCTACCTGCACTCTGAGATGCTCCCATCCAATCCTCAGGTAAGAGGTGTTCACTTTCATGATCTCCTACCAAATCCGTCCACTACCCACTGACCTCACTACTGTGCCTTGCACCTTGCGCTCATGCACGAGCTATCACCTTACACAGCCCTTTGCACTTTTTCAAACCAATCTTGTACCAGTACTAGCCGAGGTGTGCATTCTTGTAGCTGACTGCAATTTTCCTTCCATCACCGCGTCCGAGAGAAACATTACTGAAGCCCTCTGAAGTCCATAACAGTGCTTACTTCCAACTGCAGATGCTGGCTCCTGAGCTGACTTTCACTCACCTTTATTCTATGATATGACCACTCTGGTCTCATGCGTCATGCAAGGGAACATTGCCCCTCAACCTCGGACAAAATGCACCACCTTAACCTGTGCATCCTGGACTGCCATATGTTTCTTTCCCACCACTTTTAGCCAGCTTGTAGGTCAATCCTGCATGTAACATCTCTAAGCTTTTTAAGTGCACTGTTCCCTTTTCCATAGGGATAATAATATCAATGTTGAAACTGATATCTGCAGTATTGCCAGCTTTCTCATTGCCACAGCTTGTATGCCCGCCATAGCCCTAGTACCTCAGTTCGCTTCTCCCATACTTCTCACAAGTCTCCCCTGAGCTATAATTGCACTCATTTTGCAGTCAAGCAACATGAGGTGTGTTATTATCTGTTTGTATTCTTGCTTTTGTATTACCCACATATTGCCAGTTTGAACGCTATAACCCTCATACTATGCGGTGTGTCGCTGCCATTCTGTTAATCTCTGACCTTCTCCCTGCTCCCATGCATGCCCGATGTGCCCCTCTGCTTCAAGGGTGAGGCATCCCTATTATGTACTCCGCCCTGTACCTATTTTATGTCCCATGTATGCATCCCTGATGTAGCTCCCCGCAACAAGAGGCAAGTTTTTCCAAGTATGTATACTCTGCACCAATTTATGTCCCATGTATGCACTCATGATGTAACTCCCCTCAGCAAGAGGTGAGTTGTTCCTAGTTTGTATACTCTGCACCAATTTATGTTCCATGTAGGTACTCATGATGTAGCTCCCTGCAACAAGAGACACGTTTTTCCAAGTATGTATACTGTGCACCAATCATGTCCCAAGTATCTACTCATGATGTAGTTTCCCGCAACAAGAGGTGATGTATATATATTCTCTACCTTTCAGACCCTTAACTTCCTGGTATGTAGCGATTGTAATTTGTTGTTTCCAGCACTTTCTGTAACCACATTCTTCACTTAAAAGCGCCTAGATGTTTCTGGGCTTTGTGCGCTATATAAATGAAAAATAAATTAATAAAATGAATAAATGTATTTTATTTTGATTTATTTATTTGCATTTATAAAGAGCTCAACGGCCCTTGGGCATCATAGCACTGTTACAGGTTACTTGCTTAGATGAACAACAGGTAGATACTTTTTACATATTTTACATTTGACATCTTATTACAAATTACATGTTTCATTTTGAATACAGTTCATCGCAATTTACAGGGGGAGATTCTACTCATAGGCAGCTGAACTGCTTTGCACCCAGGAGCCAAAATAGGATTTGCGTATTGGGCGGGGTGTGCTTGTGGAACATTGTCTAGTGGAAGTGGAATCTAGTGGAATAAATAAATAAATAAATACATGTCCTGGGTGTTAGTCTTAGCAGTGCACAGTGGTGGCATGACTTATGGTTGCTTTTCGGGTGGACCATGCATTGTAGGGATTTTTGGTTTTGTAACCATAACGTCCCTTTACCAAAGTTTTTTCATTGAATTTCATAGGTTTGCATTGGTGCTACTTAACCATAACATCTATTTAACAAAGAGGCCGATTCATGGAATAATTAGCGCGGCGCAAGTGGGCAAAAACGTGCGATTCGCAGTGGAATAGCGAAAATCGCAGTGAACGTGCGAAAATCGCACGAAAAGCAGCGCACGTCGATTCATGGAAGGCCGTGCGCGAGAAAACCAGCGGATGTGCGAAAAAAAAGTGCGCGGCGCACGTTGGCGCACGTTGGCGCACAGGCCATCTAACAGCGTGCGCCAGGTCACAGCGAAAATCGCACAGGCCACAGCGAAATTCGCACATAGCGCGGCGCACGCAATAAAAGTAGGCGGAACACGGGCGTAACACTCGGAATGGGGAACAACTTGCCAAAACGTGGGCGTCACGGGGGAAGTACAGGGCACAAGTGCGCGGAACGCCCACACGCTCGCCTACAACACGTATTCATGGAATAGAATAGGGGAAAAAAGCGCACGCTCAAACCAGCGCACAGGCACAAACACGACCGCCACAAGAAAGGAGGCGGTAGCGTCTCTGCGGCTGTAAGAAATGTGCGCCAAAAGGTGCGCCAACAAATAGCACCTATATACTGCCATGATGAATGTCCCATACTGTGGCCCTCCAGGAAAAATGACGTGCAAAGGGGTACCCACAAACACGGACACCCGCTGACAAAAAATACGTGTGCATGTATACCGGGATGCGCGGGAAGTGTCACACGCGATTTGCAGGGTACGTGCATCACAGGGGTTCGCGTGAAGTTATTCACACGATCGGGCATGGGGGAGCGGGCTACGTGTATTACAGGGGTTCGCGTGAAGTTCCTCACGCGATCGGGCCTGGGGGAGCGGGCTACGTGTATTACAGGGGTTCGCGTGAAGTTCCTCACGCGATCGGGCCTGGGGGAGCGGGCTACGTGTATTACAGGGGTTCGCGTGAAGTTCCTCACGCGATCGGGCCTGGGGGAGCGGGCTACGTGTATTACAGGGGTTCGCGTGAAGTTCCTCACGCGATCGGGCCTGGGGGAGCGGGCTACGTGTATTTCAGGGGTTCGCGTGAAGTTCCACACGCGATCGGGCCTGGGGGAGCGGGCTACGTGTATTACAGGGGTTCGCGTGAAGTTCCACACGCGATCGGGCCTGGGGGAGCGGGCTACGTGTATTACAGGGGTTCGCGTGAAGTTCCTCACGCGATCGGGCCTGGGGGAGCGTGCTACGTGTATTTCAGGGGTTCGCGTGAAGTTTCACACGCGAATAGCCTGGGCGCGTGAATTTCAGGGGTGCGCGGGAAGTTTTACACGCGAATAGCCTGGGCGCGTGAATTTGAGGGGTGCGCGGGAAGTTTTACACGCGAATAGCCTGGGCGCGTGAATTTGAGGGGTGCGCGGGAAGTTTTACACGCGAATAGCCTGGGCGCGTGTATTTCAGGGGTGCGCGGGAAGTTTTACACGCGAATAGCCTGGGCGCGTGTATTTCAGGGGTGCGCGGGAAGTTTTACACGCGATTTCTGCACGGTACGTGTATTTCAGGGGTGCCGGGGAGTCCCACATGTGATTTGACAGTGTGGGTCCTCCCAGGTGTACCCTGTACACCCTCCACGGCCCCTGCAGGCAGCCCACACCACAGGGGACTACCCTGCATCCCTGGTCATGTCCCGCAGGCAGCCCACCCAACATGGGCATGCCCCCCAGCAAAGGCACATGTCTCCTTGAACTAATGAACACCAACACATGTCCCCTTGCACCCCCACCCCCCAGCACTGTGGGGCACATGCCAGCAGTCCCCCACCCATGTCCAACTCATGTCTCCCACCACCCCCACCCCCCAGCCACCAGGGTCACCCTCCACCAGGGCCCCACTCATGTCTCCCACCACCCCCACCCCCCAGCACTGTGGGGCACCTGCCAGCAGGCCCCCACCCATGTCCAACTCATGTCTCCCACCACCCCCACCCCCCAGCACTGTGGGGCACCTGCCAGCAGGCCCCCACCCATGTCCAACTCATGTCTCCCACCACCCCCACCCCCCAGCACTGTGGGGCACCTGCCAGCAGGCCCCCACCCATGTCCAACTCATGTCTCCCACCACCCCCACCCCCCAGCACTGTGGGGCACCTGCCAGCAGGCCCCCACCCATGTCCAACTCATGTCTCCCACCACCCCCACCCCCCAGCACTGTGGGGCACCTGCCAGCAGGCCCCCACCCATGTCCAACTCATGTCTCCCACCACCCCCACCCCCCAGCACTGTGGGGCACCTGCCAGCAGGCCCCCACCCATGTCCAACTCATGTCTCCCACCACCCCCACCCCCCACCCCCCAGGGTCACCCTCCACCAGGGCCCCACTCATGTCTCCCACCACCCCCACCCCCCAGCACTGTGGGGCACCTGCCAGCAGGCCCCCACCCATGTCCAACTCATGTCTCCCACCACCCCCAAACCCCAGCCACCAGGGTCACCCTCCACCAGGGCCCCACTCATGTCTCCCACCACCCCCACCCCCCAGCACTGTGGGGCACCTGCCAGCAGGCCCCCACCCATGTCCAACTCATGTCACCCACCACCCCCAAACCCCAGCCACCAGGGTCACCCTCCACCAGGGCCCCACTCATGTCTCCCACCACCCCCACCCCCCAGCACTGTGGGGCACCTGCCAGCAGGCCCCCACCCATGTCCAACTCATGTCTCCCACCACCCCCAAACCCCAGCCACCAGGGTCACCCTCCACCAGGGCCCCACTCATGTCTCCCACCACCCCCACCCCCCAGCACTGTGGGGCACCTGCCAGCAGGCCCCCACCCATGTCCAACTCATGTCTCCCACCACCCCCACCCCCCAGCACTGTGGGGCACCTGCCAGCAGGCCCCCACCCATGTCCAACTCATGTCTCCCACCACCCACACACCCCAGCACTGTGGGGCACCTGCCAGCAGGCCCCCACCCATGTCCAACTCATGTCTCCCACCACCCCCACCCCCCAGCACTGTGGGGCACCTGCCAGCAGGCCCCCACCCATGTCCAACTCATGTCTCCCACCACCCACACACCCCAGCACTGTGGGGCACCTGCCAGCAGGCCCCCACCCATGTCCAATCCATGCCCCCCTGCACCTGGGTCCCAACATTCCCCAATCATGTCCGTAATGCCCATCCTCCCCTGCCAAAAGGCCCAACCAACTATCACACCCACCCACATATCAAAGGCAATTACATGTTACACCCCCAATGTAAATAATGCAATTTAACACATGTCTGTCACACACAATGGCTGCAAGTGAATGTCAAAACACCCAACATGACATGCCTGAAAGCAATGAGATGATACCACACATTGAAGATTAAAAAAATAATATGTATTGAACAGCAAATAAGAAAAAACACAAAGCAAATCAAACAAAACAAGATGAATGTCCATGAAAAAATTTTGAAAAAATAAAATAAGCCAATCAAGAAGATAATCCTGGGTCCATGAGCCCTACCAAATTAAACCTAACTGACTACTAACTAAAAAGGGAACTATATACAAAAAAGTGGTGCATTGTCCAATCGCAACCCAAAAAAAATTCAAAAACACAAAGGAAACCTAACCCTAACTATACAACTATATACAAAGGCAGCGGGCTATTCGGACGGCTCACTGGTTGTTGTCATGGGCCAGGGCATCCTCGAACTCCTGCTCAATGGCTTGGAGGCGGGCATGTTCCCTGGCCCCGAGGTCCCGCAGGGATAACGCAGTGTCAAGCTCAAACTCCCTGCGAAGACCCTCGAGGCACTCAGCCCGCCTCAGCGCCCTCCGCATGGAGTCCTCCGCCCTGACCATCGTGAGCCGTTCCTCCTCTGCCCGCTGCCGCTCCGCACCTATCCGCTGGCACAACCTCTCCCACACGGAAGCCACTCCCATTCCAGGGTTCTCCTGCCCTCCGGCCGATGCCTGCACCCCTGATGTTGATGGCCCCGAGCCATGATGCCTCCCACGTTGAGCCTGCTGCTGCCTCCGACGCAACTGCCTGTGCCAGCACGACGGCATCCAGGCTGATGGAAACCACCGACGCCGTCGTGCACGTGCCCTGCCCGATGATGCCGTCACATCCTCCATCTGCTGGGGTCCAGTTGCTCTGGTGTCCACCCCTGCTGGATCTCTGACTCCCGACTGTGGCAGGGATGGGATCCCCACCGAGCTGGCTGCATTGGTCGGGGCAGGTCCACAGGGGGCCCTGGTGGCATCTGGGCTGGAAGACGGCAAGGAGAACGACTGGTGGATAGCCTGCACAGAGGAGGAGAGGGCCGCCACATTGGCCAACACATGCAGGAAACCCCCGAACATGGCCGATCCCAATTGGGCCACGTCGGCACGGTGCACTTCATGATGACGTGCGTGCTCCTCCCGGGAAGCACGCACGGCATCACGAATCGCAGCCGTGCGCAACGCGACCCCAATCAGGACCTTCTCCGCACGGCCAGGGGTTCCCACGTCCGCAGGTGGAGGGGAGTCAGGTGACATGGACATCCCCTCTACCTGCGGACAGGCCTGGGACGGGGCATCCCTGCTGGTGCATGGTGGTGCACTCACAGGGTCAGGGACAGCGACATGCACAGGCCCCTCCACGGTGACCTGTGCTGCCTCCTGCCCCTGGCCCTGGACTGCACCACTTGCACCAGCAGGGATGCCCCCACCAGGCCCCATTTGTGCCCCAGTGGCGGCCTCCTCCTCCTCTGTGCAAACCACCAACCTGGATGGCTCCTCACCGTCTCCCACCGTAGCAGGCCCCTGTGGGGGCTCACCCACCCCTTCCGCTGCAGCCGTGGGGGCATCCCCGCCGCCTTGCTCCACAGCGCCGTCTTCGCCCTCTTCTTCACTAGCCGCTGCGTAGAGGGAGACAAAGAACACAAGCATCAGGGCACTGTACAATGGTCCCCTAGACAGGAAGCAATAGCAGATGAGCACCACTGTCAAAGTACACGTCCATCATGTCCCTCCACAACACATGGGCCAGTCCAGGCAAAACACACACAGTAACAGGCATGGTGCATGCCATGGACATTTCCATGCATGTCCAATGGACTCTTGAAACATTCAATGATATGTAACTCACATGCATCATGGCTCATGCCCATCACATGCACACACATCACCTCAGTCACATCCATCTGGCCCCAAACACACCAAACACAGCGGATACAAGGGTAATATTGCTGCTTTACTGAATCTCTGCATTGTCACACACATGTGTCATGCATCCATGGCATGCACAAGTCACAGACACGCAGGTCAGGCACACAGACATGGCTACCATATATGTACCTGGCATCAGCACCCATCCCTCACCCCCACCCATGTTCAGGTACAGAGACTGGCATGCTCTCATGTTCATAATCTGATTAGGGCTCCCCATGCGGCATTTCAACACATGCAACAACCATGTGCATCACACATCACTGGTCGCACATGCATTACCATGATGTCCCTGCACACATACATGCATACATGGGCTATGGCACACATACAGGCAAGTATCATAGAACCAGCACACCGCAACATGCCCTGTCACACACAGTAATGCATGGACACTTACCGCTCAACTCCAGACGGGCCTCCCTCTCAAGGATCTGGGCGTGGAGCGCTGGGCGTACGCGTTCCAGGACCCTCATCTGGATGGTACTCATGCGGCCCCGGCCCCCCTCCACGAGGCGCCGGGCCTTCACAAGGGTCCTGGACCTCAAGTCCTCCCAGCGCTTCTTGATCTTCAGGACGTCGCGGGTTGTCACCCGCTCCGCGTTGATGGCAACCACACAGTCGGCCCAGATCCTCTGCCGTCCTTCCTTGCTGGCGCGGGACGATCCAAAGAGGGCATCATACTGCCCCAGGACATGCTCCACCAGGACACCAACTTCGGTGACAGTGAAGCTGGTGCCCCTCTGCCCCTCTGGCCTGGGGTTTCCACTGGTGCCAGATGTGGAAGTGCCCGACATGGCAACCCCAGAGGCAGGTGTGGGTGGGCAACTGGGTCCTGGGGCTGGGCTGTGGAGCGATGTAATACCAGTCGGGAGTCTTCAGTTCCAGCAGGGGTGGACACAGCAACTGGACCCCTGCAGATGGCTGATGTGCAGGCACCAAATGGCAGGGCACGGTGGCAGCAGGCAGGCAGGCAGGCAGGCAGCAGCAGATGGCACGTGGGAGGCTGCTCGGGGCACTGGGGGGCAGTAACTCGGCCTTCTGGGCAGGAGCGTGGGCTTCCGTGTGTTTTCGCGTGGCCAGCTTGATACGGAGTGATTTGGCACGTGAAAATCCTGCACGTCAGCGTGAAATCCGAGGAAAGGCCCTTAGCGCGTAAGCGCGTCAGCACGCATACGCGATTCTATTGGACCAGAGTCCCTCAGCGCGTAAGCGCGTCTGTGACGTGACCCGCACGGGTGTTCCCCACTCAGGACGTGATGACGGGGCACACGTGGAGATACTGCACGTCAGAGTGTCATCGCGTGTAATTGGACAAAAGTGCGCGTACACGCGATTGGCCTATGTACGTGTATTTAATGGGTGCGCGGCCACTTACACACGCAAGTACGTCAGCGAACCGGTATCCCGTGGTGCGTGTGAATTTCCACACGCTATTGGACTGGCAACAGGATTCCAGGGCTGCGCGGGTCACACGCTGTATCCCGTGGTGCGTGTGAATTTCCACACGCTATTGGACTGGCAACAGGATTCCAGGGCTGCGCGGGTCACACGCTGTATCCCGTGGTGCGTGTGAATTTCCACACGCTATTGGACTGGCAACAGGATTCCAGGGCTGCGCGGGTCACACGCTCGCCTAGAACACGCGCTAAGCATAAATCGCGGACTTTAACAATAACAAGCTCAGACGCCAGGATGAACATACCGTTCCTAGCAGCAGTGGCAGTGGGCTACCAAAGGAGGAGGAGGATAGTCAGGGCCAGAATATTCACACCCAGAACCAGCCTTTTCGGGATGCCTGATGACCAGGTGTATGGGAGGTACAGGTTTCCACCACACATCATACTGGACCTGGTGACTGAGTGGGAGGATGACCTCACATCACCCACCCTGTGCTCCCAAGCACTCAGCCCCCTGGAGAAGGTCCTCAATGTACTGCACTTCTTAGCCACTGGATCATTTCAGCGGACAAGTGCCATAGTGGGTGGGGTGTCACAGGCCACCCAGTCACGCTGCCTACACCAGGTCTTGAACATCATGACTGCACGCCCATCAGTCCGCAGGCACATATACCTGCCCAGAACACCTGCAGAAAGGCATGCTGCCGCCCTGGATTTTTACGCAGTGGCACGATTCCCCAAAGTGCTAGGTGCCATCGACTGCACCCATGTGGCTCTACGTCCCCCCAGGGCATCTGAGCACATCTATAGGAACCGCAAGCACTGGCATTCCATCAACGTGCAGGTAGCATGTAATGCCAAGGGAATCATCACCTCAGTATATGCCAACTATCCCGGCTCCACCCACGACAGCTTCATTTACCGAATGTCCACCCTAAGCCGGGACCTAGAAGCTGGGCGGCATGGCGATACATGGCTGCTTGGTGAGTATGTATGCCACTGCACATGCATGCATGTTGGATACTGAGCAAGGTCACAACCTCACCAATGATACCAATCCCCACCTCCACAGGGGACAGTGCCTACCCTCTCAGCCCCCACATGATGACGCCAATTCGGAACCCCACCACGCCACCCCAGGTAAGATTTAACACAGCCCACATCACAACCAGGGGCATAGTGGAGCGCACATTCGGAGTGCTGAAGTCACGCTTTCGCTCCCTTGACCGTTCTGGCGGGCAGCTGTTATACGCTCCCCCAGTAGTGTGCAGGATCATAGTGGCAGCATGTGTCCTGCACAACGTTGCAACACGCCGGGGCCTGGCCGTGGACATGGTGGTGGCCCCACATCCCCAACCACATGCACAGCCGCTGCGCATGGGAGGGGAAAGGGCACGGGGGGAGGCAGCCCGTACACAGCTAGTGGCTAATTACTTCACATAGAAATCACACCCCTGTGGAGTGCACACTGCCCTGGCACATTCCATCTGACAATCAATGATGACTCAACCTGACACTGATCCTGAATGTGTGGAGAATGAACCGGGAATTCCATGTCAGCCTGAGATTGTTCACCTGGAAGTGTCACAATGTGTGCATCCCTACCCACACAGACACCACCAATGCAGTTTTGTGAAGTTACACATTGAAGCAGCTAAAATGAATACCCACTTGCAAAATGCAACAAGAGGACAGTGCCATGTCAGCCAACCCAACCCCAGCACTGCCACACGACACACCGTGCCATGACATGCTAATTGCAGGTAAACAAAGTAATCCACACAACATGACATCACTCTCACTATGTACAGTGGCACTATTAGAAACCTGCAACACCTGAAATGCTCACAGCAATGCCGGACCAACAACATACTTGAGCACGTAGTACCATTAACATGACATCAAAAATGTAACATATTAGTAGTCTCACCACCTGGAAATGCCTGCACTCCCACCACTACCAACTGTGCAGTGTTGGCGCCATGTAGAGTTGTAGGTGCACTGCTGCCAACATGGTCCCCATCGCCAGACTAGAGGTCCTTGTGTGGACTTGAGGAAGGGACCTGCAAATTGGGAGGTAGACACAGAAGAAGAGTTACACATCAATGCAACATGCAGTGTACAACACAACAGCAATATGCACTAGGAATGTATACACAGTATTGACTACAGACTGGCCACACAGTTAATGGGAGTCCAACGTCACTGTGTAATTCACTGTCACTTGGGCACACCCTTTGCAAGCCCATGGAAACGGGAAGCAGGAGGGGTGTGTGTGACTCAAACCCAAGCATCTGAACCAAATACATTACAAGCCTGCATGTGCCCAGCCACAATGCAGCGTATGCCCACAGGAACCACGGGAGCCAACAGATCGGAGCCAACAGATCGGAGCCAACAGATCGGAGCCAACAGATCGGAGCCAACAGATCGGAGCCAACAGATCGGAGCCAACAGATCGGAGCCAACAGATCGGAGCCAACAGATCGGAGCCAACAGATCCTCCCAAAAAAATTGGGAATAAAAGAAATCAAAATAAAAATGAAAATGAGAAAAAATCAAAAATGGCCATTGATGGGCCCGGGGGGGTTGGGGAGGCCACCCAGGAGGTCCGAGGACAGGATGCACACCAGAACCCACCTGCGTGGATCCTGGGAAAATAAAACACCTCCATGGGCTCATGGCCCACACGGCTACCCTATTGTGGGAGTGTCACTGCTGTCGCTATTATCACCCTGTGCAGCTGCATCCGGAGGTGGTTGCACTATGGGAGGCAGCCCACGCAAGGCCCTAGTCTGCTCCTCCATGGCTGCAAGCATGCGGGTGTGGTAGGTCTGGTTCTGGAGGATGAGTGTGCGGAGGTCCCCATGCAACAACTCACGGGATGCCCGGACCTCCGCCCTCGTTGCCTGCATCTCAGCTGAGAGCGTACGGGTGAGACGCTCCAGCTGCTGTTCTGTCCTTTGGTGTGTGGAAGCCTCAAGCTCAACAAGAGTCGTCCTGAGGTGTAGGAGCTCCTGCCTCAGGGCTTCCCTGTGGCCCTGGGACTCAATGGAGATGGCCTCCTGCAGAGTCGCCAGTGCCGCCCGCCTGTCCCTGTTGGACCCCAACATGTCCTCCCTGTGTGACTGGCAGATGGAGTCAGTTGCCTGCTCTAGTCGCTCCATCAGCCTTTCTGGGGGGACAATGGAAGTGGCCACCCTATCCATGGCCTGAGCCATCATCTCGGATGATGCAGCCTGTTGGGTAGCCATACCGTAAATGGATTGCTCCCATGCGGTATTGCCAGGTGGCGTACGGCCACCACGTCGGCGGGCACCACACCTGTCTGGGGCAAGGCGAACTGCGCCTTGCTGTGCCGGCACTGCCTGAGGCTGCAGGACTGCATTCCCCCTCTGATCTGCTGGCCCAGGAACAGGATCAGATGTCGTGGAGTGTGACCCTGCATCCGTAACCACCAAAGGCGTAGCTGCCAACACTGACATCCCCATGGAGGGTACTGACCCTGGTGCAGGTGGGTGAGACAGAACAGAATCCCTCCCTGGAACACTCACCAGCGACGGCACGTAGGTCTCATCCGAATCAACACCTGAGTACAGCTCGGGGGAGGTGCAGCCAGAGACACCCCTTGAGAGCACGACCTGCAGCACTTGTGGGTTCTCCCCCACCACCACACCACGTCCCTCACTGGTGGTTGGTCGGCCCTGGGACACCTCCTGGGTCTGCACCATCTCCACAACCCCAGCAGTATCAGGTGCGTCTTCCCCTGCAAAGACATGAAAACAAAGTAATGGAAACAGGCATTAGCACCATGGCACACATTGAGGGCTGAGAAGCAAGAGAACCAGTACTTGATTGACATGTCCCACATGACTAAAACCCTCCCATGCATGCACCCTCACTGCGTATGAAGTGCAGGCAAACGGCACACACTGATGACACCAAGATGGAAGATGAACAAATTTTCTGCATGCTGCCTGGCAGTGGCATCACACATTGGCCTGTGATTGGCAGGTGAAACACACATGCCATCACACAGATGGCATGTACCATTGCTATTGAGTGAAGATGGAGAGGAGGGCAGCACCTATTCATTCAGTCCAGTTCCCGCATGTAATAGCTTTTCTGATTCTGACAGGTCAGATTTTTCACCTGGAGCTGCCAGTCTGTAATGGTCAAATTGCACAGGGACATGTGTGTACAAAAGATATCCAGGTAACAAAGTCACTCCCCTTTACCATACCCATGTCAGACATGTGACTAGTGGACAGCGACATGCCTAGTGAAAGTGGTGGAATGCAAACAAACTGACTGAATGAACAGTGAAAAATAAGCAAATCTGTTGTGTCAAGGTGACACTTCAAGGGCAACTGGCGTGCAGTTGTGCTAGATGTCTACTGTTGGCAGAAGGGATACTGCTATGGCCAAATGCAGCTGCGCAGGAAGTATTGCATGAAGCACATGGCTGACCCATACGACTGAGGCGCACACACTCTCTCCTGGCACCCAAACAGAAGCCCTCACACACACACCATGCACATGTATGACACACACATGCATGTGCACTCACCGGACAATGCCTCGTAATCAGCCAGATCTCCCACGCCTTGGATCTGTTCCTCCGTGACGTAGGTCCCAGCGACTGACTCATGTGGAGTGAGTTCCATGTCTACTACTGGAGACCCACCTCCAGTCACTAGAGTTGCGGCATGACTTGAGGCCAGCTTACTCTTTGCCCTGCGCTTTAGGTCATTCCAGCGCTTATAGCAATCATTGGCTGTGCGCCTCACGATTCCAAGGGCACTTACGATGTCCGCAACGGTCTGCCAGTGTGCCTGGCGTTGTGCAGGTGTGGTCTTGGATCCTGCAACAATGACCATCTCGTTGTCATGTCCGGACACATACTCGACAAGTGCATTCAGTTCGTCATCCGTGGAGCTGGGCTTCCTGGACGGGCCGGACTGTGTAGCCGTGTCTGGGGCATCAGCCTGTGCCGGACGAGCACTCTTCCTCTTCCGCTTGGAAGGTGGTGGTGATCCTGAGTGTCCTGCGCCGCTCTGGACACTAGGGGCAGGAGCCCTGGTGGACTCTGTATCAGGAGTGTGGGATTGCACACTCAGCATGGGAGTTGGTGCAGGCATTGGCTCGAGTGTGATGGTGTCAGGGGGAATGTCAGCAGCATGGACTAGGACCGACACTGTCCTGGCTGGGTGTGTGAGGGCTGGGGTGGATGGAGCCGCAGCTGCCCCTGCAGCCACTCCGCCCTGCCTCCTTGGTGCAGTAGATGACCTTGCAGCCCCAGATCCACGTGGCATGATGGCATCAACGTGCACCAGCGCACGTGTCGTAGCCCTGCTGACCTGGAAGTCAGCCATGGAGTCAGCCAGGTCTGGTGCCACAATGGGCTGGTCCAACAAGGGCTGAGCATGGATGGTGTCAGCCACTTCAGCCTCAACGGGAGGGGGGGAGGGGGGGGGGGGGATGATGGGTGCCCTTGACTGGTCCTCCACACATGGGGGGTCAGGCTCACCCTGCAAGTTACGACCACGTCCCCTACCGGATCCACCACGGCCACCACTTGTGGCTCTTCCACCTTTGCCACCCTTACGGAATCCTCGCCTCCCAGCCATGGCACTGATGTTAATGTGCGTATGGGAGTGGCTGTAGACAATTGTCCTGGGCAATTGGGGGTCAAAGGGGTTGGGTACCAGATGGTAATTGTACCCTAGTGCTCTAGCACGGCTGATTGTAACCCCTGGGGAAAGATGACGGGTCACGCAACGCACAGGAGGCCCAAAAAAGGGAGATGACGTGCACGCAACCCCTCCTAGACCACGTGTGCAGAAAGAAAAACCTGCACTACGCTGTGGCACCCAGTAACACAAGAATGAACGTATGCGTGTCACACGCAGCCTAGAATGACCTCTGAAGGGGTAGGCAACACACGGGGCAAGCACAGAAGTTGGATACGTGCGTGACTCACCGTCTGCCAGGTAAAAGAGCGTGAAGAATGAGCGCGTTTGGCTGGCTAAACCCCCGCCAAAAGAAGATGTGTGCGCTGTCTGAGAAGACAGGACAACAGTAGAAGGGGACACTGTTTGAGGGAACAGGCCCAGGTAAACCAGTAAAAGAGAAAAAAGAGAAAAAGCTGTCAGAGGTAACAGGGAATACGAACTGGAAACGCCGTGAAGTAAATCGCGTGTGAAACGACAAGAAGTACAGATTTCACCCACTCGCTCTCCACGAAAAGCACGTACAAGGAAATGGTGTTCTACATGTACCTTATATACAGGCCCACACGTACAGCGTCACTTACGCGGCGTGTACGTTCACCAATCACACGCTTTGTCAGTCCTGCGTGTAGATCCATTTTCACCAATCACACGCTTTGTCACTTCTACGTGTACATCCATTTTCACCAATCACACGCTTTGACACTGGGACGTGTCACGCAACAATTTCCTGCACGTGCAGGTGACTATAGGCGCGCATATGCTGTTGACGGGTTTACGCGCTAAGGCCCTTTGCTGACGTGTGGGATTTCACTACCTATCAGGCTGTCCACGCGTTCACACACGAGAGACTACGCTCCTGGCCAGGAGGCGAAATTACTGCCCCCCAGAGCCCTGAGCACGCTCCCACCTGCCATCTGCTGCTGCCTGAATGCCTGCTGGCCACGTGCCCCACAGTGCTGGTGGGTGGGGGTGTTGGGAGACATGGGTGGGGGCCTGGTGGAGGGTGCCCCTGCACTGGTGGGGGTGGTGGGAGACATGGGTGGGGGCTTGGTGGAGAGTGCCCCTGGTGGCGGGGGGTGGTGGGAGACATGGGTGGGGGCCTGGTGGAGGCTGCCCCTGGTGGCGGGAGGGTGGGGGTGGTGGGAGACATGAGTGGGGGCCTGGTGGAGGCTGCCCCTGCACTGCTGGGGGGGTGGGGGTGCAGGGGGACATGAGCAGGTGTGCAGGGTAGTCCCCTGTTTTGTAGACTGCCTGCAGGGGCCGTGGAGGGTGTACAGGGAACACCTGTGAGGACCCACCCAGCCTAATCGCATGTGATGATTCCCACGCACCCCTGTAATACACGTACCCTGGCTAATCGCGTGTTAAACTTCCCGCGTACCCCTGTAATACACGTACCCTGGCCAATCGCGTGTTGAACTTCCCGCGTACCCCTGTAATACACGTACCCTGGCTAATCGCGTGTTGAACTTCCCGCGTACCCCTGTAATACACGTACCCTGGCCAATCGCGTGTTGAACTTCCCGCGTACCCCTGTAATACACGTACCCTGGCTAATCGCGTGTTGAACTTCCCGCGTACCCCTGTAATACACTTACCCTGGTCAATCGCGTGTTAAACTTCCAGCGTACCCCTGTAATACACGTACCCTGGCTAATCGCGTGTTGAACTTCCCGCGTACCCCTGTAATACACTTACCCTGGCTAATCGCGTGTTAAACTTCCCGCGTACCCCTGTAATACACGTACCCTGGCCAATCGCGTGTTGAACTTCCCGCGTACCCCTGTAATACACGTACCCTGGCTAATCGCGTGTTGAACTTCCCGCGTACCCCTGTAATACACTTACCCTGGTCAATCGCGTGTTAAACTTCCAGCGTACCCCTGTAATACACGTACCCTGGCTAATCGCGTGTTGAACTTCCCGCGTACCCCTGTAATACACTTACCCTGGCTAATCGCGTGTTAAACTTCCCGCGTACCCCTGTAATACACGTACCCTGGCCAATCGCGTGTTGAACTTCCCGCGTACCCCTGTAATACACGTACCCTGGCTAATCGCGTGTATGACTTCACGTGTACCCCTGATATGCACGTTTCCCGCTTTGCGTTCCTTGTTTGGCAGCCCTGTAACTGGTCCAGGGTTAGCGCAGCCCTTTGCGATGATTTAGCGATTTTGATGGCTTTTCCTTGCGCAAGGGCGTTCTTGGGGGCGTTACTGGCGCTGCTGCAGGGTCGCTGCGATACTCTGCGCCACGGCTGGTTTGGGAGCATGAAATCCATGAATACGCTGTGCGCGGAAATCGGTTTTAGCGCACGTGCCTGGCGCAGTCAATCGCACGCGGACACTCTGCGCCAGCCGCTTGCGACACTTTTCAGCGAAATTCTATGAATTACCCTGAAAGTGTTTTCACTGAATATATAATATTCATATAATGTCTTACCTAATATCTTTGTATGAGTCATCTTCTGTGTTCAATGACAGCAACATTCCTGAAACAGAATGAAATGTATTTTATAATAGAAATGAAAAGAAGAATGTTGATGTTTTTTTTCATACTGGTACTCAGTGAATACTGAAGGCATTCCTAGTACTTAACCAATAAAGATTATTTCCATTACTCATGATACAGAGGAAAACACTTCTCATTGGAGTGAGAAAAAAAAAACCTCACTTATGTATAATATCTAACAATAAATATATGTGTACACATTATATTATATTATATTATATCTCACATTCTACAAGTATCTCTATATGACAGTTGTAAGAATGTTAACAGTTATGTAAATAAACATTATGTCTAAAGAAAGATTAAAAGAATAATACGTTCAAAGAGATGGAGTATCTGTAGTGTACTATAGATAAAATAAACGCTGGATGGTTACCCCAACTGCACTAATCATTTAGATAACTACGAACTTGGTTTTGCATCAGCAAATTCTAAATAGAATTGCCCACAAGGTCAATAGTGTGTGCACCTGTACAGGCATGTCAGTACATTGTTTTTCAAAAAAGAAATTGAAATAATAATATAAATAAAATAAGTATAGACAATCAAGCTGTGTTTCAATTCTGTACAAACATTATTTGATATTAAATGATCTCAAATGTACAGAGTAATTTATGCAACCTTAACCAGAAAACCAAGACATATAAGCTAACTATGTCTTCCGTTTTACAAATAAATGCAAATAATTGGTAGACAATAAAAACATGTGCATGTGTGTGTAAATGTATTCAAACTTACTACAAGCTACACTAAGAATCTAACAAATGTCATTTTCATACTTCTTGCGAAATCTTTGTGCATCCTTGGTTTGGACTCATACACACATAAGAAGTTAATAATGAGATTTCATAATCTACACTTCGGGGGTCATTACGACACAGGTGGTAAGTACACCAACTTTACCACCATGGTGTAAACTACGTTTACACCATGGTGGATGGTGGATTTACCGCTCCATTCCAAGGTGAGTGGGGCGGTAAATCCCCATTTCCCATTTACCCATTCCCCATTCCCATTTTTGCCCCATAGGGCATAATGGGGGTGGGGAAGGCGCTAATTACGGCACCGTAAATTACAGTGCCGTAATTAGCACCAAGGCGGTTTGTGCCATGGATTTAAACGGCTGCTAAATGCAGCCGTTAAAATTGGAATCAGGCGTTAAGGGTTAACGACGGCGTTAACCCTTAACGCCTGAGTTGTTCATCTTTGAAATTTAAAAAAAATGGAATTATTTAAAACATCTATTTGCACAGATAGTTTTATGCAGTCTGGAATAATGTTTTAATGAAATTAAAGTTCATTTTAAAATATAATAATAATCTCTATATTGTCATTAGAATAATTCTTTTCAAATTGTTGTGCATCCTTTTTTGGACACCTACACACATAAGAAGCTAATGACAATGTTCTGTTAACTACTGTAAAAAAAGACAGTGACATGACTGACACATTGCAGGACTTTCCTGAAAACTTCCACACCATAACTAGAAGATCTTTAAACATTGAACAAACTAACACTTAAACTAGGCTATTTTCATTTTTGTTTGAATTGGAATACTTCTTGAAAACTTTGTGCGGGTCCTTATTTTGGCCACCTAGACACATAACAAGTAACACACAATATATCTAAGTCATTCCCTAAAACTCCTATTAGTAGTTAGATGACATTTATTTACTTTGTTTTGCATCTACATCCTACCGTTTACTTGTTTAAGATATAAACAGTTATGAACTTCTACACTCCCTAACACTCAAAATAATGTACATGGAGCCACTAATGTAACCTAGTACTTTTAGGGAACACATATATATATATATATATATATAATAAAATATACACTGCTTTACACAATAAAACAGAAGTAGAATATTGCAGAATGTTGGTTTTTCTTCTAATGTATGTAATGTTGAGGATCTTATATGTTAATCTATTTCATAGTCATTTATAATACATCCTAGTAACAATCTATCTTCCACTTTACATAAAAGACTTATTAGCCTATTCTTCCATGTCAATGTTTCATTTTGTAGTTTAAATTCACAAAGAATATAAAACGTATTTTAAAACTTTGGCTCTAACAACATTAAGTAATCATTCCTCAAACCCCTTGGCAATCCAGCTTGGTGTGTGACTATAGTGTTATTGCAGACAAGCCAATCTATTTATGTATGCACCCAAATGTCCTTACTAATAGAAACTTGACTATTTACAAAATGCATTACTTACATGTTGATTGTCCTACCATCTACACTGTATCTTTAAAACATAATCAATACATACATATTAGAAAATAGATTTTGCTGTGTTGTTTGGCTTAGCGCTAAACAAAGCCAAACAACCGGCGTACCTCAATGGTTGGTTCACCCCTTAGCTATAAGCTCTTAGAATGACTAAAAGAAAGGCAGAATCACTCTGGAAAAAATCGCCCACAACAACAAACATAGTGCCTTCAGGTAATATAAACAACAAGTACTCCTTAACAAAGGCAAACTTTATAAAAACAGAATATCCAAAGCTAGATCCAACACTAAGGAACTGTTTTTAATCCTCAGAGAGCTAGAAACCCCCATCCCACCACCAGAAAGCTGTAACAAGGATGCAAATGGGTGTGAAAACATTCAAAACGCTCTCCAAAACAAAATCAGTTGCCTCCAATCTACAATCAAAGCTAAAAAGAACAGCCTTACCAAACTACACAAACCACCACTCCCACCGAGACCGCCACCAAACTCAAGGTGCTGCCCCAATTCGAATTCACGAAGGTAACCATCCCAGCAGTGCTGAAAATCATCCTAAGCCTTAAACCCTCAAAGGGCCAAGGTGACCCCTGCCCGCCCACAGTCATTAAAGATTGTGCACCCCAACTCACCCCCTTCCTCACCAGTCTTATTAATGCTTCATTCAAAAACAACTGCGGCCCTAAAAAACTATTTGGTACTACCCCTCCTAAAAAAGCCCACCCTCGACCCAAACATTCCCACAAACTACCGCCCAATAACAACAGTATTATTTCTCTTGAAAATTCTTGATGGAGTAACAAACTTGCAAATACAGAAATACCTGGAAGCTAGTAACATCGTGGGGCTACGACAGTACGGTTTCCGCCTGAGACATGGGAAGGAAACAGCACTACTGTGTATTTAAAAATCCAAATGGACAACCTGAGAGACAATGTGAAACTAGCTGTGCTTCTGCTCTTAGGCCTATCCGTTGCATTCTGTCTGGTGGACCACAATATCCTGTGTAAACACCTAACCTCAGCAGCAAACTTCTCCACAAATGCCACACATTGGATAACATCCTTCCTTTGCGACAGAACTATGAAAGTCTTCTCCCCCAAAGCGAAGCACCCCCCACCTTAGTCACATGTGGAGTATCATAAGGCTTGTGTGTGGCCCCCACTTTGTGCAATATTTCCACAAATCTGCTCTTTGACCGTCTTGATGACCTTGGTGTCACCTATATTAATCATGGAGATGACACCCAGATCCCAATCGCATTATCAGGGCACCACGACACCGACACAGCCGCCCTCAATGCCATATACCTCACCATCCAAGCATTGGTGGCGCAGCATGGGCTATGCTTAATTGATGACAAGACTAAGCTGCTTATTATAGGCTCTCAACTCAGAATCGCCAAGCGTATTGACCTCTTCAAGTCCTTCATCGTCGATGGTAACACCTTTAAGGTTAGAAACCAGGTAAAAACAGTAAGCTTCTACTTAGACTCCTCATTCAATCTACACAAACAAGTTAATGCCACTACTTCAGCCACCTCATACATATGTAAAATCAAAAGTGCTTGTAGAAAATTCCTCACACCGGACAGTAGTTTGAATCTAGCTAAAGCCTTAGTCCCTACCCGCCTCAACTACTGTAACGCCTTATATGCCGGGACTAATATCCAGAATATCCGTAAGCTACAGGTCCTCCAAAACAATGCCCTCAAAACCACTCTCAACCTCCCCACATCAGCATACATATCAGCCATTAGACATCAGGAACACTGGCTGCCAGTACACAAACGCATCATGTTCAAATAACTAACCTTAACTCACAAATGTCTCCACCAGATGGCCCCTGCCCTTCTGTCTGATAATATCACCTTGACACAACGTTCTAGACCAACCAGAGCAGCCTATCAGCACTGCCTGGCCACTCCTAGGTTCAAGCTCCAAAATGCAGGTGGTAGCAGCTTCCTCTCGAATGCAAGCAAATTCTCGAACTCGCTGCCGCTCCCACTCAGAGCTCAAGAATCATTCTAGAATTTCCAGAAACTCAAAACGCACCTCTTCACTCAAAGCTTACGTAACTAATTACCCCCACTAGCCCATCCAGCCATCACCTCCTCTTGCTCTTCCATAAATATTGCATTTACTGTATTCTACTGTGCATGCTTTATCTATCTGTAATTTAATTACCACGTGATATCTCTGTCGTATACATGCTCTGTGTAACAACTGTAACTTCTCCATTCTGTAAGAAAGCGCCCTCATGCCTTTGGGCTTGGCGTGCTATATAAGCCTAAAAAATAAATAAAGAAATAGATTGTAAATTACAACCACAGTCCCTGCATTGCATCTCATGGAAAACATTAGTTTGAAGATTAAAAACATTTACACTTTTCAGATCAGGGATAGAAACATATGGTTCCACTCGTAACTAATTCCTACATATCCTACATATCTATCTACACTAGCAGGTTCCTGCAGCTATAAATGGAAGACAGTCATTAAATATTCATGACCATCTTCCTGGGTATTTTTGGAAAATTGTTGATTTTCACTTGCCGTAGCTACTACATTTCAGATTGACATTGCTGATTGTGTACCCAGAAGTGCATCGTGAGTGTGCCGCTGTTGAGCTGTACTGGACTTCTTGCTGCCAAAGTACCCTGCTATCCTTAAGGAGAAGAGACTGTTTTGTGGAAACACTTCAGCTTTTGTCTTACAACGTTACACCTCTACTTCAAGTAATTACTTGTGTTTCTTACCCTGGACTCTTGTATTGGGACTTGAGCTCTTCCCTTACAGAATGCCAAATTCTCTTTTCTTTTTGCCTTCTGCCTTGTAGTTCCGCACACTGGCCCAGCCCACCTTTTCCCAGCTTTCCTACATCAGTGGTGTGCACGCGCGCACTGTGCGCGCGCCCGGAAGTGCACCGTACGTGTGCTGCTGTTTGGCCGTTTGGTTGTCCGGGGGCACTGGGTGCAGTACGTTTTATTGCATTTAACTTTTGTGATTGGTCCTTTGAAATGTCAAATAACACATAAGATGTGAATGTGTGATTCTGTTATATTTGCATAATCCATTGTGACTCTGGAGAGGAAATATTCTCGCACCTGCTTGTCGCTCATCTGATATTTTCCTTCAACGTTAATACAGCGCTGATAGTATTGCAGGTGTGTCAAGGCTTATGGCTGTGAGCAATGCATGGTCCACTCTTTAGCAGTGATCACGCTTTACAAGCATTGATTTATTGGTGCTGTAAAAGCCCTTGTCACCAGCTTTTCATTATGTTCCTGCAATACTTTTGTTCATCCTTTCTAGCATCTGCAGCTAATGTGCTAACAGTTAACCTGGAGGGGATAGATAATACGCTGTAAATTACGCATTGGTATGTACATACTGCTGTCTAATAGACAAATTATTGCAGTTTGTGAGGTTATAGACTATAGCGCATCTGCTTTGTTATATCTGGTACAATACAATCACAAGCGCATCTGATTTGTTTTGTCTTCCACTTTACTCACCAGGGGGCACTCACTTCCCTTCTTGTATATTTGCTTTCAGAAGTAGTTTTTGGTTATATTAAGTCAGGAATTGTGTTGGTCTTTAAATTACAAAGTCACTGACTATGGTTGGTAGTCTTAGAAGTGGGAGACTTAGTAAAACAATAGAGTGCAAACCATCTACCACGCCCCATTCCCAGGCTGCAGCCACTCCATTGAAATCTGACAACCTATTGAAGAAAGAAGGCTGTTCGCCTTCCCTTGGCCTGAACAATGTACTCCTAACCTCAGTAAAGACACCAAGCTCACCACGTATGAGACTATCCTCCATGAGGTAGCTTTTTCGCATATGCATGCTCAAGTGCATCTTCCCATGGTGGGTACCTTAGATTCACACTCTTTTTCTCTCCAAAAGGCCTTCGACATTGATACCTCACCTCCAACTAGCTTCTTAGGCATGCGTGAGAATTCATATACTTCCATCAGTGTTTCTGCTACTGACTGTCCAAACACTCCGCCATCAGACATATTCATTCTTGCTCCTGCAGCAATGGCTGAATTAGAAAAAATAGTGTATCTCTCACTAGGTCCCTCCTTGCCAGTCACGGCATCGACAGGTGGTGTGGACAATGTACTTGTCCAACATCATAAGACAGGCATGCTAGCTGACAAGGTGTTATCATCTCCAGACGCAGTTCATAATGCTCGTACTCTAGTGACGCCCTCTGGAAGCTCTCCAAACCTAAGTGCTCATAACCAAGAGTCCCTTGACTTCAACAAATCTGGGTTACCCAAACAAAGTCTAGCAAACCCAAATGATACCCAACCGACCCCTCCCATCATGAAATTGCGCTTATTGGATGACTTCCAGAATTTAGTATTCTCGTTTCCTGTTAGCTCTTAATGTCATGAATTAGAAAAGATTTACCTGTTCCTGCTTGTCCACTATCATACATCAATAGAGGTTTATGTTGGACATAAGAACATTCATGCTTGTCATGTTGTAAACCAAGTAAGAACCTATCTTTGATTTTATAATAAACTTCTTTTTGTGCTATATTAGATTTACTAACTATTTTATCATAATTTACATCTGCAACTTTAGTTTTTTCCATTGCACTTTCTACTTCTTCCATGGCAAGCTCAGCATCAGTTTGAATAACTGGCTAACCAAGCACATTTTGACTTGCACATGCAGAATCTTGTCTGCCCTCAGGAGTCTCTTTTGCCAATTCAGCTGCCAAAAGTTCTTCTTGACATAGTTATTTTCCCAGTAACTCCAAGTACTGCTCAAATTTTTGATATATAATTAAGCGTTTTTTTAACAAAAAATGAATGTTCAAAAGTTTCAAAACTTCCAAGCAAATCACTCTTTTCACGCCATGGGAACACCAACTTTTTCTTTGCAGTTTGGCAAGACAGTTTCATGTGTTTGATGAGACTTGCCTTCTCATGTCTCACTAGACAACCAGTACATCCATTTACTTTAAACCGTCCTCTGTCACTGTTTGTTTCAATATTTCAATATCAGAAGCATTCTGGTAGGTCATATAAACAAAGATCCTCTAATTCTAGAGATCAATTTGGATGACATGTATCAACCAAGTTGGTAATATCTGTACTGTCAGGTACTGTTTCAGCTAACTGCTGATTTTACTCAACCGCTTCAGTACCCGATTTCTAGTAGTAGCTGGGCCAAGCCAAAGTACAATAATGCTACATCCATTCAGAGGCAAACTAGTTAGCCGATCTGCCGCTTCATAGCTTCCCCACTCTATAGGTGATAATCTTCAGACCAAAACTTAGAGGTTTCTGACTAAGACTCTTCTCTGCTGATAAGTCTGCCCATACTTCAGCTGTATTGCTCTTTTCAGCGTTTGTCATATATGCTGTAACATAATGAGCAGCAGCTGTTGTATCATCAGCAATATTCTGTACATCAGTATTTGCATTCTAAAGCTGAGCAATGATAGGATTGTAATAATTAATGAATTGGAATTCCTTATCTCTTTTAAAATTATAGGTATTTCTCTGTGACTTACCAGTAACATGGTGTCAAACAGATAACATCAAACTATTCGCTCAAGCAACTAGTGTCACAGGACTTGGAAAGGCAAATCTGCACTCAGTGAAGTACTTATCTTTCCTTTTGTATTTTCACTGACAGTACTTACCACGTGAGTGCCTTTGAAATCTATATACCTTGTTCTGTAGATCAGCATTCACATGCTGAGCAGGAATGGAACAAGTAACATATTTTTCTATACAATCCATCAGACAGCCATCACGTTCTTTAAGAAACTGAGGAGCATCTTTAATCCACAGCTGCATTTGTATTTGTGGAGCCTCACATGCCTAGTCACTTTACTCCAAAAGAAATGTTCCACAGTTCCTAGTGGACCATTTTCTTTATTACATATAAAGTGTAACATGGCTAAAAATCTGTGATGAAAGAACTGCAATACACTTACAGGGTCCATGGAACACAATTCTGTTGTCAAGTTTTCTATGTCATCTTTCTGTGGATTACTTTCTCAAATCCACTCTGCAAGATCATCCCAAACATACTCAGCACAACTTAAAGTCACAAACCAAGTTAAAGGGCCCTAGTTTCTGATCATGCATCTAACCTCTGAGTGCCTCCTATAACAATTTTCATTGGTTCCTCTCATTGTGGCAAGAATATTTGTAAGTTTACCCTCCAAAAATTCATTTTTCTCTTTCACTTGGTGCAGCATCTCACATGCAGAAAGATCTTAAAATCTCATTCCGGTCTGAAGTGTATGGGCAACAGTATAACATAATGTTGAAAATTCACTTTCACCCAATAAGTGAAAAATATATTCAACATTGGTGCGGAATCTGGAATCTTCTGAATACATTTGTGTACAACAATATTCTGAAGAAGACATTGGAACCTTCCGATCATCCAACCTGATTCCAGTAGGAAAAAGCACAGGGAAACAACCAGCTTCCAATTTCTTTTCCCAGACACTGATTGGTGCACCTTTGGTAGCTTTCATGTGGTACAATTCTAAACTGTCGTCCATGACTTCATGAGTGTAGAGGATGAATAGTGTAATGTTCATACAAACTATTCCCTTCTGCAACATATAGACGTTGGAACTGACCTTCACCGCTTTTGTTTGTTGACTCAACATCAAGCAGAGACAAGCCTGGTACAGTTAGACTGCCTTTTTATAAATCATTGTTCTCCAATAGAAGCGTCAATGCATTTTTCAGCTTTCCGATATCTATAAGCTGTTGCCAAATGTTCTTATCTTTTGTGGCAACACCATTTACTTAAACAAACAAAGAATCTGCAATATCATGCTTCACTCCTAGAGTGTTCACATTTTTATGCTAATTGAGAGGAAAATACACAACCTTGCCTCTCACACCTTGCACTAATGATTTTTTGGCAGGTTTAGCATCTTTGTTTGAAATCTAACAATAACTTGGAAAGGCTGAACAGTTTGCCAAGCAAAAACTTCAAACATGTTTAATTTTTGAAGCACAACAGGCATATCAGGCACCACCAGGTCATTCAAGATACTTCTTGGAGGAATACTTTTTCGATTATAAAAACCAATGCAGTGCCTACAAACTTTAAGTGCCTCCCTTTTCTCAAATTGTTCTTTTACAAACAAATACAGATACATTTGTTCCCAAAAATCTTCTACTCTGTGTTTAATGTTCTCCTCACACTACACTAGTTGACCTTGAGACTTATAAAAAAGTGTTTCGACAAAATACGTAAACAATTTCAGGTCTTTCAGTAGAAGGCAACTCTAACATTGCAATACTTTTTTACACCGTTGAAAAATCAGATCCTTTGAAAGCGTAGGAACATCATTTCCACTTCCTATAAGTATTTCATCTCTATACACATAATCTTTTGAATGCATTATATTTATCATTTGCAGTGTAGAAACTAAGCTTTCGGCAGTTCCAGTCACAAGTGTTTGATTTAAAAGTGCAAGAGGCATACTTGGTGTTTTGCACTCATTGGGCCTCATTACGACTCAGGGGGTAAGGGTTTTACGGCGTCGTAAACAGCGCCGACCCTTACCGCCTGAGTACGAGGTCCCTTAGCGCCATGGCGGATTTAACACCTGCTTTTAGCAGGTGTTAAAATCCATGGTGCTAAGGGACCATGGAGTTAATTACGCCACCGTAATTTACGGTGGCGTAATTAACGCCTTCCCCACTCCCATTATGCCCTATGGGGCAAAAATGGGAATGGGGAAGGGTAAATGGGGATTGGGGACTTACCGCCCCGCCAAACTCGGAATGGGGCGGTAAGTCCGCCAACCACCATGGCGTAAACGTAGTTTACGCCATGGTGGTAAAGTCACGGCCCAGGCGGTAACTTACCGCCTGGGTCGTAATGAGGCCCATATAGTTTAACTAGAAGGTATCTCATTTTAGTATGATGTGCAGCCAGCATCAACATATGATGAAACTGACTATTACATCTACTTTTCTCTAGATAAGATACAGAGTGACCCAGAAGTCCTGTTTTTTCACAAACTTTCAGTCATCTAGTCTCTGTAGCATCTCGATCTGTCTTTGAACATTATTATTTTCTGAAAAACTTGCAAAAATCTCTTTAAGACTTTACAAGAAAACATATCAATATTGTAAAAATAATTGCATGTCCATACCTCACTTTGCTTTTTAGGTTTTATTCTAGACTGACCTAAACTTTCAATTTCTCTTTTGACAGGCCTTAGGATTTCTCCTTTTTAGAAATCACACCGTTGTGGACATCATAGCTAGGTCCACTCTCATAAATAGCAAGGTGAACATTCTTTCCTAGAATGTAACTCTCCTCGTTAAAAAATCTTTCTTTATGAGAAGTGTGTTTCCACGCTCCACCAAACACGCCACAAAAGTTGTCACATGTAAGTACATGAACTATTTCTATATTTGTATGGATTGCTGTAGTACATTCTTAAGTTTGTGCAATACAACAATGAACAATTTTCTTTTCATATGAAAAGTTTTTTTAATTATTAATTCTACTTTTTTATTTTCAAAAAAACACTTCACAACATATCTAGAGTTTGGATTCACACTTCTCCCAAAATGTGTAAAAACTCAAGAGTGGAACATTTAGCATCTTTGTTAACTCTGTTTAAATTTGGAGCACATTTCCTTTCTTTTCTTGTAAAAAATCTTTCTTTTTGTATTAACTACTAAAGATTTGATACATTTTTTCTTTGCTCACTTTCTCTTAAAATGTTCTGGGTTCCATCAATTTGTTCAGTTGGCACATCTCCTATCTGAAATGTAACATTTTCAAAAAATTTGTCAATAACAGCTTTCGATGTACTGTCAGCATTATTTATATGTATGGATTTGGAAACACTGTTTTTTAATACACTAGCAAAAGTACCCATTCTCTGAATGGGTTCTGTAGACAGACATGCTAACACTGTCATCAATTGTTGGAAATCTATGATCCTGTAGGTCACTGTTCTGATTCGCTTATCGCTTGATGTTCTTAGCGCCATGTAGGAAACTGCACTGAGAATGGGAGCGTGTGGCTGGCTGACATACCACGGAGCAGACTTTGGGGGATGTGAGAGTGGTGTGCTGCTGATTACTGTGTCCTTCTGTGCTCTCTCCCCACCTGTCACCTTACCCTGTCGTTGTGCAAGTCATTGCAGTGCATTGCGGTGCAAATATCTCAGAAACCGTGCATCCTAAAGCTTTGAAATGTGTTTTTTGATGTTGCATGGGGACCTTGAGTTTTGTTGTTCATGTCGGGACCACATTGATCTCTCCAGTTTCAAATGCAACCTGAAAACGTTCCTATTTAATTGAAAGTGAACTGTATGTACCATGCTGTACTTGCTCCTGGTTTCTCCCTCTTGATTGTATTGTTGTATATGTACTGTTGTATGTCTGTCTCAGCGCTCTCATGCCTCAGGGCTTATGTTTACAGCACTTTAGAAATAAAAATAAATACATAAATAAATTGATGTTTCGCCGATTTCAGGCAACCGTGTCATGTGTGAAGGTGCTGAAATCAGGGAAACGGGAGCAGTGTCCAAATATCATGTAGCCAATATTGTTTGGAGAGTCCTAACAGGTAATGATGCAAAATGTGCTGCAAATTGGTGAAACGGTGTGTAATTGTATAAAGAACAATGCTTTGCCAAGCCACACACCCACAAAAAATTTTTGGTTTTTGCTGAAATCTGGGGAAAGGGGTTGGGGTGTCCAAATGTCATGTAACCAGTCATGTATGGAGGGTCCTAACAGGCAACTATGCAAAATGTGTTGCAGATTGATGAAACACTGTGGAATTGTATAAGGAACAACTCTTCACCAAGCTACAACCCCACAAATAAATGTTAACTTTTATTAATATAGATTATATTGTAAAACATTACTTCTCTGCAATCAATCCTTTCTTCTAGCACATTCCTCATGCTTCTTCGTAGGCATTGTAAAGGAATGCTGTAAAGAAAACATATAATTACTATATACCCACCTAGTCTTGTAAAATAAAAATAAAACTGTTAAATGTGGGCTGCAATGCAATACTGAGACCCGTACTGTACCTGTTTCTTTTTAGATCATTCACACAGAAATATGATTTGGGCACTCTTTTACATAATCAGAGATTCCACTACTCAGACCATTCTAGTGGTGGCTATGTGTGAAGATTTAACTGCTAGGCCCATTGCTATATACATTATATGTGAAGGAAGTGTGCACAGCTGACATGCTCACAGAAACCATTCTAAATGATGAATGCTTTGACTTCTGAGGCTCATGCTTCTATAAAATTGATAGATGGGTACGTATTGCTGTGATAAAACCTACAGTAACCTGTGCTATCAAAGAAACTAATCTTCTAAAAAAAAGTCTATATTATCAGAAAAAAACATGGTACCTATTCTACAGAATTTGACCCGGCGAAATCAATCCATACTCCAACTGTTAAATGTGGGCTACATTGCACTGGTGACAACTCTACTGTACCTCTTTCTTTGGGAAAATTCATACAGAATAATTAATCAATGATTTCACTACTGAGAGCATTGTAATGGTGTTTATGTGTGCAGTATTTACTGCTAGACCCATTGCTTTATACATTATATATGATAGATGCCCTTGGGCCTAGCCCGCTTCATAAATCCCAAAATAAATAAATAAATAAAGAACTGTGCATAGCCGATGTGTTTACAGACACCATTCAAATTGATAGAAACTTGCTCTGCAGAGTCCAATTCAGTACCCGATATATTTGAGTACATATTCCCCAAATAAAACCTATGATAACTTCAGTACTTAAAAAATCAAATATTCTAAAAAAAAGTATGCATTATGAGAAGATTCCTTCACCACTTTACCTCCCAAACCTCTTTTCAATTTCAGGGAACATCTTAAAACACAGAGCACATCTTACTTAACTTAAAACTTAACCAAGAAAAATCAACCTACACACTCATCAATAGCAAGGGGAACATTCTTTCCTTCAATGTAACTCACCTCATTAACAAATCTTTCTGTATAAGAAGTGCGTTCCCACTGTATGGGAGACATGGTATCACAAGAATGACTCTGACACAATGGGTACAGTTTGTAAAATCTTTATTGAAATTGTTAGGGCTGGAGAAACTCCTACTTTGCATTATAACTAAGATGGGAGTAGTCTCGACCATCAAATAATAAATGACAAAGTCCTAGTGAAGTTCATCAAATCAAAATGTCCTATGCTAACAAAACCTAATGCCTGCCCTATCTCTTGTACAACAAGTGTAAAAAGGAGAAATGTATGCAAAAGGAAAAATCAGTGTTCAAAAGAATAGATTTGGTTGAACACGCTCTCCTCTGCATGTTAGACCTCATGGATTAAGGTGGTCCCTGTAGACAGGATGACACACTCTGGTTCGGCTTCCAACACACAAAAAGTTCCAAGACATGGATCGAGGCCAACCGGGCCTTCGACATTAAAGTCTCTTTCCTGACTTCCTAAATAATGTTACATCAAAAAGTTGACAAAGGTCCCCCTCTGTCGGGCTCAGACCTTTCACCACCTAGTTCAGTTAGGTCCCCCTCTGTCGGGCTCAGACCTCTCACAATAAAGTTCCACCAACTTGCAAGGTGGCTCCCTTCCCCAAGCTTATTATACTTTATGTCTCCTTCTGTAGGTCTAGGACCACTTTCGGACATAAAAGACTTTCAAATGTGCAGGGCTTTGTTCACAGACCACTGCAGGACTACTTCGATTCAAGGTTCACGGTTAGCTTTCACTCTCCTCTTTTCTAGGAGTCAATCTTGTTTTACTACACTTTTGCTGTTCCTTCGCTTCAAACAATATACCTTTCACAGAGACTTTTGAGTGGGCTATTTCCTTTCGCCGGACCACTCCATTACTTAGCATCACCGATTTTGCAGCTGTCTTCACTTCAAAGTTCATTCACAGGTCTGCCTTTCTTCACATCTCACAACACACGCGTGCAGCCTTCACTTGCGATATAATGTTGCTACTTCACCCTTAAACACACCCCAGTCTCTCTGGTTGCTTGCTAACTCACGGGCTGTGTGCGTTTTTTGCTTGGTTTGTGATTTCCAATTCACAAGCTAAGGTTAGTGCCGCAGGCTTGGCCTCACCTCCCCAACTTTGTCGTTCCCCTGTGAGGGTCACTGGCGTCCTTGAAAGACAATGCAGTATTCACCTGTGGAATTTGGCCTTCTCCACGTGTTTTCCACGGCCAGTCAGAGGCAACAACCTTCAGTAGGGAACCCTTGGGGGTTTCCAACCCTCTGCTCTCGTCCCTTGGTCCGTCGCTCAGCTCCAGTAGGTTTTCCTTCATCCCAGAAGCCCTGCTCAAACTCGTTTTTGGCCTTGCTCAGAGTGTGTCTTTGTGTTCTGCCTTTTATTCGTGTGAGGAGAGCTAATTGGTATCAGGTGTATGCACTTAAAGTCAAGTGCCTGATCCGATTAGTGGTACATGTCCAATACAATGTATGATGGTTAATGTTGTTACCCAGTGTTGGTGTAAAAAGGGAGGGGGGAAGTTGGGACCTCAGAGCATCCTAAAACATAGGATGGGTTGGATAAACAAACTAGGGGACAATACCACATCTCACCATCGGCCGCCTCACCCCCACTCCCTGAAGACCGCTCACCCTGGTGATCAACCCGCACTGGTCCACCCCTATGGTCTGGATCCAAAGGCAATGACCATACCCTGGCCACCTGAGAGAGAGGTCCACAGGGACTAGCAGGCGAGACAACCTCTGGTTTCTCAAATCACTCTCTGCCAAACACATCACAAAAGTTGTCACGGGTAATTAAGTACATGAACTGTTTATGCATTTCTTTGGAATGATGTAGTCACCTTAAGTAACTTCTTGAGTTTGTTCAATCCAAAAATGAACAATGTTCTTTTCATTTGAAAAGCTTTTTTAATTATAAATTCTACTTTTTTCTTTTCCAAAAAACACTTCACAACATATCTAGATTCTGGTTTCACACTTTTGTAAAAACTCAAGAGTGGTACATTTTGCTATATATATATATATATATATATATATATGTATATATGTATATATGTATATATATATATATATATATATATATATATATAGTTATTCCTCTGTTTAAAATTGGGGCACATTTCCTTTCTTTCCTTGTAAAAATATTTCTTTTTTTACTAACTACTAAAGGACTCAATACATTTTTTCTTCGATCACTCTCACTTAAAATATTCTGGGTTCCATTAATTTGCTCAGTTGGCACTTCTCCTATCTGAAATTGCACATTTTCAAAAGCATTATCAATAACAGCTATGGATGTTTTGTCAGCGCTATTTATACGTATGGATTTGGAAACACTGCTTTTTAAAATAGTAGCAAAAGTACCCGTTCACCGAATGGGTTCTATAGACAGATATGATAAAACTGTCATCAATTGTTGGAAATCTATGATCCTGTAGGTCGCTGTTCTGATTCACTTATCACTTGATGTGCTTTCCACCCTGAAGGAAACTGCACTGAGAATGGGCGCATGTGGCTGGCTGACATACAGCGGGGCAGATGTTGGTGGTAGGAGAGAGTTGGTGTGCTGCTGCATACTGGGTCCTTCTGTGCTCTCTCCCACCTGTCACCTCACCCTGTCATGGTGCAGTTCATTGTGGTACATTGCGTTGCAAATATCTCAGAAACTGTGCGTACTAGGGTCTTGAAACGTGCTTTGAGGCAACCATCTCATCTTCTTAAAAAAAGTCTATAATATGAGAAGGTTTCTTCATCACTGTACCTTACAAACCTCTTTTCAATTTCATGGAACAACTTAAAACACAGAGCACATCTTACTTAACTTGATCAACCAATATCAACCTATACTGCAACTATTAAATGTAGGCTACATTGCACTGGCAAGACCCATGGTGTACCTTTTTGGAGCGAAACCTCACACACAAAAACGTATTCGGAACTCATTTACCTAATCAGAGATTTCACTGCTGAGAGCATTCTGATGGTGTTTATGTGAGCAGATTTAACTGCTATGCCAATTGTTATATACGTTATATGTGAGAAAATTGTCCACAGCTCAGGTGCTTGGAGCAACCATACACCCCATACAAAGTGCACCTGTATTTTTGGGAAAATGCACACAGAAAAATAATGCAGTGACTCTTATATAATCAGAGATTTCACTACTGAGAGAATTCAAATGGTCTTTAACATGTGCACATTTAACTGCTAAGCCCATAGCTATATACATGATATGTGAGGCAACTGGATAGACCTAATTTGCTTACAAAAACCATTCTAAATAATGAATGCATCCACGTGTATCGTTCCTGCTTCTACAAACTGAATAGATGAGCAGTTACATTACACAAATACAGGCAACAAGACTCTTTTCCACTTGACAGAAATTTTTTATAGTAAGGGCAAAAGTGACTTCTTCAATGAGAGTGCTTTCATTTCTGCAGCTTACACTGAAAAAGCCTATATTAAGAGAAGGTTTCTTTTAACCACTATACCTCAAAAGGGTCTTTTCAATTTCAGGGCACATCTTAAAACACAGTGCACATCCTACATGATATAACCATGAAAAATCAACCTATACTGGAACTGTTAAATGGCGGCTACATTGCACTGCTTACACCCATAGTCTACCTGTTTTTTTAGGAAAATTCACACCGAAAAATGATTCACAGACTCTTTACGACCTTAACTTTCCTTGATTTCTTTGCCCAAGTATGGGTTACTTGGTCTAGACGCAGTTATCGGATCACGCAGTCTCCCATTACAGGTCACGCAACTGATAACCCTTGGCACTTTGTTAGACTATGTTCTCTTTGGACTTCCTTACCAACACAGGTTTTCTCCATGAACCTGTGCTGTTGGTCCACACTCAACTCAGTTTTCCTTGGCAGCCCCTCTGCTATGCCACAATGTGAATTTAACACAACTCTGTGGTGTTTGTTCCTTTCCAAAACCTTGCTTTCCCATTGTTCATTAGTACTTATCACTTGCTTTTGTGAAGGCATCATAAAGCAAGATACAGATAACAGATTTAGAATTCAAACAAACACTTTTATTAACATAAATGTCAGGTTGGAAAAAACCTAACTAGCCCTATGCTAAGGTTGGATTTCCCAACCTAAATGAAACAAAGGAAAGTCTGAGTCAAAGAGTTCAGTTTATGAATCTGTCTGAGTCCAAAACCTATACTTGCCCTCACAACTAATCTATACAAGCAACCAAAAGAAATAGTGTCCAACATAAAGTTCTGAGCTTCTTCCAGCTCGGAGCTTCCTTTCAGCTCCCTTCCCAAAGTCTAAGATAGTCCCAACAAAAAGTCTTAAAGTTACCTTTCTTAAGTTCAAGGTGACACAGTTTTAACCAATACCTCGGGGTTCCCTCCCCCAAGGTCCAAGGAATAGAGTTCCAAGCACAAAAACACCTTGAGGCTCTGTCCTCAGATCAGTGGATACTTCAGTTCTCAGGGTTCCCCTCCCCAAGACTCAGCTTCAGTATCCCAAAATTATAATTGATATTTTTTTAGGGTCTGTGCACCCTCTTTTATTTGTTGGTTTTCATGTATTGTAGTTTTCACACAATTTAGTATTCACTATGCATTTCTTTGGTTCTAGGTTAAACTTCCATTGATTTTAGTATGCATCATACAATGTTGTTTTTTTTCTTGAATTTAAAGTTTAGTTTAAATGTTAAAGCTCCAATGATGTCAAAGTTTCATTATTTTTTAGGAATCAACACATAGGGCCTCATTACGACCCAGGCGGTAAGTTACCGCCTGGGCCGTGACTTTACCACCATGGCGTAAACTATGTTTACGCCATGGTGGTAGGCAGACTTACCGCCCCATTTCAACTTTGGCGGGGCGGTAAATCCCCATTTTCCCATTTTCCCTTCCCCATTCCCATTTTGCCCCATAGGGCATAATGGGAGTGGGGAAGGCGTTAATTACGCCACCGTAAATTACGGTGGCGTAATTAACTCCATGGTCCCTTAGCGCCATGGATTTTAACACCTGCTAAAAGCAGGTGTTAAGTCCGCCATGGCGCTAAGGGACCTCGTACTCAGGCGGTAAGGGTCGGCGCTGTTAACGCCGCCGTAAAACCCTTACCGCCTGAGTTGTAATGAGGCCCATAGTTAGTTTTCACTTTGGAGTTGAACATATTGTGGTTTTAAAGTTTCATTTATTTCTGAATTCAAGATATAACAGTTCTGCTTATTGGTAGTGTTTTCATTCAGTTTGGTATTCAATAAAGGTGGGTTGCATTCATAATACACTTTTAAGTCAACCCATGGTTTTCATTCAGTTTGCTTCTTTAATTTTAGAGCCCAGCCCTCTTTTGAAAACGTGTTTTCTTCAACACGCAACCACTCCGATACAAAGTACTGTGGGTAATTCATTAGACAACAAAGGTTCATACCAGAGACCTTCGAAAAACGTGTTTCCTCAAACGCGCAAACACTCTGATACAAAGTATTCCATCAGAATAAAAAGGGTTCAAACGCTTGGGTACCGGGTTTCTTACTTGTTAGAAACTCACTGGTCGCTTTCACAGCTTTCCCCAGCAGCATGGGTGGTATGGCCTTCTGCTCGCAATGTCAGGGTCCAACTCCTGCCCCTCAGGCACTCCTGCGGCACACTCCTGCCACTGGGGAACGAGCACCTTGACCACAAGGAAAAGGGACGTCTCCACAAGTCTCACTTCACAATGTTTGGTTTATTCCGTAAAGCCCCTATTCCTGCGCCATGCTACAATAGAATCGCCTCTCTCTGCAGATCTCAGCCTCTCCGCTGGTTTTCAAAAAAATGTCCATGCTGCTTACACCAGCCCTTCTGCTGCTGCTCCTGTCTTTCTCTTTGCTCGTGGGCTCTTCTCCCTTTATACACTGCAGCCCCTTGACAGTCTGCTGGTATGGATGTCCAATCAGCCCTGCCTGACTACCATTAAAGGGACATGTCTGACCTTCACTGCTCTTAACAGGCATCTTCCTCGTCCCAGTACCGTAGTGGTAAAAGATTGTAGTCTTCATTGCTCTTAGTTGCCTCTTCTTCGTCACAGTACTGTCTAGTGTCAATTGTGGAGAATTTATACACTTCGGGGAGGGGTTGGGTTGGTTGTTGATAGGAAAAGGAGGATACAATGTCTCACCGAAGGGCTCTCCACTCCCAGTCCCCAAAGACCATCCACCTAGCTGACCCTCCCTCACTTCTCTGCCCCCAAGGTTGGGATCCAATGGAGATGGCCTTTTCCTGGCCACCTGCGCAGAGGATCCAAAGGGGCTAGAAGTCAGAATACCCTCAGGTTTCTCATACTTTCCACTTGCTTTATAAGTGCTCATTACTGGCTTTGACTTTGTTCATACTTTCACATTGTCCATCAATGATTATGACGGTTATGCTCACCTTGTCTCTGCGGGGGCGTAGAATCCGAGAGGGCTGAAGTGTTCCGTTTTCCAGCATGGTTGAGCCCCACTCCCTAGCTGGTTCGCTCAGATGCCCTTGTCTCTGCTTGAACTGGACTGGGGTCCACTTCCTGATGGAGAAACAGAATAAATATGAGGGACTGTCCGCTGCGTTAATTAATGCACATCACTTTCTTTTCACTCATGCAGTATTTTCATATACTTTTCATATCTTTTCTTTAGTTCGATATTCAATAATACTTGTTGCCTTTCAAAAGTACTTTGCAGCTTGTTTGGTATTCAAAACCCTTGTATTTAGTCTTCAAACTCAATTTCCATAAGTTTCTGTTTGATTTGCATTTCCATCTGTCCAATTCCAACCCCTCGAGCGCCCCGGTATGAGTGTTGCTTTTCTTTCACTCACCGGTGTGCGCCTGCTCCTCTGGGCATCTTCTTTCTCTTCTCCACCTTTCTCCTGCCACTCTTGTACATTTTGGGAGCTCTGGCGAGCAGAGCTCGCCATCCTTTGAACCGGTCTGTGGCAATCTGGAGTCTTCTGTGGATCCACAGCACAGGGGACTGCAGGTATCTTAACCCTTTCATGGCGCATTCAGGCCCGAGCATCTCTCTCACCGCTCTGCAACATACAGCATCCTTTTTGCTGACCCCTCTCCAGCTTAGTCCCGTCGGGTCACTGCATAATTCCCACCAGTCGGGTTGTTACCTCGCTCTTGCCAGTCGCTCATTTTATGCTCCTGTATACTCTTATTTGGTTGCAGGTGCAAGTATTTTGCCTGACCATAATTCAATCTATAAGTGGGACATTCCTGGCCATTGTAATAGTATTCCTCCATAGTCCTCTTGCTCGGCCCATTACCAAAGTGGTGTGAATGAATGGAAGTGTGCATAACTCCCAGTTGCCTCTTCCTCGTCCCAGTCTTACATGAATATGATTGTGCTACAGTTGGTGTGTGTGAAAGAGGAAAAGACTGACATTAACCTTTGAAGGCCGGGGGAGGGGAGGGTTCGTTCTGACAAGGGAAAGGGGGATACCATGCCTCACCTAAAGACATCCTCTCCCCACTCCCTGAGGTCCAACCACCCAGGTGAAAATCCCTCACATATCCATGCCCAGGGCCAGATCCATGAGTGATGGCCTTTCCCTGGCCACCTGAGAGGAAGATCCAGGGGGAGTAGATGGGAGGATGACCTCAGGTTCCTCACATTAAACTATCCTATAGAGGAAGAAATTAAAAAAGAAGTTGCTGCAGAGAAGCATCCAGAAGAAACTGCACAGCTATCAAGATCGTGTACGTTTATTATTTAAGCTTATCTAAAACATGACTAAGAAAAACATTTTAAATGACATATATAATTCAATAAATAGATATACTTTACCTAACTACTGTACAACCAACAAATATATTTTGAAGTCTATTATATCTTCAATTGTTTAAAAATATTTATAATATTTTCAAACAGATGAAGAAGTGATTCAAGTATCAAGAAGAATGAAACAAGAGGCACTTCAAGGAATTACTCACAAAACCAATCATGGACACCTTAAAAGAAATAAAAGAAGCATTGATTAATATTCAACGTGATGTACAATCCATGAAAAAGGACATAAACGGCTTAAGGAAAATCATGGACAGTAATAATGTGGATAATTGGGCTACTGAAGAAGGTATATCATGTGTATGAAATAAAAGAAAAAGAAATCCCACAACCACATTCCTCCTGAAATAAAGGTATTTTAAAAAAGAATGGTTGCATAGTTATTTAACTTTTTAATGATACACCTACATGTATTATTGATGAATAGAATGTTATTAAAGTGTTGAGAGTGACTGTGTAGAAAGACTACACTCAATGGGCCTCATTATGAGTGTGTCGGTCCAGAAACAAGGCTGCTAGTAAGCTTACCGGCACCATTGTTTCCGGACCGCCACGCGATGAGTTTGCCTGCCTGTGCCGTCGCGCCCGACAGGTCTGACCTTCCAGGTGCAGCGGCCCTGGTAGGCAGATTTTTCACGGAAACACTGGCACTGTTAGCAACCAGCGCTTCCATCTCCCCACTCCCACAGAGTTCTATGGGTCTCTATTGGAATGGGGAGTTACAAAATCCGGTGCCTGGCTTCCCACGCCGCCGGGACTTATAATGTCCCAGTGGCACTGGGAAGTCAGGCGCTGGATTCAGTGTTATGGGGTTACCGCCAACCTTGTAATGAGGCCCAATATATCTTAAAATTAAAAATGTACTAGATTACTGCCCACACAAATACGTACATATGTATATTTTGTAACATTTTTTTATAGCCGCGGCTATGAGCACAAGGCAGTCGGCATTGTACCTGCAGCTATCGACAGCGCGTCCCTTGTACAGGCAGCTAACCTGTAACGATACTATTGGTCAAAATGGAGGCGCGGTAATCGCAGCAACAACTGGGATGTGTTTAACCACGGCTTCCACAGAGGATAGTCATGGATATGATAAAATACATAAACTTGTGAACTTTTTTAACACACACTGTATTGAAATCAATTAAAGACTATTGAATGATTCATACAGTCATTTTTGTCTATTTTTATAACCGATAGGTTGGCCCTGAAAATGACTGTTTTGTGGAGAAGGAAAAAGGGACTGGGAAGGGAAAAACATTAGTATTCACACATTTAACAAATGGTAAAAAATAAGGAACATGTATTTTTCTTTGCATTTTATATTTTGTACATTTTTAAAGTTTTCTAAAAAAATCGAGCACTTAAAAAAATACATATATTCCTAGCATCAGCAATTGTCCTGGTGTCCTGAAATAGCCTTTCTGAAAGCATTTAGAGTGGCATCTCACACCTTTATTCAGTTGTGACATCTTTTACACATTACCATACTATCCTGTAGATCGGGTGCAGGAAGAATGGGATGAGGTTGGATGAGGTTGGTGTTGGTTGGTGGAAAATAAGTATCAATAGAATTGGAAGACTGTAACAGAGATGACATATACTTGTGTGCTGATTGTACACCATGCGCTTTCACTTCATGTTCCACATGAGCCTTCCTATAGGATTTGTCCGCTTCATTCCAATCTCAGACAAGGTGCTGGATCAACGTTGAGGTTCCCAAACTTTGCAATGGCTTATTTGAAGGCCCCCTCCGCAAAACCTTTCCACAAAAAACACACATCACTTCCTCAATCTCCTTCTTACTGTGTTGCTCCTTACCCGAAAATATTTCCAACTGTCAGCACAGCAGTACGGAAGGCAAGGGTACAATGCATAGGTAAGGTTTACATTTTTTATTTTAATTTAAAAACAATGTAAAACATTTTCAATTTTGTGGCATTTTTTGTTTTCTCGCTTTTCTTTTTTAACATTTTGCTCCCTTCCCAGACAATACCCTCATATCTGACAGAAGTGACAGCAATGATGATAACATCATATCAGTGTCAATACCATCACCACCCAGAAATAAGCTCTGTGCCATGAAAAAACCTCAGACAGATGGAGATTCTTTCTTATAAAGGAGCCACTTTCGCTGAAGAAGTTAGAGGAGGTGTAGTACACCTTTTGCAAAAAGCTTCTACAACAAGGACCATCAACCCTCACTTCACAGAGCTTGAACAGCTCTGTATTAATAAATGATCTGGTACGTGTCCATTTTGATGGCGTGGATGACAAGTATAGAAAAGCCTTTGAACACCACAATGTCAAAGTGCATGGGGCTCATACACTTTGTCGTACTTCCACGGGTGTATCTACATCTTTGGCACCTCATTCGTCATCACCTCCAGCTACCAATTCTTCTACAACTCCTTCAACTTCAGCTCCAGCCACCAACACTCGAAGCACAACTTCAAGAGGACCACAATACCCACCTGCTCTTATTTTACTGGCACTAAATCTTGCAAACTTTAAAATTCTTTGCAAAATATGCCACAATTGGGTTGTCTCGGGATGTGCCAAGTTAGCCCATCAGGAAATAAGTCTCTCCAAATATCATGTCCATTGCCATTGCTATTTTACTAACACAATAGGGGTACAGTAAAAATATAAAAACCTTAGCTATAATCAATGAACAGGCATATATAAACTGGGTGAGAATAAACAGGGGAGATTATGCTGGTTGCTTGTAGTAGAGAGGATGAGGTAGGTTAAGGAAACTTGGAGAACAAGAGACAATAGGGTGGGTTAAGTAAACTTGGAGAACATGGGATACAAAACAATCACACAGGTAGAAACACTAGTACATGGAAAAATAATTTTCATTTGTTTTGGCATTGTCTTTTTCATCTTGACATTTCTGTGGTTTTATATTTTCCTCCTCTGGTAGACATTTAAACTTGTCTGACAATTAGAGCAGCACTGATGATGATGTGGTGTTGGTGCCCAATCCATCCCACCCCAGAAAAAGCAACCAGCATCAAGACCACTGCAGACAGTTGGCGATACTTCTAAGTAAAAGAGCACTATTTAAAAAAAGAAATGGAGAAAGTCCAATGCACCATGTGCAAAAAGACACTGAAACATGGGTCTTCAAATGTTCCTTCTCAAAGCTTAGGAAGATCAGTGTTAATAAACTATCTATTGCAGCTCAACTGGGATGATGTGGATAATGAAACCCACATGAGCACCACAAAATAAAAATGCATGGTCCTAAATCATTACACCACAGATAATCAGCAGCTCATGCAGCAACCCCATCCACCAGTAGGACACCTCCAACAGTCAACCCTCAACTTATTTGACTTCTGCTTCAATTCCATCTCTTGCTATACTACCAGCATCCAATGTATCTGTTATGAACGTAATGAATGAACAGGAATATGTAAACTGGGTAAGGATACACAGGAGAGATTATACTGGATGGTTGCAGTACAAAGGATAGAATAGGTTAAGTAAACTTAGAGAACAACAAAGGATGGGGTAGGTTGAATAACTTGGAGAACATGGGATACAAAACAGTCACACAGGTAGAAACACTACCCATGACTAATTCAGAACACACAAGATTCCATATACGAGAATAAGGTAAATGGGTGGGGGCAGACTGGGTGCAGATAGATTTAATGGGTACACTTGCTTAAGAAGCAGTAGTGTGGGTGAGAATACACAGACCAAAAATACAGTGGGTGGGGCATCTAAAACTAGGGTAGGGTGGCTGAGGTTCAAAAACAGAGAAAGGAAGGATTGCATATAAAGAATGACAGCATATTGCACAACAGTACAAAGGATAATGATCCAATACATAGTTAAGGATACAGTGGGGGGGTTGTGTGTCTGAGCCAACTGACTGCATTGATCACAAAGTAGTATAGATTCCATATCTATCCTCACCAGATTAAGGGGGTAATTCATGGAATAAATGTGCGCCGAAATCAGTTGCGCAAGCAGGCGCTAGCGTGAAAAAGCCAGCGCACGCATGCGTATCGCATGCATGCGATTCATGGAAGGACCTTCGCATGTAATTTCAGGGATGTGTGCCAAATCTGCACATGGTGCACACCGGCGCACGCGTCATTTCCACATCCTGAAAGCACACAAAGTCAGCGCACACACCAAAAAGAGGGCAGAACATGGGGCAGAACATGCGGAATGGGGAACAACGCATGAAAAAGAAGGCGTAACTGGGGAAGTAATGCATGGAAATACACGGAATGCCCACATGCACGCGAACTACACGTATTCATGGAATCGAATAGGGGAAACCCACGCACGGCCAAAGACACACATAGGCCTAAACACGTCCGTCACACAAAGGCAGGCGGTAGCGTCCCTGCGCGTTATAAAAGTGTGCGCAAACAACAAACACGTATACACAGCCATGATGAATGTCCCATTCTGTGGCCCCCTCGGAGAAATGACGTGTCATGCAATGCTCAGGCATCCCAAAAGAAGCACAAAAAATAGATACGCAACCCCTGCATCCCACGTGCGTGTACAAAAACACACGCAGTACACTGTGGCAGCCAGGAACACACAAAATGCGTGTGTGATCAACATGCGGGCTAGTATGCCTGGAAAAAAGGGGTATGTGACCAACTGGGAAACCCGCAGTACAGAAAATAGCATGTGTGCGACTCACCATCTGCCTTGTGTGTAGACGAAGAACGCGTAGCCATCACCCACGCCAAAAGAAGAAGTACACACTGTATACGCTGTGAAATAATCACATGTGAACCCCAACATCTGAAAAACACACGCACTGCTTCCCACGAAAAGCACGTACAGAGCGATGGAAACCCACGTGGGACCTTCAACACATGCCAGGGAAACGCCCGCGCGCACGTTACATCACCTATGCGCTTACGTGCCAAGGGCCTTTCCTCGATTTACACGCTGACGTGCTGTTTTTTCACATGCCAAATCACCCCGTACCAAGCTGGCCACCAGACAACACACGGAAGACCACGCTCCTGCCCAGAAGGCCGAATTACTGCCCCTCAGAGCCCCGAGCAGCCTCCCACGAATCATCTGCTGCTGCTTGCCTGCCTGCTACCACCGTGCCCTGCCATTTGGTGCCTGCACATCTGCCATCTCCAGGGGTCCAGTTGCTGGGACCACACCTGCTGGAACAGAGAACTCCCAACTGGTATTCCATCGCTCCACTGCCCAGCCCCAGGACCCAGTTGCCCACCCACACCTGCCTTGGGGGTTGCCATGTCTGACACAACACCATCTGGCACCAGTGGCAACCCCCCAGCTGAGAGGCAGAGGGCTGCCAGCTTCACTTCCAATGAAGGTGGCATCTTGGTGGAGCAAGTCCTGGGGCATTATGATACCCTCTTCACACCATTGCACGCTGACAAGGAAGGACGGAGGAGGATCTGGACAGACATAGTGGGTGCCATCAACGTGGAGGGGGTGGCACCCCGCAACATCACACATGTCCAGAAGCGCTGGGAGGACTACAAGTCCAGGACCCTCAAGAAGGCCCGGCGCCTCTTAGACGCAGCAGATGCAGTGGGCCCGTACCCCTTTCGCGCTAGTGAAATCACGTGTAAAACTCCCTGCGCACCCCTCAGAATACAGGCATGCAGCCCATCCACCTTCCCCATGCCCCACAGGCAGCCCATCAGCCCAGTGCATGCCCCACAGGCAGCCCACACCACAGGGGGGACTTTTCCCCACGTGTTTTCGCTAGCATGAGAGGGGTACGTGTATTCTGAGGGGTGCGCAGGGAGTTTTACATGTGATTTCGCTAGCGCGAGAGGGGTACGTGTATTCTGAGTGGTGCACGGGGAGTTTTACACACGATTTCTCTAGCGCGAGAGGGGCACGTGTATTCTGAGGGGTGCATGGGGAGTTTTACACGCATTTTCGTGGTTGGGGGGCTGTATGCTGGTCCACTGGCCTTTGCACCATGTACTGGATTTGTGCGCTGTTCATGGTGCACAGGCGGGGTTGGGGGTGTAACTGGCACTGTTGCAGGGTCGCTGCGCCACTCTGCACCACGGCTGGTTATGGATGTTAGAATCCATGAATACGCTGTGCACTGAAATGGGTTTTGGCTCATGCAGCTGGCGCAGGCTGCCGCACGTGCACACTGTGCGCCAGCCGCGTGCTGATTTCTATGAATTACCCACTAAATGTCTACAGGAATTAACACATGTGCACACCTGGATACACTAGATAGGGGCATGCAGGATGTGGATATACTATAACTATATAGTAAAAAATCATACTATAATAATGCCACGCTAGGGTAACAATAAAGGTATAAAAACTGTAACTAAAATGAATAAACAGGGATATATAAACTGTGTGAGAATAAACAGAGGAAATTATACAGGGTAGTTGCAAGAGAGTAGATGTGGTAGGTTAAGTAAATTTGGGGAACAAGAGAGGATGGGGTAGATTAAGTAAACTTGGAGAACATGGGGGACAAAACAGTCACACTGGTAGAAACACTACCCTTCACCAATCAGGACACACCAGATTCCGTAGATGAGAAAATCCACCGCACCCAAAGGAAATAACTTTATTTTGATCATTGCAAACAATCCTTTTCAGTAAATAATGTTCCATCCCAAAGCTGTGGAACATCGTTACTGACAACCATCTGTTACAGGTGCACTAGGATGATGAATGTAGAAAAGCAATACCTCCTCCATCACCACCTCCATCCACTCTTATGTTTTGAATATAGGTTGGCCTTTCATGGGAGTTAACTGTACACCATTTCCAAAAAACAATCACATCTCGTGCAAGTCCACAGGAACGATGTGAATGATGACTACCGAAAACCACATCAGCATCATAAAATAAAAATGCATGGGCCACATGCATTACATTGCAACAATCAGCACCTCATCCAGCAAATCCATCCACCGGTGGGACAATTCCAACAAACAGTCAACCCTCAACTTCTGTACATGCTGCTTCAAATCTACCTCTTGCTAGACTACTGGCACCAAATCTATCTGTTAAGAAGGTAAAGTGGTGCATATGCCACAAATGAGTTGCCAAGACAGGCGCAACAACAGAAGATTGGCACAGATGTACAACAACATTTTACCTAATCCTCTTTTCCCGTGACAAGTTATTTGTTCTGTTTTTCTTCATCCACTCCAACATTTTGAATATGGGTTGACCTTTCACTGCAGCTAATTTAATGACTTCAGTAGCCAAAGAAAACTTGCAGTACTTTACATCCTATCAGCACCTGCCTACCATACAAACTATGAAAAACCAATCAGAAAATATATGCAAAAAAATACAACTTCCTTTCAACAGATACTAAAAAAAGCAGTGACAAGAAAGGACAAAAATAAAAAAGTGACTAAGATGAACTTGCAAAACACCATCAATTGTACTACCTCACATAAAACTGAAAACAGCTAGAGGTACTGCATAGTGAAAGTGCATTAATACGTACAGCAAATACAATCAAATAAACCTTCAAACTTACTAACATGCATACAAAAAACAAAATACCTGCATATAAATGCCATTGATTGAAAAATCTAATTTTATAGGTCCATGTTACTGAAAGATAAAAAATAAATTAATTATTAACTGACACTGAATCAGAGCACATGGAAATAAACGGCAAGGAATACCATATGATAGCAGTGGTTAATATAACTAACACACACAAGACTGCAAATAAACCTTTAAATATCAAAACATTTACTGACATTTACTTTCCCATCAGCCACACTCTAAGCAAGTGTACAAAGTAAGTTCTGCAATCAAAAGGACATAACTGCACACAATGGTGGCAGCTATACCTTCCAAAATCCAAAATCAAAAACATAAAAAGAGGACTATATCTAGTAGGCAAAATAGTAAGATGGCCGACACATTTTGACGGTAACCTATCACAGCCAAGTATAGAATGACAACAAAAACCAATTACAAACACTGAAACACACACATCATACATACCCTAATCTTAGAAATTCAAACCAGGAGTCATTTTCCTAGAAACAGAGAAAGACTGCAGATATCATGGCTGGTTTTAAAACTGTGTAGCTGATCGGAGACAGTTGGATGTTTTGGTTACTGGCTTTTTGTGACAAACTGAATATTAACATAGACCTAGATTTGAGTGATTTTACAATTTAATGATTTGGATTGAGGGGGATGCATTGGTGCCAATTATTTCCAAAATTGTTTAGTCTGAGAATTACAGTTCATTGTGAAGGCAATGATTTGGGTAATGTACGAGGTGTGTCCCTTACTTTAATGATGGAACTTTTTCCCCACACCATCTTTATCTTTTCCAATCTGACTCAGAGGCAAAAATGGGATGTACCACCCGTTTTAATGGTAAAATTGAAAAATCACAGAGAATTGTTAATAAGGTAGTTTCACCTTTCATGAGAGACCACAACCAATTAGAGATTTCAAACAACAACATACAGTTCTACATTACCAATTGAATACATCTAACCGATGAAGGAAATTGAATGTTCCTTCATAACATCAAATCATTGCTCCAAATGTGCTAAAATACCACACTCAGTGTACCCGAAAGCAGTCCTTTTAAGGATTACTTATCACATATAAATACAGAAATACAATGAAATAACATCTAAAAACGATTTCTTTCATAAACCATTTTGCATAGCCGTGGCTATCCTGGTCATCCCAGTGCAGCCGCAGGTGTGCAACATTTTATTTTAACCCACAGCTACGACAATGCCCCATGATGAAATCCATGTATGCGGGATTGACCAATCAGGGCACGTGTCATGGCATACAGGTGCACGTGGCATATAGCGGTGTCAACAAAGTCACCCAATACGGCTGCTCATTGCGTAGGTGAGGCTATAATTCACATAGACGCGGCTACAAAACTCAATGCCCTTTAGGCTTGATTTATAGCAGTGAATGATAATCAGCACCTCATACCAAAGATCTTCATGTAAATTATTGCGTTTAGTCCTTGCCAGTATATAGTTGTTCACTTTTACTACAAGTACTTTTAGCTAATTAGACCTTGTTTTCCCATGCTTATTTATCCACTTTTAACCTAACCCTCTTTCTCTTGTCTTGCAATTTGTTGTCTTTGTCAATTTTTTGTCTTATTTTCTTTTTTAAACATTTTCACTATGAAAAAAAACTTCAGCGACAAGGACCCTCACCTGTCGCTTCACAGAGCTTGGGCACCTCTTTATTAATAAATCATCTCATATGCGTTGTTTGGGATGATGAGTATAGAAAACCCATGACCACCACAAGGTGAAAATGCATTGCGGCTCGTCCACTTCATTGTCGTACTTCTACATCTGTATCTACATCTTTGGCACCTCCTTTGTCCTCACCTGCAGCTACCTCTTCTTCTACAACTCCTTCAACTTCAACTTCAGCCATCATCTCTCAAGTCACAACTTCTTCAAGTGAACCACAATGTCCACCTGCTCTTATTTTACTGGCACCCGATCTTGCAGAATTTAAAATTCTTTGCAAAATATGCCACAATATGGTTGTCCCAGGAGGTGTCACACTAGCCCATTGGTAAATGAGTCTCTCCCAGCATCAGGTGCATTGCCATCGCTAGTTTCTTTTTTAATTTGGAAATCCCCCCCTTTTTTTCTAAAAACAAACAACAAAAAATATAAAATAAAACAAAAACACAAAACAATACATGCTCCCTTAACGTTTAATCCCTTTGTTATATGTTTCATCCTTAATGTTGCTCCTCCTTTCTCTCTGCCAAAAACACCCTTTTTATGGCCACCCTCTAAGTTGCAAAAATAGATAAAATAAAACACAAACTGCACTAAAAGAGCACAGCGTCTTTGATATATTTTATGCAGTTTGTGTTATTGAAATGCATATTGACATACCTATATGTAAAGTGAAGGAGAATAAACAGGTAGGAGTATGGTCAATATCTTAAGTAGAGAGGCTGCAAGTATGTTCAGTGTCTGTAGAAAAGGTAAGATACACTAATATCCTTCTATCTGCAAAAAAGAAAACATAATTAGTTAGAGAACACACACACTTTATGAAACACAATTAAATAGTCAATTTTGTTTTACTATCACATCTTGTATGTAGTGCATCACTTGCATTATATAAGATACACAATTTGAGCATACAACACTGTTGTTCTCTTCACACATAGTAATCATTGGGTGGATTTAAAAAAAACATCCACAGTCTCACATTTAAGTATGTATAAGACCAGCAGAAATTAAGAGGTGGTGTGGGAGTCCTCTGCTTTATCTCCATGAATGAAGCACTGTACTTAAAAGACTGCTGATGATAAAATAAGGTAGACTAAGGGCCTCATTACACGGTAGGCAGTAAGGGTTTCCCGGTACCGGTAAGGGCACCAGTACCGGTAAACCCTTATCGCCTTACTACGTGGTCCCTTTGCGGGACCCGACCTTAACGGCTGGTTTTACCAGCCGTTAAGGAACGGGCCCGCAAAGGGACCTTGGTGCTTATTACGGTACCGCAATTTGCGGTACCGTAATTACCTCCTTCCCCATTCCCATTGAGCCCTATGGGGGCAAAAATGGGAATGGGGAAGTACCTTGGTGAATGGGGACTTACCGCCCCCGCTCACCTTGGAGTAGGGCGGTAATTCCGCCATCCACCAAGGTGAACACGGTAAAATGCTGGCGGCAACCATGGCGCTAATAGCACCATGGTTACCGCCTACCGTGTAATGAGGCCCTAAATCGGGTTATATAGGGTGTGGATATCTTATAACTATAATCAAGCACATGAAAGAGGTACAGTAAAGTTATAAAAACTATCACTAAAATGAATGAACAGCGATTTATAACTGGGTGAGGATAAATAGGGGAGATTACACTGAGTGGTAGCAGAAGAGAACTACAGAGGATGAGGTAGGTTAAATAACTTGGAGAACATGGCATACAAAACAGTCACAGATGCCGATGTTATAAGGAGCATTGGGTTGTTTGGGAAAAAACAGGTAGATTTGAGACAGGCATGGCGTCAAGAGATGACAAAAGTCTGTCTGTATCAAAACTTATGCCTGCCCTCACATCTAATATAGAAATGGCGTATAGGGATGGTCTAACTGATATATTGTCCAATGTTAAGTCTGTGGCAGTCTCTAGCCCCATTCACAGGTTCAGGATACAGTTTCAACCACAAGGTACTTAGGGTTCTCTTTCCCAAGCTTAAGCACTGTTTCACTAAAACAACAATGTTCCAGAGGAGCTCAGGGGTTCTCTTCCCAAAGCTTCAAAGAGGGCTGTCCAAAACAAGAAGGGTTCAAAGGAGTTCAGGGGTTCCCTTACCCAAGGTTCAAATACTGATATTGAAAACACCAATGTTCAGTTTTAGCGTATTTCAAAGTTGCTTTCACTTAAATATTGGTTGTCAAAACACCAATGTTCAGCTTTGGTGTATTTCAAAGTTGCTTTCACACTTCTCCTTATTGGGGTGTCCTGGTCTAGGTGCAGTTAATAGGCCACACAGGCCAGCCATTAAAGGTCACGCAACCAGTGGCCCTTTTCCTTTTTTTTTTTAAATACTTAGCGAATTACAGAGTTTCACCAATTTTTAGATTCAAGGTGTGCCTTTCTTTATGCTCCTTTGGTTCTCATTTTTATAACGTGCTTGCTTGATTTTCAACTGCAGTTTTATTTGACCTGATCAGGATTTTGCTCGCATTTCACTGGCTCCCCTAGGTGACTTGTTCATCACTTTCAGTGTAGTTCACTTTGACACACTGTTTCTGCAAGTTCCACTTCTATTATTACATTTGCTTTGATCCGTTCCTTCACTCAGAGACCTTCGAGAAGGTGCTGACTGCACGCAACCTCTCTGCTGCAATGTAATTCTTTCACTTTCATACGCGCATCGGGTTTACTTGCATTCTCTTGAAACTCACCGGCTGCAATGTAACCCTCTTCGGCTTCTTTGACGAGATGCTTTCTGGGATTTGAGGTCAGGGGCTCATACACCGCTGGATGGCTGCTGCAACTCAGGGGAACAAGCAGTTATTGGCCACAGTAAAACGGACTAGCATCTTCCATGGTACCCTTCTCTCGACTTCTTTGGCCTCTTGGAGACACAAATCCCTCACCACACAATGACAGCTTCTCTCCCTCAGCTGTCCTTCAGTGTCCTGGGGTCCTGTTCTCCTCTCACTTCCCGCTGGCTGAGATGGCTCTCCTGTTGCTCTCTTGCTCTCTCCAACTCCCTCCAACTCTCTGACTGTCTGTGGACCTGTTGTACACCCGTTAGTCTCTAACAGGCTGCAGGTGAGAAGTCCCAGGATCACTTGCCTGACCCCAATTAGTTCAATTAGCAGGACATTCCTGACCTTTAGTTCTATAGCCTTGAGGCTCCCGCTTCTTCATAACAGTGCTATAGTGGTATTTCCTATGGGTAATCTTCATTACTTTTGGGATTCGTTTCTTCTTACTTGGTCTGACTTCAAGTTGAAAGGGAGGGTCTGCTTAACAATATCCTACAAAAGCTTAGGGAGAGAAAGGTAAATCACTATTAGGAAATGGGGAATACCATATCTCACCCTCTGGCACCCTCTCCCCAATCCCCAATGACCCTCTGCCCAGGTGATCCTCCCTCGCTAGTCCACTCCCAGGGTCGGGATCCAAAAGCGATGGCCCATCGCTGGCCACCTCAACAGAATATCCCTGGAGAGTAGAAGTGCCTTCAGATTTCTCACATAGATTTTTTTTAAAAAACAATAATGTTTGCAGTTTACTTCCAGAGTCCTTTTTGTGTTCTGTTTTTTTAAGATTTTGTTTTTCTCCCACGGTTTCAATTTTAAGTATGTCTGGAACCAGCAGTGATGAAGAAATTGTGTGGGTATCTTCTGCTTTACCTCCACACAAAAACAAGTGTTTTCAGAAGACTGTTGCTGATAATTGGCAGTATTTTCGAGTTATGGAGCAACAGAGTAAGAATGACATTGAAGAATTTCAGTGTATTTTTTATGTATTTTTATGTGATAGTGTTGCGGAGGAGACCTTCTAATAAACCAAAGTTTTGGAACCTCATCTTTGATCCAGTACCTTGTTTGAGTCCACTGGGATGATGTGAAAAAACCCTATAGGAAGGTTATAGGAAGGCTCATATACAACACAAAGTGGGAGCACATGGTCCACAATCAGCTGACCACTAGACACGTAATTGTAAACCTTTACCCTCAGAAACTTGCATACAAAAAATTAAATACCCGAGAAGTGTGGTAAACATACACTTCTGTATCTTTTCCTATAGCACAAGATGCACACTTTGTAGAAATTGCGTTTACCTCGTTTAGTGCAAAGTTGGCCATTTTGAATGCTTCAAGAGAGTTGGAATCTTTTGGTTTGCAGGTATCCACTCATGATTCTGGGGTGGCATTAAAACTTCCCACAAGGACAAGGGGGTGTCAAAAATGGATCCTGAACTGGTGGGGGGATTGCAAGCAATGGAGCCAATTGGAGATGTAAAGGACCCCATGGGCCTTAAGCTTCAGGAGAATGTTTTAACTCTCCTTCCAGAAATCCTCTCCCAGGTTTTACAGAAGCTTGGCATAGGTCCCCAGCAGCTTTAGAAAAAAGGGCCTACATCTAGTGAGTTGGAACACTAGGCGTTCCAGTACTTTCAAGGCCAGAGGGATGAGAGACTACATGTTTGACTTTAGTGACATTGTGCTGTTGCAGGAAACCTGGCTGGTAAATGCCATCAGTATAGAATGTTTTTTAATGTATTGTTTATCAGCACAGCAGAAAGCAAAAGGGAGACCTTTGGGAGGTCTTTTAATGGCCTTTAAAAACAATTCAATAAAAACTCTGATTTGTACGAATTCAATTGGTATTCAGGCCTGTAGAATCCGCCATAATGGTGAACTCTCTAATCCAGCATGGATGATTATCAACATATACTGGAACCCCGCTTGTTCAGAACTCCATCAGTTTCTTTCCATATTGGCCTCTTAGCTGGAAACAATTTTAAATGGTGCCTGGTGGATCCCAGTCACGTAGAGGCCCATATATTCCTTCAAAAATGTCTAAAAATTGGAAGATTTGGCTGAGTTTTATGAAGTCATGGGACGTGAGCATGGTAAATGGAAATGCAGAGGGTGCCCTGGGTCCCTCCACAACTTGGCATAGAGGAAGCTCATTATCAGTCTTGGATTATATTTTCCTTTCCCAACCCCTTCTTTTGAGCCCTTCTTCCCTGGTGATAAAACAGGATGGTGGGAGTGACCATTGTAGATTGGAGTTATCTTTTACTGATCTTTTTACCCCTCCGTTAGGTGGAGATCCACTGATTTTAGAGGGTTTGAAGGGGAAAATAAGACTCATGATATACCGGGGAGTCGGATCAAAACTAAATACCCAGCTGAAAAAGGTATCTAGATTTATATGGGAGACCCTTGGTCCTCCAAATAACTTTATACATTTTATTTGGGCTACCTAGGCTCCTAGTGCTCCAAAGGGAAGATTCATGCAAAAGAATTTACATTGTTTTGACAAGGGGACCCAGAAAAGGAAAACAGAGTTTAGACGCTCTTTACGAGAATTAAAGCCAGCTGGGTTGGATGTAGAAAAGTATATGGTATAAGCCAAAAGCATTAAAACCAACTATTATGCATGGTCGAGAAACCATAGAGACTCCAGGATGCAAAGAGATGGGGAACATATGCTGGAGCTCCTAAGAGAAAAGAACACCAGGAATTTCTGGTCAATAGTTGGCCAGCTAGAATCCGGTGTCAACAGCTCCCTTTGCAATTTGGTCCCTGAGTCGGGGTGGTGGAAAATTTAACAGAGATTTTTAGAGACCCAAGGTATATCAGCTCCAGCCAAAGATCAAGCGTTCCCTGGGCATTAACCTTTAATGAGGGGGATAGCAAAGAAATAATTCTTAAGTCATCCCCATCCAAGGCGGCAGGCCCAAATGGTCTTACGCATCAAGTTCTCAAAAGGGAGCCCTTATTATGGTCCCGCTGACTTTTTTGTATCTTTGAAGAGATCTTGGAGAGCCGTACCTTTCCATCTTCTTGGAAAACAGCCCTAATTATACCTCTCTTCAAGGGAGGCGATCTTCGAGCAGCAGCAAATTATGGCCCAATCGCTCTGCTCGACATCGAGAGTAAAATCTTCATAAAGCTTCTGCTAAATGAAATATCAACTTGGGTCAATCGTCAGATGATCCTTTCTTCTCATCAAACTGGCTTCAGACGAGGGCTGTCAACAACACTAAATGGTTTAGTATTTAATCTGGCTAGTGAACAAACAATGACTAAGGGGATGATCCCATCATATGGAGTATGGGTCGACTTGTCTAAAGCATTCGACCAAGCCAATAGAACCCTATTGTGGAACAAACTTCAGAGTTGGGGCATGCCAGAAACGTTACTTGCTATGCTCATGGCACTACATAGAGATACTTCCATAAGAGTTAGGCTAGATGAACAGGGTCACCTGTCAGAGTCCATTAGGGTTGAGAGCGGGGTTAGGCAGGGCTGGCTGGGGGCACCGTTGTGTTTTTCAACCTTTTTTTGCAGACATGGGCATTTTCCTGGTGTCATCTGAATTGGCCAGCCCAGAGATAAAAGGAAAGAGGGTTCATTGGCTGGCCTATGTAGACGACATTGTCTTGCAGGATAGAACAGCTATCAGTCTGCAGCGTCTCTTGTCAAAATTGGGTAAATATGTGGAACTAACTGATCTCACTATTAACCCTCTTAAATCAAGAATCCCAGTCTTTAGACATCCACAGAAGAAAATCCACTTCTCAAACTGTTTTCTGGAGGGCCAACCAATTCAAAGGGTTGAGGAGGTGAAGTATTTAGGCTATTTTATTCATGCTACACCAGCTCGCTGCAAAGTGGAAGCAGATGTGCTTGCAAAAGCCTCACAGATCGCATCACAAATGCTTAAACTAAATGCTAAATATTGCATGTTTTCAATTTTACCACTTATAAAATTCTATCTAGCAAAAGTGGTTCCAGTAATTATTTATGGTTTGGAGGCAAAACCCCTTCTTTGGCCCACAGATTGGAGTGCAGTGGAGGGTCGACTTTGGAAGAAGATCTTGGGTCTCCATTCTTTCACACCGGGTTGGAGCCTCAGATTTGAGCTTGGCCTGAAATCGTTGGAATGCATGGCAAACTGGAAACTGGTTTCACTTTATCGGGAAATCATCTCTGGAGAGAGTTCCTCGCTCTATGGAGACATTAGATGCCACCTAGAACAATCCAAATCCCCATGCTGACTGACCTAGAGAGAAGAGTGAGGGTGTTTTCAGAGAAAGTGGATTTAAAGGTTGACACCCTTTTAACAAACCCACTTAAGGTCAAGCAAAAGCTTGAAATCTGTAATTGGATAGACACAATCACAAAGATAAGGGAGTCCTTTAGTATAAACCTGTTTCTCTTGGCAGAAAAAAAAACATGGTTGCCTTTCTTGCTACCTATTGAAATGTCCTGACAGGGCAGTAAGGAATAACTTCCCAAGGATCAGGTTAAATTTGGTGCATACATGAGAAGTGTTGGTAAGACATCAGTAGGGTGATGAAGCTATAAAACTGTACAATGTTTGTGTCACTCCATCAAACCAAACATTAAAGCATTTATTGATGGAGTGCAAGGGAACATGGGCAGCTCGAGTGAGACTGTTTGGGAGATTTGTACTTTGTGGGGAAGGGCTCATTGCAGATTATTTTTGGGATAATTTGGTCTCTGCATATAATGTTACTTTAACAGCTTCAGTAGTTTGTGTCTTAAAATTTTACAAGATAATTGAATAATGTTTCCACAATGGTCTATGTTTTAGTGTTTTTTCAGATTAATTTATGTATGTATTATGAGAAATGTGTCTTTCTTTCCTTGATTGTATTTTTTTGCTTTGTGTAAATTGGTTCTATTTTTAAGGAATTGTCATATTGTTATAATCTTTGTGTTGGCTTTTTTTGTAACGGTTCATGGTAGAACCACATACAAATGAAAAAATAAATTAAAGAAAATTAAATACTTTTGATTTAAACATATATATTTTTAAGAAGCATTCTACTGAAAATTGCAAACACACATCGAACATTAACTGCCACTTAATCTCACTATGTGGAATGTTAAGTATTTCAATCTGGCGGTACACCCTGGTCTCAGCCTGGTATGCAGCGCACAGCTGAAATGCTTATTTTATTATATCTATAGGTTCAATATTCTGAGTGATATACCACTCATATCACACCCCTTCTCAAAATACCCCAGGTCACAACGGACCAGGAATCAGGCTAGTTGGTAAAGGTAATATTTATTTATGTATTTAAATTCAAATCAAACATGTACTTTGTAATAGGGAGCAGCAATCACCAATGTGGTGACAATAAAAGATATAAAGTATGTAAGGCAGTTAAAATCACTTTTAGAAGCACAGAATATAAAACATCAGAGAAAAGAACACTTTTGGCTTGTTTGAAAAGATAGCACTTAGGTTAGTATTTCCCCCTGCAATTTTCCTCAACCCACCAATAAGCAATTCTGAATAGATATAAGGAAGCAGCAGGTATTCAGGAATAAAGAACAGTAAACAGAATTTAAATGCCACCTTCCCTCCCCAAACAAGAGACAAAAACGGGTTTGCAATCTTACACTTTTTAAAATGACATTCGAAAATGGCTTAGCAAAACAATGAAAAGTGTGCAAAAATCCTTAAATTAGTATACATTTCTTTGGGAGCAACATTGAAAAGATGCTGGCAATCATGGGATATAGTTTGAGCAAAAGTAAGCACTTTGAATCTGAATGGAAATTTGGAAATAATTTAGAATGAAATTCACACATGTAAAACTTTGCAAAATTGCATACTCCCGCCTAAATTTAACCAAACGGTTTTTAAGAAAAATGGGTGAAATATATTGTGTGGCTGTTAGGTTGGGTCATAGGTATAATCCAGAGTTGAAATGAAGTCTCTAGCTATTAAATTGAGTAAGTTATGCAATGTTAAATGAGAGGCGTTTATGAAAAAAAAAGGCGCGAAAAACAAAAAAGAAATCAATTTTTACAAGGATTGTTATGCTCTACACTAGGGCATTCAGGCTAGGTTACCAGATTGGAACACAATAAGCTCTAGAGTTGATCCACAGAACCAACCCCACCACCTCCGTGTCCGCCCTGGCGGACCCAATCCGATTACCCGAAGGAGGATTGAGGTTTTAGGATTTCACAAGACACAATTATTTAAAGAAGTTAGCACTAGTGCAAAGAATCAAACGCAAGGTTTCAAGAATGGTTCTGACAGTGTTACAAGTTCTTAAGGTAAGGATAGGATGACTTACAGATTGGGATGGAACAAAACAAGGCAAGGTATTCTATGGTTTGCTATGATTCCTGTTAATACTTACAGTCCACTTTAATTTAGTATTTTGGACCGTCAAGGGTTCCGGTCATCACATGGATCAGGTCTAACCAAGGGTGGAACAGGATCAGGTGGCTGGTTCTGGTCACCAGACTGCTCTGGACTGGAGACGACACTGGACTGCACTGGTTACTGGGGACTGGAGATCAGTTGGATGGCGAGTTTGCAGCTGGCATGCATTTAGTTGTAGCAAGCCAGCAGGATCAGAATGCTTCCCTTAGCTTTTTGGGATTTGTTTCAGAATTTGGGCCTAGCTGAAAAGGAGTTCAGCAATGCTGAGGCCTTGGATTTGTAAGGAAAATCAGGAATCAGATACAAAGATGGAGAACTCAGGAACAGGGTGCCACACAGAAAATCTGAAAGATGTCAGGAATCAGTGTGTCTGAGTGCTGTGAGGTTCCCTTATTTATCATGCCAAATGACATCACTAAATTATATGGCAGGTGCTGGCTTAATGTCCGCACCCCTAATGCTAGGATTAGGCAAAAGCACACTCTCTGCCCTGCTTTTCGCTGATTGGATCACAAAAAGGATGTCATGTTTTATGATGTTACTTTTACAATGTCTAGAAGCCTCCCATAGCTATTGGGACCAAAATCTAACTTTCTCACACATACATATTTATGTAGTTATGCCCTCTAAGAAAATGAGATGCACAGGTTACACATTTTGTGGGTTACATTTCAATCCAAATCCCAAGTCTGTGGGACTTGGTTTAGTCTTTCTGCGACATTTTGGTAATTTTGACATGGAAGATTTGGCCTAACATTTTCGAATTTTTTACACGGATGTGCTATTACCCCATGGATATGTGTACACAATGTTATGTTTGCAACATTAATACTTTCCGCACAATCGGTCATTCTTCATAACTTCTGTTCCTTATGCACTACTGAGTCCTACCAAGTCTTCAAATGAACAGCATCAAATTTGTTTTAAATCTACCCATTTTCATATTTTTCCTCATTCTTGTGCAAAATTAAATGTCTTAAAAGTTCAGTTGCAAAATAGGCATTTTAAACACCAAATGTTCCTTGTCAGTTTTTATCTTTTTCCCAAGTGAGTGAAGCTTCCTGTCCCTCCCACTGGAAGGGTGAGTGATATGATATGATATGATATGATATGATGCTATGATATGATATGATATGATATGGCATTTTTAACGCGCCTATACATAAGTGTTTCAAGGCGCGACAAGGCAGGGGGGGAACAAGGGGAGAACAGACAACGATCCTACTAGGCCAGGTGTCATTCAGATTGTGCAAGTGCAAGGGTAGGGGGACTGTGAAAAGTGCAAGGGGAAGGGGAGAGGGGAAGTGCAGTACATGGTTAGTAAAATACAAGATAAATAATAGGGCCAGTTGGTGGCAAGTGCAAGGTAAGTGCCAGGAAAAAAGGGCTGTAGGATACATAGACTGTCCCGTAGTGCAGTGTAACGCTCACCTGGTTCCCACGGGGGCGCTGGTCTAGTCTGGATTGCTGTGGCCTCTTCTGGCGTGATGCGCAGGACCCGGAACACCAATTGGACAGGACCTCCAAATCGTGCTTGCCTGGCCCGTAGGAATATCCTTCTGCAGATGAGAAAGGGGATTAACAGTCTGCAGAATAGTGTGCTAGCTCCCCCCTTTCCCCCTTTGTTCCTCTCTAACTTTCCCCAAACCCCGGTTTAAGCTCACCTTATGGTTTGGAATGATGAAGTCTCCATCCTGCTTCTGGTGCAGGGGCGCGCGTTCGTCCAGTTACTTCACTGGTTTTCAGAATGGCGCTGGCAAAATCCACTTGGCTTTCCTGAGCGATGCGCCGTAAGTATGAAAGTTCAAAGTTCAAGTGAGGCCCCCTTTATGTTGTCTTTCTAACCTGTGATCTGTCCTTTATTTCAGGTGCAGCATGAAGGCGATGCGTCGAGGGGTTAAACTGCCGATGTGAGTAGTGATGAGGGCGATCCCTCTAAATGTCCTTATCATTGCCCAGAAATGTCTCTTGTCCTTTCCCCATAGGGGCCGGGGTACGGTACCTGCCAACGGGGCGGCGCTGACCCGAAATGTGGAAGAAAAGCCGGTAAGTATTATGGCTGTTAATCAGGCTTTCCTTCTGTGTTCCTTCTGCTCACCTTTTGTTTCTTCCTCTCTCCCCTAGGTGCAGAGATGTGGCGTCTGATGCTGACAGCGGCGATGGAGCCGGGAGATGTCTCGAGGACAGGTGAGTGAAGCTGGGATGCTGGCGAGAAGATTCCGGATGCAGGTAAGAAGTTTGAAATAGTCCTTGGTTTTCACCTTTCTCTTCTCTTCCTTCCTTGCAGGTCTTCCAGGTTCGAGGCGGGCGTGGCTGGAGTCCAGGAGCAGGAGCAGACACGGTGAGCGTTAAGCTGCAGGAAGCAGAACAACGCGAAGCATGAGCTGCTGTCTGGGCGTGGCTTAAATAGCCTCCAAAGAAGTCCCAGGTATGTATCCTTCCCCAACTAGGTATGTATCCTTCCCTGGCTACGCCCGAGTGAAAAAATAGTCCCTATGAAAAAATAGTCCCTTTCAGGTCTCAGGGAGGCCTGAAGCGTGCAGCATGGTCTGCATCAGGTAAGTGCACAAAACACCTCCCTTTATGAGCCTGGCGCCTATGGCACCAGGACTGATGTCCAACATGAGCCTGGCGCCAAAGGCGCCAGGACTGAGTCCAAAGAGCCCCTATAAGGGGCCACTGGGCTTTTACCCGAGGGCATGATGCCTGCTTCCGGGGGTGCTGGGCCTGGCCTGGTGCTCCGGGGGTAGGCATCATGACATGCAGGTAGGCCATGCAGGGAAGAGTGGGTGGGCCAAGGACAGAGATCGGTGAGTGGCCAGTTGCAGATTCAGTGCAGGTTCAGTGATTTTAGCAGGGGAGAGAGGGAGAGAAAGCGGAGGCAAAGAGGAAGGTTTTGAGGTGGCGTCCTCTTCCATAGAGTCCTCCAACCCTCGTTCCTCCCCACTCTCCTTACCTGATTATAAGTCCTCCAAGTGTAGCTGTCGATGAGACAAGTAGTCCTTCTCTTTCTTGAGTGCTGAATGCCTACCTCGGGAGGAAGCCACAGTGAATGCTAATAAACAGCAGTCCTGGGGCCCCCTTCCTGCGGTGAGGCTGAAACATAGGGAAAAAGCCTTAATAGGTGGGAAAAACCATTCCGGCGAGTTGGATAGCCGTGAGGCACAGCCTGGAGTAAGTGTGGTTCGGGAGCTTGATGGTAGTGGAGTTCTTGAGAGTAGGTGAGTAAAAAGAAGTAGGCTGTTGCAGAAGCGTGAGCGGAAAGAGTACTGCAGGAAACGCAGTACCGCTGGAAGCAACACCAAGCGAACACCTTCCACCGGAGACTGGAGCAGGGCTGGAAGCGGGCAGAGAGAGACACCACAGCCGGCAGGCGAGAGGAGAGAGCGGGCACAGAGCAGAAGCCGCGGCCAACCAGGAGGAGGGAGGAAGCAGGAGCCGCTGAGAAGGAGGTGAGCCGGAGCCGGAGGAAAGGAAGGAGAGTAAAGGGAGGAAGGGAGGAAACGGTCCACGAGAGGGGCAAACCAGAGAGCAAAAGGAACAGCCAAAAGTGGCCAAGTACTGGAACACTAGCGTCTAACCCAGAGGGAGCGAAAGCACACTGCAAGGGGTTGAAACGCGACAACCACTGCGGGAGAGGAAGCTAAGTACCTCCCAGCAATCGCCATGTTGAAAACCGCTAGACCGGCGAATTACGCTGGGGAAAACGTGGTGGAACTATCCGCTCTGCTTCCTACAGCAGAGCTGCCAACGCGGATATAGACACCAAGAGTGCTGGCGGATGACAGTATACCCCCCTCCAGAGCGGGGCACCCCTGGTTTGTTGGGAAAACGAGAATGGAAATGGGCAAGCGATCTGGGAGCGTGGACGTAAGAAGCCGGTCCAGGGAGTCCTCCGACCACGAATGGTAGAGACCTCATATTCATTAGAGTGGACCACTTGAGTAAGAGGTTGATTAGGGATAGGTCTCTGGTAGGAGTCAGGGACAAAGGGCTTGAGAAGTGAAGCATGGAAGACAGGATGAATACGACCTAGGTGAGAGGGTAGTTTAAGACAAAAGGAGACAGGATTGACCTTGGAAAGAATAGGGAAGGTCCCCAAGAAACGAGGAGAAAATTGAACCCAATGGGGTAGGAACCTGGTGGATAACCACACCTTGTCTCGCTTCTTCCAATCCGGGCAAGGCCTGCGGTGGCTATTGGCCTGAGCCTTATTACATCTTCGACTCTCCTCCAAACACTGTCTAGCAGTGGCGTGAGCTTCCGTTATAGATTGCAGAACTTCTTCAGCTGTCGGGAAGTTAGTAGGCACCGGCACCAGAGGAAGGAAGGCTCGGGGATGTACTCCCTAAGTGCAAAAGAAAGAGATTGACCGATGGCAGCATGTTTAGAGTTGTTATACGTAAACTCAGCCGTGGGGAGCAAAGACACCCAATTGTCCTGGAGTTGATTTCTATAGCATCTCAGACACTGTTCCAAAGTGGCAGTGAGTCACTCCGTCTGACCATTGGTCTGGGGGTGAAATCCAGAAGAAAGGGCTCGTTCCATCCCCAGACGAGATCAAAGAGCCTTCCAAAACTTGGTGATGTATTGACTGCCATGATCTGAAATGATTTTATCCGGAAGACCATGGAGTCGAAAGATATCCTGGGCAAATACCTCCGCCATCTCCGTAGCAGTAGGCAGACCAGATAGTGGGGAAAAATTAGCCAATTTGGTCATGGTGTCAATGGTCACCATGATACACGTGCAGGATTTGGAAACCGGGAGCTCGACAATGAAATCATAGATACTGGACCCCAAGGACGTGTAGGCATCTCAGGTTGGGTGAAAAGGCCCAAGGGCTTGCTGGTGAGGGGTTTAGCCATGGCGCAAACCGGTAAAAGCTCGTAAGTATTCTTCCATGTCTTTCTTGAGTTCTGGTAAAAAAAAAGATCGAGCAACCAGTTCAGTGGTGTTGTGCTTACCACGATGGCCTGCGGTGAGCATATCGTGACACCAATCAATGATCTTCCGATGCAGGGGACCAGTGTGCGTATACAGCCGATCGTTCAGGTATAGTAGACCTTCCTTTTCGGTATACGGTGTCTTTCTTTGGAGCTTAAGACCTGATCTTTCAGATGTCAAACCAGACCTTATTTCCTGGAGAAAGCTGTTTATTTTTGGTACCGGGTAGGTAAGTGATTTGCAGATCGTATTGGGCAATAAAATAGGCCCAATCGGGCTTGCCTGGAGTTGACAAACTCCATATTCTGTAGAGCCTTCAAATTCTTGTGATCCACTCTGATGATAACCGTGTGATGTGCTCCCATCAGTAGATGTCGCCAGATCTCACAGGCTTGTTTTATAGCCAACAACTCTTTTTCAAGGACCGAGTAGTTAAGTTGGCTAGACGACAGCGTCTTTGAAAGATAAGCTATGGGATGTTCCAGGCCTTCAAAGGATTGTAATAGGACTGCTCCAATAGCCATGGCAGAAGCGTCTGTCTCCACAATAAATTGTCTGGTCTGGTCAGGATGGTGAAGGATGGGAGCTGAGCAGAAGAGGTTTTTAAGACAACAAAAGCTTTGTTCCGCTTCTTTGGTCCAGCGGAAGGGCCTAACCTCTTTCTTGAGCAGTCTGGTCATGTGGAGAATGCTTTCAGAAAAGTTAGGGATGAAACTGCGATAAAAATAGCACAGTCGGAGGAATTTTTGTACTTCTTTGACAGCAGACAGAGAAGGCCAGTCGAGAATGGCCTTCACCTTGCCCGGATCCATCAAAATTCCTTCCTCTGATAGACTGTAGGCCTCATTACACGGACGGCGGTGGTGCTATTAGCACCTTGGTCTATGCCGGTAAAATACCGGCACCACCTTGGTGGAAAGGGAAATTACCGCCCTATTCCAAAGTTGGTGGGGCGGTAATTCCCCCTTCCCCTATTGCCCTTCCCCATTCCCATTTTTGCCCCATAGGGCATAATGGGAATGGGGAAGGTGTTCATTACGGCACTGCAAATTATGGTACTGTAATTAGCTCCCTGGTCCCTTTGCGGGTTGGTTTTTAACGCCTGCAAAAAGCAGGCGTTAAATTCTCCAACCCGCAAAGGGACCTCGTAGTAAGGCGGTAAGGGTATACCGGTACCGGTAAAATACTGGTACCGGTAAACCCTTACTGCCTACCGTGTAATGAGGCCCTATATCCCAAATAAGGAACGGAGGATGCGGCAAAAACACACTTCTCCGGTTTGACTAGGAGCTGATTGTCTTTTAGCCTTTCTAATACCTGTTGTACATGTGTCATGTGATCCTCAAGAGTGGCAGAATATATCAGGATGTCGTCTAGGTAAATTATCACAGAGACCGACAACAAGTCCGAAAACATCCGGTCCATGAACCGTTGGAATGCTGCTGGGGCGTTCACCAAGCCAAAAGGCATGACCTTGTACTCATACAGCCCAAAGGGGGTACGGAAAGCTGTCTTCCATTCGTCCCCTTTAGCAATCCGCAATAAATGGTAGGCATTCCTTAGATCCAGTTTAGTAAACAAACGTGCCCCGTGAACTGCCTCGATAATCTTGTGCATTAATGGCATGGGGTACCGGTCCCGAATTGTCACCTTATTGAGGCCTCGGTAGTCTATACAGGGATGCAATTCAGTTGAGTCTATTTTTTTAATGAAAAACAAAGAAGCTCCAGCTGGGGACTTGGAGGGTTGTATGATTGCCTTTTATACAGTCTTTTTTTTGTATTATTGTTTTTGGGTAGAATAAAAGCCACCATTTTGTGCAGTATTCTAATTTTGATTCATAACTCACACTGTAAAGTATGCTGAGAGTATGGTTTTTATGAAAGGGTCAGTAAATATTTAAATATATAAAGGTTTATTTGGGGTGTAATGTGTGAGCTAAATTACAACTATCATATATATTGCACTATTTTCGACTTAGTTAGATTAAGTGGCAATTTATTCTTAATGCATTTTTTTACCTGTTACTAACATGCTGTTTAGAAAATGTGTGTCAGTTATATTTACTAGTCAAACAAGTACAAATGTAACAACAACCAACAACAATGAATGAAACACACAGTGGCTATTCAACGTGGCTATAAACACTGCCTTGTAGCCACGGCTACGTGTACAATTTTAATTTTTTTACAAACAAAAAAAAAACCTTCCCAGCCTTTAAAACTTCCAATGAGACAAGGGTAGACCTACGCAGATGAAATAAGAACCACAAGAGAAGTTGTGTGCTCTAATAGCCACATAACAATCTTATTATTGCACAGAAAATGCATGGTTTGGTACATGTGGCCATTGCTGTAGCAGCGTCTACCATAGCAACCAGTGAAACGACAATCTCCACTAACAGGCCTATGGCCGTGCGTCATATTCACGCATCTATATAACCAACCAGTGGATATCTTCTCTTTTTAGCCACAGCTATTGGAAAACATGATATAAAAAATACATTTTTCCACATTCGCAAATACCACCATCATTATCAACTCCAACCACTCACATACTATCTCATTTCCCCTATAACAGATCTGTTTATGACACACTTTCCCCTCAAAAAATGTCAGGTAGACGTGGCTATCACATGTCCATAAATACACACCATTCAGTTTGTCTGTATTTAGCCACGACAACACAGGGACATATGTATAGCCAGCGGTACAAACACTGTGCAGTGACTGGTTCCATTATGAACGTGGCTATGCGCCCCAGTCGTTGCTGCCATTAGTCTTGTCTCAATTTCCACCATGTGATTGTCTGATATGGTAGCCGTGGTTACCAATTAATATTTCAAGAATATTTTTTAATTATATATTACAGGTCCTGCAGTAGCAGCCCGGTAGTTATGGTTAGGTTGCTCAACCCATAGGAAGATCACTTTTTGGGTGGATTATACCTTTGCCCCCCCTGACAAATCCTCATGAAAATGTGCAAAACAAATATATGGCCTGTCAGATTGATTCTGCAAAGTGTAGTGAGGTTTTGTGCAGGTAGGCACAAAGTTATAGAGGGGGGTTCCAAAATTAGTGGTTTTCCCATAGACGCAATACAAAAACAATTTTGCTCACGCCTGCAGCCCAAACAGCTGGATGGATTTTCTGCACATTTGCAGCAGGAGCGGCGGCTTAGTCCCAAAAGCTTGCTTTTGAAAATTTGGTGTAAATCTGTACAGTATTTTATTTTTTAATTACCAAAAAGTAGGCAACACTTCCCTGTTCGCTCCACAGGCGGGCCTCCGATTGATCCAGAGGGCGGCGTGATGATGATTTTTGGAAACGCCCGCCATGTTGGATTCGCATATTAAAAAACACAACATTGCACTTGTCAAACCGATAAAATAATCTATGCAGTGGTGAAGGGTGATGAGGATGGGATATGGCCTTAAAAAGCCCAAAAAACGGGTGGCTTTTCAACTCTGATGTCCGTGAACAGTCACATGACCGAGGCAGTCCTGTGATGTTCGGGGACATGTATACTCATTTCTGCATTACAGGATTGGTGAAAAGCAGTTTTTGGATGGTTTATAACTTTGGGGCCACTCAATGAAACTGCATGACATTTCTGAATTTTATTCTTGACCTGACTCTGAAGTGTGGTGCTGCTTTGTCAAAAGGGAACAAAATAAGAGGGGGGGGGGGTTCCAAAATATTTAAAAGGCTTATAAATGTGGTGCCATTTGACGAATCTGCACAAAAGATTGCAAAAGATTGTAGAACTAGATATGTGTATTTTTAGAAGGTTGGGTGGGATTTTGTCAAACAGGGGCAAAACTATAGGGGGGTGTCATCATTTTTAGATGTTGCGAGATTAGAGGTCTCTGCTGACATGTAACTGTAAATTGTAATGGGTTATTTATAACCACTTAATACCCACAGGTTTCTAAGGGCGGACCGGCTCGTGTCATCTTACTTCCAAGATGAGCACGTTGCCCCTGATGTATCCTCCCGAGAAGTCTGGTAAACATACACTTCTCGTCTTCACATCTCAGCAGGGCCAACTCAGTCCTTCATTCTTTTGAGGGCAATAAAATGAACACTATTTAAGTAGAGTAATGACCTATTACAACAGTGCTTTGAGGCAGGAATCTAGCATGTCTTAAAACCTGATATTATAACATCAGACCTCCATCCCACGTACGCCCACTCTGCTGAATTATGCAGAAAACGATGAGTTGTTCGGCTTCCCCACAGAGAATCGGTTCTCATTGTGCACAGTGCAGTGCCCCTTTGCTCTCTAGCTCGGTTTGTATTGATAACAAAACAAATGCAAACACTTGTGCAGTTTCAAACACCAGAAAAAAAATAATGAACTAATCTGTACTGTTCTTTATCATTTGCTTTGCATTAAATTGGCTAAACATATATGACTGGATTATGACAAGCGAGGTGGGAGCTGAAGTGCTGGGGCCCATTAGAGGAGGGTAGACATTTTCATTGCTTGCACTAGGGTCCATGGCTTCTGCCAAAACCCACTTGTTTGCTGGGTTACAGAGAGACTGTAGAATTGGGGTGGGGTAAATGGATGAAATTCGGTCTACAGAGAAATTGGTGGATTCTGGGCAAAATCTGCCCCTTTTATTAATTTGCCACACGAAAAATGCTATTTCTTTCTTGCAGTTTTTCCTGAAATTTCAGCCAATTTGGAGGGCGGGGAGGGTATGGGGGCTTCATAGACAAAATATTTCAGCAAATATCAGAAATTCAATTTCAGGTTGGAAAAAGAAATTTGTCCAAAAGAGTCGAATCATGGAAAAAACTGCTGCGCAGTAATTTCACACAAAAGTTTACCTGAGAACACAGTGTATGCACCGTGAACACAAAAGAGGCCAAGTGGGCCTCACTCTGGCAGGACGGGTCACATTTTTAGGTTTTGAATGTTCTCTACTTCGTTTTGTTAAATTTATTTCTTTTTTATTTATGTACTTTCGTGGTTGTTACCACTTGAAATGGTGTAAAAGTGTAAAAGGTATAAATTAACTGAAAGCATTAAAATGATAAAAATCTTAATGATAAAATGTATCTTACAAATGGTGACTATACCAGGATTGTGGCGGTATTACATGTGCACTGGATGTAAGTTGGCCGCTCCAGGCATTCCTTGCATACAGTGATTACACCAGGCACGTGAAGACATTATTGGGATGTTTGAGGCTGCATTTGGAAGATGGTCCTTTCCCTCACAAGCAAGGTATACCCTAGAATATGATGAGTATTGCAGGCATATGAGGGCATAGTTGCGCCCTGTGCATGCAGAGTATATCCTAGCTTATGGTGTGTAAGAGGATTCAATTCAGCACTACAGCTAAGTTAACGCCTAGTCTAGAATACTGAATGAAAACCCTTATTGATATATCTTTAGGTCCAGTTCATGCGTTCTGGATGACTACCCCAGTATAACACCCCTCTCTTGGAATCCCCCTGACCCCACTGAGCCAAGAAGTAGTTCTGTTTTGCAAGTTAAAAGGGTTTATTTGATGATTTAAACAATAGATATATATATGACACTTTATAATAAATTAATAATTGAATAGCACACTTAATCTGATATGATAAAGATCAACAACGGAGAATCTGGCACTAGCACACTTCTTATAATCACTAATGAGTTGACATGAAATGGATAAGGTAGCACACTGGTAAATAGGAACAAAAGAAGAAGGTGGTACAAAATGCTTTATAGAGTTCAAATGGATGCAAGGTTGAATGAATGAAATGCAGTATAGAAATACTCAATATGATTTCAACAAAACAATGTAATCACTTTTCTCTGGCAATTCCCCCCCCCCCCCCTTGATGCAAGGCAAGGAAATGGAAGGAAACACACAGTTCTCAGAAATGCAATCAAATGTGATTCAGTTCAATCCCAGCAAGCTTACAGAAAACAGATAGGAGTTTTGAAAACACAGGCCCAAATGCTTTGATATGTGCTAGCAATGGATGAGAAATATGCTGGAAATGCTTTTTAATTCCCTTTCAGAGGTTCAGGGTGAGTGGTATCTAGTTAATATTAGTCCAGACTCACACTAGCAATGATGCAGGGATAGTTAGCAGGTTAAACGAATTTCTGGCAAATGGAAGCAAACAGCAGCAGTTTTTACATGTGAAGAAATTGCAAATCGCGGTAAAATTTGCGGATGCGTGTTCCGCGATTGCGGTAAAACTATAAGGGGTAGGAATGCGGTTCTTGGTGCGATTCGAAGCTACGATTCTAAGCTATCAGAGGAAAGTTACTGCAAGTCTCTAGCCAAAACGGTCGCGGAGATATGAGCGATTTAATAAAGGTCGTTTTTGGGTTTGCAAATTTCAAAAGCTCAAAATGACAAGTGCAGCTTGCAACTAGAAATGACAGGTGACAGCTAGGAGGCAGTTCTACTTAGGTTAAATAGATTGAATTAGATGGATTTAAACTAAGAGATTGGTTCTACACAGTTCTGCTGGGTACTCACACTATATTCTTGAATTAAATGGGCCTCATCACGGATCTGGTCAGGGTTTTAGACTGGGCTCTGGTCACTCTCTCTGCTGGTCTGGGTCTCTCTGGTCTGGTCTCTTAGTACAGCACTGCTTTCTCTCTGGTCTGGTCTCTTAGTACAGCACTGCTTTCTCTCTGGTCTGGTCTCTTTGGAGGTTTGATGGAGGTAAGTATGGATTTTTCCGGCAGAGCGTCCCGCTGCAGATGGATTTGGAAGGTCCCTATCTGTCCTGTCTGTCTGCTTTTATGTGTTTAGAATGTGGGTGTGTTCTAGCATCACTGACCCTACCTCTCTCTCAGCTTCTAATTGGTCAAACTTCCATTTATCATTTGATTGGGGAATGAACTGTGAGTCAGAGTGATGTCATTTTACAGCCTGCAGAAAGTCCACTCCTCCTGTCAACTTACACACAAATCTAGATTTGAAACAAATACATATTTGCAGAGGTACATATTGTTTTAAAATCATATGCACCCATCATGCATTACAGGAGGTATACCCTGTTCAAACTCTGCTCTTCCTGGGAGCTTGCATTCACAAATGGCAACTTCTAGCACTTTTTAATGTGCTAAACAACATTGGATCTTCATTAAATTTTATACAACTGTTCCTCACATATCTACCCACATACCAATGCATTTTCGTTTGTCTAGCTGAAACAGGGAGTCTGTAATATTAATAAACAATGGGGTTTTGCCCCAGAACATCACACAAATTCGAGTTTAGTCTTGAATTAAAGGTACATTTTTTAAATTAAAGCTCTCAAAGTTATACATTTCTGTCATTTGATTACAAAGAGTTATCAGTGTTTTTGTAAAATATATATTTTCCTTTCAATTCAGTCCTCAGAGTGTTGAGGTCCGCCTCCAAGACTTGGGTGGGTCAGTCCTCTGAGCAGGCAGGGCTTTGTTGACAGCAAACATTTCAGAATTAACATATTCCTTTCAGAGGAAAGGGGCCATTGTGTGGTCTCTGGGAAGCTCCCAGCCAGTCTGCCTTCTATCAATCAAGAGGTCATGTGAGATTCTAACTCCTGGTGTGAAGCTCTTGAGGTGAGAGGGTTTCCCAGGCTTCAGGCCTCTGGGAACAGCATGTGGCTAATTTTTAATTAAAATGCAGCCTTTGAAGTCAGCTAAGTCAAATCCCTTTGTCAGCTACTGCACTCAGTTCTCCTGTCAGAGTTTAGACCGCCAGCTCCCCCTTGAGGATTTTGTTGGTACTGCATGCAATTTTGGGATTTTCTTGGATTAATGCATTCTAAACAGGAATGGTTCTTACATGGTAGTAAATCCTTGCTTAACATTGTTTTGATGGGGCTCCTTACAGTAAAATGGTTATGTGGAACCCCACAAAAGGGTTGAATCTTTAAAGTGGTCCAATGAGTCACGATTTCAGCAACTTTTGACATCAGTAGCAGTGGATTTTGTTAACAAAGACCTTTCTTTACACTGGTGGGTGGCAAGTTAGGTAACCATTTTGGTGTGCGCACAACTGCGCAGCTCTCCTGGATTCTGGGATGAAATGATGGGCGGCGACAGCGCATCCCCATCTTTACCCACTCCATTTATTTTTGTTCTGGGGCAAAATGATGGGCAGCGACAGCTTAATCCCCATATTTACCCCGTCTAATGATTCCACATGGGTCAAAACCCTCCACAAACCCCCCCGCCCGACTGCGCTTTGACTTGAGTCGATGGGGAGTCGGTTGCAAGGGAGGTTTTGAACCCTGGCGCTGGTATGTCCACATTATCTTCTTCCAATTCTGTAGATGGCACAGTTCAGCATCTTCCTCTCCATCCGGTACTGATCGATGGTTCTCCTCGCCGGTCCTGATGGGAATATTGGGCGGTCCACTGGGCCCATTGCATCTTCGTTCCCGGTCTCCGTATCATCCCCCTTGGCCTGTCTTCAGGTTTTCTTTCTCCTAGGACGACAAAGGAAGAGCGGCAATACCTACTCATAGACTTTTTCCACCACTGTTGAGATGGTGGGACAGCATATGCATTTCATCATGACGAAACATTACATTCTTATTTTGATAAAAACAGTATAACTAAGAGACAGTTTCATGCAAATCACAGTATGTTAGAGACTAGATGTGGTACGTTTTATGATTGGAACTGAATTAGTCTGATACAGTACCCGCTAGGATTCCAGAGGATTCCTCCAGTTGTTGCAGAGTGTGCCTGGGATGGCAACATTTCAACTGGTTTATGTGGACCCACTTGTCTTCCCCCTCTGCCGAACCGCCTTTGGGGATGCGGATCTTGTAGGCCACAGGGGAGATCTTATCGACGATCTCAAAGGGTCCTTTCCATGTAGGCAAAAATTTGCGCTGCTTGGCCTGGTTCCTTTGGAAGTTGTATAGATAGACCCGGTCTCCCACCTGATATTCCTTCCTGGAAGTTTTCAGGTCATAATGGGTCTTCATGCTATCAGCCGATCTTTCTAGATTCCGCTGAGCATAAGCAAAAGCATGTTGAAGGTGTTTCCTTAAATTCTCCACATACTCATGAGTAGTGGAGGCATTTATCAGTGTCTGCTCTTGGGTCCTGTAGAGCAAATGCTGAGGAAGCACCATCTTGCGTCCAGTCATCAACTCAAATGGTGACATTTTGGTTGCAGATGAAGGGGTAGATCTGATAGCCATTAGGACCAGAGGTAATCGGATATCCCAACTTGGCCCAGAATCTGCCACAAACTTCTTTAATATGCTCACAATTGTCCGGTTATATCTCTCTACTGCCCCAGAAGAAGCTGGCCGATAAGCAATATGCAACTTCCTTTTGACCCCCAGTATCTCCCACATCTTTGTCATTACTTCACTGGTGAAGTGGCTGCCTCTGTCTGACTCAATCCTTTGAGGTAGACCAAAACGGGAAAAGATGTGGTTAATCATCAAGGCAGCTGCAGTTTCTGCCTTGCAGTTTGGGGCTGGGAGACATTCCACCCACTTGGTAAACAAGCATGTCACGGTCAACATGTACTTATTCCCCCTGGATAAACGGGCGGTAATTCTTCAATGCCCATACCGTTGCCAGGAGTGCCTTCTCACAATCGTTGAATTTTTCCTCCACAGAGGATAAAGTTTTGCTCGCATAGGAGATTACTTTATTGACCTTGTCATGCTTTTGGTATAATACTGCCGTCAAGCACGTATCAGAGAACCCCGTCTCCAGGAAGAACTCCTTGTTTCTGACAGGGTAAGCTAGGCAAGGCGCTTGTGAGAGGCTTCTTTTGAGTTGTCTTACTGCCTCGGATTGTTCTGGACCCCATTCCCACTTGACCCCCCCCTTCAGGAGATGAATCAGGGGTCTGGTGATCTCTGCGTAGCCCTCAATGAACTTTCTGCTGTAATTAGTCAGTCCAAGGAGGCTCCTTAGTTCCCGCAGAGTTGTGGGGTCTTTCAGTTTCTGAAGTGCTTCCACTTTCTTTTCCTGGGGACAGAGACCCTGAGGAGTAATCTCATGCCCCAAGAAATTAACACGGGTTCTACACCACTGTGCTTTCTGAAAGGAAAGTTTTGCTCCGGCAGCCCTCAACTGTGTCAGCACATAACAGATCTCCGCTATGTGTTCCTCCACAGATGAACTTTTGATGAGGACATCATCTACATAAGCCAGGTTACCCCTTGCACCCAAGTCAGGCATGGCCTTGTGTAGAAAAATGTTGAATTCATTGCCGGAGTTGAGGTATCCGAAGGGAGTCCGGGTCCAGGTGTACTGCTGGCCCCCAAAGGTAAAAGCCAGTTTGTATTGGTCCTCCCTACTGACAGGCACGGTCCAGTATCCATTGGTCAGGTCTATTGCAGTGAATACCTGTGACCCCTGGATCTGGGCCAGCCCTTGGTCAATGTAGGGCAGAGGCCATCGGGAAGTATGGACCCGTTTGTTGAGTTCCCTAAGGTCGGCGCAGAGTCTCCACTGGCCGTTTGGCTTCAATATTCCCAGCACCGGATTATTGAAGGTGCTGTGGACTGGACGGATTATTCCCCGGGACTCAAGGTTCTTAATTATTTCAGTAAGGGACTCCATGGATGCGAGAGGCAAACGATATTGCTTCACAAACACTGGAGTCATGCCAGGGTCCGTGGGGATTGTTGTTGTGTGGATGTCAGTGCGACCACAGTCATATGAGTCTACCGCAAAGAGATCTTGGAAATCCAAGAAAACTTGTTTCAACTTTTGCTTTTGTTCCAGAGTCACACAGGCATCAGCTAGGTTGACTCTCTCTTCCACCATCTGCCTGAAGCCTGGAAAGACTTCTGGTTTGGCTATTTCAGCGGCCTCCTCCAGCTGGGTGGAGAAGTCCCTGGTCAGAGTGCTGATTTGGACCGGAGGCTTCAGGTGGGAAAGGCAGCCCTCATGGACCTGGAAAATCACCTCATCCCTCCTGAAGTCACAAGTCACATCTTCCTTACCATAGGGGCAGGAAGTGTACACCAGGAAGTTCCCCCCATGCCGGGTAAAGATCCTGTCTGGTGTTGTATTGTCATCACTGTCACTCTCAAAACAGTCCTTGGGGATTGGTCCTAACAGTTCATTTACTAAGTCGATGGAAAAATGTCGGTCATCAACCGCCATTCCAATAATGGTGCCTGCGGCTAGAGTAATACTCTTTAAGTCGCTGTTATCCACCTCTATTGGAATGGTGTCATGTTCTATGTTGACTAATGGTGTTGGGTTTACCCCCAACCCTTGCTGTTGGAGAGAAGCATTTAGATGTATGTAAGCATCAGGGTTTTTCAACTCTTGTCCCCTTTTAACTTTCACTTCCAGGGAGAATTGTCGGGTCCTTTCTGGGATGGTGACTTCCTCTTTAATCTGAATTTCAACTGCATAAGGTAGTAATTGAGCTGACCTAAATGCTTTTTCTGGATCATCAAAGCCCATGGGATTATCCGCTAATCGGGACCAAGCTTTGAAGTTTATTAGGTCCAAACTAATGGCAAAGCGATTGAGAATGTCACTGCCTAAGTAAAAGGCGGCAGTGACGTCTCGCACGACCCAACAATCATGGACTATGCTCTTGTTGCCAATGGAGATTTTGAGCATACACCTGCTTGGCAGGAGATGTTTTGAATTGGGTGCTTCCAGGTCCATTTCCCATTTGTCTATCAGTTTGAAGGTGGGAATGGCTGGATCTTTTGGAAGTTGGCGGAACATGGCTTCGCTGATGAAGCTCTTACCGTTGTTCACACACACTCGAGCGAGAACAGAGTCCTTCCCATCATTTAACTGAACAGGGATGAACAACTGCTCTCCAATTTGCTGAATATCAGCCAGGCTCTGAGCTGATTTCACATCTTTCTGGACTGTAGGAGTGGGAGTTTCAGATTGTGGATTAGTATAGAATTTCAGAGTGTTTCCTTCCAGCGTGGAATACCACTTTAGACTGGAAGGAAGGTTGATTTTCAGAAATAGAGAGGACCCCCCATCACCAGTCTCTTGTCCTACTGCTATTACTGTCACGTCTGGAATATGGTTGTTCTGGAAGTGAAATTCTACTTGGTCAGATTTTTGTTCAACCATGTGGCAGGTGCCGTTTAAACTAACATGGTTGACACTCTGTTTTAATTTTATTGGTCGGCTAGTCTGGGTCCAGAGGACCTTGTTTACGCAATCTATTAGGGGTGACAACCTTCTCAGGAGGTCATTCCCTAGTAAACAAGGGGTGCCCTCTGGGGTCACAACTATGACCGGGTGTTTCAACTTATGTCGCCCAATTTTAATGTCCAAGTCTGCAGTCCCCTCAACGGGAATTTCCTTCCCGTCAAAGTTCTGGAGTTGTCCAGGAAGTGAGGTGAGAGGAATTTGGTAATTCTCTCCCCTTCCTGCATTCAGTTCATCAAAGGCCCTTCTGGACAGAAGGGTAGCTTGAGATCCAGTGTCCACCAGTGCCGAGATTGTACCCTGCCCCTGTACTTGTACCGGGGCATAATATCTTCCCTCCTTCTCCTCAAGGGGGCACAGATAATGTACATTTTTGGACAACTGGTGGGCTAACTTTCTGGTTTTGGACATCGATAGCGAAGAGATTTGGGCAGAATTCGGGGGAGAGCCTTGGGAATCTGAAAGAAAAATTTGGCAACTGGAGATCAGAGCCATTGTGGGTTCCCCTGGCTCCGGTTCTGGGCCGCCCCCCCCTTTTTGGAGGCAGTCCCCAGGATGGGTTTGAACCAGGGGATTTTCTTGCTGTTGGTTCTGGGATGAGATGGTGGGAGGCGGTAGCTCAGTCTCCACATCTCCCCAGTCTGGATTTGCATTCCTAGGGACCCATTTTTCTTTGGGAGGAGTTCCCCCCTCTCTGAAGGAGAAGATCCTTTTCTCAGGATCCTCTGAGGATCCCTCTCCCTCAAATTGGAAGATCTGTACCTCCTCCTCAAACTGAGTCTGTTTGGGTCTTTTGTTTCTCCTACCCCCCCTCTGCTCCTTAGGAGGCAGACTTTCAGGGGCAAGAGATTTCGTTTCCGGTTCCTGGGTTTCCAGGGGCTGTTTACAAGTGAGGAAGGAAGCTTCCTCCAAGGCTTTACACCCCCCTTCCCTTTGTGCCTCCTCCCTGGGAACCGGTGTGTTATCGGGGTGCTGCCCCCGTCATTGTTCTGGAGCACCAGGTCCAGAGTTGGGTGCGTTCTGCGCCGGCACGCCCATCTGAGGGTTCTGCTGAGCCCTCAGTATGTGACCCAGGTCCCGCGCCATGTTTTGAACCTGGCGCTCTAACTGGGAAACCCGCTCAGGCTGATACGGGGCCCTGTTTTCTCCCCTGGGCTGATCCCGGGAAGGGTAGCTGTCCCTCCTCTGGTAATACCCCGGGTTGGGAAGATTTGGGTACCCCTCCACCCTTGGCCTCCCCTCTCCCGGATTCAGTGGTCTGGGCTCAGGGAATTGGGGAAAGAAGGATGGATGGTTTTGGGGCTGAAAGTCGGGTGGATATCTGGGGAAAAAGTTCTGCCCAGGGTTTGGTAAATTTCTGCCCTCCTGTGGGAAGTTTGGAGGGATGTTCCCTGGGTTAGGTGCTTGTCTGGATCCCCCCCCTTGGGCTGGAGGACTCCACACATAACCCAGGATGGGTCGATTTCCCTTGTAACGGGGACTTACATAATCAGGAGAGCGAGGGACCCCATTTGTGGGGCTGCCTCCCTGGCTCCCTGTCTGTGACTGGCCCGAGGACCTTCTGGGCCTAGCATTATTAGGTGCAGGCAGGTTTTTAGGCCCCCCCATCTCCAAATCCAAAACGGGGGTAACCTTTACCTCTGCCACCTTGGCAGCAGCAGGGGTGCTGTTGGCTTTGGGGTTTTTCTGGGCATTACTTTTGCTATCTACCGGTTTCTGCACCTCCATAGATCCGGGTAGCCTGTTCAATGACCCAGTCTAAAGATCTTTTCTCGTGAAAATCCCTCACGAGCTGGGTCATGATATATTTGGGCAAGGCATGGAAAAACGTATTTATAAATTCCCTGCTGTCCGTGCGCACCCTTCTTGTGGTCTGTGCAAAAGCACGCTTTAACTCCTGCACAAATTCTTGTGGGGCCTGATCCTCCCCACATTGCAAATTGTAGGCTGCCTTGCGAGCCTCTTGAGGATTTCTGTGAACAGAAAAATGTTTCAGGATGGCCGCCTTATATGTGGACCATCTTAAATGATTTTGGTCCTCCAGCCCCGCAAAGAAACTGGAGTATTCCGGGGAGAAGGTCCACTTTACATATTGAATACAGCTTTGGCTGTCCTTCATATGGAAAGTCTCCATCATTTGCTCAAACAACTCTAAGTGCTCCCAAACAGAATACTTAGCGTTCTTATGGTAAGGCGTGATGACGCTCCTGATCGCCTTAATCTGCTTTAAAGGGTCCTTAAGCAAGGCCCTTTTTGCCTTATTGGCCTTTTTGGTTCGGGTAACCCTTGTCCATTCTTCCTCGGACTCAGAGGCACTGCTCCCAGAGGTTCCCGTCTGTTCTTCCAGGTTTTCCCGGATTCTGCGAGCCTGGGAATGGCTGGCAGAATGTGGGGACCTGGTCTCCTGTGTCCTGCGCAGTTCAGAGGGGTCTTCAGATTCCTCCTTGCTGCCAGGATTTGATGGGTACCCCCTCCACTGACCTAACTGGGCAGAGGTTTTCAGGATGCCCTTAATGGGCCTACTCTCCTGGGGTTCCCCATTGAACTGTACTGTACTTGGTTGCCCATACCCGGATGCCCACCCCTCCATTCCTGAGTGGTACTGGCCTATGAGCCCCATACTCTTAGCTGGATAGTAATCTGCCATCCCTGTGGCCCTGTGCTCATGTGCGCCAGGGGACATGGGGGTGGTAGAGTCCAGGGACTGGGGAAGATGAAGGCCCCTGGTGTTAGGGCTCCTGCGGTTATGGTCAGGAGTCTCTCTTTCCCAGCGGACCTCATCTCTATCCGCCCCTGCTCCCTGTTGCAATGCAAGAGCCTGCATTTGTGCTTTCAGTTCCTCTGTTAAGGCCTTACTCGACTCTATCAGTCTCTCCTGCATCGCTACCTGTTGTTGGAGCCTATCATTGTGTTGACAGAGGGCCTCATTTTCCCTCTGTGCTTCCTGGGTGGTCCTGGAGAACTGGGCCAGTCTTTGCTGCAGGAGGGTTACCTCCTGAGCTGTGTCCCTATTGGCCTGCTCCTTTCTTGCTAGAGCATCTTCCACCCTTCTGGTGTGCTCTACCAAGTTCTGGTGTTCTTTTTGGAGGTCACCCAGTCCCTGGCGGGCCAGGTGATTTTCTTCCATTTTTCTTTTTAAATGGCAGACTTCCTGGCCTAAGGCGTCTCTTTCCTGACTAAGAGCCTGCATTTGTGCCGCCAGGTCGTCCCTTTGCCTTTGGAAGGCACCAGCTTTCTGGCGCTCCTGATCAAACTCTGCCTGGGTATCCAGGTCTTTCAGAATCAGTTTATTGCTCTCCTCCTTCACTCTATCTAGGTGGCCTTGCAGGGTGGCTACCTGCTCCGTGCATGCCCTGTTAAAGTCTAATTGTTGCTCCAGCTTTTTCTGGTTTTGCAGTAGGGAGTCCAAACCTTCTTGGTATTCCTTCTGCAAGGCCAGAAATCTGGTATCCTGTTCTACCTTTTCCTGTTGCAGCACATCCATATCCTTCTTTATTTTAATGATGTGCTGCCTACTATCATCTTCTGACTCCTGGCTCCTCTGCAGCCTCTGCTCAGAAGAGTCCAGATCAGATTGGGCCTTCTGTAATGCCATCTGTTGCCTATTTGCCAGATTTTGGCTTTCAGCACATCTATCCTGCATGTCTCCCATATATAGGTACAGGTATGCTGCTATCCTGGCAATCTTATTGTGTTCCTCTTTGGCTTTAGGAACCATATATAGTTCACTCAGGGCCACATGTAAGGGACCCTGATCTCTATATATATCTGACCCTGTTTCAGTGACCTGTTGTGTGATGGCCTGCAACCACACATCCTGGCCCTGTTCGGTCCATTCACCTCTCACAAATAGCTTATGCAAGAGGTGCTCTCTGGCTATTTTCATGTCTACTAAGGTCGTCATTCTAGAGATTGGTCTCTGTCCTGACTTACAGAAGTTTGTATTTTATTTTTGCAGAACAGAACTTTTCTTGGAGTGTCCCTTTTGAGGAATGCTTCACAGCGTAATGCAGCGTGGTGATCCGACCGGATGTATGTATCCCGTCAGTTAGCACACTGTATTAAGCTGCACAAGTGGTAAATCTAACCCAACGTCTCGGCTCGAGCCCCCAATTTGTAAGAGGATTCAATTCAGCACTACAGCTAAGTTAACGCCTAGTCTAGAATACTGAATGAAAACCCTTATTGATATATCTTTAGGTCCAGTTCATGCGTTCTGGATGACTACCCCAGTATAACACCCCTCTCTTGGAATCCCCCTGACCCCACTGAGCCAAGAAGTAGTTCTGTTTTGCAAGTTAAAAGGGTTTATTTGATGATTTAAACAATAGATATATATATGACACTTTATAATAAATTAATAATTGAATAGCACACTTAATCTGATATGATAAAGATCAACAACGGAGAATCTGGCACTAGCACACTTCTTATAATCACTAATGAGTTGACATGAAATGGATAAGGTAGCACACTGGTAAATAGGAACAAAAGAAGAAGGTGGTACCAAATGCTTTATAGAGTTCAAATGGATGCAAGGTTGAATGAATGAAATGCAGTATAGAAATACTCAATATGATTTCAACAAAACAATGTAATCACTTTTCTCTGGCAATTCCCCCCCCCCCCCCTTGATGCAAGGCAAGGAAATGGAAGGAAACACACAGTTCTCAGAAATGCAATCAAATGTGATTCAGTTCAATCCCAGCAAGCTTACAGAAAACAGATAGGAGTTTTGAAAACACAGGCCCAAATGCTTTGATATGTGCTAGCAATGGATGAGAAATATGCTGGAAATGCTTTTTAATTCCCTTTCAGAGGTTCAGGGTGAGTGGTATCTAGTTAATATTAGTCCAGACTCACACTAGCAATGATGCAGGGATAGTTAGCAGGTTAAACGAATTTCTGGCAAATGGAAGCAAACAGCAGCAGTTTTTACATGTGAAGAAATTGCAAATCGCGGTAAAATTCGCGGATGCGTGTTCCGCGATTGCGGTAAAACTATAAGGGGTAGGAATGCGGTTCTTGGTGCGATTCGAAGCTACGATTCTAAGCTATCAGAGGAAAGTTACTGCAAGTCTCTAGCCCAAACGGTCGCGGAGATATGAGCGATTTAATAAAGGTCGTTTTTGGGTTTGCAAATTTCAAAAGCTCAAAATGACAAGTGCAGCTTGCAACTAGAAATGACAGGTGACAGCTAGGAGGCAGTTCTACTTAGGTTAAATAGATTGAATTAGATGGATTTAAACTAAGAGATTGGTTCTACACAGTTCTGCTGGGTACTCACACTATATTCTTGAATTAAATGGGCCTCATCACGGATCTGGTCAGGGTTTTAGACTGGGCTCTGGTCACTCTCTCTGCTGGTCTGGGTCTCTCTGGTCTGGTCTCTTAGTACAGCACTGCTTTCTCTCTGGTCTGGTCTCTTAGTACAGCACTGCTTTCTCTCTGGTCTGGTCTCTTTGGAGGTTTGATGGAGGTAAGTATGGATTTTTCCGGCAGAGCGTCCCGCTGCAGATGGATTTGGAAGGTCCCTATCTGTCCTGTCTGTCTGCTTTTATGTGTTTAGAATGTGGGTGTGTTCTAGCATCACTGACCCTACCTCTCTCTCAGCTTCTAATTGGTCAAACTTCCATTTATCATTTGATTGGGGAATGAACTGTGAGTCAGAGTGATGTCATTTTACAGCCTGCAGAAAGTCCACTCCTCCTGTCAACTTACACACAAATCTAGATTTGAAACAAATACATATTTGCAGAGGTACATATTGTTTTAAAATCATATGCACCCATCATGCATTACAGGAGGTATACCCTGTTCAAACTCTGCTCTTCCTGGGAGCTTGCATTCACAAATGGCAACTTCTAGCACTTTTTAATGTGCTAAACAACATTGGATCTTCATTAAATTTTATACAACTGTTCCTCACATATCTACCCACATACCAATGCATTTTCGTTTGTCTAGCTGAAACAGGGAGTCTGTAATATTAATAAACAATGGGGTTTTGCCCCAGAACATCACACAAATTCGAGTTTAGTCTTGAATTAAAGGTACATTTTTTAAATTAAAGCTCTCAAAGTTATACATTTCTGTCATTTGATTACAAAGAGTTATCAGTGTTTTTGTAAAATATATATTTTCCTTTCAATTCAGTCCTCAGAGTGTTGAGGTCCGCCTCCAAGACTTGGGTGGGTCAGTCCTCTGAGCAGGCAGGGCTTTGTTGACAGCAAACATTTCAGAATTAACATATTCCTTTCAGAGGAAAGGGGCCATTGTGTGGTCTCTGGGAAGCTCCCAGCCAGTCTGCCTTCTATCAATCAAGAGGTCATGTGAGATTCTAACTCCTGGTGTGAAGCTCTTGAGGTGAGAGGGTTTCCCAGGCTTCAGGCCTCTGGGAACAGCATGTGGCTAATTTTTAATTAAAATGCAGCCTTTGAAGTCAGCTAAGTCAAATCCCTTTGTCAGCTACTGCACTCAGTTCTCCTGTCAGAGTTTAGACCGCCAGCTCCCCCTTGAGGATTTTGTTGGTACTGCATGCAATTTTGGGATTTTCTTGGATTAATGCATTCTAAACAGGAATGGTTCTTACATGGTAGTAAATCCTTGCTTAACATTGTTTTGATGGGGCTCCTTACAGTAAAATGGTTATGTGGAACCCCACAAAAGGGTTGAATCTTTAAAGTGGTCCAATGAGTCACGATTTCAGCAACTTTTGACATCAGTAGCAGTGGATTTTGTTAACAAAGACCTTTCTTTACACTGGTGGGTGGCAAGTTAGGTAACCATTTTGGTGTGCGCACAACTGCGCAGCTCTCCTGGATTCTGGGATGAAATGATGGGCGGCGACAGCGCATCCCCATCTTTACCCACTCCATTTATTTTTGTTCTGGGGCAAAATGATGGGCAGCGACAGCTTAATCCCCATATTTACCCCGTCTAATGATTCCACATGGGTCAAAACCCTCCACAGGTGAATACACCAGGCATAACACACCATAGTAGTGGCCCGTATATGTGAGGTCTACTCTAGAATAGGTTGAATATGCCAGGCATAAGATGGCATTGTAGTGGCCCGCACATGTGAGGTCTACTTTAGAATAGGTTGAATATGCCAGGCATAAGATGGCATTGTAGTGGCCTGCACATACGGGCATGCACTAAAATGTGGTGAAAGCACTCAGGCATAAGATGGCATGGTAGTGGCCCGCACATACAGGTACACCCTACAATATGGTGAATACATTAGGCATAAGGTATCATAGTGTACATGAATGGGCACAGACTATGGTATATAGTCCACGGAATATGGTATCGTGATGTTGGCGAGTTGAAGTCATTTTGCTCTGAGGCGTATATGCAGCAAATTTTATCGTTTTTTAATAGTGCAACTTAACCATAATGTCCCTTTAACAACATTTTTTCAGTGAATTTCATAGGATTTTACCAGTGCACGCTAATTTCCTACAACTTACTTATATCATACTTACCCCAATATAGCAACATTTTTGTCTAAAGTTTCACCTTAAAACGCTGCCATTCCCCACCTTCTAGCATCATTTTGAACACTTCTATACACGTTTTGCAACTTTTTCCACTGTGTTTGTCAACGTCCGCGAAAGTCTGACGTCATCGCGGACTATTCGGACAGTGTCACGTGACCACGCACTTGTGGGTGGCATGATGACGTGTTCGTGAGCGTGTCCACACTTGGCGAATGGGTCCATGCTTCGCGAAAATGTCAGAACTGCACTTTTCAGCTCATCTAGGAAATATGAAGCTCAAAATGTACCCTTGCACAGCTCCTACACCTAGTCTTACTCATTATCCATTAACAATCTAGAACACAGCACATACTTGGAAGCATTTTAGCAAAACTGCTATTTATCTTAAAAAAGGAGTCAGCTATTGCCATGCCTCTTCCCCAAGAGCCACCATCATCACCAGCTGGAGGACCAACACAAGGAAAGAAGCGCAGTACTTCAAAAGACAATGAAGAGGACCAAGAAGATGAGGTAGAGGAAGTGCCTACCTCTAGCACCCAGAGATAATCATGGGTGTGGCACCTCTTTACCACTGTAGGGAATTTACCAAAGGCTAAAGATACCAAAGTGAAATGCACTGAGTGCAACATTGTACTCAGTTGTGTACTTCTTAGACAGTATTACTACAGGACCACCTCCATGCGCCACCACGACAAATCCAACCACTGCAATGCTGTTTATTTCTTAGGAAGTAGTAGGCTGTCTTCCTCCACCTCATCTTCCTCAACCAATACTTCAACCACAGCCTACTTCTGTGGGACACAACATCCCACCAGCTACCTTCCAAGCGATAAATGAGGCTGTTGATCCATATCTTTTGAAAACACAGTACTCTGTATATACTGCACCACACCACTCTGAAGGGGGAGATGGGTTTGCAGGGCTTAGGCTCCACCCCAGTCAACCATAAACAGATGTTTCACTGTGTCTAATGAACAGGGGAATCCTCTTCATCTCTCTGAGCAAATTTCTTTTTTCCCATACTAATCATAGACATGTTTGTGATTCTTTAAGCTTTTCTAGCTTCCCTATCAGTGGGGCTTCTTGGTTCAACATTTTAAGCTCAGGTTTCCACCCTTTGCCAACTAATAACATTGTGTTTTTGGCTGCCTATGCGCACCTCATGGCTGAGACTCAGCTAAAAGCTGTCCAAGAGAAGACTTCCCTTTTCAGGAACTGCTCCAGGTGTGGAAAATAAGTCATCTTCATTAGAGACCCCAACAAACTCTCCATCTATTATCTTTACCCGCATGATATCCAGTCATGTAAAATATGTCAAAGCTTTTCCAAGAAGACTCTGGAATACAGGTATGGAGACTATTAATTCACCTGGAGAGCAGACAAATGTTGTCTGATGAGGAATCCAGTAAAGCTGTGCCTTCAACTTCCTCCAGGCACCCTAAGAAGCAATCTCTAAAGAGGAGAGCTGCTTCAGTGGACAGAGTAGACTCTCTGCCATCCAAAGGCAAGAGGAGGAGTGGGAAATCCTCAACTGAACCTGTATCGAAATGTCTGCTGGAAGGAGAACTACACAAAGGTAAAAGTTCCTATATTTCTTCTCCTTCATCGACGAAACAGCCATCCACGGGGATACCATGCATGACTAAACAAACCTCGCCATCCACTAAAACTGTCCTGTCATCGACAGTTAAACCGTTGCCCAACATCAAACCAACCACCTCGTTGACATAGACATCGTTTTTGATACAAGAACCCTCAACGATGCACCCGTCCACAAAGAACAGTGGAGAAAAGCACCGTAGAGAAGCACTCGTCGAGGAAGCACTCGTCAATGAAGCAATCGTGGATGAAGCACTCGTCAACGTTCAAGTATTCATCGCCGAAGGACCCATCATCATCGACAGAAAAACCATGAACGAGCGCCAAAGAGCAGGGCAAAACATTGTCGATTGACCCAACAGCACCAGATGTCTTTGATACGTCTTTTCCACAACAAGAGGAAACTGCAAACATAATACACCACAGCTAGATGGATTAGAAGGTGTATCCCCTATAAAGGAGATGAATAAACTACCTGACATCATATAGCAGGAGGATTTCTCAGAGTGGGAGGAACAACAGCCAGTACAACCTAAAGAGCACAATCAACACTGGCAGCCTGTACTAGAAGACGTGCCAGACTATTTTGACCCTACTGTACTGCAGTCGATGCGCAGAATTATGGACGAGTTCCAAAGAAAAACTAAGGGCAAAGCTCGTGGTCACTCGAACAGTTCCTGTAAGCGGACCTTTGTGAAGCACATCATTGGTGCACTGCACTGGAAGCAGGTCTCCTACAGAGCATACTCCACATTAATCACTGCTGCCTCTGCAATCTTCAGCATACTCACGTTATGGCAGATCATCCAGGTCTCAAAAAGAAGACCCTCTCCATCTCCTCCGAGGCAATCTTCATCAGTCAGCAGCCACCAAGGGCAATGCTCACATTATGGTTGGATCACCCATGTCTCACAAAAGAAGATGCTCTCCATCTCCTCCATGTTCTTCACCTCAAAGATCCAAAGCATGTAAAGCACCTTCAATTGCTACAGCCTCAGAATGCCTGGACGCGACATTGTAGATGACACCGGGGAACCTGATGATCCTTTTAGCCAAGCCGGAAGAGGGTGACCTGCCTCAGGGCACACCAGACACAGACCTAGAAGATTGGGATTCTATTGTCATCGAGAAGCAGGAGAAACGTGACTCAGCGGGGTGATCCTCATCTCCGGACGATTTCGTATCTTTTCACTCCATCATGGCAAAGTCAGCAGAGGTATTCAAAATACAAGTCACCACAGAGGAGAAAGCATCAGACCTGTATGAGCACAGATACAAAAGACACTGCATCATCACCACGATACCAATACTAGAGACTATTTGGGACGCTGGTGAACAAAATCCTGGCCACTCGTCTTTCCACTCTGGCACTGGTGGCTATGCTGGAGAAAAAGTACAAAGCTATGGACTCTTCTCCATTATGTCTCAGAGGTCATCATAAATCCGACTTTATTTTCATGGTGGCGGCAAGGAAAAGACTGCAAAACTTGGCCTCTCCCTTCACACTCAACCCGATAAGGAGGGACATAAACTAGAAGCAATGGGGTGTAAGGTCTCTACGGCGGCATCGTTGACGGTGTGGGCCAGCAGCGCCATGCCCATGATGGAAAGACTGGATAGAGAATTATGGCTCCCTATGTCCCGTCTCACTAAACATGTCCCTTCTCACTAAACACCTAACAGATGAGTTTCAAGAAGACACCAAAGCCAATATCACAGTCAGCGAAGCAGTCACAGACCACGTGATCAACATCTCTGCGGATGCCAACCACAGACAGATGGCCAAGGCACAGTATTGAGAGGCCAAGCCTGGATGAAGGCAACACGTTTCAGGCCAGATTTCCATACTCAGATCCTAGACATGCCATTTGATGGGCGCGACCTATTTGGCAAGAAAATAGATGATCATTTGAAAGGCATCAAAGCCAGCACCGACACCGCAAGGGTGATTAGCTGTTTAAAGGTCAAGGACCGCCGTCCTTTCGCTCCTTTTGAGGTGCCAGCTCCAAGTACAGGTCATATAGCAGGTCAATCCAGGGTCAAGCGTCCTCTTCAACCTCCTTCCAATTGGGAGGTAGATACCAACAAGGTTCCACCAGGTACCAGAGCCAACATTGCAAAAGTGCTTCAAACCAGGGCAGGAACAAGACCAAAATAACTGACTCATACTCGGCACGCCTTCCACATCACACTCCAATTGGAGGATGCGACTCTGCACCTCAATCATTGATACACCATAACATTGGACAAATGGGTGCTTCAAGTAATACAAGGAGGACATACCATAGACTTTCTTTAATGACCACCATCTCACCCACTGCCAAGAAAAAACATCCCCCGGCTGCAACAGCTAAGGGTAGCAGCCACCAAGCTTTTACTAAAGGCCACCATAGAGCGGGTAACACCTCTACAATGGGGGAAGGGATTCTATTCCCAATTTTTGATAGTAAGAGGCGGCCAACACTAGATCTACGAGCCCTCAACAAGTTTGTTCGTCGTCTAAAATTTATACTTATACTTCCATGTACCCATCAACCTATCCCACAGACAGTACCTCTGGTTCACTGTCGGTGAACCACATTTCCAGTTCAAAGTACTTCCTTTCGGGCTACAATCCGCACCAAGAGTGGTTATGAAATGCCTGGCCCCAGTAGCAGCTCACCTCAGGTGCTCTGGGTTACAGATTTTTCTATCCCTAGATGACTAGCTAAGGAAAGGAAGCTCCCTGGAAACAGCGTCACAGGCAATGGGAAGAACACCAACCCTACTCCAAGGCCTTGGGTTCTCGATCAACGAGGACAAATCATTGCTGCTGCCCGCACCTACAGCATCTTTGTAGGAGCCGGTCTGGACACTTGAGTTCCCAGGGTTCATCCCTCTCCGGACAGAGTGGCCACAATGCAAAACCTCATTGCATGGTTCAAAGAGAGAACAAGCTCCACTGTCAGACAATACAAGTCCCTCCTGGGCATGATGTCCTCCTGTACTTTCCTCATACCAAATTGCAGACTGAAGATAAGATTGCTTCAGGATGAGATGGACAGCCAATGCTCTCAACACAGGGGATTGTGGGAGGACATTGTGCATCTCAGTCCAAATTTTCACAATGCCCTCGAATGGTTTGCCAAATAATTCAATCTTCTACACGGTTTACCCTTCCAGCTACCCACGTTAACTCTACTCTTGAGAACGGATGCTTCACTCTCGGGCTGGGGGACCCACCCAGGCAATCTACCAGCCAGCGGGATGTGCTCGTCAGCAGAATCCCATCTGCACATAAATGTGCTGGAACTCAGGGCCATTCGGTGGGTGCTAAAGTCCTCCTACCGGACATTTCCAGACAAATGGTGACAGTTCAGACGGACAACACCACGTCAATGCACTACACAAACAAAAAGGGCCAGCACCAGGTCCAACATCCTCTCAATGGAGGCTCAACAACTCTGGAACTAGGAAATACACCAGAAGGTAAACATGAGGACAGACCATCTCCCCGACAAGGACATTGTGTAGGCAGCTAACACAGCCGGAAATTCCTTCAATCCCATAAATGGTAGATCAATGACTGTGACCTGAACACAGTATTCCTCAGGTGGGGACAACCCACCATAAACCTGTTTGCAACCCATGTAAACAAAAAGTGCGATCAGTTAGCTTCCAGGTACCCGGAGAGATACACTCTGGGGGACGCGTTCTCCATACAATGGAAGGGGAAATTAATTTATGGGTCCCCGCCAAAACCTTTGATCCCACAGTTGTTGTGCAGGATGAACAAACAACCCTACAAAAAGATGCTGACAGCACCAATGTGGGCACGCCAGATTTGGTAACCTGCACTCTTTCAACTAGCACTGGAGAAGCCATCTCACCTCCAGCCTAACCCGCACTTGTTGTCACAGCACAGGGGCGAACTGCTTCACCACAACCCGACCAGCTTTTCCCTCCGGGGCTGGCTCCTCAGCAGGGAAAATTCCACAACCTTGTTCTAGATCCTGAATGCTGGGGCATACTCCGAGCTGCCAGGGCTCCAGCCACCAGAGAGACATATCCTAAAAAATGGAAACAGTTCAGATCCTGGTGTTTGGAAGCTGACACAGATCCCTTCTTGGCATCTAGAGAACACATTTTACCTAACCTTCTACATCTAGCAAGGAGCGGGTTGGCAGTTTCTTCCATCAAAATCCATCTCTCGGTCATCTCTGCTTATATCACCAGGCCTCATCAACACTCTTTAGTGGCACACCTGGCGGTCAAAGCCTTCATTAAAAGGCTTCTGTGTTCTTTTTTTCCTTTTTTTCAAAGTTTCTTTTTATTGTGTTTGTAAATACAGACCTCTAATATAGCATCAGACATCGAATGCAGTGCTCAGAGCTTAGTTATAAAATGAACCAAAGAAAATAAATAACAGAAACAAATAACAGTAACACACTTTGGGTGGGACGACGGGAGAGGGCAAGGGGAAAAACAGGGAGAAAGCCGATTTCACAATATCCTTTGTTTGGGGAGAGGATTTGCATCAAAGTGCTTGGTTGTGCTGCTGTTATGGTGAAAGTTTGTGAGAGAACTTGGGCCCCGGAGACTAGAACTTCCTTTGAGGTCTCTTTCGGCACCGGGTCTTCTTGGTTTATGCTTTGTGCCCTCCGATTGGTTCATTTAGTCTTGCTTCTCCATCCATCAAAGGGTAGGGGGTTTTCTTGCCACTCCTGGGAACTTCTGCGTATAATCCAGAAAGGGGGCCCAGGTCCGGTAGAACTTGTTCCTGTTTTCAAAACGGAAGGCTGTCATTTTTTCTGCGGCTACTATGTCCCAACACTTGGACCACCACATTGGGATTGCTGGGCCTTTGAGGTTTTTCCAAAGTCTCGCTATTAAGATCTTTGCAGTTGTTAGTAAATGCGAGCACAGGTTTGCTATCCGGCCTGTTAGTGGAAATTGCCCTCGCCTGTCACTCCCAGTAGGACAATTCCTGGGTCCCATGGGATCGCGAGTCCAGTGATCAGTTTGATTTGTTCAGGACCCTTTTCCAGAATTGTGCAGCGTTGGGACATGTCAACAGGAGGTGGAATAGCATGCCCGTCTCTGAGCCTCCTCTCCAGCATTGCGGAGGAATAGTGGGATTACATTTGTTGAGTATCTCTGGTGTTTGGTACCACCTGTACCACACTTCAATTGCCCGTTCTTTATTGGTTATGCACTTAGAGCTTTTGTGTGCTCTGGTCCAGATGCGGCCCCACTCCTCTGTTTCAATGTCTCTGCCTATGTCCTTTTCCCATTTCAGCATGTAGGCCTCTTTTTTGCTTTGGTCTGTTCTGTCTAGGAGCCTGCATAGGGTGGAAATTTTCCCTGTGGGAGGGTTTGTTGTAAGCGTTTGCTCAAGGGCAGTCAATTCTCTGCTTCTGTTTTTCCTTATTGCTTCGTGTGACATCCAGTGTCTGAGTTGAGCACACCGGAACTCTCCGTCTCTGGGACCTGGAATTTGGCCTTGCAGGCTTCGAAGTTTAGTGGGGCTCTGTTATAGAAGAAGTCTGCAATGCTCCTCAGTCTTCCTTCCTTCCATTTGTTGAAGTTGTTTGGAGTGATGCCCGTAGTGAAGTCTGGGTTGTCCCAGATAGGGGTGAGTGGGCCCGTGGTGCTGCTGCAATTTCACTGGCGGGCTGCCCTATTCCAGCTCGTCACTGTGTTTCTTGTCACTGGTAGGGGGCCTGATTTTGGGGGGTTGCTGGGTCTCCTCATGTGCGGGAGCAATGCTATTGGACTCTGGCACCAGTCTTCTTCCAGCTTTAACCAGCAGGGTTGGTTGGTGCTTGGCTTCCATGCGAAGGCCTGCGAGAGCCGCGCCACGAGGCAGTACCTGGCTACATCCGGGACCCGTTGGCCGCCCACCGCAGAGCCCCGGAGCATAATGCGCTTCAGTATTCACTGTTTCTTTCCTTCTCAGACATATTTCAGGATGCTCGCCTGTAGCTTCTGGATGACTTTCTTCTGGACTGTTACCGGGATGGCTGGGCAATAGTAGATCAATCTAGGGATTAGATTAATCTTCAGTGCTGTGATCCTTCCAAACCCCGATATTTCTTGCTTCTGCTAGCATGCCAAGTCGTTCTTCAGCTTTTTGAACAGTGGGGGGAAGTTTATTTTGTATATTCTTTCTGTTTTGCTTGGTAGCTGGACTCCCAGGTAACTGGTTTGTGATTTTGCCCATGGGATCAGGTAGTTGGCTTCCAGCGCTTTCTTGAGCTTTCTCAGCACATTGATTCTCATTGCTGTCGATTCTGTGAAATTAACCATACATCCTGACACCTCCCTCAATGCTTCAAATTCTTGCCACAGTGCCTTCATGGATGCTTCAGTTTGGGTAATCATTAGTGGTACATCATCTCCGAGACAAAGAAAAATTGCCTTCTGCCTGGAGTCTTAACACAGTCTCAGCCGTGCTAATGAGAGCACCCTTAAACCTATTCACAAGTGTGACACAAAATTCTTATCATAGACAACAGCCTTTTTGGTGGCTATAACCTCTGCCAGGTGCATCAGGGTGGTACAAGCACTATCCACCAAGCCACCATTCACAATCTTTCACAGGGACAAGGTCATTCTTCAACATCACCCTAAATTAATTCCAAAGGTCCTATCTGAATCCATTTTAACAGAAATAATTGTTTTGCCCACTTTCTTTGGAAACCACAAAGCCGCAGCGGAATGGATGCTACATTCACTAGATGTGGCGAGGACACTTTAGTTCTACATTGGAAGAACAAAAGATTACAGGACTTCAACAAGACTTTACATCTCCTTTGCAGGACGAATCAAGGGTCAATGCACATCAAAACAAAGTCTGGCACATTGGGTTTCCAGTTGCATTACTCACTGTCATGAAATCAGAAATAACCCTTTGCCAGCCAAGCCCACGGCACACTCCACCAGAGTGAGAGCTGCCTCAACAGAGTTCCAGGCAGGAGTTTCTTTGAAGGACATCTGCCGGGCAGCCACCTGGAGCACTCTCCGCATGTTTGCCCAGCATTACTGCTTGGAAGAAGACAGCAGAAGGAAAACAGCGGTAGGACAAGCAGTGCATCAGTACTTAATTACTTAGGGTAGGAGTAGCCTTTTTGTTCCTTAAATTTTACTCTTGTTTGTTCCCACCATCCCATTGCGTGTATTTTGCTGGTAGCCTTATGTTGTATGCTATAAGTATGTAACATAAGCTATATATAGGGCATGCACATACAGGTGCAACCTTCTGGCTATCAGACATGCTAGAAGGTAGTTGACTGCTTGCTATTCTATTCAAGCATATGAATGTATGAAACATCCAATGCTGGAGAAGTCTTAGTTACTTACATGTAACTGTATTTCTCCTGTATTGGTATCTTTCATAGATTCATATGCGCCGGTACTCCTCCCCTGGGGAGAGGTTGCTCCTCTACAGACAGTCATCAGTTACTAGCATTCACGGTTCAAAATCTGAAGATGAATGACTGGGCTGGAGACTAAGCCCTGCCACCTCATTGGTTGGGGTCTAAAAGGACCAAAGCAGGTGGAGGGACTCCACAAGTAAAGGGCTACACAGGCCCTATGGGACTCTATGGGTGTAGCTTTTCTTCCTAAGGAATACGTTTTATATCATTGTTTGTATTATTTAAATTACTGAGGATTCCCAGTCTGATGATGGGAAATATTCAAGAATGTGAGAAGTTGCACATGTGTAACATCTAAGGTAGGAGGCAGTGTTTCTAATGCTCCTTGATTACAGCTTCAAAAGCACTTTGAAATTGCTCCCCACTGCAGAGTGGTGTGTTGCAGTATATACAGAGTACTGTTGTCTGACGACAGAGAATATTCAAGCATGTGAATCTATGAAAGATATCAATGTTGGAGAAATACAGTCACAGGTAAGTAAATAAGACAACTTCCTGTCCATCTGCCCCTCCATGTTTGTGGTTGGTGGCTTTTCCCTCATTTCCCTCCCACCGTACTTTTTGATCTCTCCTGCAAACAAAAAATCCAAAAACACCAAACAAGGTTCCTTTAGGAACCACCTTTCAAAGTTAAAAAATAGAACTGAAAAAATAATCTTCTAGATGCCATCTCAGAAAAGTAGTTAGACTCAATAGCATTCTCCAACATTCCATTAGCATTTTGTGTTATTCTAATGGCAATGATGGACAATTGTCTACTAGTGAAAAATATAAAAGAACAGAAACAATTTTCTGTCCCAAATACTTTTCTCTAGCATACAATAAGAACCATAATCGATGGACATGTATAACTATCAGTTATCTCCACAGTCCCCTTTCCAGGCCATGGATCATTAAAAGACCTGGATGGCACATTTGCACCATCGCACAGGGCAGCCCTTTTACCCTTTTTAATTTTATATTTGTAACACTCCCTCAATGCCTCTTTCATTCATACATCCATCCACCAATTGCTTCCAAAAACTGTACATATAACACTATGCCCATATTAAGCTTCCACACACCAACTGCCACTTAACAATCTTCTATAAATCCTTTGCATCTGCATTTCCCTTACTTATACAAACAAATTGTACACAGTGCTCCTAGAAGTGCACATATTTTCTATGCACTCACTATCAGAATTGTCCCTGGACCTAGTATGATAGCAACAAATGTTTGTGTCCTCCCCCTGCCTTTTCTTGTCCCCCCAGCACTATCTGAAATGTCATCAGGCCTAGTACGATAGTCGCTTGTTTTGTTCCCCTCTCTCCTTTCTCCTCCCCATCCCTCACCTCTGGTTAATCTCCGGCTCTACCAGAAATGTCGTCAGGCCTAATACGGTAGTCGCCTGTCTGTTTCCCATTTCCTTCCTATCTGCGTTTTAGCTCTTGCACTATTTGAAATGCTGTCAGGCCGAGTACCATAGTTAATTTAACATTCTTGTTGTGCATGGCCTGTAAGAATGTCATTGGGCCTCATTCCGAGGCTGGCGCTATCCATGGAGTAAATAGCACCATGGTAAGCAACCATGGAGCTATTTACTCCATGGAAATCCGGCATGGTGAATGGAGTAATTACCGGTCCATTCCAAGGTTGGAGGGACCGGTAATTCCCCATTCACCATACCGGTTCCCCATCCCCATTCCTGCCCCCATAGGGCTCAATGGGAATGGGGAAGAAGTACATTACGGCACCGTAAATTACGGTGCCGTAATTTACTCCAAGGTCCCTTTGCGGGTTGGATTTTTAACGCCTGCTAAAAGCAGGCGTTAAATGCCAACCCACAAAAGGGAACTCGGAATATGGTGGTAAGTGTTAACGGTCACCGTTGCCATTAACGGTGACCGTTAACCCTTACTGCCAGTCTCGGAATGAGGCCCATTGTATTTTCCCTTGTTCCCTCCCTTGCTGTGAAGTGATTTGAAACACATTGTTTATAGACCCTATATAAATAAACTATCAGATCATATCATATCATATCATATGCATTGTGCAGTGAGAGAAGTGCATAAATAGAAGGGGCAGTATGGATGGGCAAGTGCTCATGAGAACCCAGGAGGGAAATGCCAAGTGATGCCAAGGTGGGACACCACTAGCTAACTACTGGAGCAGAGGAGTCCCAAGGCTGGTATGCATCTTAACCGTAACATCACTTTAAGAATGTTTTTTTCTGTCAATTTAATAGGTTTTCATACGTGAAAATGTTTCATGGAGTTACATCACTGCATATTTAAGAAACATAACTTTTGAAACACATACATATGTCTGTCTTTATCAACAGCGCATGCTGGGGATGCAAATCATTGTTCAATTGCCTACGTCATAAGGCTCAACCTTCACCCCAGCCCAACCAAACCACCACTATTATTCAATGCACCTACCCTGCATCCTAGCTCAGTGTCCATTATACCCTAATGATTTAACCAATGGGCAGTGCTCATGGGTTGCAGCCATGGCCAGTCTCCGAATCCATGGGGCATGGACTTCAGCCTTGCCGCATTCCCAAATAAGTATATCAGAGTACACATTTACATTTGCAGAGGGCCAGGTCCACTGTCCAGACACCAAATGAATATTACTAGTTTTTCTACTTACATTCTTACACTTTCAAAAAATAAAAATAGAAGATATATTTGCAAAACCATGCTTTCAGGTCCTTACGAATGCTCGTTGTGAAAATTTGTGGTAATCTAGTCCACCACTTTAGGCTGTAACCGCAAGAAGAATATTTTTTCCCATTCAAACCTACTGTTTTGGACATGCTGCATGCCCAAAAAAGCAAATTACAGTACACATTTCTCCTTGCTGACGGCCAGGCGCATTGCCCAGACACCAATGCTATATCTCTGTGTTGTTTACTTACATTTTCACACTTTCAACAAAATAAAACACACGACATATTTGCAAAACCATGATTTGAAGTTCTTGCTGACCCTCCTGTTCTTTGTGCTATTTGCTGCAATTCCATCCAGCACTTCATCCTGTACCCACAAGCAGAATATGTTTTCCCATTCAAACCTATTCCAATTTCAAAAACCTTTACCACATAGCCGATCCCTGATGGCCATGACCACTTTAACCACATTGCTGGTTCCTCATGGTCACAGGCAGTAGCCAGATTGTCCGGTTGAACCAAACAATCTGGCCACTGCCCATGGCCACAGACTAAACCTCAGCCACCAAAGGTATATCACTATTAATTGTTTGTACCTACATTATGACACTTTTCAAAAAATAAAACAGAGACACATTTGCAAAACCATGCTTTCAGGTCCTTGCCAATGCTCCTTACATGAGTTTGCTGCAAATTCGCCCACGTATTATTTTTTGAAAAGTGTCATATTGTACATACCTAAAATAGTCATATAACTTAGCCCCCCTTGACAAATCCATTCTGTCCAGCGGTTTGGGCATTAGGCGTGAGGCACATTTCATTTCCATTTCATCTATGGGAAAAGCCACACATTTTGGGCCCCCCTATAATTTTGACCCCCCTGCATGAAACCTCACCAAACTTAACAGAATCAATCTGACAGGGCCATATACTTTTTTTGCAAAGTTTCATGAGGATTCGTCCAGCGGTGGGGCGGACATTATGAGCCACCCAAAAAGGGCTCTTCCTATGGGTTGAGCAACTTAACCATAACTACACAGCCACTACCGCAGGTTCTGTCTGTAATGTGTGTTTATATATATGTGTGTGTGTGTGTGTGTGTGTGTGTGTGTGTGTAAGCGAGAGAGAGAGTAAGAGACCATGGGCCTCATTCCGAGTGGGGCGGTAAAGGATACCGGGCACCGGTAAGGAGACCGGTGCCGGTAATCCCTTACCGCCCTACTACGAGTTCCCTTAGCGGGTCCCTCCTTTAACACCTGGTCTGACCAGGCGTTATGGACAGGACCCGTTAAGGGAATTCAGAGCCAATAACGGTACCGCAATTTGCGGTACCGTTATTAGCGCCTTCCCCATTCCCATTGAGCCCTATGGGTGCTCAAATGGGAATGGGGAATGGCTTTTTCAATGGGGATTTACTGGTCCCGCAAAGGCCGGACTACACCGGTAATTCCCCATTGAACAATACCAGTGCCGGACCTGTTATTGGAGGCAGTCATGGTGCAAATAGCGTCATGACTACCTCCAAGCTCGGAATGAGGCCCCATGTGTTAGAGAATGTGTGTGTGCAAAGGTTGTAATTGTGTGTGAATGTAGTTATGTGTATGTGTGTGAGAATATTATGTTTGTGTGTTTGGTTTGTGTGTGTGTAATGATTACTGAAGAATTAACAGATTCTCTTCACTCGACAATCATCACTGAGTAAAGGGCTTGGGAGGGCTTTATAGAACACTCACTTGTCTTTGCTCATAATTCCAGTAATAACAATATTGCTGGAATAATGGGCAAAGAACCACATTGTCTTTGCCTTTATTCGCGTAGTATTAACAGGACTACTGGAATAATGGGCAAAGACAAGGTTACAGTGCCTTTGCTTATTATTGTAGCAAAGTTATTACTTACTGGAATGAAGGGCACAGACACGTCTATGTTCATTATTGTAGTAATATTTACAATATCACTGTAATAATGGGCAAAGACAACATGACAGGGTCTTTTATCATGATTGCCGTAATATTATTAAAACTGGAATAATGGGTAAAGACAACACGACTGTTCTGAAGTTGTAGCGGTGGGTCTTTACATTGGTCCAATGGTGGACAGTGCAGCCAGTCTGGAAATATGTACTCACAATGCATAACATAGTAAGAACATATGTCCAGACTGGCTTTGGCATGGCATTTTTATTGGGCGTCAAGAATAAAGCAAACATGATAAGAGTTATTACGCAGCCAGACTGGCCTCCATAGGTTCAGGCCATCTGGATGAATTTTATTACAGTGGCATGGCATTTTTTTAACCCGGCATCAAGGATAAAGCCAACATCGTAAGTGTTCAGTTGTGGCTTGCTTTACTGGTCTACATTTTTGCCTCCAGTCTGAACATATATTTTTTTACTGTAGCTAATACATTAGTAAGAAAATATGTCTGGACTGGTTTTATCACAGCATTTCTTGCTGGGCATCAAGGTTAAAACATACATGATGTCATACAATGTGGCTAGTCTGGCCTACATTGGTGCAACCAGTCTGGAGTTACTTTTGTATTGAGCAATGCATTTATGGGCAAAGCCAACAGCGGTATGTTCTTACGGGGGGAGACTGGCATGCACTGGCAGAGGCAGAATCAACCTATTTTCTTACGGTACCATTATAGACATATTGCACACAGGAAACACCAGTATGTTCTGATATGTGAATATTGGGATATATCAGTGCAGCCTGCATGGACATGTATGGGCACACCCATCATGAAAATGTGTTGGAAAATGCTCCTATACATTGTTGGTGACTTGCAGCTATTGGATTATTACCAAGAGCTACCCCACAAAACAGATTACAAACTGTATGGGTTTTTACCCAATTTTACTGACAATATTTGCTGTAAAATGCACCATTTTAACCCATTATTGTAAACATTTTCTGTGCGGTGAAACCTCCCCAAACCGTTGTTAGGACTTAGGCTCTCTCGCCACACTCAGTTGCTCCCGCATATTTGTGCAAAAGGTTTACGCTTCACCAATTAAAAAATTCACCTGCAGCCTCTGTAAAAGAGAAATGCAAAATGTGACATCTAGGAATGTTCCTAATACTTGCTCCTAAGTCTTCCTCCGTGTCACATCCTGGTTGTTGTGATGGTTCCATGTAATAATGTCGCCACTATTGCATGGAACATGCGGGGGACACCTCCACAACCCCCAAACTTTTTATTTTTTTTATTTTTTATTTTTTAATAAAAATGTTTTTTTTTTGCCCCTGTCCCCATATATATGGTCACCCAAATAATATCACCACAACATTTTCCCGGCGATATTATTTACGGGGACCATATATATGGCGATATTATTACCTGATACCGTTGTGATCTGATTTTAACACTGCCCGCCATCCTACTCACTGCAGTATCGAATTTTTAGATCTCCTGAGATAACAAATGCTCTCAAGAAAGTGTTTAGCGGATGCTTGAAAAACTCAAAGTACAGTAAACAAATAGCTTAATGGACACAACTGTTAGCCACACGTATCTGCATGCCTGAATTCAATTTATTGATGTATATTTTACTAAAAATAAAACATAAACTGAAATATGCCAGTATAGTGGTCATAGAAGATGTAAAAAGAGAAATGTCTTTAAAAGTGTCCACCTTTCTTGAGCTTGTGGTCCACAGCAGGAGGAGCTTGCGTTATAAAACGGCTCTTCTGACATGTGTTTGTGTCATTCTAATCTAAACTATCAGGTTTGTTATGATTGCACCAATAGTTTCCAACTTAGCGCTTCTCTGAGTGCTTTAACAAGTCTGCAATTATGCAGTAAATAATCTCTTTTCCATTTTCCCACTTTTATAAACAATGCCAATCTGCACCGTGGAGACAGTTGGGGCGCCGTGTATCCTTGTTCAGCTGCAAAACCTCGTTTGCATAAACTTGCTCAAACATTAATCACGATGACAAATAGATTGCAAATTATACTTTGACATAAAAATCAAATCCCATTTTTCGAACTCATATGCCAGACGGATCCTTGGACTGTCAGCCGTTGTAACATCATCATATATTTACCGCCTTTGAGAGCCGAAAGTGTCAGGTTGCACATTAAGATTCAAAAGTCGTGCTTCACGGAAGCAATTAAGAATGCAGCCCGTGCCGTGCGACTTTTCAGACAGTTTCAGCAAAGGCATTCCCTTCATGGAAAGCGGCAAGGTGATAATAGAGTTGTCGTTATCCATCAATAAGGTATATAATGGAGAAAAATGTGCTCATTACATGTAGCGCACGAGAGAATGCAATAATAGAAATACATATTTTCATTTTTTTAATCGTTTAGTGATGGTATTTGCTGATACATTTTCAGGTTTAGTAAAAGTGAGCCAGCCCAAACAATTGTAATTGGATACCTGTAAATGTCACAATACCAGCATAGGCACTGTGCTGTAATGTGCAATCATTCTTATTTGAACTCATTAGAAAGCCAACAACACCATTTCTGAAGGCAACATTCATCAATTAAAATCCAGGATGACGTACAAAATACATCATTGTAATATGCACTTCAAAAGAAATTGAAAAGCAAGTATGAATTACGGTGTCTTTCCTTTATTCTTGTTTTGCAATAATGCCTGTTTTGCATCCCAGCTCTCTCCAGGAACTGGGCTTTTGCAAACACAGCCATGTTCTCTTAGACGATTTTAAGAGGAAAAGCGCTTCCTTGACACGTCCAGCCCCTTTTGGCAAGACTTTCTTTTAAGAGGAAACCCACTTCCTTGGCACCTCTGGCCCTTTTTGACAAGAGCAGGTGTTCTAACCATTGGTAGGAAAGCCTTTTGTACTGTGGGCAAATGTTCATGTCAGTCTCAAAGGTCTTAAGTTTGCACGTGCATGCGCTCTTCTCCAATGGGCCCCTACATAAGGCTAACAAAGGAAATTGCGCACATAAACATTTTGGGTAATGGCATCGAACACTTACTTTCCGTGTTGCCATTTTAATTAATCACAGAGGAGCTTTGGCCTCCTTGCAGTGCGTCTTGCATGGGTTCCTACAATCAGCTGCTCCTGAAGTATAGCCTGCTTCTGGTGGGTCACTTGCACCTTGTCTCTTCTCAGCGGCTAGTCCGTTACAGCTTGACATTTTAATTGGTAAATGATTCTGATGCACGAGTACATCAACAAATGGAAACATTGCATTTTTATTCTTTTTTTATGTGAGTTGTCAATGACGAAAATATGCACAATGTTCTTATATCAATTTTGGCTTCCCCGTGTCTGTATTTTCGACTGCTGCATAGTGGTGCTTCAGCTGATCCAGGGTGTAGTTTATAGGCACAGAAAAAGGACAGGAGCAAGGGGTTGACAGATGTGGGAGTGCAGAGGCCGTGGCCATGTTGGAGACGTATGGCTTGCACACCTGAAACAGTGCTTCCGTTTGATGTTTCCGCATTTTGAAGGCCGCATTAAAAAAAATACAGATTTCTGTTAGGCAGAATTACATGCAGTACCCTTTGGGAACACTACACACAATTAAGACTACAGGTGTATGCACAATCTCACCTTTGGTACAAACCTGTACTACACAGTTATGTGGTAGCAGTGGCTGAGCAGCCAGACTTATCTCAAGAGGGATGTGAGCAGTACAAGATGTTACACAAAGGACTTGCAATCACAGTAGTTCAAACAAACACTATTCAAGGTTTCTTAGTAAAAGAATATACATTTATTTACACAGTCAGTTGGAAAACATTCCACTAGTAAGAAGCAGCTCAATATCACACTATAATACACTACAGTCACAACCAATACATTTCTGAACAAGTTAGGCTCCCCTGAAGTGGGAACAAACATGCACTTCAGTAACTTTCAAAAGGGGTAGAAAGGCAAAGGTTTAAAGAATTAAAACACAATTATTTTCGTAGGCAGGGCAAATACTTTCAGTTCACTACAACAGGCAATTCAATTCAATAGGCCTGGGCCAAAGTCAATGGTTCAGTGTCTTGGATAGGAAAGCACAGTTCTGGTAGAAAACAGTTTAGTTTTTGCCAATGTTCTTAGAAGTAGTTTGCTGGAAAAAGAGTTATATGTTGGTTTAGAAGGGAGCAAGACTCCAAAGTTGGAAACATTTCACAAACTTTCACCGCGGCAGAAAGGATTTCCACACTGCGTTTGCACAGAACCTTAGTAATGAAGAAAAGCTGTAGCTGAGGCAGTTGTTCCTTGCGGTTCTTGCAGATCTCGCTGTTCCTGAGCTTCAGTCGTGGGGACAAGAAGGAGGACGTTGGGAGGTTCCTGCACTGCCCAGGAAAGAGGCCGCAAGTTTGGCTAAGTGTCAGTTTTAAGGTGTGAGTGCCATAAATTCCACAAACTGGTATCCTTCTCACTGGCTATCTGGTTTTCAACAGCACTCTGATGAAAATTCGACCAGTATGGAGACAGTGTCCAGGTGGCTTACGAGTTGGTTGTTCCCACCAGCTCACGGGAAGAAGTCATCCTTGAAGGAGCTTCTCTGTTGATGGAGTTTTGGGCAATTCAGACCTCCAGCAGGGCTTCACCAGGCAAACCAACGGTCCAGGAGTTGCAGCAGTCGTTTTCCTTCAGCTTGTCTTCAGTTCTTTCTTTCTAGTGGTCGACTCTGCCTTCCAAGTCCCAGAGACCTGCTTTTAAACATTTTTCTCCCATTCATTCCAGCCTAGCTGTTACTCACCCAGCAGGGTGGCTGTCCTTGCCGGACAGTAGGTCAGCCAATCACACCAGAGTGCATTCAGGTCTCCTAGGAGACTAAGCACAGGGTGTTCTGGCACCTCCCTCACATCCTGTCCACCCGAGACACTCAGACACCAGAGGAGGGCTTCAGCACTGATGCCCACCAAAGGGTATCGAACAAAAGCGACCAAACCTGGTTTGGCGCGCAGAGTTAAACACAAAAAGGACCTTTCCTAAAAGAAACAGCGAAAAAAAGATGACCAGAGTCTGTTTTTACAGAGGGCTCATCGGTGCCATATTGAAAAACATGGCAGAACCGATTTTTAGCTACTGGTGTTCGCAGTCGGGAAAAATCATGATAGTTCGTTCTAAAACCACTGCCACCAGCCATTTCAAGTGGAAAGGGTAACATTTGACTGTTACATGCGTGTTTAGACAAAGGGGATGCTAGGCAAACCCTCCAGCACTCTATAGGAAGATAGGGTGTGCTGGTTCTATGAATTTAAAAAAGACTAGCAAAGTCAATTTAACTTCTCATGCTCTGGGAGACAGTAGTCAGTCCCAGAGAAGGTATTTAAACCTCGGGGAGTCTAAAAGACACCCCTGGGCCACAGCACTGAAGGTGCTGTGTGACACACAAGAAAAAGATGATGCGTTTGGAATTGTTGTAAAACTCCATATCCAAAGAACCCAAAAGTAAAACACATATCAAAATACACAAAAGAATGGGAAAAAAGGCTCACTCTCTTCTTTCCAGGTAAAAATGAAAAACCTAGAAATCCAGTAAAGTTGCTGGGGGTCTCAAAAGGTAAGGGAAATTAGCACATTCTTGAGAATTCTCCATAACAATTTCTTTCATCCAATTTTGTGTGACACTCAAATGTGGAAATATCACATCTGGGGGTGGGGTTCACTCCTCCCACACCTTTGGGAATCAGAATCCCTGCTCCACCAAAGCCCACCCCCCCTAGTGCTTGTGAGATTGTGTAGAAAGCAGGTGGTTTCACCACAGATATTTTCACTTCAGAATGAAATAGGAGCCAAGGTGGTAGACACTGGCAGAGAATACACACTTTAGGATTCACAATTATCATTTTTGTTCCCTCATGGTTTTCACTTTTCTATTTTACTTCTCAAATATACATATACATATATCTATATATTGAAGGGAAAACTTTAGTTTCATGGATGTTAAGGTGTGATCTTAATGCAACAAAACCCATGAAATTCAGTTTAAGCCACCTTAACTTTGCACCCCCTGTTGAGCAGCCTATGACTACCATGATAACATCACGGATCACATCACTGATGACATCACTAAGTACATTACAAAAGTAACTGGCTTTAAGGATGGCCCTCAGCAGTGGTCAGTGTGCATGGCAAAATATATTTGAACACATTAATGGGTACTAATCATGGCCTTCACCCATGTGCATTGTATATTTTAAAACACTAACAAGCCACAAAACATAGACTTTGGCCTTCACCAGTGGCTACAGCTTTCAGCTGTGTTCACTGTATATTATATACACCAATCATCCACTAGCCATGGCCTTTAGCACAATACTGGCCTGTGGCCACAATCTCTGGCTCTGCCCACTCTATATATTCTAATACATAAATGGCCCACTAGCCTTTGACCATGATCAATACTAACATGCCATAAGCGATGGACTTTGGACATTCCCACTGTGTATTATACAACACTAACAGCCGCCATCTATGGCCTTTGGCCATGCCCACTGTATATTATATACACTAACCAGCCACTAGCCATGGTCTTCAACAGAATACTAGCCAGTGGCCATGGCCTTTGGCAGTGCTGACTGTATATTTTAAGATATTAATGGACATTAGCTACGGTCTTTAGCTATGGCCATTGACCAAAACTTTCAATGTAGCCCACTGTATATTTTAAAACAGTGACAGGCCACTAGGCATGGGTTTTAACTATCTATCTATCTGTGTACTTCTAGAACGGCAAAACCCATAGGCATCCAGGCGCTACAAAAAACCAGGACAAAAAGACATAGAGACGCAAAACAACACAGCACCAGGTAGGCGAGAAGGGTACTCTACAGACCTTCCTAATTAAACAATCCTGTTTTCAGGGATTTTCAGGGATTTTCTGAAAACAAGCTAGTCTTCTTCCTTTCGTAGAGACTCTAGGAGTTCATTTGAAACCTATGCGATCAAGATGGGGAAAGACCAACCATTTCCCCGGGTTCTCTTGGAAGGGTCGACCCTTAGTCTACAAGTACCAGAAGATCTCAGAATCCTCCCTGGTCTGTAGAACTCCAGCTTCTCCCTCAAGTATGTGGGGGTAATTCCAAAAAGACACTTATGTCCTAGCATAAGGATCTTAATTTTGACTCTGGCTGCAACCGGGAGCCAGTGAAGTTCCCTACAGGCTTTAGATACTGGGTCTCTGCGTGCTATATTGCACACTATGCACACAGCACCATTTTGGAGCTTCTGAAGTTTCTTTATATTTTCCCTGCTAGCACCTCCAAGTAGGGAGTTGCATTAGTCAAGCTTTGGCATGATAATAGCTTGGACCAATTTGTCACAATTAGTCTATGAGACCAACTGGAAAATCTGTCTTAGGACTCTAAGGTAATAATTAGATGTCTTGACCGTATGATTGACTTGGGTGTCAGCATTGAGCTTGGCCTCCATGTAAGTGCCGAGGGTTTTAATCTTGTGAGTTACAGGTACGAGGTCTCCATCAATTCTGAAGGTGGCCTATTTCTGTACTAGACCATCAGAATCATGCTTTCGATCCATATACCAGGAGCTCAGTTTTATTGGCATTTAGGCAAAGCCAGTTTAAAGAAATCCAGCATTTAATGAATAAGTAGATTTCATTTAATTTTTCTTGGCCAGCCACATGACCCTCAGTGAGTTTGAGGGAAAGCTAGAAATCATCTGCATAATGCAGAAATACCCCCAGTTTCTCAATTTCTTTGCACAGTGGCTGGATATCAATGTTAAAAAGAGATAGGGATAAACAGGCCCCCTCTGGCACAACACACAGAATTTGTTCAGCATCTGAGGAGGCATCTCACCAGCGAACCCTGGAGTTACGCCCACAGAGAATTGAGTCCATCCAAGACACAGCTTCCTCTGAGAAGCCACCGATGTCAGTCAGCCTTTGCAACAGCCTTTTGTGGTCGGGGAGGTTGAAAGCTGCTGATAGATCTAATAAAATCAGCAGTCCCGAGCCACACCTTTGCAATGCTGAAAACATGTGGGTTTGAAGATCTAACAATGTGCGCTCGACCCCGTGGGCATGCCGGAAACCGCACTGTTTATGATGAAGGAGGTCAATAGTTTCTACATAGGACTGCATTTGTATGGTGGTCACTTTATCAATAACCTTGAGAAGAAAGGGAGTATTGGTAATGGGCCTAAGGTTCGTAGGATCCTTGGAGTCTAGTCCTTGTTTTTTTACAAGTGGAGTGCCAGCCACATCCTTGATCATCATGGGAACCAAACAATGTACAAAGGAGGCATTTATAAATCTGCTCAAAAATGGGGCAAATAAGTCATGATGCTCAAGAATAATTTTTGAAGGTAGCACATCTCCAGGACAGTTGGTAGGATGCATCTTTTACAGAATTTTGACAACCTCATTTTACATGACATCAGAAAAGCAGGACAACAGTGGAGGGTTTTTAATAGTTTGTATCTTTCTTCCAGTGGTTTTGGAAATGTCCAAAATGTCTGGTTGGTTCAGGTCTTTCTGTGTTCTAGCCTATGCTAAACTAATTATATCTACGTACATTTTTTGGACCTTAACACTGTCGTCTTTATCTGGATTTATGGTTTGGTTCAGGGCATTAGGTTTTTCCCAAGTTTTGAACAACCTAAAAAGCTCTTTAGTTTCATTACTTGCCTTAGTAATTTGTTCATTATAGTAATTTTGTTTTGACTCTTGTATCTTGAGTCTGTATTTTCTCTTTCTTAATTTCCAAACCTCTTTATTCTTCTGTTTTTTATCTTTGTGCCAAATCTGTTCAGCCTGTCTTTTCTTTTGTTTAAGCAAGGTGAGTTCCGGAGTAAACCACTTCTGATGGGTAGGGCATTCCCTAACGCATCTAAGCTTAATTGGAGCGAACTTGTTTAGAAATTGTTCAAAATCCATGTTATAACTCTTGACTAAAGAGTCAGGAGAGTCTTTGTCTACAGTGCTTGACATCAGGCTACTCAAACATTTGGCCAGATCAATCCCTTAATGGTTCGGTAGAGTCTTCCAAGAATGGTACGTGGTACCTCATGATTAGGGGAGAGAGGTCTGAAAGTTTCACCACGCTTGTGAGGAAGTAGTGATCCGACCACATGCAGGGAGTGGTAGTCACATCTGTTAAGCAAATATTACCACTTTCCAGCCAATCTGAAGTGATTCCCTTTATGTGTGAGGAAGTAATATTGTATATATTTATGTTCATATTATTCAATGACTGTTCCAAATCCATGGCTCTCCTATCTCTAGGATCTCCTTTCCATAGATTGAGATCACCCAGGAAGATTATAGAGCAATTCGTTTTCTGCCAAGGAGATAGAAAATAAATCATATTTTCATTGAAAAGGGGCATTTCCCCTTGCGGTCCGTATAGCAGTATACAATTGATGCTATTGTGGTGATTTGGCATGATATTGGTGTGTAAAATATCACATCCATCACAGACCCCTTTAACCTCATACATGCCAAGATAATTTTTGCAGATAGTAGCAACAACACCCCGATGACCAAGTATCCGATTTTTACTGAAAAAACGTAACCTGGGGGTTTACCCGTTCTATTATCAGGCCATGAGAGTTAAGTAACCAGGTTTTGGTGAGGCATATAATATCTATATTATTCTCTACTATGTAATCATGTACATCAATGATGTGCTTAACTACAGATCTTGTATTTAGAAGAGCTAGGCTAAGGGATCCTGTATTGACAACATCCTGTCCTGGACATGGCTCCGTAATCACATGTAGTTGTTTATGTGCACCATCTCGGGTGTCCTTAATGTCCTGAGTAAGAACTCCATCCCCTATCCCTCCAAGGTAATCTATACTAAGATCAGCTGGATATGGGAGTGGGGCGTCTTACCAATTGCAGTGGAGAACGGCGTTGGAGCCAGTGGAGCAACAACTGATTTTGCGTGCTAGTAGAAGTGGCCATCAAAATAGGAATTGACTGGTAGTCTGTATTTATGACTGTTAGAGAGAATTCTCTAGAATGGCTAATTTCCCTTACCTACTTTGCTGGATTTCTAGGATTAATTTTGTTTCACCTGGTAAGAGTGTGAGCCCTTTTTCCCACTCTTACATGTGTTTTGCTGTGTGTTTAACATTTTTCTGTTCATAGACTGTGGAGCTTCACCTACTCCATAGGCATCATCTTTTTACTGTGTGTTACACAGCACCTTCAGTGCAGTGACACAGGGTTGTCTTTTTCAGACTTCCCACTTTAAACTCCATTTTCTGGGACTGACTACTGTCTCCCAGAACATATAAGGTTGCCATTGACTTTATTAGTCTTTTTAATCCACAGACACAGTACAAACTATCTTACACAGAGTACTGGGAAGGGTTAATAGTTATCCCTTTTTGTCTGTTTCTCATGGAACATTATTTTGTTCCCTTTTCTTTAAGATTTGGCTGGTGGCAGTGGTATCTACCCAATTTTTCCTACCGCGGTCTATGTAAATAGCATTGGTACTGTTTTAGGCTAAGTTAGTAGCCTCAAACTTAAATCCGCTGGACCCCATTTACTTTTATTTGGTTCCGGCTGGGTTTATTCGCCATTTCTTTTTGTAAAGATTTTTCTCGTGTTTTACTCTGCGCGCCAAAGCAGGTTTGGTTCCTTTGTTCACAGTCCTTTGGCGGGCTTCTGCACAGAAGCCCTCCTTAGGCGCCTGAATGTCTGAGGGGGACAGGATGTGAGGGAGGGGTTTGAGACTCCCTCCCTCCTTGGAGACCCATGTCACACTCTGTATGATTGCCTGTGGTGACTGGCCCGCCAGGACAGCCACCCTGCTGTGTGATTGACAGCCAGGCTGGGTGAATGGGGGAAAACTGCATGAAAAGCAGGTCTCTGGGACTTGGAAGGCAGAGTTGCCACTGGATCGAGAGAACCGATGACCTTGTAACCTGTAACCTATAACTATGCTCTAAGCTGTACATTTTCTTACCTTTGCGCCCTTATACTCCACGGTCCGGTGTGCATAATAAATACTAAACAAACAAACAAACAAGCCAAAGAGAAGCTGAAAGAAGAGGACCACTACCATAACTGAACCTCCCAGTGAAGCCCTGCTGCGGGTCCGAAACTCCAAACTTCTACAACATAGAAGATCTGCAAGGAATCGTCCTCCCTTGAGCTTGTGGGACCAACCAGTTCACCAAACACCAACCAAGGCCTCCCTCCCCTGGTTGAAGTTGCTGTGCACAGTTGCAGTGAACCGGATAGCCAGGAGGACCAAACCCTGTTTGGGTTTTAAGGCGCGCACCTTTTATTCTTTGCTTTGCTCTGCTGCTGGTTTCTTTCCTGGGCAGTGCAGGACCCTTCAGTCCTCCTTCTTTGTGTCAGTCCGACAGTCGCTTCAGGAACCGTGAGCCTGCAGGATCTGCCAGGAACTTCTGCCTCAGCTACAGCATTCTTCTTCTTCTAAGGTCGAGTTCAAACCCGGTTGTTTGTTCCGTCCGGCCGCAGTGAAAGTGTTTTAAATCTTTCGCCAATCCGAGGGCTTGTCCTTCTCTACTCTTTTAAATAACTTTTCTTCCAACCAACTTCGTTTCAAACTCTCGGCAAAGACTTAACCGCAAACTACTCTGAACTGTGTGATCCTCTGCAAAGACTCTGAACCATTAAAGGCATGGTCTAGTAAAAAATGTTATTGTCCCTACGGGTCGGCCATGTTTTTTTAAGCCTAAGTGGCTCGATTTTAGAAAACATTCCTATGGACCTTACCCGAGTTTTCATCCATTGAACGCACGCGAAAACAAGCACCAGGGTGCCGCCATTTTCTGATAATCCTATCTTTTCCCCGATCGCCCTGGCTGACCTGCTTTTGGGGCACTAAATCAATTCCCCCGCCCCTGAGCCTGACATTATCAAAACATTCATATTCCCCGCCTCTCCCCGTGACGTTACTGTGCTGCGTAGGCAAAAGCACCCAGTCGTCTTCTGCGCGACTCCACACAGAACCCGGAAACCAACACATATCAACTCACAACACAGCGCGCCACAATTCGGAATATGAAACTGTACTTTAAAATGAAACAGCAACACGGTACATTTGGTAAAGTACATTTATTTGACATTAAATGTTTAGAGAATATTCAGCAATTGACATATGAACTCCGGAAGCCATTTATTTTCTTTTATCTGTATCCGCAATAACTCTTCCGTTTCATCTTGAGTCACGCGCTGTTCCTTTATGGTACACAGGGTGTTCATTTTCGTAAAAAGAATCACTTTGGAAGCACGGTGAACCGCAAGGCTGTTCCATCAACTAGGCACTAGTCCAGCCTAAAGGTTGATATGTTGCTTCTAGCCACTAGTACAGCGTAAGGGCATGTGGGCCCTTGGCGATCGTCCCATAATATGGTGATCATGCTCCAGTTGTTGACACGAAGCCGCAGGTGTCTGCTGAAGAATCCATCCGCCGGTGTCTCAAACAGGTGGCAGTGGCAGAAAGGGATCAAATACCTGTTATGAAAACAAAAAAATGATAATTAGTCTCGCTAGCCGAACTTCATTAATATTACTCATTTTATTTATTACGGCCGATCAGAAACTATTTGCTTGCAAGGATAGTTCAATGGAGTATGTTCGTCTCTAAAATCAATGCGAAAAGTAACGAGATAAATCGAGGCCAACATACAATGATAAACGACAGTTAGTCTACATGCGTGAGGAATGATATGATATATGATATGGCATTTGTAATGCGCCTATACTCAAGTGTTTCTAGGCGTGACGAGGCAGGTGGGAAACAAGGGCAGACAGACAACGATCCTACTAGGCCATGTGTCTTTCTGATCGCGCATGGGGAAGGGCTGTACATGGTTAGTTGAATACAAATTAAATAATAGGGCCAACTGGTGGCAAGTGCAAGGTAAATGCCGGGAGAAGTGGCTGAAGGATACAGAGACAGTCCCGTAGTGCAGGGAAAAGTGGCTGGGCCAAGGACCGAGATCGATGAGACCAGTGGACCTGCATGCCCATGTGCCCACTACGAACAGTTTTACTTGCTTTTCCTAGCTCTTCATTCATTCATTTATTCATGCATCAATTCATTAAATCTTCATTCCGGTATAAAAGCGTGTAAAGATTTACTTACATTATATTTGAAATTTCCATTGTGTCTCTTCGTAATGCAGTCTGTAAAACGGACCGTGCTCTTGACAATGATTTTTCGTATACTGACCTAAAACTGAAACTCGGTCTAGTTTCTGAATTTTCTGCCTTATCGTCTCTTACGTTATTGCGCACTCCCTTCAAATGTAGTTCTTTCGGCATGGTCCCTGTCTCAAGGTCAAAAAACAATAGACCCTTATACTTCCAATGCGACTTGTGGGCCTCATCTGGGCGCTGTCCTTCGCATTCTTTATTTGCAACATCACGTAGTATAGGCATCTGTGAGAACTTGAAGTTTAGAATCCGTCTATGTAGTGCGCCTCAATGTGCAAATGCGAAATGGCTTCTCTCCCAAATGCCAAGGGCCACTTGGCTGGCGCGTTCTAAGTGCCCCAATTTTGTCCCCGTTGTCTGCGAGCTTTGCAGCCAAAATTGAGACATTTAATTTTTGGCGGAAGGTCAGGGAAAGTATAAAGTACCACAGGAGTTGAGTTAAAAGTGAGATTTATTGTTTGTTTGTTTTATTATTTGCAATACGCAAGCCTCCACTCCGTTAACAGTGCGCAGCATTTACATTTACATGAGATGAGACATGAGAAAAATATATACATACACATATATGAGGTGAATAGAGAGAATTCAAAGATGACACCCAGCTTGTTCGCCACCCATGATGGTGAAGGTAGGGGTTAGGGTTACAGGTACACTGTACAATAACATTTATTTACAAAAAGACAATCGTATTGCAATTATTTAAACCGGGATTTGTACTTCACAATCAGATGTGCTTCGGGTGGGCATGGCACAGTCGCAATGTTCGGTGGCAATGGATCACTCCTCTGCACAGAAACGTCCAAAATTCCATATCTGTGCTTCTCTAACATAGCAACAATAAGGCCTTTCACAAAGTCGAACTGCATTTCAACATAGACTGGTTTGATCACCCATTGCTTACTTTGTTTTGAAAACACCTTAGTGTAGCGAGGCATCCTTACTTTACCGCTAGTCCTAGATTGTTCAGGTCCGACATTGCTGTTATGGGCCAAGACCGCTAGTAGAGTGCGATGTTTCATGCCCCGAAAGCTAAAATGCAAGCGCTTTGGCCTGTACTTTAGGCACATATTGTGGAACACCACCAAATCTCCTGTGTGACAGAATTCTGTCAGTCCTCTCAAATCTCTTGATAGAGTTTTGTCGAAAACAGTCTTCTCAATGGCTTTGTGTGTCGGTGAAGATGGAATCAACCACTTCTTCTTCCGTGCCTCCTCTGGGGACAAAGGGCCATGTTCACCCATTCGGAGCACAGATATCTGACGTCCATCCTTGAATGGAGACACACTTGAATCATTTAAAAAATCGAGACAACCGTTGTTAAAATATATGTGGTGTTTTATTTTGTATCTTATTTTCATGACACAAAAATACAAGACTTTAAAGATTATACAGGTCAGGTTGCAGCACAGCGAGAGAAAATCCCCTGTACTGACCGCTGTCACACAGGAACGTTTCTCTAATGTCACAAACGGCACAGGCAGGTATCACTCTTCGAACGCGGTGTCCAAGCCTCCCGTGAAGCCACCATGTAAAGTAACGATAGGCCACCAGCCTGTACCACCTGTGAAAAGGAATGAAACAAACTGTTTTTAAATTACCAAGATAAGTTTAATAAACGTTTGTTGTCAATGACAATTCTTGTAACTAATGGCATTTTACACGGACAAATGCTATCTAGACAATGCACACTATTCAACGACTTACATGCGTTACAATGATATGTAGATGTAATTTTGGATATAGTAGAAGACCATGAAATAGGAGTGGCATGACAAGAAGAGTATACTTACTCGTTACTCGGATTACGAGGACGAACAGTTGCTCGAAGTTTGTGCATAAGCACCATCATTATTCTCAACACGGCCCGTGTGAGGCAGGCTGCCCTGAAATCTGGCAGCTCGGTGATGCATTGCGGTTGTGGCTCGACTTCCGAAATGTAGGCCAGGCATCCCGAGTTTTCTCGGCAGCAGCAGTTCTCGTCCTCGGTTGGCATTAGCTCGCACCGATTGCATGTGCACCAGGTGGAGATGCCGTCCATTCGACTAGGCCCAGGCTCTTCATCTGTTGATTCATCCTGCCAACTGCCGTCCGAATCCCCATCGTTTTCGCGTGCTTCGCTTTCCAGTAGTTCCTCCTCGGTATACTCGGGCTCGTACATGTAGGGCATTATTGTAGCCATTGTGTGTTAAACAAACTAAAATAATTTATAGTGGTGGTACTGGTATCTGTTCACACGGGCTACAAGCGGCGAAGGTAGCTGACCAGTGCACTGAAACGAGTCACAGAATACTCAAAGTAACACAGAGAGAGGAATGGAATCGAAAATCGGCTGCTGTGTGTTGTGAAACGGTCTGTTTATACTTATTGAGGAGAGAGGCGTCCTGCCATTTCCATGGCGACACGTCATTAGCTGAAGCGCAGCGAATGTTGACACGGGACGTGCTTTGGCATTGGGAAATGGGCGGTACGAGTCTGCTGATGACAGGCTCAGGGGCGGGGGTATTGATTTAGTGCCGCGAAAGCAGGTCAGCCAGGGCGATCAGGGAAAAGATAGGATTATCAGAAAATGGCGGCTCCCTGGTGCTTGTTTTCGCGTGCGTTCAAGGGACGAAAACTCGGGTAAGGTCCATAGGAAAATCGAGCCACTTAGGCTTAAAAAAACATGGCCGACCCGTAGGGACAATAAAAATTTTTACTAGACCATGCCTTTAACATTGGCCCAGGCCTATTGATTTGAATCCTCATTTTAGCAAGCCTTTTCTAAAGTGTCCTGCCTACTTACTTGTTGGTGCTGCTTGATTGTGAATAACCTTGTCTTTCTCACCCTTTTAAATTTCTGGAGTGCCATTTTGCTCACAATTCATTTTCATGTTCATGCCTGGCCCTATTCCTTTCCACCTAGCCCAGGAGCAGGAGCTCTGGGACTAGGATCCGCCTCTGCTGGAGCAGCGGGCCTTTTAGGTAAGCACCGAAAGCGGTGCGCTTCTTTGAAAATACCATTCCTATTACTGCATCTACTTTGATGGAAGAAATCGCTAACATCGAATGCAGCCAGCCCGCCTTGATGGGATTTATTGCCGCGAATCGTTGTTGCTGCATTAATAACGCCATCAAGGTACACGAGGTACCAACAGCTCCAAGATGGCCGACAGCTTCATGATCCCTGTTACCAGTGCCTAATCTGACCAGGTGCCGTTATCGGATAGGCTGCCTTGCCTATTTGTAATACGATTGGCCGCCACCGGCAGGCAAAGCCAGCCCACCTCATCCAAGGCCCACAGAAACAAGGCCAGTGCCTGTTTCATGCCTGTTTGGGCCTGTGTCTGCCATCTGCCAGACCCCCTGTCTGCATCACGCTGACCTCTACAGGGTAACTTTCGTACACCTACTCACCGTGCTTCTAATCCTGTACTTGAATGCTATTACTGTGTCTCTCATTGGGCACGCTTATCTACAACAATGGACACGCACTATCTACATATATATATCCGGCTGCTCCTACCACTGCTGAATGTATTATTGTCTGCTTAATACAACTTAATTGCCGACCGCTAAACATGCATGCATATCCCAACTACTCCACAGCCATTTACCGAAGTGACCGTTGTACTTGCTACCAGACCTAACCAACTGTAACATGTCTACATGCTACTTTACCCTTTAGAATACCCGCTGGAAAGAAAGCCACTCCCCTTGAGCGCCGCTTCTCTAGTCACGCATCCTATCCTGCCCATCTGCTCCTATGTTACCTGTTACTCACCTCCTTCTTATGCCTGTCGAAAATAGCATAGATGCATGCATCCAGATTATCTGATCATCCTAGCAAACCATATCTAGACAGTCTGGAACTATCCTGCAATTGTTTCTGGATTGTATGAAAAATTGTTTATTCACTCACTGCATCAGTCAAACTGTACTTAGAGTGCCTAAAAAACTTGCTACATTGGGAAGTACTACATTGAATTGTATCTAGACTATCTAATTATCCAAGTATCATATAGTCAGACTGGTATTTAGATGGCCTGGTACCATCTTGTTAATTGCACCTAGACTGGATGAAAATTGTTTGCTTACCGGCTACTCCTGTACCTATGCCTTGTTATATCAAGGAGTACATTAGAAATTTGCACTTAGATCGTTTGTTTATTCTAGCGAATAGTACCTAGACTCCCTGATACCTGCAACACGCATTTAGAGTACCTATGCCTTGTTATATTAAGGAGTACGATAGCAAATTGTATCCAGATCGTCTGTTTATTATAGCAAATTGTACCTAGACTCGCTGATACCTGCTTACCTACCTGCTCTTTGGCAACCATCGCGACATCATATTCAGTCTGACCAAGAACCCAATATACTTCCATAGTAATTCCTGTATAATGTCAAGACTATGCAGCATCTACTGTATATTAGCTATGTCCACACTCCTTGCCACTAGCATCTAGGGCAATTATAGTAGATTCCCCTTATGCGAATCAGCATTTATCCTACCAAACATGCCAAACTCAAGAAATCATTGTGACCACTTCGGCTCAAAGTACCTTGCCGCGCCAGGACCAGGAGCCTATTCCTCCCTGCCTAGCTCAAATAACGATAGAAACAATAAATTACGTGCCAGACTTAGCAAAATACACGAGCTGCCCAGAAGACTTCTCCCTTTGAATAAACGTGAAACGAAATTTCAACATAACAGGGACTATAAGGCCTCCAAACTCCCGCTCCTGCACCATCAGCCATAACGAACTCCCATTTCCTCAAACCCAAGCCTCAGCCCAGTACTAGAAGCCCATCTAATCTTGCACAAACTAAAGTAAAAATGGAAGTTCACTCCTACAAAGGAGCGCTCCTTAATGTAAGATCACTAGCTGCCCATGCCCTTGATATAGCTGACCTAATCACTGAAGCCAATCTGGATTTCATTGCCATAACTGAGACTTGGCTACACAACGCGGCAGGACCATCACTTATGCCTGCCATCCAGAACGGTTATAATATAATTAGGCAAGACAGAGAGGGTTCCTGTGGAGCTGTCATTGCCATCATATCCAAAAAAATCTATCACTAAGACTAGCCCCCACCCAAACGTTGCAATCTTGTGAAGCCCTCACTGTTAAACTCCCTATAAACAACTCCCAATCTCTAACCATTCACTTAATTTACAGACCACCTGGCCCACTTGGGACATTTGAGGAGGATCTGCACAGCCTACTTTCCAATAATGCCAAAACTACTTCACAACTGCTGGTACTACGGTACTTTAACCTAGGATTCAACGACCAAGCAGACGTGCACGCCTTAACCATTGCCAACACGCTTAACTCACTAGGACTAACCCAAAAAGTTAACACCCCTACTCATCTGAAGGGCAGAACATTAGATTGGGTCGCTGATTCTAACTGCATAGTTGCTATCTCATCTATCTCCCCATTACCCTGGACCGACCACTCATTGGTGTCCTTCAACCTCCTAACCACCCGACCATCTACCACAGACCCACCCACGGCACCACCCTGCCCTACCAGAAATAAAAAGAACATGACAGTGGATAATATCATTCCGGCTATTCTCACAACTTTAAATGCACTGCCGGGCAACCTAGGCCCTAGTGTACTAGTGCACGAATACAACAAAATCATGCTTGACACCATGGACAAAATTGCCACACTTAAATTGCATACAAGCAAACCAAAGGCCCATTTAAATAAATGGTTCATGCCTGAACTCAAGGCCTTATGCCTTACAGAAAGAAAAAGTGAAGCAACCTGGAAACTATGCCCAACTGTTGAGAATAAAGCTAACCTAAAGGCTATCTCTCGCTACTATAAACAGGAAGTCTGCCTGTCAAAGAGAAACTCCTACAATGATCGCATTGCCAACTCTAAGTCAAATATGAAGGAACTCTTCTCCATTTTGAAAGAACTTGAGTCACCTATTGCCACACCAGATACGTGTACTAAGGACCAGACCTGGTGTGCAGATATCCAATATGCATTAGCGAATAAAATAAATACCCTCCAAAATAAAATCCAATTAAAAAAAGACTCATTAAACCTTCCTAATCAACCTCAGTCACCACCCATTGCTATCCTCAGCGACCAAATTAACAAATTCTCCTTCACCAAAACCAATACATTAGAGGTAGAGGAAATGATCATCTCACTTAAACCCTCTAATTGTAAAGGTGATATTTGCCCAGCACAGATAATAAAAGACGCGGCTAGAGATCTATGACCTTTTATCTCTAAACGTATTAATGCCTCATTCTCTACAGGGAACATCCCTTCTAATTAAAAACAATCTTGGGTAAAAGCGCTTCTCAAGAAACAGACATTAGACTCTTCTATCCCCACTAATTACCGTCCAATTACCACAGTACCATTTGTACTGAAGATATTGGACAAAGTTGCGTATACACAAATTAAAAAACATCTTGAACTACATAACCTACTGGGAACTAGACAGTCTGGTTTCCGTCCACTACATGGAACTGAAACAGCCCTCATTGACTTAAAGACCCAAATAGATGAACTGAGAGATCAAGGAAAGACAGCACTCCTCCTCTTACTTGATCTCTCAGCTGCTTTTGATCTTGTGGACAACAAGGTCCTTTGTAGACGTTTGGACTCTGCTGCCCACTTTTCCACGCAGGCCATCAGATGGATAGAATCTTTTCTGAGCGAGAGAACTATGCAGGTTTTTTCCCCCTTGGCTGCAGCAGACCCTACACCGATCGCATGTGGAGTCCCCCAGGGCTCATGTGTCTCCCCGACTTTATACAATATATTCACCAAACCCCTTTTCGACGATCTGGACCATCTAGGTATCACCTACACTAATTCGGCAGATGATACACAGATTCTCCTCCCGCTTCCTGGGGATCACGGCACGGAGCTCCCCTATCCCCGTTTGCTTTCCCTTCCTCACCCCGCACCCACTTCCTGGTCCCGCCTCCCGACCCGCCCGACCCGCCCATCCCGCCCATCCTGCTCCGATTGGTCCCTTGGACCGTGTTGTATTGGCCTAACGGCCCGCTGAAACAGTGCGCCCATCTTTGAGATCTTGCTGCCAGTGAGTGTCCTGCACACCTGTAGCACTCCAGTAGCCCCTCTGGGCCCTCTCTAAACTTTTCAAGGCCCCCCAGACCCCCCTATCCCCCGTTTGTTTTCCCTTCCCCACCCCGCACCCTCTTCCTGGTCCCGCTCCCTCCCGCCTCCCGACCCGCCCATCCCGCTCCGATTGGTCCCTTGGACCGTGTTGTATTGGCCTAACGGCCCGCTGAAACATTGCGCCCATTTTTGAGATCTTGCTGCCGGTGAGTGTCCTGCACACCTGTAGCACTCCAGTAGCCCCTCAGGTCCTCTCTAAACTTTTCAAGGCCCCCCAGAGCCCCTAACCCCTGTTTGCTTTCCCTTCCCCAACCCGCACCCTCTTCCTGGTCCCACTGCCTCCCGCCTCCCGACCCGTCCATCCCATTCCGATTGGTCCGTTGGACCATGTTGTGTTGGCCTAATGGCCTGCTAAAACAGTGCGCCCATTTTTGAGATCTGGCTGCAGGTGAGTGTCCTGCACACCTGTAGTGCTCCAGTAGCCCCTCCGGGCCCTCTCTAAACTTTTCAAGGCCCCGCAGGCCCCCCTATACCCCGTTTGCTTTCCCTTCCCCACCCGCACCCTCTTCCTGGTCCCGCTCCCTCCCACCTCCCAACCCGCCCATCCCGCTCCGATTGGTCCCTTGGACCGTGTTGTGTTGGCCTAACTGCCCGCTGAAACATAAGCCCAGCGCTCCAGTAGCCCCTACGGGCCCTCTCTAAAGTTTTCAAGGCACCCCAAGCCCCTCATCCCCGTTGGCTTTCCCTTCTCCACCACGCACCCTCTTCCTGGTCCCGCTCCCTCCCCCGCCCATCACGCTCTGGTTGCTTCCTTGGACCGTGTTGCATTGGACTAACGGCCCGCTGTAACATAAGCCCAGTGCTCCAGTAGCCCCTCCGGGCCCTCTCTAAACTTTTCAAGGCCCCCAGGCCCCCCATTCCCCCGCTTGCTTTCCCTTCCCCACCCCGCACCCTCTTCCTGGTCCCGCTCCCTCCCGCCTCCCGACCCGCCCATCCCGCTCCGATTGGTCCCTTGGACCGTGTTGTGTTGGCCTAACGGCCCGCTGAAACAGTGCGCCCATCTTTGAGATTTTGCTGCCGGTGAGTGTCCTGCGCACCTGTAGCGCTCCAGTAGCCCCTCCGGGCCCTCTCTAAACTTTTCAAGGCCCCCCAGACCCCTCTGTCTCCCGTTTGCTTTCACTTCCCCACTCCGCACCCTCTTCCTGTTCCCGCTCCCACCCGCGTCCCGACCAGCCCATCCCGCTCAGATTGGTCCCTTGGACCGTGTTGCGTTGGACTAAGGGCCTGCTGAAACATAATCCCATCGCTCCAGTAGCCCCTCTGGGTCCTCTCAAAACTTTTCAAAGACCCCCAGGCCCCCCTATCCCCCGTTTGCTTTCCCTTCCCCACCCCGCACCCTCTTCCTGGTCCCGCTCCCTCCCGCCTCCCGACCCGCCCATCCCGCTCTGATTGGTCCCTTGGACCGTGTTGTGTTGGCCTTACCGCCCGCTGAAACAGTGCGCCCATCTTTGAGATCTGCTTGCCGTTGAGTGTCCTGCGCACCTGTAGTGCTCCAGTAGCCCGTCCGTGCCCTCTCTAAACTTTTCAAGGCCCCCAGGACCCCCTATCCTCCATTTCCTTTCCCTTCCCCACCCCGCACCCTCTTCCTGGTCCCACTCCTTCCCGCCTCCCGACCCGTCCATCCCGCTCTGATTGGTCCCTTGGACCGTGTTGCGTTGGACTAACGGCCCGCTGAAACATAATCCCATCGCTCCAGTAGCCCCTCCGGGCCCTCTCAAAACTTTTCAAAGACCCCCAGGCCCCCCTATCCCCCGTTTGCTTTCCCTTCCCCACCCCGCACCCTCTTCCTGGACCCGCTCCCTCCTGCCTCCTGACCCACCCATCCCGCTCTGATTGGTCCCTTGGACCGTGTTGTGTTGGCCTTACCGCCCGCTGAAACAGTGCGCCCATCTTTGAGATCTGCTTGCCGTTGAGTGTCCTGCGCACCTGTAGTGCTCCAGTAGCCCGTCCATGCCCTCTCTAAACTTTTCAAGGCCCCCAGGCCCCCCTATCCCCCATTTCCTTTCCCTTCCCCACCCCGCACCCTCTTCCTGGTCCCACTCCCTCCCGCCTCCCGACCCGTCCATCCCGCTCCGATTGGTCCCTTGGACTGTGTTGTGTTGGCCTAACGGCCCGCTGAAACAGTGCGCCCATCTTTAAGATCTTGCTGCCGGTGAGTGTCCTGCACACCTGCAGCGCTCCAGTAGCCCGTCCGGGCCCTCTCTAAACTTTTCAAGGCCCCCCAGGCCTCCCTATCCCCCATTTGCTTTCCCTTCCCCACCCTGCACCCTCTTCCTGGTCCCACTCCCTCCAACCACCCAACCCGCCAATCCCGCTCCGATTAGTCCCTTTGACCATGTTGTGTTGGCCTAACGGCCCGCTGAAACAATGCACCCATCTTTGAGATATGGCTGCTGGTGAGTGTCCTGCGCAACTGTAGCACTCCAGTAGCCCCTCCGGGCCCTCTCTAAACTTTTCAAGGCCCCCCAGGCCCTCTATCCCCCGTTTGCTTTCCCTTCCCCACCCCGCACCCTCTTCCTGGTCCCGCTCCCTCCCGCCTCCCGACCCGCCCATCCCACTCCGATTGGTCCAGCCGAGGCGATTCCCCCCCATTAACAGTTCTAAATTCACAGATTGGCTATTGGGAACACTTCTAAATTCACAGAGAGGCTATTGGGCACACTTCTAAATTCACAGAGAGGCTATTGGGCACACTTCTAAATGCAACTTTCACAGAGAGGCTACTGGGTCAAGAATCAGTTGAATGGCTACTACTAAACAGTGGCGATATAGGAGCATCTAAAGAATTCCTTATGATCCTACTAGAATTCATTGTGCAAAACTCAGATACAATGAACAATACTACTTGCTGACAAGTGGAACTTCAATGGGAGCCACCATGGCCCCAAGCTATGCGAACAGCTTCATGTACAAATTTGAAACAGAGAACATTCTTAATGATAATATTTGGAAGCAACGTCTCCAATATTGGGGAAGATACATAGACGATGTATTTGGAATTTGGAAAGGAACTGAAGAAGAGTTTATCCTGTTCACAGCATTCTTAAATACAATAAATGCCCGCATACAGTTTACTACAACCAACAGCAAGAAAGAAGTTAATTTCTTAGATGTCACCGTAACAGCTCATGACAACATTATATCGCAAACCCAGTGACCGCAATAACCTACTAAATCGTCTGAGTTTCCATCCACCTAAAACTCTCAAAAGTCTTCCATACAGCCAATTATTAAGAGTCAAAAAAATAGTACAAGATGCAGCTGATTGTCAACAACAAACACAGGAGATGGCAAAAAGGTTCCTACAAAGAGGCTATTCACTAGAAGAAATCAACCAATCAATATCCAAGGTTGAAACAATGGATAGAAAAGAGATATTGAAAAAAGTCCCTAACACTAAAGAATCACCACTAATATATGTGATAAAATATTCTACAGAAAGCACTAAAGTTAAGAGAATAATTTTGAAACATTGGCACTACTTGGCCGAAGACAGAACTTTGGGTAATCTGTATACAACCCCACCTATGTTCGCATATACCAGAAGTAGAAACATTAGAGACAAGTTGGTACAAAGTGATGTTCCAAGACCAATACAAAAACCAAAAAGAAAAGGAACTTACCCTTGTTTAAATTGCTCAAATTGCAATATGGTTCAGAAAGGTGATGCTGCATTTCATCCCAATTCAGGAAAGAAAATTTTCTTAAGGAAATATGCAACATGCAACTCTATGAATGTGATGTATAGTATTAAGTGCCCATGTGTTAAAAACTATGTAGGCCAAACAACGCGGAAAGCAAAGACCAGGTGAAATGAACATCGATCTAATATACGTACAGGAAATATGAGATCTCCCGTGTCAAGACATTTTAAAGAAGCCAATCACCAAATATCACAAATCAGATTTCAAATCCTGGATGTGCTAGAACTAAAACAAGGAGTAAAGGTGGACATTGACCGACTTTTGAGTCAGAAAGAAACATTCTGGATTGAAAAATTGAACTCTTTACACCCAGGGGGTCTTAATGAAGAGTGTAACTATGCCTGCTTTCTCTAATTCTTTCATTTTTATTTTTATTTACATTTGACATCTGGATAAATGATCAGACTGTCGCAGAAATTGAAATGAATACGTACACATGTTTTATTTGCCAGTTTAATACCATTCATGTGCTGTTTGAATGTTAATTATGTAAATGGACACATTATCTTTTCTTTGAAGTATGCGATACACACGCAAAGTTGTGGTACATTAGTCAAACAGTCATGTATTAATATAATATTTAATGTTTATGGAGGCCATCAGTCGTTGCAATTTGCACACTAACTTACAGAAGTACTAATGGTTAGCAATGGAACTAATGCATTGAGACAATGTATGGTATGTAATCACAATGTTGCACCTTATTTTCAATGTACTGTCCCATATTAGAAAAGCCATTTTGAAAGTATATAAACAGCATAGGCTACCCACAAGGCATGTCCACGCGAGCATGGTGCCTTGCTGTTAATAGAAGATCCTGCAATAGGTAAGACTCTTTGACACTATAAGTAAACTATGCACTGATCAACAGTATATTATAGAAAAAATATGTTTTACTACTTAGATTTGCTATCAAACATCAATATATGAAGAAAGTACTAATCAGAAAATCACTACCTCACACCGCTTCAGTTTGAGTGGACATTAATTTTGGATACCTTTTCCATAAGAAAGAATAGATTGTTAAGGCCCAAGAGCACAATTCGTCATATACAGGTAAAATTTTGTTTTCAAGGAATATCTTTGTATTTAATATAATATTTCATACGAGTTTATTAGTCACAACCCAGGTGTGAATACCTATGATGTATCACTATCCTTTTTTATTTTCTTTTTAACACTGCAGTCCCTGAAGAAGGTCCCATGTGGACCAAAATGCATTGGACAGTGTAAATGAATGCAAAAGGCCTATTATGAAGAGTAACCTAACAATAAATAGAGATTTTTGAATCAATTCAATCAAGCCAAGATATTTTCATTGAAAACTTCAAAGTAATCAATTGGACTGATATACCAATTTATGGGTATTCCCATTCAAGTCCTTCCAGGAGACTGGTTAACCTTATCCAGTCAAATTGTGTGGCTTTGTTTGGGTTCGTCTTAAGTTTCATATGGTGGAATACTGAGTTATGGTTGGAATTCTGTGCTACTTTGTTTTCCACTGTTATGTATTTGTAATTCAATGACCTAGGATGTTCATTCTGTTATTTATTGTACCTTGTTGAAAATGAGAAATGAAGAGTTTAAAAAAAAATAATAATAATTGTGTGGTATTAATGAAACAGCTGCCATCTTTTTGTTTCTTGATGCAAGAGATATCAGCGACTCTAGCCTCGGTTAGCCGAATAAGAAAAAGCAGGAAAATGCTATTTCAGGTGAAAAAACAAGTTAATGCCTTTAGAGTAGAGGTGTAGGGGCAGGTAATAGGTCACCAAGATTCATGTGGGAGTTGGAGGAGGTGTAGGCACTGAGTTTGCAGCACAAAGGCTTTCTGTAACCTTGGCTAACCGACATCTCAACTGAAACTGCGTCACAGAATTCACAAGTGTTATGGGGGAATAGGAGAGGGCAGGGGAGGTGAAGACGCCTTCATGGGAGTGTGGGAAGCTGACATAGATATTGAGGGCACTTGGTCAGGGCCTGGGAGAGCATGAAAGCATTTTTTTCTGCCATTTTTCCCGACAGCTGCAGCTATTACAAACTGAAATATGTGTTTCATTGGATGTTGAAATACTCACAGGTATTCAGCATTGCGGCAGGCATAAGTAGCTGCGTCAACATACCCCGGCAGTTGATTGGTTGCTATTGTATTTCTGCTTGGTAGTCCCAGTTCACTAGTTTGTACAACTATCCCAAAAGTGTAGAATCCCGACCCCAAATAGTGATAGGTTTACAATCCATGTACCTACAAACTTCTTTATAACATCAGAAGAAGTGGAGAATGCATTGAGGTCCCCAAAAAATAAAAGAGCCATAGGCCTGGACCTAATACGGATTGACCTCTATAAAGACGATAAAGGGATATGGGCCCCATTCCAATGTAAAATCTTCAATGAAGTAATTAGATTGGAGATGGCCCCCAAATCATGACTAAGGGCGGTGATCATACCCATATATAAAAAGGCCGGCAGGGATTCTCCTGCAAAATACTGTCTGATTTCCATGCTTCATTGTGCATGGAATATCTTTTCAATGGTCACCCAAGATTGGGTGACTACACACCATGTTATTACTGACCTCCAGGTAGGCTTCCGGAAAAATATGGGGAGTGTGGACCAATGTTTCCTGCTGTTCTTCTTAATCCAGAAGTACACTGTACTGCGCACAATGAAGCTGTATGCTGTAATTCTGGATCTGAGAATGGCGTTTGACTCAGGCTCTAGGAAAATGTTATTGCAAATTCTGTCAACTCGCAATGCCCCCACACAGATAGTTTCAACCATAAAGCTGCTATATTCATAGAACCAAGCTATAGCGTTCATGGTCTCAGGGGTGAACAGACTCAACCCTTTGATGTTAATAGGGGTGTGAGAGAGGGGTGCATTTGGCACCCCTACTCTTCATCATATTAATTCAGGAGATCCTAGACAAACTAATGAGGGAGTACCAGGATCGTCCCAGAATGGTGGCAGAGAAATACCCAGCTTTGCTTTACGCTGATGATGTGGTCATGTTGGCAATTCCTCAACAAGGCTTGAAAAAATCACTGCATGTTTTTCTGACACAATGTAAAGATTTACAACTTCACCTAAATACAGGCAAAACTAATGTCATGGTTTTTAAGCTGCCATTCTCCAAACACAGTCACCTGTCAATAGAAGTGAACAAAATAATGCTGGAGTAGATCAAATATTTTGATTATTTGGGTATCACATTCCAAGAGTCAGGAGGATGGACATCTCAGATTGATAAGTCGGGTACTACCTTGGGGAAATAGAGTGGGCCTATCTTATTTTATCAGCCATGGTAATGGTGCAGTGTCGCCCGTGCTTGACTTATATAAGAAATATGCTTTGTCTGCATCCACCTATGGCTCTGAGCTGTGGGGCTATGTAAACATAGAGGAGTTGGAGATATTAGAACATAAATTCTTTAAAAAAATGGTTTGGATTCCCAATAGTGCCCCATCAGCACTGGTCTATTTAGAGTTTGATGTTATCCCTACTGGAGATCAGGTTGCTCTCAAGCCTGTCCTATACTGGGTAAGACTTTGAAAAATTTAGAGCCTAGAGAAATACCCGGGATGCTCTGAATCTCTTAATGTCATTGGAAGGGGGTAGAAGTACTAAATGGGTTGTGTACGTGAAGAATATTCTTCTTGGTTTAGATGCAAGAGGTCTCTGGGAAAGCCCTCTACCAAAGTGGATCATTTTTCAAGAGTTTAAAAAATGATGCACAAAATAAGAGCAAGGGAGCAGCTTCAGGTGAAAGCAGCCTCCCTAAAATTAAGGCCAGGTTATTTTACATGTCGGATGATGCAAGGGCTCAACACCTATTCTGATAAAATTGTACCACCTTATGAATGCTCATTGTATGTACGCCTGAGGCTGGGGATATTTCAGACTGCATCCTTTATAAAATGATGGTTTGATGTGGGGACGGAGGTGTGCCCAATGCTTGGGCTAACAAAGGAAACTGTGGTACATTATTTGCTTATCTGCAAAATGACACTAAATCCGAAACTGACTTATTTGAGACCGATCCTGAGGGAAGTCAGAATCTACTGCACAGGCGATGCAGTGAATTTCCTCAGACAGCCCACACAGCCCTCTGTTGTATTTGCAACAAGGCAATATAAATCAAGCATGGATCCAAAGAATGAGGGCAGTGGAACAGAACACAGTACAACAAATGGTGACTAATGATGAGGCTTGCAAATAGGTAATGCAGGTTATCTTGGGTTCTGAGCAATTTTAATGACCAATGTATATTTCGTGTGTGGCTGTGAGCAAAGCTCTGCTCATAAGAATTATCTTGTAATTTGTAACTAAGAAGGGCCAATTTGTGAATAATATTATATGCCTGCCACAGTATGAACTAGAGCCAGAACGGAGCTGCTTTGCGGACTTGACGTGCTCCGCGAGCGAACACATCTGAACAGCTCGTTTCGGAATAAGAACGTGGGAGTTGTGGTGCCTTGGTTGAACTCTTTCCAAGGCCTTCGCGTTCATGACAAGTAACACTGGAAGATTGATTTTTATATTTTTCCCTCCATAAAGTTTGTTCTGTCCTGCAGACAATCAGCTACTGTAGGACCGGACTATTCCCTCATCCCCGGCTGGCGGCTATGCAGTCCAGACGTTTCGGGACATCGCATATTGGTAAAGCTGTTATTCCTGTTCTTTATATCAGGAATTTTCAGCTGTCTTCCTTCTCTCTCTCTCTTCACCTTTGAAGATTGTAAATTGTTGTTCTCCTGATTAAGGCGTAAATCAATTAAAGTTAAATACGCCGAAACCGGTTGAGAAACCAGAGATGAGGTCAATTTTGGACACCGACGTGACCCATCCTAAACTGATGACCACCGGAGTACTTTGTTGTGGTCTCTCTTATATATTCATCATATATTTCTTCTTTTTAATGAAGACAATAAGTAATCAATTGTTATAACTTTTTTTAGGATAAAGTTTTAACTTCTATGTGTTATTGTTGTGTATGTATGAATGGTTAATGGACGCCTGTGTATGAATGAGATTAATTATATTTAAAATTATGTGTTCTTAAATTCTTTCCTGCGATGTAAAATTGTTGAGTGCTATGATTAATTCTCGATTAAAATTTTGATATTCAAATAATGAATCAGGACTAATTAAATTTCTTGATTCCCTTGTTTCCAAAATTGTATCCTCTGGATCCCTTTTTTCCATAATTAGTACAGTATGAACTACTAACTGGTACGTAACAAATCTGTAACAGCCCTCTCAGTAGCCAGAAACACAATGGCCTTATTCCGAGTTGGGTGCAAAGGGATTACTGGCACCGGTAAGGACACCGGTGCAGGTAAACCCTTTGCGCCCAATTCCGAGGTCCCTTAGCGGGTCCCTCCTTTAACACCTGGTTTGACCAGGCATTGTGGACGGGACCCGTTAAGGGACTTTGGAGCCAATAACGGTACCGCAATTTGCGGTACCGTTATTTGCTCCTTCCCCATTCCCATTGAGCCCTATGGGGGCTGAAATGGGAATGGGGAATGGTTTTGTCAATGGGGATTTACCGGTCCCTCCAAGCTCGGAATGGACCGGTAAGTCCCCATTGCACCAAGCCGGAGGCGATGCCGGTATGGGAGGCAGCCATGGAGCTAATTGCTCCATGGCTACCACCATACACGGAATGAGGCCCTATGTGTCGACATTGATGGTGGAACTTGTGTCACACTTATACTAACTAATTGGAATGTACATGGAATATGTTTAGATTGTTTTGCAGACGTCTCCAGTGGCTATGTATAGATATTGACAGATTTGTTATGTCTTTTGTGATGAATTATGCATATCGGTTGTGGAATTGAATAATGTTGTATTAAAATGCGTACTTATCTTTCTGACCATGTGTGCTGATAAGTGGCACAGTAATCTTCATTGCTTGAGCTCACCAATTTACGTGAGGAAGGGCGGGGTAGCCTGTCTCCACCGTATATTAATAGGATCCTTACTTTCCCCCTGAGACAGGCCCCTCATTATCAAAAAAGTGGGAAGTACCCAGGTTATACTTTATGTTTTAGAATAATGGCCACAAATATTATTTTTCTTACATTTTGTATGTGTTATGGTCAATGGGAAAAGTATTTTTTTATATTGAAGGCTTTTTATGTGAACTGCATTTTACAATAATCATAACACAATTATTTTTAAACTTTGTTTTATGAAATGTGTTAAATGTGTGGTTTTGTACTGAAAGGTTTTACACTGAATAAAGGTTTGTTTGACTGATTGACTGGCTATTGTACATGCAGCTTTGTAAAATAGCTGCGGGTATTAGTCCATATATTTCTGTGCAATTGTCATATTATTCTGTGGATGTTAGAGCACACAATTTTACATGTATTCCTGATTTCATGCCCTCACCTCTACCCTTATGTTATTGGAACTTTGAAAGGTTGGCAATGTGTGTTCTAAAACATGTATGTGTATCCGCGGCTACAAGAGGGTGAACCAATATCCGTGGGTAGAATAGTTGTGGTTATAAGCAGATGGTTGAAAAAAAAGTTGGGTATGAATTTTAGTCTTTGCAATTGGTTGGTGTTATTGTTTCAACTGTGTACTTGTGTGTGATAGGTTGCAGTGAAAATATGTCTGCCATTTTAGTATAATCCTCTTTTTGTGCCATTGATTTTGTAAAGTTTTGTAGACTTTTGCCATTCTTATTGGAAAACTCACACTGAGCATATGCTGAGCCTGTGGCTGATGTGAAAGTGTTAGTAAATATTTACATATATATAAGTTTATTTGTGGTGTGTGTCAGCTATATTAAGCAATAGTTTTTTTGTTTCCTAGGGTCATCCAGATGTGGACCCTTGCTCACTGTGCTTAGAGAGGCACAGTTCCACCTCACTGATGAGGCCCAACAAGGCTGAAACATGTGTCTGGGGTTGCTGTTGGTACTCTTGTTCAGAAGAGAATTGGCATAGCATTTCAGTGCTGGACTGCGCGAGACAAAGACTGATATGCAAATGGTTTTTCCCTTCTGTGAAAGGTACAGTGAGCTAAAGTGTGATTGCGGACTCTCGAGTGGTACCTTCCCAAAGAACAGGTCATTTATCCATGTTTGTTCTTGCAGAGGGGCTACTTATGAGGGTCAAACCAATTCAACATATGTGCTCAACTGTAACAGATTGTATTACATAAACAGGCCGATTCATAATTAGCGCGGCGCAAGTGGCCAAAAACGTGCGATTCGCAGTGGAATAGCGAAAATCGCAGTGCAAGTGCGAAAATCGCACGAAAAGCAGCGCACATCGATTCATGGAAGGCCGTGCGCGAGAAAACCATTGGATGTGCGCTAAAAAAGTGCGCGGTGCACGTTGGCGCACAGGCCATCTAACGGCGTGCGCCAGGTCACAGCGAAAATCGCACAGGCCAAAGCAAAAATCGCACATAGCGCGGCGCACACAACAAAAGAAGGTGGAACACGGGGCGTAACACTCGGAATGGGGAACAACTTGCCAAAATGGGGGCGTCACGGGGGAAGTACAGGGTGCAAGTGCACGGAACGCCCACACGCTCGCCTACAACACGTATTCATGGAATCGAATAAAGCAAAAAAGCGCACGGTCAAACCAGCGCACAGGCACAAACACGACCGCCACAAGAAAGCCGCTTCTCTGCGTCTGTAATAAATGTGCGCCAAAAGGTGCGCCAACAAATAGCACCTATATGCAGCTATGATGAATGTCCTATACTGTGGCCCTCCAGGACAAATGACGTGCAAAGGGGTACCCACAAACACGGACACCAGCTGACTGAAAAATAACGTGTGCATGTATTGCAGGGTGCGTGGGAACTTTCACACGCGATTTGGCAGGGTACATGGATTTCAGGGGTGCACGGGAAGTTCCACACGCGATTTGGCCGGGTACGTGCGTGGGAATTTCCACACGCGACTTGGCTGGGTACGTGGATCTCAGGGGTGCGCGGAAAGTCTCACACGCGATTTGGTCGGGTACGTGGATTTCAGGGGTGCGCGGGAAGTTCCACACGCGATTTGGCCGGGTACGTGCGCGGGAATATCCACACGCGATTTGGCTAGGTACGTGGATCTAAGGGGTGCGCGGGAAGTCCCACACGCAATTTGGCAGGGTACGTGGATTTCAGGGGTGCGCGGGAAGTTCCACACGCGATTTGGCCGGGTACGTGCGCGGGAATTTCCACACGCGATTTGGCTGGGTACGTGGATCTCAGGGGTGCGCGGGATGTCTCACACGCGATTTGGAAGGGTACGTGGATTTCAGGGGTGCGCGGGAATTTCCACACGCGATTTGACTGGGTACGTGCGTGGGATTTTCCACACGCGACTTGGCTGGGTACGTGGATCTCAGGGGTGCGCGGGAAGTCCCACACGCGATTTGGCAGGGTACGTGAGCGGGAATTTCCACACGCAATTTGGCTGGGTACGTGTATTTCAGGGGTACGCAGGAAATTCTGCACGCGATTTGGCTGTGTGCTCCCAGGTATTCCCTGTACACCCGCCACGGCCCTTGCAGGCAGCCGACACCACATGGGACTACTCTGCACACCTGCTCATGTCAACCAGCACCCCCACCCCCCAGCAGTGTGGGGCACCCTCCACCAGGCCCCCACTCATGTCCCCTATCACCCTCACCCCACAGCATCCAGGGGCACCCTCCACCAGGCCCCCACTCATGGCCCCCTGTACCCCCACCCCCCAGCAGTGCAGGGCACCCTCCACCAGGCCCCCACTCATGTCCAACTCATGTCCCCCTGCACTCCCACCCCCAGCATCCAGGGCACCCTCCACAAGGCCCCTGCTCATGTCCAACTCATGTCCCCCTGCACCTCCACCACCCAGCATCCAGGGGCACCCTCCACCAGGCCCCCACTCATGTCTACCACCACCCCCACCCCCCAGCCACCATGGGCAGCCCCCACCAGGCCCCCACCCATGTCTCCCACCACCCCCACCCCCCAGTCACCATGGGCATCCCCCACCAGGCCCCCACTCATGTCCCCTATCACCCCCACCCCCCAGCAGTGCAGGGGCAGCCTCCACCAGGACCCCACTCATGTCTCCCACCACCCCCACCCCCCAGCCACCATGGGCAGCCCCCACCAGGCCCCCACTCATGTCCCCCTGCACCCCCACCCCCCGTCAGTGCAGGGCACCCTCCACCAGGCCCCCACTCATGTCCAACTCATGTCCCCCTGCACTCCCACCCCCCTGCAGTGCAGGGCACCCTCCACCAGGCCCCCACTCATGTCCCCTATCACCCCCACCCCCCAGCATCCAGGGGAACCCTCCACCAGGCCCCCACTCATGTCCCCTGCACCCCCACCCCCCCAGCCACCATGGGCATCCCCCACCAGGCCCCCACTCATGTCCCCTATCACCCCCACCCCCCAGCAGTGCAGGGGCAGCCTCCACCAGGCCCCCACTCATGTCTCCCACCACCCACACCCCCCAGCCACCATGGGCAGCCCCCACCAGGCCCCCACTCATGTCCAACTCATGTCCCCCTGCACCCCCACCCCCCAGCATCCAGGGGCACCCTCCACCAGGCCCCCACTCATGTCCCCTATCACCCCCACCCCCCAGCATCCAGGGGCACCCTCCACCAGGCCCCCACTCATGTCTCCCACCACCCCCACCCCCCAGCAGTGCAGGGCACCCTCCACCAGGCCCCCTCTCATGTCCAACTCATGTCTCCCACCACCCCCACCCCTCAGCAGTGCAGGGGCACCCTCCACCAGGCCCCCACTCATGTCCAACTCATGTCCCCCTGCACCCCCACCCCCAGCATCCAGGGCACCCTCCACCAGGCCCCCACTCAAGTCCCCTATCACCACCACCCCCCAGCATCCAGGGGCACCCTCCACCAGGCCCCCACTCATGTCCCCCTGCACCCCACCCCCCAGCAGTGCAGGGCACCCTCCACCAGGCCCCCACTCATGTCCAACTCATGTCCCCCTGCACCCCCACCACCCAGCATCCAGGGGCACCCTCCACCAGGCCCCCACTCATGTCTCCCACCACCCCACCTCGCAGCAGTGCAGGGGCACCCTCCACCAGGCCCCCACTCATGTCCCCCTGCACCCCCACCCCCCAGCATCCAGGGGCACGCTCCACCAGGCCCCCACTCATGTCTCCCACCACCCCCACCCCCCAGCAGTGCAGGGCACCCTCCACCAGGCCCCCACTCATGTCCAACTCATGTCTCCCACCACCCCCACCCCTCAGCAGTGCAGGGGCACCCTCCACCAGGCCCCCACTCATGTCCCCCTGCACCCCCACCCCCCAGCATCCAGGGGCACCCTCCACCAGGCCCCCACCCATGTCCCCCTGCACCCCCACCCCCCAGCAGTGCAGGGCACCCTCCACCAGGCCCCCACTCATGTCCAACTCATGTCTCCCACCACCCCCACCCCTCAGCAGTGCAGGGGCACCCTCCACCAGGCCCCCACTCATGTACAACTCATGTCCCCCTGCACCCCCACCCCCCAGCATCCAGGGCACCCTCCACCATGCCCCCACTCATGTCCCCTATCACCCCCACCCCCCATAATCCAGGGGCACCCTCCACCAGGCCCCCACTCATGTCCCCCTGCACCCCCACCCCCCAGCCACCATTGGCATCCCCCACCAGGCCCCCACTCATGTCCCCTATCACCCCCACACCCCAGCAGTGCAGGGGCAGCCTCCACCAGGCCCCCACTTATGTCTCCCACTACCCCCACCCCCCAGCCACCATGGGCAGCCCCCACCAGGCCCCCACTCATGTCCCCTATCACCCCCACCCCCCAGCAGTGCAGGGCACCCTCCACCAGGCCCCCACTCATGTCCAACTCATGTCCCCCTGCACCCCCACCCCCCAGCAGTGCAGGGCACCCTCCACCAGGCCCCCACTCATGTCCCCTATCACCCCCACCCCCCAGCATCCAGGGGCACCCTCCACCAGGCCCCCACTCATGTCTCCCACACCACATCCCCCACCCCCCCAGCAGTGCAAGGGAACCCTCCACCAGGCCCCCACTCATGTCCCCTATCACCCCCACCCCCCAACATCCAGGGGCACCCTCCACCAGGCCCCCACTCATGTCTCCCACTACCCCCACCCCCCCAGCAGTGCAGGGCACCCTCCACCAGGCCCCCACTCATGTCCAACTCATGTCTCCCACCACCCCCAGCATCCAGGGGCACCCTCCACCAAGCCCCCACTCATGTCCCCTATCACCCCCACCCCCCAGCATCCAGGGGCACCCTCCACCAGGCCCCCACTCATGTCCCCCTGCACCCCCACCGCCCAGCCACCATGGGCATCCCCCACCAGGCCCCCACTCATGTCCAACTCATGTCCCCCTGCACCCCCACCACCCAGCATCCAGGGGCACCCGCCACCAGGCCCCCACTCATGTCTCCCACCACCCCCACCCCGCAGCAGTGCAGGGGCACCCTCCACCAGGCCCCCACTCATGTCCCCCTGCACCCCCACCCCCCAGCATCCAGGGGCACCCTCCACCAGGCCCCCACTCATGTCTCCCACCACCCCCACCCCCCAGCAGTGCAGGGCACCGTCCACCAGGCCCCCACTCATGTCAAACTCATGTCTCCCACCACCCCCACCCCTCAGCAGTGCAGGGGCACCCTCCACCAGGCCCCCACTCATGTCCCCCTGCACCCCCACCCCCCAGCATCCAGGGGCACCCTCCACCAGGCCCCCACCCATGTCCCCCTGCACCCCCACCCCCCAGCAGTGCAGGGCACCCTCCACCAGGCCCCCACTCATGTCCAACTCATGTCTCCCACCACCCCCACCCCTCAGCAGTGCAGGGGCACCCTCCACCAGGCCCCCACTCATGTACAACTCATGTCCCCCTGCACCCCCACCCCCCAGCATCCAGGGCACCCTCCACCATGCCCCCACTCATGTCCCCTATCACCCCCACCCCCAGCATCCAGGGGCACCCTCCACCAGGCCCCCACTCATGTCCCCCTGCACCCCCACCCCCCAGCCACCATGGGCATCCCCCACCAGGCCCCCACTCATGTCCCCTATCACCCCCACCCCCTAGCAGTGCAGGGGCAGCCTCCACCAGGCCCCCACTTATGTCTCCCACTACCCCCACCCCCCAGCCACCATGGGCAGCCCCCACCAGGCCCCCACTCATGTCCCCTATCACCCCCACCCCCCAGCAGTGCAGGGCACCCTCCACCAGGCCCCCACTCATGTCCAACTCATGTCCCCCTGCACCCCCACCCCCCAGCAGTGCAGGGCACCCTCCACCAGGCCCCCACTCATGTCCCCTATCACCCCCACCCCCCAGCATCCAGGGGCACCCTCCACCAGGCCCCCACTCATGTCCCCCTGCACCCCCACCCCCCAGCCACCGTGGGCATCCCCCACCAGGCCCCCACTCATGTCCCCTATCACCCCCACCCCCTAGCAGTGCAGGGGCAGCCTCCACCAGGCCCCCACTTATGTCTCCCACTACCCCCACCCCCCAGCCACCATGGGCAGCCCCCACCAGGCCCCCACTCATGTCCCCTATCACCCCCACCCCCCAGCAGTGCAGGGCACCCTCCACCAGGCCCCCACTCATGTCCAACTCATGTCCCCCTGCACCCCCACCCCCCAGCAGTGCAGGGCACCCTCCACCAGGCCCCCACTCATGCCCCCTATCACCCCCACCCCCCAGCATCCAGGGGCACCCTCCACCAGGCCCCCACTCATGTCTCCCACATCCCCCACCCCCCCAGCAGTGCAGGGGAACCCTCCACCAGGCCCCCACTCATGTCCCCTATCACCCCCACCCCCCAACATCCAGGGGCACCCTCCACCAGGCCCCCACTCATGTCTCCCACCACCCCCACCCCCCAGCAGTGCAGGGCACCCTCCACCAGGCCCCCACTCATGTCCAACTCATGTCTCCCACCACCCCCACCCCCCAGCATCCAGGGGAACCCTCCACCAGGCCCCCACACATGTCCCCTATCACCCCCACCCCCCAGCATCCAGGGGCACCCTCCACCAGGCCCCCACTCATGTCCCCCTGCACCCCCACCCCCCAGCCACCATGGGCATCCCCCACCAGGCCCCCACTCATGTCCAACTCATGTCCCCCTGCACCCCCACCACCCAGCATCCAGGGGCACCCTCCACCAGGCCCCCACTCATGTCTCCCACCACCCCCACCCCCCAGCATCCAGGGGCACCCTCCACCAGGCCCCCACTCATGTCCCCCTGCACCCCCACCCCCCAGCCACCATGGGCATCCCCCACCAGGCCCCCACTCATGTCCAACTCATGTCCCCTATCACCCCCACCCCCCAGAATCCAGGGGCACCCTTCACCAGGCCCCCACTCATGTCCAACTCATGTCCCCCTGCACCCCCACCCCCTAGCAGTGCAGGGCACCCTCCACCAGGCCCCCACTCATGTCCCCTATCACCCCCACCCCCCAGCATCCAGGGGCACCCTCCACCAGGCCCCCACTCATGTCTCCCACCACCCCCACCCCCCAGTAGTGCAGGGCACCCTCCACCAGTCCCCCACTCATGTCCAACTCATGTCTCCCACCACCCCACCCCCCAGCAGTGCAGGGGCACCCTCCACCAGGCCCCCACTCATGTCCCCCCGCACCCCCACCCCCCAGCATCCAGGGCACCCTCCACCAGGCCCCCACTCATGTCCCCTATCACCCCCACCCCCCAGCATCCAGGGGCACCCTCCACCAGGCCCCCACTCATGTCCCCCTGCACCCCCACCCCCCAGCAGTGCAGGGCACCCTCCACCAGGCCCCCACTCATGTCTCCCACCACCCTCTCCCCACAGCAGTGCAGGGGAACCCTCCACCAGGCCCCCACTCATGTCCCCCTGCACCCCCACCCCCCACCAGTGCAGGGGCACCCTCCACCAGGCCCCCACTCATGTCCCCCTGCACCCCCACCCCCCAGCATCCAGGGGCACCCTCCACCAGGCCCCCACTCATGTCTCTCACCACCCCCACCCCCCAGCAGTGCAGGGCACCCTCCACCAGGCCCCCACTCATGTCCAACTCATGTCTCCCACCACCCCCACCCCTCAGCATCCAGGGGCACCCTCCACCAGGCCCCCACTCATGTCCCCTATCACCCCCACCCCCCAGTATCCAGGGGCACCCTCCACCAGGCCCCCACTCATGTCCCCCTGCACCCCCACCCCCCAGCCACCATGGGCATCCCCCACCAGGCCCCCACTCATGTCCAACTCATGTCCCCCTGCACCCGCACCACCTAGCATCCAAGGGCACCCTCCACCAGGCCCCCACTCATGTCTCCCACCACCCCCACCCCCAGCAGTGCAGGGGCACCCTCCACCAGGCCCCCACTCATGTCCCCCTGCACCCCCACCCCCCAGCATCCAGGGGCACCCTCCACCAGGCACCCACTCATGTCTCCCACCACCCCCACCCCTCAGCAGTGCAGGGGAACCCTCCACCAGGCCCCCACTCATGTCCCCCTGCACCCCCACCCCCCAGCATCCAGGGGCACCCTCCACCAGGCCCCCACTCATGTCCCCCTGCACCCCCACCCCCCAGCATCCAGGGGCACCCTCCACCAGGCCCCCACTCATGTCCCCCTGCACCCCCACCCCCCAGCATCCAGGGGCACCCTCCACCAGGCCCCCACTCATGTCCCCCTGCACCCCCACCCCCCAGCATCCAGGGGCACCCTCCACCATGCCCCCACTCATGTCCCCCTGCACCCAGGTCCTCACAATCCCCAATCATGTGCGTTATGGTCAGCCTACACAGCCAAAAGGCCCTACCAAGTAACCCATTCACCCACATGGAAATGGAAATTACATGTTACACCCCCAATGTTCATAAAGCAAATGAACCCATGTCCGTCACACACAATGGTTGCAATTGAATGGGAAAACACCCAACATGACATGCATGAAACCAATGAGATGATACCACACAGTGAAGTATGAAAACAAAATTGTATTAAAAAAAATTGAATGCAAATGAAATGAAACAAACTACAATGGCAATGAAAAAAAGATAAGCTGCATGTCCGTCCAAAAAAATCAAAACTACAAATCCAAATCCAAAAAAATGTTGTCCAAAGTCACATTAAAAATAAAATCAATCCGAGAGAGAAAAATAAATGCAAAGACCATTGCTCCATGGTGAATAAATAAAAAAAAAGAAAAATAAAGCAATCCAATGAAGAACTATGTACAAAACATCCAAGGGTCCATGAGCCCAACTGAACAAAGGAAACCTGCAAAAAACCCTAACTAAAATGCAACTATATACAAAAAGTGGAGCAGTGTCCGTCAACTCCAAATCATAAGAAGAAACAAAGGAAACCTAAAACTAAAGAACTATATACAAAGGCGGCGGGCAAGTCCAGCGGCTCACTCCGTGGCGTTCCGGGCCAGGGCATCATCAAACTCCTCACCTATGTCCCGGAGGCGGTCCTGTTCCATGGCCCCGAGGGTCCGCAGGGACGACGCCATCTGCTCCTCCAACCCCCTGCGGATTGCCTCGAGGCACTCGGCCCGCCTCAGGGCCCTCCGCATGGAGTTCTCCGCCCTGACCATCGTGAGCCGCGCCTCTTCCGCCCGCCGCCGCTCCGCACCTATCTGCTGGCCCAACCGCAGCCACATGGAAGACACTTCCTGTCCTGGGTCCTCCTGCCCTCCGGCCGATGCCTGCCCCTCCGATGTTGATGGCCCCGAGCCATGATGCCTCCCACGTTGACTCTGCTGCTGCCTCTGACGCAACTGCCTCTGCCAGCACGACGGCATCCAGGCTGATGGAATCCACCGACGCCGTCGTGCATGTGCCCTGCCTGATGATGCCGGCACATCCTCCATCTGCTGGGGTATAGTTGCTGTGGTGTCCACCCCTGCTGGACCTCCGACTCGCGACTGTGGCAGGGATGGGATCCCCACAGAGCTGGCTGCATTGGTCAGGGCAGGTCCACAGGGGGCCCTGGTGGCATCTGGGCCGGAAGACGGCAAGGAGAACGACCGGCGTATAGCCTCCACAGAGGAGGAGAGGACCGCCAGATTGGCCGACACATGCAGGAAACCCCCGAACATGGAAGATTCCAATTGGGCCACGTCGGCACGGTGCTCTTCGTGATGACGTGCGTGCTCCTCCCGGGAAGCACGCACACCATCACGAATTGCACCCGCACGCATCGCGACCCCATTGCGGACCTTCTCCATATGGCCACGGGTCCCCTCGTCCACAGGTGGAGGGGAGTCAGGTGACATGGACATCCCCTCTACCTGCAGACGGGCCTGGGACGGGGCATCCCTGCTGGTGCATGGTGGTGCACTCACAGGGTCAGGGACAGCGACATGCACAGGCCCCTCCATGGTGACCTGTGCTGCCTCCTGCCCCTGCCCCTGGACTGCACCACTTGCACCAGCAGGGATGCCCCCACCAGGCCCCATGTGTGCCTCAGTGGCGGCCTCCTCCTCCTCTGTGGAAACCACCAACCTGGATGGCTCCTCACCGTCTTCCGCCGTAGCAGGCCCCTGTGGGGGCTCACCCACCCCTTCCGCCGTGGGGGCATCCCCGCCGCCTTGCTCCACAGCGCCGTCTCCGCCCTCTTCTTCACTAGCCGCTGCATAGAGGGAGACATAGAACACAAGCATCAGGGTACTGTACAATGGTCCCCTAGACAGGAAGCAATAGCAGATGAGTACCACTGTCAAAGTGCACTTCCATCATGTCCCTCCACAACACATGGGTCAGTCCATGCAAAACACACACAGTAACAGGCATGGTGCATGCCATGGGCATTTCCATACATGTCCAATGGACTCTTGAAACATACAATGATACGGAACTCACATGCATCATGGGTCATGCCTATCACATGCACACACTTCACCTCAGTCACATCCATCTGGCCTCATACACCCCAAACACAGTGGATACACGGATAACTAGGTTGCATAAGTGAATCTGTGCATTGTCACACACATGTGTCATGCATCCTTGGCATTCACAAGTCACAGACATGCAGGTCAGGCACACAGACACGGCTATCATATATGTACCTGGCATCAGCACCCATCCCTCACCCCCACCCATGTCCAGGAACAGAGACTGGCATGCTCTCATGTGTAAATTCTGCATAGGGCTCCCCATGTCGCATTTAAACACATGCAACAACTATGTGGTTCACACATCACTGGTCGCACATGCATTACCATGATGTCCCTGCACACATACATGCATACATGGCCTATGTCACACATACAGGCAAATATCAGACAACCAGCACACCGCAACATGCCCTGTCTCACACAGCAATGCTTGGCCACTTACCGCTCAACTCCAGACGGGTCTCTCAAGGATCTGGGCGTGGAGCGCTGGGCGTACGCGTTCCAGGACCCTCATCTGGATGGAACTCATGCGGCCCCGGCCCCCCTCCACGAGGCGCCGGGCCTTCACGAGGGTCCTGGACCTCAAGTCCTCCCAGCGCTTCTTGATCTTCTGGACGTCACGGGTTGCCACCCCCTCCGCGTTGATGGCAATCACACAGTCGGCCCAGATCCTCTCCCGTCCTTCCTTGCTGGCGCGGGACGATCCAAAGAGGGCATCATACTGCCCCAGGACATGCTCCACCAGGACACCAACTTCGGTAGCAGTGAAGCTGGTGCCCCTCTGCCTCTCTGGCCTGGGGTTGCCACTGGTGCCAGATGTTGAAGTGCCCGACATGGCAACCCCAGAGGCAAGAGTGGATGGGCAACTGGGTCCTGGGGCTGGGCTGTGGAGCGATGTTATCCCAGTCGGGAGTCTTCTGTTCCAGCAGGGGTGGACACAGCAACTGGACCCCTGCAGATGGCTGAGGTGCAGGCACCAAATGGCAGGGCACGGTGGCAGCAGGCAGGCAGGCAGCAGCAGATGGCACGTGGGAGGCTGCTCGGGGCACTGGGGGCAGTAATTCGGCCTTCTGGGCAGGAGCGTGGTCTTCCGTGTGCCAGCTTGATACGGAGTGATTTGGCACATGAAAACCCTGCACGTCAGCGTGAAATTCGAGGAAAGGCTCTTAGCGCGTAAGCGCGTCAGCACGCATACGCGATTCTATTGGACCAAAGGCCCTCAGCACGTAAATGCGTCAGCACGCATACGCGATTCTATTGGACCAAAGGCCCTCAGCGCATAAGCGCGTCTGTGGCGTGACCCGCACAGGTGTTTCCCTCATAGCACGTGATGCTGGAGCACACGTGGAAAGACTGCACGTCAGAGGGTCATCGCGTGTAATTGGACAAAAGTGCGTGTACACGCGATTGGCCTATGTACGTGTATTTCAGGGGTGCGTGGGCACTTACACACGCGAGTACATCAGCGCACGTGTATTCCGGGGTGCGCGGAAATTTCCACACGCTATTGGCCTGGGTACTGGATTTCAGGGGTGCGCAGGAAGTTTCACACGCTCGCCTACAACACGCGCAAAGAAACACGTACGCCAGTAGGAAGCAGGCATACGTCGACCCGCGACGCATACATTTGTGCGCAAAAAGCTAACAAGCTCAGACGCCAGGATGAATATACCGTTCCTAGCAGCAGTGGCCGTGGGCTACCAAAGGAGGAGGAGGAGGATAGTCAGGGCCAGAATTTTCACACCCAGAACAAGCCTTTTCGGGATGCCTGATGACCAGGTGTATGGGAGGTACAGGTTTCCACCACACATAATACTGGACCTGGTGAGTGAGTGGGAGGATGATCTCACATCACCCACCCTGTGCTCCCAAGCACTCAGCCCCCTGGAGAAGGTCCTCAATGTACTGCACTTCTTAGCCACTGGATCATTTCAGCGGACAAGTGCCATAGTGGGTGGGGTGTCACAGGCCACGCAGTCACGCTGCCTACACCAGGTCTTGAACATCATCACTGCACGACCATCAGTCCGCAGGCACATATACCTGCCCAGAACACCTGCAGAAAGGCATGCTGCCGCCCTGGATTTTTACGGTGTGGCACGATTCCCCAAAGTGCTAGGTGCCATCGACTGCACCCATGTGGCTCTACGTCCCCCCAGGGCATCTGAGCACATCTATAGGAACCGCAAGCACTGGCATTCCATCAACGTGCAGGTAGTATGTAATGCCAAGAGAATCATCACCTCAGTATATGCCAACTATCCCGGGTCCACCCACGACAGCTTCATTTACCGAATGTCCACCCTAAGCCGGGACCTAGAAGCTGGGCGGCATGGCGATACATGGCTGCTTGGTGAGTATGAATGCCACTGCACATGCATGCATGTCAGATACTGAGCAAGGTCACAACCCCACCAATGATACCCATCACCACCTCCACAGGGGACAGTGCCTACCCTCTCAGCCCCCACATGATGACGCCAATTCGGAACCCCACCACGCCACCCGAGGTAAGATATAACACAGCCCACATTGCAACCCGGGGCATAGTGGAGCGCACATTCGGAGTGCTTAAGTCACGCTTTCGCTCCCTTGACCGTTCTGGCGGGCAGCTGTTATACGCTCCCCCAGTAGTGTGCAGGATCATAGTGGCAGCATGTGTCCTGCACAACGTTGCAACACGCCGGGGCCTGGCCGTGGACATGGTGGTGCCCCCACATCCCCAACAACATGCACGCCCGCTGCGCATGGGAGGGGAAAGGGCACGGGGGGAGGCAGCCCGTACATGGCTAGTGGCTAATTACTTCACATAGAAATCACACCCCTGCGGAGTGCACACTGCCCTGGCACATACCATCTGACAATCAATGATGACTCAATCTGACACTGATCCTGAATGTCTGGAGAATCAACCGTCAAAACCATATCAGCCTGAGATTGTTCCCCTGGAAGTGTTACAATGTGTGCATCCCTACCTACACAGACACCACCAATGCAGTTTTGTGAAAAAACACATTCATGCAGCTAAAATGAATACCCACTTGCAAAATGCAACATGAGGACAGTGCCATGTCACCCAACCCATCCCCAGCACCGCCACACGACACACCGTGCCATGTCATGCTATGTGCATGTAAACAAAGTAATCCCCACAACATGACACAAGTGTCACAAAGTACAGTGTCCCTAATTGAAACTCACTACACCTGAAATGCTCACAGTAATGCAGGACCAACAACACACTTGAGCAGGTATTTAGCAATAACACTTATCAGCTACTGACCCTCAAAACTACCATTAACATGACATTACGAATGTAAGGAATCAGTAGTCTCACCACCTGGAAATGCCTGCACTCCCACCACTTCCAACTGTACAGTGTTGCCGCCATGTAGAGATGTTGGTGCACTGCTGCCAACATGGACCGCATCTCGAAAGTACAGGGCCTTGTGTAGACATGAGGAAAGGACCTGCAAATTAGGAGGTAGACATAGATGATGAGTTACACATCAATGCAACATGCAGTGTACAACACAACAGCAATATGCACTAGGAATGTATACACAGTATTGACTAGACTACCCACACATGTAGTGGGAGTCCAATGTCACCATGTACGTCAATGTCACTTGGGCACACCCTTTGCAAGCCCATGGAAACGGGAAGCAGGAGGGGTGTGTGTGACAAAAACCCAAGCATCTGAACCAAATACATGACAAGCCTGCATTTGCCCAGCCACAATGCAGCGTATGCCCACGGGAGCCACACAAGGCAACACACTGACCCTAAAAAAATAAAAAATGGCCATTAATGGGCCCGCGGGGGGGGGGTTGGGGAGGCCACCCAGGAGGTCCGAGGACAGGGTGCACACCAAAACCCATCTGTGTGGATCTTGCAAAAGAAAAACACCTCCATTGGCTCATGGCCCACACGGCTACCCTATTGTGGGAGTATCACTGCTGTCGCTATTATCACCCTGTGCAGCTACATCCGGAGGTGGTGGCACTATGGGCGGCAGCCCACGCAAGGCCCTAGTCTGTTCCTCCATGGCTGCAAGCATGCGGGTGTGGTAGGTCTCGTTCTGGAGGATGAGTGTGCAGAGGTCTCCATGCAACAACTCACGGGATGCCCGGACCTCCGCCCTAGTTGCCTGCATCTCAGCTGAGAGCGTACGGGTGAGATGCTCTAGCTGCTGTTCTGTCCTTCGGTTTGTTGAAACCTCAAGCTCAACAAGAGTCGTCCTGAGGTGAAGGAGTTCCAGCCTCAGGGCTTCCCTGTGGCCCTGGGACTCTATGGAGATGGCTTCCTGCAGAGTCGCCAGTGCCGCCCGCCTGTCCCTGTTGGACACCAACATGTCCTCCCTGTGTGACTGGCAGATGGAGTCGGTTGCCTGCTGTAGTCGCTCCATCAGCCTTTCGGGGAGGACAATGGAAGTGGCCACCATATCCATGGCCTGAGCCATCATCTCTGATGATGCTGCCTGTTGGGTTGCCATACCGTAAATGGATTTCTCCCATGCGGTATTGCCAGGTGGCGTACGGCCACCACGTCGGCGGGCACCAAACCTGTCTGGGGCAAGGCGAACTGCGCCTTGCTGTGCCGGCACTGCCTGAGGCTGCAGGACTGCATTCCCCCTCTGATCTGCTGGCCCAGGAACAGGATCAGATGTCGCGGAGTGTGACCCTGCATCCGTAACCACCAAAGGCATAGCTGCCAAAACTGACAACCCCATTGAGGGTTCTGACCCTGGTGCAGGTGGGTGGGACAGAACCCTCCCAGGAACACTCACCTGCGACGGCACGTAGGTCTCATCATCCGAATCAACACCTGAGTACAACTTGGGGGAGGTGCAGCCAGAGACACCCCTTGAGAGCACGACCTGCAGCAGTTGTGGGTTCTCACCCACCACCACACCACGTCCCTCACTGGTGGTCGGTCGGCCCTCAGACCCCTCCTGGGTCTGCACCATCTCCACAACCCCAGCAGTATCAGGTGCGTCTTCCCCTGCAAAGACATAAAAGCAAACAAATGGAAACAGGCATTAGCACCATGGCACACAATGAGGGCTGAGAAGCAACAGAACCAGTACTTGATTGACACATGTCCCACATGACTAAAACCTTCCCATGCATACACCCTCACTGTGCATGAAGGGTAGGCAAATGACACACACTGATGACACCAAGATGGAAGATGAACACATTTTCTGCATGCTGCCTGGCAGTGGCATCACACATTGGCCTGTGATTGTCAGGTGAAATACACATGCCATCACACAGATGGCATGTACCATTGCTATTGAGTGAAGATGGAGAGGAGGGCAGCACTTATTCATTCAGTCCAGTTCCCTCATGTAATAGCTTTTCTAATTCAAACAGGTCTGATTTTTCACCTGGAGCTGCCAGTCCAAAATGGTCCGATTGCACAGGGACATGTCTAAACAAATGATATCCAGGTAACAAAGTCACTCCACTTTACCATAGCCATGTCAGACATGTGACTAGAGGACTGAGAAATGCCTAGTAAAAGTGGTGGAATGCAAACAATCTGCCTGAATGAACAGAGAAAAATAAGCAACAATGTTGTGGCAAGGTGACACTTCAAGGGCAACTGGCGTGCTGTTGGGCTAGATGTCTACTCTTGGCAGAAGGGATACTGCTATGGCCAAATGCTGCTGCGCAGAATGTATTGCATGAAGCACATGGGTGACCCAAACGACTCAGGCGCACACACCCTCACCTGGCACACAAACAGAAGCCCTCACACACACACCATGCACATGGATGACACACACATGCATGTGCACTCACCGGACAATGCCTCATAATCAGGCAGATCTCCCACGCCTTGGATCTGTTCCTCCGTGACGTAGGTCCCAGCGACTGACTCATGTGGAGTGAGTTCCATGTCTTCTACTGGAGACCCACCTCCAGTCACTAGAGTTGCGGCATGACTTGAGGCCAGCTTATTCTTTGCCCTGCGCTTTAGGTCATTCCAGCGCTTATAGCAATCATTGGCTGTGCGCCTCACGATTCCAAGGGCACTTACGATGTCCGCAACGGTCTGCCAGTGTGCCTGGCGTTGTGCAGGTGTGGTCTTGGATCCTGCAACAATGACCATTTCGTTATCATGTGCGGACACATACTCGACAAGTTCATTCAGTTCGGCATCCGTGAAGCTGGGCTTCCTCGACAGGCCGGACTGTGTAGCCGTGTCTGGGGCATCAGCCTGTGCCGGACGAGCACTCTTCCTCTTCCGCTTGGAAGGTGGTGGTGATCCTGAGTGTCCTACGCCGCTCTGGACACTAGGGGCAGGAGCCCTGGTGGACTCTGTATCAGGAGTGTGGGATTGCACACTAAGCATGGGAGTTGGTGCAGGCATTGGCTCAAGTGTAATGGTGTCAGGGGGAATGTCAGCAGGATGGACTAGGACCGACACTGTCCTGGCTGGGTGTGTGAGAGCTGGGGTGGATGGAGCCGCAGCTGCCCCTGCAGCCTCTCCACCCTGCCTACTTGGGGCAGCAGATGACCTTGCTGCCCCTGATCCACGTGGCCTGATGACATCAACGTGCACCAGCGCACGTGTCATAGGCCTGCTGACCTGGAAGTCAGCCATGGAGTCAGCCAGGTCTGGTGCCACAATGGGCTGGTCCAACAAGGGCTGAGCATGGATGGTGTCAGCCACATCAGCCTCAACCGCGGGGGTGACGGGGGGATTATGGTTGCCCTTGACTGGTCCTCCACACATGGGGGGACAGGGTCACCCTGCAAGTAATGACTACGTCCCCTACCAGATCCACCACGGCCACCACTTGTGGCTCGTCCACCTTTGCCACCCTTACGGATTCCTCGCCTCCCAACCATGGCACTGATGTTAATGTGCATATGGGAGTGGCTGTAAACTATTGTCCTGGGCAATTGGGGGTCAAAGGGGTTGGGTACCAGATGGTAATTGTACCCTAGTGCTCTAGCAAGGCTGAATGTGACCCCTGGGGAAAGATGACGGGTCACGCAACACACAGGAAGCCCAAAAAAAGGAGATGACGTGCACGCAACCTCTCCTAGACCACGTGTGCGGGGAAAAAAAACCTGCACTACGCTGTGGCACCCAGTAACACAAGAATGAACGTATGCGTGTCACACGCAGCCTAGATTGACCTCTGAAGGGGTAGGCTACACACGGGGCAAGCACAGATGTTAGATACATGCGTGACTCACCGTCTGCCAGGAAAAAGAGCGTGAAAAAGAAGCGCGTGTGCGCGTTGGCAACACCCCCGCCAAAAGAAGAATTGTACTCTGTCTGAGGAGACAGGACAACAGTCGAAGGTAACGCTGTTTGAGGGAACAGGCCCAGGAAAACCAGAAAAATAGAAAAAAGAGAAAAAGCTGTCAGAGGTAACAGGGAGTACGAACTTGAAACGTTGTGAAGTAAATCACGTGTGAAACGACAAGAAGTAGGGATTTCACCCACTCGCTCTCCACGAAAAGCACGTACAAGGAAATGTGTTCTACACGTAACTTTTATGCAGGCCCACACGTCCAGCGTCACTTCTGCGTGGACACGCTAAGGCCATTTCCACCAATTACACGCTTTGTCACTTCCGCGTGTACGCGCTAAGACCATTTCCACCAATTACACGCTTTGACAGTCGGACGTGTCTTTCATTTTTTTAACACGCAACATTTAAAACGTGTGCCATATTCAACGTGCACGTGATTTCATAGACGTGGCCTTTGGGCAAATGAATGTACAGACGTGTACTGACGTGCTTACGCGCTAAGGGCCTTTCCTCGAATTACACGCAGACGTGCTGGATTTTCACGTGCAAAATCACTCCGTATCAAGCTGGCCACGCGTTCACACACGGAAGACCACGCTCCTGTCCAGAAGGCTGAATTACTGCCCCCCAGAGCCCTGAGCACGCTCCCACCTGTCATCTGCTGCTGCCTGACTGCCTGCTGCCCACGTGCCCTGCCATTTGCTGCCTGCACATCAGCAAGGGGTGCTGTTGCTGTGACCTCCCCTGCTGGAACCGAAGACTCCCGACTGATTTTCCATCGCCCCACAGCCCAGCCCCAGGACCCAGTTGCCCACCCACTCCTGCCTCTGGGGTTGCCATGTCGGGCACTGCAACATCTGGAACCAGTGGCAACCCCCGGCCAAGGAGGCAGAGGAGCACCAGCTTCACTGCCACCGAATTTGGTGTCCTGGTGGAGCATGTCCTGGGGCAGTATGATGCCCTCTTCGGAAGGTTGCGCGCCGACAAGGAAAGACGGACTCGGATCTGGATGGACATTGTGACTGCCATCAACGCGGAGGAGGTGGCAGTCTGCGACTACAAACGTGTCAGGAAGCGCTGGGAGGACTTCAGGTCCAGGACCCTCAACAAGGCCCGGCGCCTTCTGAAGGCAGCGGATGCTAAGGGGTGCCGGGGCCACTTGTCGGAAGATCAGATGAGGGTCCTGGAACGCATATCCCCAGCGCTCCACGTCCAGGTCCTTGAGAGGCAGACCCACCTGGAGTCGAGCGGTAAGTGTACATGCATACTGATTGTAAACTGTGCGTGTGGTGTGCCAGGAGTGTGCAGGTTGAACATGTATTTTTATGTGGGCAAGTAGGGGGGTGTACAGGGCCATGAGGGTGACACATGCGAGGGGTCTCATGTGTGACACATGGATGGTGCTTGTGTGTGTGGGCTTGCATGGCACAGGATGTGGAGGAATGATTGTCAGGTGTGACATGGATGTCGATCGGAACACTGCGACAGTTGGCAGAGGTGTACACATGCATGCAAGTTTGGTGGTGTGTGTGCATGTGTAGTGTACTCCCTATGTTGCATTTGATGTGTGGATGACCTTTGGCTGCTCATGCTGTTGTATGTGAATGGATGGTGCTGGCTGTTGCAATATGGCTGTGGTATGGCTCATGTGTGCAAGTTGAAATGACATGTGTGTTGGGGATTTTGATGCCATGTCTGAGGTTTACCAATGCCACTCATGTATGACTGGCATGTGTGTATGAGTCCATTGGACAGTGCCCTGATGCCTGTGTTTTCTTTCTCCCTGTCTGCAGCGTCAACTGATGAAGAGGGCGGAGAAGGTGCTGTGGAGCACAGCGGCAGGGGTCGCACCACCAGCCGGAGATGCAAGGCCTGGTGGAGGACATGAGTGGGGGCCTGGTGGAGGCTGCCCCACACTGCTGGGGGGGTGGGAGTGGTGGGAGACATGAGTGGGGGCCTGGTGGGGGCTGCCCATGGTGGCTGGGGGGTGGGGGTGATAGGGGACATGAGTGGGGGCCTGGTGGGGGCTGCCCATGGTGGCTGGTGGGTGGGGGTGGTGGGAGACATGAGTGGGGGCCTGGTGGAGGCTGCCCATGGTGGCTTGGGGGTGGGGGTGGGTGGGAGACATGAGTGGGGGCCTGGTGGGGGCTGCCCATGGTGGCTGGGGGGTGGAGGGGTGGTAGACATGGGTGGGAGCCTGGTGGGGGCTGCCCATGGTGGCTGGGGGTTGGGGGGGTGGTAGACATGGGTGGGAGCCTGGTGGGGGCTGCCCATGGTGGCTGGGGGGTGGGGGTGGTGGGAGACATGAGTGGGGGCCTGGTGGGGGCTGCCCATGGTGGCTGGGGTGTGGGGGTGGGTGGGAGACATGAGTGGGGGCCTGGTGGAGGCTGCGCATGGTGGCTGGGGTGTGGGGGTGGGTGGGAGACATGAGTGGGTGCCTGGTGGAGGCTGCCCCACACTGCTGGGGGGGTGGGAGACATGAGTGGGGGCCTGGTGGGGGCTTCCCATGGTGGCTGGGGGGTGGGGGTGATAGGGGACATGAGTGGGGGCCTGGTGGAGGCTGCCCATGGTGGCTGGGGGGTGGGGGTGGTGGGAGACATGGATGGGGGCCTGGTGGAGGGTGCCCCTGGATGCTGGGGGGTGGGGGTGATAGGGGACATGAGTGGGGGCATGGTGGAGGGTGCCCCTGGATGCTGGGGGGTGGGGGTGCAGGGGGACATGAGTTGGACATGAGTGGGGGCCTGGTGGAGGGTGCCCCTGGATGCTGGGGGTTGGGGGTGATAGGGGACATGAGTGGGGGCCTGGTGAAGGGTGCCCCTGGATGCTGGGTGATGGGGGTGCAGGGGGAAATGAGTTGGACATGCGTGGGGGCCTGGTGGAGGGTGCCCTGCACTGCTGGTGGTTGGGGGTGCAGGGGGACATGAGTGGGGGCCTGGTGGAGGGTGCCCCTGGATGCTGGGGGGTGGGGGTGATAGGGGACATGAGTGGGGGCCTGGTGGGGGCTGCCCATAGTGGCTGGGGGGTGGCTGGGAGACATGAGTGGGGGCCTGGTGGGGGCTTCCCATGGTGGCTGGGGGGTGGGGGTGGGTGGGAGACATGAGTGGGGGCCTGGTGGAGGCTGCCCATGGTGGCTGGGGAGGTAAGGGGGGGTGGTAGACATGGGTGGGAGCCTGGTGGGGGCTGCCCATGGTGGCTGGGGGATGGGGGTGATAGGGGACATGAGTGGGGGCCTGGTGGGGGCTGCCCATGGTGGCTGGTGGGTGGGGGTGGTGGGAGACATGAGTGGGGGCCTGGTGGAGGCTGCCCATGGTGGCTGGGGGGTGAGGGGTGGGAGACATGGGTGGGGGCCTGGTAGAGGGCGCCCCACACTGCTGGGGGGGGGTGGGGGTGGTGGGAGACATGAGTGGGGGCCTGGTGGAGGCTGCCCATGGTGGCTGGTGGGTGGGGGTGGGTTTGAGACATGAGTGGGGGCCTGGTGGGGGCTGCCATGGAGGATGGGGGTCGGGGTGATAGGGGACATGAGTGGGGGCCTGGTGGAGGCTGCCCATGGTTGCTGGGGGGTGGGGGTGATAGGGGACATGAGTGGGGGCCTGGTGGGGGCTGCCCATGGTGGCTGGTGGGTGGGGGTGGCGGGAGACATGAGTGGGGGCCTGGTGGAGGCTGCCCATGGTGGCTGGGGGTGGGGGTGTGTGGGAGACATGAGTGGGGGCCTGGTGGGGGCTGCCCATGGTGGCCGGGGGGTGGGGGGGTGGTAGACATGGGTGGGAGCCTGGTGGGGGCTGCCCATGGTGGCTGGGGGGTGGGGGGGTGGTAGACATGGGTGGGAGCCTGGTGGGGGCTGCCCATGGTGGCTGGGGGGTGGGGGTGATAGGGGACATGAGTGGGGGCCTGGTGGGGGCTGCCCATGGTGGCTGGTGGGTGGGGGTGGTGGGAGACATGAGTGGGGGACTGGTGGAGGCTGCCCATGGAGTCTGGGGGGTGGGGGTGGTGGGTGACATGGGTGGGGGCCTGGTGGAGGGTGCCCCACACTGCTGGGGGGTGGGGGTGGTGGGAGACATTAGTGGGGGCCTGGTGGAGGCTGCCCATGGAGGCTGGGGGGTGGGGGTGGGTGGGAGACATGAGTGGGGGCCTGGTGGGGGCTGCCCATGGTGGATGGGGGGTGGGGGTGATAGGGGACATGAGTGGGGGCCTGGTGGTATCTGCCCATGGTGGCTGGGAGGTGGGGGTGGTGGGAGACATGAGTGGGGGCCTGGTGGAGGCTGCCCCTGCACTGCTGGGGGGTGGTGGTGATAGGGGACATGAGTGGGGGCCTGGTGGGGGATGCCCATGGTGGCTGGGGGGTGGCGGTGATAGGGGACATGAGTGGGGGCCTGGTGGGGGCTGCCCCACACTCCTGGGGGGGTGGGGGTGGTGGGAGACATGAGTGGGGGCCTGGTGGGGGCTGCCCATGGAGGCTGGGGGGTGGGGGTGGGTGGGAGACATGAGTGGGGGCCTGGTGGGGGCTGCCCATGGTGGATGGGGGTGGGGGTGATAGGGGACATGAGTGGGGGCCTGGTGGAGGCTGCCCATGGTGGCTGGGGGGTGGGGGTGGTGGGAGACATGGGTGGGGGCCTGGTGGAGGGTGCCCCACACTGCTGGGGGGTGGGGGTGGTGGGAGACATGAGTGGGGGCCTGGTGGAGGCTGCCCATGGAGGCTGGGGGGTGTGGGTGGGTGGGAGACATGAGTGGGGGCCTGGTGGGGGCTGCCCATGGTGGATGGGGGGGTGGGGGTGATAGGGGACATGTGTTGGGGCCTGGTGGTGTCTGCCCATGGTGGCTGGGGGGTGGGGGTGGTGGTTGACATGAGTGGGGGCCTGGTGGAGGCTGCCCATGGTGGATGGGGGGTGGGGGTGATAGGGGACATGAGTGGGGGCCTGGTGGTGTCTGCCCATGGTGGCTGGGGGGTGGGGGTGGTGGGAGACATGAGTGGGGGCCTGGTGGAGGCTGCCCCTGCACTGCTGGGGGGTGGTGGTGATAGGTGACATGAGTGGGGGTCTGGTGGGGGATGCCCATGGTGGCTGGGGGGTGGGGGTGGGTGGGAGACATGAGTAGGGGCCTGGTGGAGGCTGCCCATGGTGGCTGGGGGGTGGGGGGGAGTGGTAGACATGGGTGGGAGCCTGGTGGGGGCTGCCCATGGTGGCTGGGGGGTGGGGGCAGCCCATGGTGGCTGGGGGGTGGGTGGGAGACATGAGTGGGGGCCTGGTGGAGGCTGCCCATGGTGGCTGTTGGGTGGGGGTGGTGGGAGACATAAGTGGGGGCCTGGTGGAGGCTGCCCCACACTGGTGGGGGGGTGGGGGTGGTGGGAGACATGAGTGGGGGCCTGGTGGAGGCTGCCCATGGTGGCTGGGGGGTGGGGGTGGTGGGAGACATGGGTGGGGGCCTGGTGGAGGGTGCCCCACACTGCTGGGGGGGTGGGGGGGTGGGAGACATGAGTGGGGGCCTGGTGGAGGCTGCCCATGGTGGCTGGGGGGTGGGGGTGGGTGGGAGACATGAGTGGGGGCCTGGTGGGGGCTGCCCATGGTGGATGGGGGGTGGGGGTGATCGGGGACATGAGTGGGGGCCTGGTGGAGGCTGCCCATGTTGGCTGGGGGATGGGGGTTGTGGGAGACATGGGTGGGGGCCTGGTGGAGGGTGCCCCACACTGCTGGGGGGGTGGGGGTGGTGGGAGACATGAGTGGGGGCCTGGTGGAGGCTGCCCATGGTGGCTGGGGGGTGGGGGTGGGTGGGAGACATGAGTGGGGGCCTGGTGGGGGCTGCCCATGGTGGCTGGGGGTGGGGGTGGGTGGGAGACATGAGTGGGGGCCTGGTGGGGGCTGCCCATGGTGGCTGGGGGGTGGGGGTGGGTGGGAGACATGAGTGGGGCCTGGTGGGGGCTGCCCATGGTGGCTGGGGGCTGGGGGTGGGTGGGAGACATGAGTGGGGCCTGGTGGGGGCTGCCCATGGTGGCTGCGGGGTGGGGGTGGTGGTAGACATGGGTGGGGGCCTGGTGGAGGGTGCCCCACACTGCTGGGGGGTGTGGGGGGTGGGAGACATGTGCAGGTGTGCAGGGTAGTACCCTGTTCTGTGGGCTGCCTGCAGGGGCCGTGGAGGGTGTATAGGGAACACCTGTGAGGACCCACCCAGCCTAATCGCGTGTGATTATTCCTGCGCACCCCTGTAATACACGTACCCAGCCAAATCACGTGTGATAATTCCCGCGCACCCCTGTAATACACGTACCCAGACAAATCGCGTGTGATTATTCCCGCGCACCCCTGTAATACACGTACCCTGGCTAATCACGTGTAAAACTTCACGCGTACCCCTGTCATACACGTTCCCAGCCAAATCGTGTGTGAAAATTCCTGCGTACCCCTGTAATACACGTACCCTGGCTAATCGCGTGTTTAACTTCACGCGTACCCCTGTCATACACGTACCCTGGCTAATCGCATGTAAAACTTCCCGCGTACCCCTGATATGAACGTTACCCGCTTTGCGTTCCTTGTTTGGCAGCCCTGTAAACTGGTCCAGGGTTAGCGCAGCCCTTTGCGATGATTTAGCGATTTTGATGGCTTTTCCTTGCGCGAGGGCGTTCTTGGGGGCGTTACTGGCGCTGTTGCAGGGTCGCTGCGATACTCTGCGCCACGGCTGGTTTGGGAGCCTGAAATCCATGAATACGCTGTGCGCGGAAATCGGTTTTGGCGCACGCGCCTGGCGCAGACAATCGCACGCGGACACTCTGCGCCAGCCGCTTGTGACACTTTTCTGCGAAATTCTATGAATTACCCTGAAAGTATGTTCAGTAGCTGATTATATATATTTTCTTTTTACAGACAAGCCAAAATTATACCCTTCTCGCCATATCTAAGTGTCCAAACCTAATAATATGCTTATTGCAATTTGTAAACCCAATAACCATGTATTTACAATGTTCATATTCATTACATAATCGATGTGCAGATATTACTGTGGCCATGGCTAGTGTCCATATGATTGGGGGCATGACCTACGATTGTATCCACTGTATGTAACCATACCATGGCCGCAGCTATACAACCAGCTATGGCTACAACTATGCTGGCAACCTCACTAATTATACAATGTATGACATCATGGTTGACATCATCAAAGGTTGTGAATACTGGATGCATTGAGGAATTTAGGACGGCTTAAATTGGCACGTTCCGGTTGCAAAGCCCAAGAGGACATATATTTTTTGAAGATAATGGATTGACAATCATATAGAAAACAGAATTATGGGTACATAGCATTATAATGATAATTTTTCTTTTATACAGTACAATACCGGAGACAAGTACTGGGATTCGAGCTTGTGTTGCTATGCTTGCTTTCAAGACAAACACATTGCCCTGAGCTATCCTCCTGGTCTTGTCTGTGCAGTATATTAGCTACTCTGGTCCTGATAACCATATGTCCTCCCAACATGAAAATGTTTTTACCAGGCAGCGGGAAATTATGATATGCATATTGCTGCATTATAGAGTCAGTGAAAAGTGTTTTTTGGATGGCTTATAGTTTTGGTGCCATTCAGTGAAACTGCATGAAATTTTGCAAGATTAGAGTAGGGTCTTAACATTTTTAGATGACTTATAACTTGGATATTTTTTTACATTAGTTTGCCTAAAGATTATAGACCCAACCTTAAATGTTTGTGAAAAGTTTGAATGGATTTTATCAAGTGTGGGCTAAGTTAAATTGCTATTTTTTGTATGCACATTTTGACACTTTTCAAAGCACTGCAAGGGCCCATGGTTTCGCAAACGTGTCCGTGTTTTATTTTTTTAAAAGTGTCATAATGTGGGTAAACACAAAATAGTGCTATACCTTTGGTGACTGAGGTATAGCTTCTGGTCATGGCCAGCGGCCAGAATGTCCTGACAATCTGGCCACTGGCCATGGTCATGAGGGACTGGTAATGGGGTTAAAGTGGGCATGACCACCAGGCACCGGCTATGTGGTAACGTTTTTCAAAATCGGTATACGTTTGAATGGGAAAACAAATTCTGCTTTTGGCTGCAGCCCGTAGTGCTGGACGGGATTGCAGAAAACTTAAGCGACAATCATCAACAAGGACCTGAAAGCATGCTTTTGAGAATCTGTCCAGTGTTTTATTTTTTCCAAAGTGTCAAAATGTAAGCACAAAAAATAGTGAAATAAGTTTGGTGCCTGGGCAGTGGGCCTGGTCCTCGGCAAAGACAAATGTCTGCTCTGATTTGCTTATTGGGGTATGCAGCATGGCTGAACCCCATGCCCCATGGATTTTTGAGACTGGCCATGGCTGCAAGCTATGAGCACTAGCCATTGGTCACCTTATGAGGATATAGTGGGCACTGAACTAGGATGCAGAGTAGGTGTGGTGGATAACAGAGGTTGTTTAGTGGGGCTGGGGTCATGGTCCAGTCTTATGCCCTAGGCAATTGAACCACAAATGATAACAAAGCACATCAGTATGCATTTCAATAAATATGTTTGTTAAAGGAGGTTTATAGTTCTTTTATATATGTTAAAAGAGGACTTATTAATAATTTATATACAGTGATGTAACATGAAACATTTTCACTAATAAAAACCTGTCAAATTCAGTGAAAAAACTTTGTTAAAGGGACATTATGTTTAAGTTGTACTAATAAAAACATTTGAAATTGAGTCAAAAGACTTTGGTAAAGGGACATTAGATTTAAGTTTCAGTAACAAAAACCTATCAAATTCAGTGGAAAAACATTGTCAAGGGAACCCCATGAAATTCACCAGTTATGGTAAGCTATGCAACCATAACTCGCACCACTGCCATACACTGCTAGCAGTAACACCCAGTAACACGGTTTGGACTCCGGCAGCTGGGATAGAGCAGGGGTACAGGCAGGGTAAGAGCAACAACTGCATGCAGTGATATTTTTCTGGGGGTCAGGGCAGCTAAGAACACTGGCTGATATATAGAGTGCAATGACACATTATATGCTGGCTGCAGGAGAGGGGTACTCCAGCGCTGGTGTAGAAACAGCCTATCACAAGGGACACATAGTGCTTGAAGCTTCTGCAGGATAATAACAGAATTGTGCTGAAGTTTGGGGAGTAAGAAAGCTGCACAAAGATGCTGGAGGGCATCCTCCATTCCTAAGGGATGGGGCACAAGGGCATCCTCCATGTCTAAGGGATGGGGAAATTAGACCCTGACATGCGGGAAGCAAGACCACCTGGGGGAGGTGGGCTCATTGAATATGTGCTGGCAACAGGACAAGTTCAGGAAACAGACAGAATCCTTCTCACCCGGTGCGGAAACAAGAAGTGAGGACTCATCACTGGCCACCATGGCAGTAAACAAAGCAAAGAGGAACTGGTGCAATGTCCATCAGACTTTCAAGTCAAAATGACAGACTTGTTTCAGGAGCAATTTGCATCTCTATGATAGGAACTGAAAAGCTCTATTCAGGAGTTCAAAGGGAACCTTATCAAGCTTGGCAAAAGAGTGGACACTAATGAAGGGGTACTCCAAAACCTCACAGAAGATTTCAGGAAGACAGAAGGTGTACTGGAACACCTGTCTCTGCTGTCGCAAAATCTAGAACTTCAATGAGCGGATCTCGAAAACAGATTGCAACACTTGAACATACGTCTTAAAAACATTTTGGAGGATACTTTAGACCTCAAGGCAATAGTGCAACATTTCCTCCTGGATTTGCATCTGGAGGTCCCTCCTGAAGGGTTGCTCTTGGGCAGAATTCATAGTTTGGGCCCACAAAGGAAAGAGCATGTGGTGTGGCTGAGGGATATGCTGCCAGCCCTAATATCATATGGACAGATGGAGGAAATTGTGAAGGCTGACTACAGTGACTGCAGTACTCGGCTCGCTTAGTGCCCCACCGCTCCTGATGAAATTCGCTTCCCCGCACCTATTGTGACTTGGGATTGTAGTTATCCTAGTGCCCTACCGCATGCTACCCTGCATCCGCTTGCTAATGAGTGGCGTGCAACACTCAGCCTGCCATTTCCAGCTGCGTGTTGCATGGAGTCATTAAACCTCACTCGTTCGGCTGTTACTTCATGGTCTCCAACAATCGACATGGCAACTTTCAATTTTTAAAAAAAAAAAAACATTTTAATTGTGTTGTGCCTTTATAGTTGCTGACAGATCTCTCTAACTGTGTTGTGTCTCCTGGCCGCTAACAGACTATTCTAACTGCACTGTGCCTTGCTCGCTAACTGATCACTTTAATTGAATTGTGCCTTTTGGTCCCTAACAGACCTCTCTAATGTGTTGTAACAGACCTCTTTAAATTGTGTTGTGTCTCTTGGTCGCTAACAGACTATTCTAACTGCACTGTGCCTTGCTCGCTAACTGATCACTTTAATTGAATTGTGCCTTTTGGTCCCTAACAGACCTCTCTAATGTGTTGTAACAGACCTCTCTAAATTGTGTTGTGTCTCTTGGTCGCTAACAGACTATCCAAACTGCACTGTGCCTTGCTCGCTAACTGATCACTTTAATTGAATTGTGCCTTTTGGTCCCTAACAGACCTCTCTAATGTGTTGTAATAGACCTCTCTAAATTGTGTTGTGTCTCTTGGTCGCTAACAGACTATCCAAACTGCACTGTGCCTTGCTCGCTAACTGATCACTTTAATTGAATTGTGCCTTTGGGTCACTAACAGACCTCTCTAATGTGTTGTAACAGACCTCTCTAAATTGTGTTGTGTCTCTTGGTCGCTAACAGACTATCCAATCTGCACTGTGCCTTGCTCGCTAACTGATCACTTTAATTGAATTGTGCCTTTTGGTCTCTAACAGACCTCTCTAATGTGTTGTAACAGACCTCTCTAAATTGTGTTGTGTCTCTTGGCTGCTAACAGACTATTCTAACTGCACTAACTGTGCCTTGGTCGCTAACTGACCACTTTAATTGAATTGTGCCTTATGGTCGCCAACAGACTTCTCTAACTGTATTGTGCCTCTCGGTCGCTTACAGACCACTTTGACTGTGTTGTGCCTCACGGTCACCAACAGACTACCCTGAGTGTATTGTCCCTTACGGTTGCTAACAGTCCACATGGTCACTATTCAGACCTTTGCTCTTAGACTGTACTAGGTTAACATGCCCCTCAACAACAGCTTAATAGCCTTAGATTCACCCATGTACACTCTCAGTATCCTACTCACAAGACTACTGCCCACCCTTCTCATCCTTTTACGGCACTCCGGGGGGACCATACTCAACCACACCACCGCCCCGCCCACCACTTATATCTGTACCACACCATAACTATGCCCCCCCATGCTCACCACACCAACCCTTACCTCAACAACGCAGCCCTATGGATTCAACATTGTGCATCTAGACCTCTACAAAACATACCATGCTCCATCACCATGAGAAACGCCAGACTTGGCTCGCTACTCACTCACGTTTCCCATCACTCGGTGCATCGTAACAAACAGCCACGGACCCCCACACCGTCCACACCTGCGCCAAACCCTTCTCCATCCCATTCTAACCTCCCTAACTCGAGCAAAATCAAGGGTGCGTTAATCAATGCCAGATCACTCTCGGCTGACGCCTTAGAAGTGGCTGACCTCATCCTCAACTCCGATCTTGACTTCATAGCAATTACCGAAACCTGGCTTCACGCAGCCTCAGGCCCAGCACTCTCCCTGGCAATCCACTCTCCCTTGCCATCCCTCCAGGCTATAACATTATCTGACATGACCATAATTCTAATCAGTCCAAAGGCGGTGGCATTGCCATTATCTATAAAAATGCTCTAAACTTCCACTTCTCTGCCGCCCTCCAGTTTTCTTCTTTGGAAGCACTGGCAGCTAAACTAGCCGTTACCCCCAACCATTCCATCACCTTCCATCTACTTTAGTGTCCACCTGTCCCGCTATCCACCTTCGCTGAGGATCACTCTAACATCATCACTCGCAACACCAAAACCAACTCCCAAGCCACGATATTGGGGTATTTCAACCTAGGCCTTTCTGACCCTAAGGACACTGCTGCCACGTCTATTGACAATATCCTTACGAATGCAGGATTCACACAGTTTATAAACCAACCTACCCACGACAAGGGCAGAACCCTTGACTGGCTAGCCGCCCACAATTGTCCCATCAACATCACCTCTAACCAACAGTGTTCATGGACTGACCACAACTTAATTACGTTCAATATCCAGTACAAACCTGTCAGTCCTTCTCCAAGTATTTCACCTGCCACTGCCACTCGTAATAAACGCGACATTACCTGCGACAGACTCCTCCCACTCCTCCTCCCTGTTCTCAATGACCAGGCTCTCACATGCTCCGACCCCACGGCCCTGGTTGACACTTTTAACCGTATCATGCTCAAAGCCTTAGACACTATCGCCCCTTCTAAACTGAGAAAATCCAAACCTCGAGCCCACCTGAACTCCTGGTTTACACCCCAGCTTAGAACCTTGCGCAAAGAAAAACGAATTGCGGAATCTCATTGGAAAAGTAACCACTCTCCAGCCAACAAATCGTGTCTACTCCTGGCTACCCTTAATTACAAGGAAACCATACTCCAGGCAAAAAAAGACACTTACAATAAACATATCGAACAAGCCAAATCTAACACCAAATAATTGTTCAAAATCCTAAAAGAACTTGAAACTCCTGTTACTGCACCAGACACCTGCACCAAAGATAGCACTTGGTGTTCCAAAATCCAAGAGGCTCTTCTAGGCAAGATTGCCACTCTCCAAATTAAAATCAACAAAAAACTAGCCTACAATCCAACCCCCAACCGAACCTCATACCCTCCATAAACCACTCCATCCCAGATTCTCTGACTCCTTTTAGCTTCTCTCCACTCTCCATTTCTGAAGTGGAAAAGAGCATTGCTAGCCTTAAACCTTCCAACTGTCAAGGTGACCTTTGTCCTGCGCCCATCATTAAGGAAGCAGCTCATGACCTAGCCCCTTTCATCACTACGTTCATCAACTCTTCCTTCAGTTCTGGGATTGTACCTGACAACTTAAAGGATGCGTGGGTCATCCCTCTTCTGAAAAAACCTACCTTGGACCCCAGCATACCTACAAACTACAGGCTCATCACCACTGTCCCATTTCTACTATAAATCCTCGACCGAGCTGCGTATTTACAAATTCAAGAATACCTTGAATCAAACAAACTTCTGGGACTTAGGCAATCGGGGTTTCGGCCACGCCACGGCACTGAAACTGCACTTATCGATTTAAAAACGCAGATCGAAGATCTAAAAGACAAAGGCAAACTGGCGCTTTTACTTCTCCTGGACCTCTCGGCGGCCTTTGATCTTGTCAATCACGAAATTCTGTCACCACCTCAAATCAGCTGCACACTTCTCAGACAAAGCTTCAACGTGGATTAGTTCCTTCCTTGACAATAGATCAATGCGCGTGTTCTCTCCACTAGCAGCCGCCCGACCCGCGCCTGTCTCTTGTGGCGTGCCCCAAGGGTCTTGTGTTTCACCCACGTTGTATAGCGTGTTCACTAAACCCCTTTTCGATATTCTGGACTACCTGTGTGTCACGTATACCAATTACGCTGACGACACCCAGATACTAATCCCTATAACAGGTGACTACACTTCTGACTCCCTCGTCATCAATGCCATCTACCAGGTCATCCAAGCATGGATGGCTCAACACGGACTCTGTCTAAATGATGAAAAGACAGAGCTCCTCATTCTCGGTTCGCCACAAAAACTCACCAAACTTGACCCTGCATTTAAGTCCTTCACCATTGATGGGAATACTATCCCAACTGCTAAGGACACAAAAACCTTAGGGATCTACATTGACTCGACCTTATCCTTGACGAGACAAACCAATTCAGTCTCATCCGCAGCGGCTCATACCTGTAAGCTTATTACTGCCTGCCGCCCGTTCCTCTACACAGCTAATTGTGTGACCTTGGCTAGGACCCTTGTACTTTCAAAGGTGGATTACTGCAATGCCCTTTACCTAGGCACTAATCGCTGTAAGTTAAATAAGTTACAAATTGTCCAAAACAATGCAATCAGAGCGGCCCTTAACATTCCCAGGCGCCAACACATAGCTGACACTAGACGTAACCTTCACTGGCTTTCAATTCTCCACCGAATTTCCTTGAAATCTCTGGCTCTCACTCATAAATGTCTTCACAACCAAGCTCCCCGTTACCTGGCTAACAGATTTGCCCTTCGCAGCCCCACTAGACCTCGTAGAATGGTCCAAGCCAACTGCCTCGTCATCCCACGATTCAATCTCCAAAGATCAGGTGGAACGAGCTTCCCCATCATGGCAGCTAAATTATGGAACTCACTCCCTAATGAGCTCAGAGCAGAACCTTCCTTTCTGAGATTCAAACACCTTACCAAAGTTTGGCTGTCCTCCCAAGACATCTAACACTGGCGGACTGCTTAACTTGTACTTTGATGTACCCTTGTATATACACTCTGCTTGTCCTCTTTTGTTTTTATTCTGCTTGTAAACTATGTAATTTTACCTGTAAACATTGTAAGTACTGCCATGTCTGCTTTATCTTGTTGTATCCAAGTGATGCGCCCGGTTGCCCCTGGGCCTTGTCCGCTATAGAAATAAAATAAATACAAATACATATACAGGGCCTAAACTCCCTTCTTAAATGGCATAAGGCAGAACACTTTTTGAGGCATGAGAAACCAGACTTTCTCACATTTCAAGAAACTCGTATCAATAAATGTGACAGCCATATGTACCACCTGTGAGCTTACAAACACGTCATTCAAGCCAACGTGAGGAAGAAAACAGTGGGGGTAATGATTGCTTTTAAAAAGGTCTCCAATCCTACCATAATGGACATGTGGGAAGACACGCAAGGCCAATTTTCTTTTTGTTACATTTAAAATAGGAATACAAGTCTATACAATGGCTGCGGATTATGCACTAAGTTCAGGGCAAGATGGCTATCTACAGTCGGTTTTGGTAGATTTGAAAACAATGGCTTAGGGTAGCATCATTATGATGGGGGGTTTTAACTTTGCATGTGTTCCAAAAGCGGATCATAGCAGGGGTGTTGCATGGGAGCAAGGAACCCCATCTCAAGGCCTTATAGCCGAATCTCTCAGCCAGAGTTACTGGACACTTGGCATGCATTCAGGGGCTCGGAGGTCGGCTATACTTATTATTCTCATGTGCACAGATCTCTCTCACACATTGATTATATATGGTTTTTGGTGCTATTAGTGGGCAGAATACAGGATGTCACATTTGGCTCCATCGCTCTTTCTCACCGCACTCCAGTTGTGGTGTCTCTAGATATTCTCTGCGTTCTGACCCGCTTATGGCGATGGTCCTTCCTGGATGATATTATTAAAGATGGGGTCTGTCAAAGGTGGTGGGGGAGAAGATTAAGCGTTATTGTTTAGATAGTTGTGCAATGGTCTCCGGAGAATTGGTGGGATGCATTTAAGGCAGTCATATGGGGATAGGTTTGCGCTAAAGGCCTCAAGGGATTAAAAGCGTAAACTGTTGGAACAAGGCACAATTGAAAGAGATCATGCTGAAAATGGGGGGTCATCGAGTAGGGGCACGTTGAAATGATATAGGAAAATCCAGGGTCTATTAGATCTGCTGAGGGCCAAATGGGCTGTGAAGAACTTGCTTAATACAAAGTAACTTTTCTATGCGAGGGGTAGTAGACTGGATAGGTTATTGGCCAGACAACTCAGACAAAAGGTAGCGATGCAGACTATTTTGCAATTATGTAATGACACCAGATAAATGATAACAGGGAACAGGTGTATGCTGAGCCCCTTTGAACATTTGTATGGGTCTTTCTACTTGTCTGACTGCACTAGGGAGGGACCCCAAGTGGATTATTTAGACAGGGTTACGTGGAGGACCCTGTCGATGAAGATAGACTGTTTTTGGAAGGGGATATCCTTGAAGAAGAAGTTAATATTTCTATTAGGAAACTACCCCTCCACAAAGTGCTGTGTCCAAACTGCCTCCAGGCTGTGTTTTATAAGAAATGTCAGTCAATTCTTGCCCCAAAGTTAACAGAGTTTTATAAATCTTTTGGGTCAGCTGGGGGCATTTCTATTTCTATGGATCAATTGAAAGTGGTCGTTTTCCCAAAAGCCAATGAAGGATCCACGTTGTGCAGCTCCTATCACCCGATTGCTCTCATTAACATCAATGGCAACATATTTACAAACATATTGGTGACTAGGCTAGAGACACTGCTCCCAGATCTCATGCACGTCGATCAATCTGGATTTATAAAATTGCGCAAAATGTTCGATAACATCCAGAGGGTGTGTCAACTTGTGGAAAAAAATCTCTAAATGCCGGAATGCCGTCATGTTGCTTTCCTTAGATGCCTAAAAGTCTGAGTTGAGTGGTCAGTCCTATTCAGCACTATGGGTCGTATGGGTTTCAGGAGCAAGTTTCTTCAGATGGTTCCGGCCAATTGCAGATCTACCAGCATTAGAGTGGTGGCCCATGGTCGACCCTTGCATTAGATCTGGTTAGAAAGAGGGGCCAAACAGGGCTGTCCCCTCTTGCCATTGTTAAGATGGATATCTAAACTCTAATCTGGCGGGCCGAAGTTTATGAGGCCACCCTTGGTTTAGTGAAACAATCTAGATAGCTTTGCAGGCGATCAAGACTAAGGGCCTCATTACAACTGAGGTGGTAAGGGGTTAACGGCGCCGGTCAGACCAGACGTCCTTTGCGGGACCCGCGAGGGGACCAGAATGCTAACAACGGGCCCGTCATTAACGGGCCAGTTGTTAGCATGCTCCCCATTCCCATTGAGCCCTATGGGGGCTCAAATGGGAATGGGGATTGTCCGGATCTGGGTTCCTGGCATGCAGAAATACCGGGCCCTCCAAAGTCGGAATGGCCCGGTATTTCCCCATTCAGGGACCACAGACCCGGACCCGAGTTTGGAGGCAGCCATGCCCTCAATAAGGGCATGGCTGCCTCCAAACTCGTAATGAGGCCCTAAGTCTTAGAAGGGGTGAGTGCCCACAATGAGGGCACACAGCAATGAACCACAAATGACTGTTAGACAATTGTATATGAAAAATATCCATACATTTTAATGTTGACCGGACCAATAGACACAGGTAAATTTAGCAATGTGAAAACAGTTATCACACAAAATCCTTATACTATACCATATATAATATACAATATTTATACATTACGTTTGATAATGCACTACAGGGTTAAAATCTACCCACAACCTGTAAAGTGATGGTTGAGTTAACACAGCATTAGGCAATTCTTCAGAGTTTGTTTCCTAATTTCCCTAAGAAGAGTGGAGCCTTATGCTCTACAGTACAGTAGTGCGTAAAAATGCATGATTGCGTAGGTGAAACAAAAATCGTGTCTTCTTGGGAGGGATGTAGCAAGTCAGGAAGCGGCTTGAATCGATGAAGAATTGATTCCCACTATTCAAGTAGGCTCTGCCCTTGGTGGCAAAGCAGTGTTCAAATGGTGAGAATAGCTAGGGAGCGCTGGGTAACCCAGCCAAGCTCGAATACCTTTTAAGGGATACTCATGCGTTAAAGGGATTGGTTGTGCCAGGGGGCTACCGGTAAGTGATGCAAGTACTCACAGACCCTTGGCACCGTTCAGACCAAACTTTATCAGTTTAGTTGAGGTTGCTTGTAGGTTCGAGTCCTGCAGTTTTGTTGCGCTCTGGCTCTCAGCGGCTGTGGGGAGAACGATTGCCTGTGCCTTTTCTCAGCTTCTCAGAGGTATGAAGAAAATTCCAGTGCAGCAGGCTTCAGGGCACAGGAGGGCAGACCAGCAAGGGATCTACAGCGATCGTCACCACCAGGTAGTTCGCAGGAATCACAGATGCAAGCAGCAATACACACTCTCCTAATTAGGGACCCAGAGGAGCTAGGCCTGCGGAATTTGGCGGGAGAATGCACAGGACCACAAGCAAGTGATGTCCCAAGTCTTGGGTTTGCACTCAAGACAGCGGCAGTTCTGAGATACCCTTAGGTAGAGCTGGACCATTCAGTGGATGGCCCAGGAACATTTCCAAAGGGTCTTGTTCGGTGGGTAAGCAGGGGGCACCAAGAATTGTTATTCCCACTACTCCAAAGGGGTGAAGCACCTTGGCGGGCCTTCTTGATCGAAGAAGAAAGCAAGGCCCAATAGGACAGGAAAGGGCAAAAGGTTCCAAAACCTTCCAAAGCATCTCAGGCAGGTTCACAAGTCTTTTTCTTCATGCAGGAGGCTTGGCTCCTTCCGTAGTTCGATGAGAACTCAGGTGATCGACCTGGAATGGATGAAGAACCCCTTCTGTTATCCAAGATTAGCTTTGTGCCAAAATGGAGGACTTCCAATCGAAGATCTGCTCTTCTGCAGGAACACCAGGTGTGGACCAATCATGGCCCACTGTGGTCTCAGTCATTCAGCCACTCCAGACATCCTGGCACCAGCAGTGTGGATTGGGACCAGATAGTCCCAACCGGCTTCCTGGACACACACATGTGACAGGCAGAAGCCTTCGAAAGAGATCCGTTTTCGTGGGAGGCTGCATGCCCAAATAAGGCAAACCTGGGTTACTCAACCTTGGGGAAGTCAAGGTACAAATGGCCATGGGACTGAACAAAAGACTTTGTGGCTCAGCCATTTTCGGACATGGCCACAGTCTTGATCCAAATGCGGTAAACACGATATGATTGGCCCTTTCAGATTCGGTGACCTTGCACACCGAGGTGTTGGAGGAAATGGCGGCGTTTGGCAAGGTGGCAGGGCTGAAAATCTATGTTACAAAATCCGAAATCTTGAATCTCTCCTTGACGGGGTTGTGGGGGGGCGGTGGGCTTTACTAGGGCAGGCACGGAATTTGTCTACATATCAGTGGGCGGCTGATAAGATTAGATGTCTTGGTGTTAACATCACAAAGACTCCCAATATGGGGGAAACTATATTCATTTGTTGAACAACACGAAAAAGGATGTTAACATATGGAACCGCCTGAATATACCATGGTGACCCTTCTGAGGTTCCTGTATTTCTTTCAAGCATTACCAATGTCACTTCCGAGGACCTTCTTTAAAACACTAAATAAGCTTCTGTCAGCGTTTATATGGAATAATTAAAGGCAAAAGGTAGCCTTGCAACTGTTAATGGCTCCAAATTCGAAAGAGGGTCTGGCACTCCACGACTTTTATATTGACTTTCATTGCACACAGCTGAGCTCCACACTATCGATTCCTCAGCATGTGTAATAGTGCAGCCTGATACCTTGGAGGAGCCAAGATCTTATGTTCAGATGGCCACCACAGATCCAACAACACCAAGCAGCATCCATCCTGCTCTGGAAACACCCATCTACATCCAGCAACCCGATTGGGTAAGAAGCAACGTTATTGGTAAGCCCTCCCCGGGCTGGGAGGCAAAGTCAGCCCTGTTTACAGGCCCTGGTTTAGGGCTCATCAGGCTTGCTGGCCTGCCCAAAGGAAATGCTGCTCTGCTCCCATCTACTGCTACTCCTTGAGCCTCCCTCAATCAGGACTTCCAACTACACAGCCCTCCAGGCAACCATATGTCAACGTCAGGTAAGAGTTGCCATGGCTCCTCTCTTGCACCTGCTGTTTTGCCAATCTGTCCGCCCCAGGCACCCCTTGGTGTTCCTGACGCATACCAAATGCTGTGCCCTCACCCTTTCACATGCAAACTCATGACTTATTTGGGACTACCCTCTTTCCTCCCTCCAGATTCCTGCCTGACCCCTTGTGGGATATTGCTCTGGAACATGTTTCCTTTTCCCCCACCTTTTTCAATGGACCTTACATCCAGCAGCCACCTACGCATTGGTCTGGTCCATGTCCCCAGCACTGCAAGACTTGGAATTGCGGTTTACACCCCTTCAAAGACTGCAGAACACTTTGGACCACGGCTAATACCGACTCTATTGTCAGGCGTAAATGTCTGTGGTGCTGCCCATCCTGTTCCCCTCCCCTCACCTGTGCAATCTTACACTATGCAAAATTGCCCTGCATGTCCTCTAGACTTTCTGCCTGCCTAATATGTTGTAATACTTGTGATGTGCCACTTTGCCACTGTAATACTTCTGCTGTTACACCATGCAAAATGACCCCTGCATGTCCCCCAGACCGCCTGTCCGCCCAATATGATGTACTGCCTGTGATGATGCTGCACTTTGCAAGTGGACAACCCATGCTGTATATATAACCTTGCCTCTATCGAAGCAAACTGCTGACGCTTGCCAGTCGTCTGTAAATAATGCCCTGGGAGGGACAGCGTTCTATAATGTTGACTGTTCATGTGACTATATTACGCCCCATGACCTAGCCAACAGCCCTAGTTTTCCCCTGACATCCCATTCTTTGTTATCAGTCTGCCTTGGTGCTGCAACACACTATGTCCCTATGCCAAACCTTGCTTTTCCTCCTGCCACCCTCTTTGCTGACCGTTTGCCTCAAGTTTCAGCTGCCCCTCGAAGCCATGAGCACAGCAGGACAGTTCACAGCAAGATCGCACCTTGTTACCTGTTCTCTCCATCCTCTGAGATCGTTTGCCCATCACCGTTCAAGGAAAAAATCCATCATTCTGGCAGTGAGGCACAGTGTGATGTGTTGATCTACGACTATGCCACCTCCCACCCAACTTTCCTCCTCCCTCTCCATTCCTGCCCACCCTAAAATGGATTGGTTCTGCACCACTCGGGCCAGTCTCACTGGGATCCACTAGGAGTTTACCACAAGCTCGGATCTCACGAGTCCCCCTTCTGAGGGTACCCCCTGACACTCCATGGCCTGTTTCCAGCTGGGGCTCACCCCTAAGCGCCCTGAACCCACTAGTGCTCACTCCCTTTATCACACATTGTTCATGTCAGCCCACAAGTCCGGCAATCTCTCACTCCTACACTCTGGAAGCTACACCACCCTGCTCCGTCCACCCTCAAGGCCTTGCTATTCCTTACCACCCTATCTTAGGTGGTACATAGCACCGGTCACCTTCCACCAGCGTCTTTGTCTCGTGCCACTGAGCTCCCTGCCTGGGCAAACTTCACCAACACAGACTTTGCTCTAGAACATGCCCCGGTAACACAGCCACACTCTGCCAATCACCAAGAGGTGCTAGACCTAAAGATATGATTAATCCACCTCTTATGATGTCCACCTCCATGACATAGCACTCGTCACTTATTACTCCCACAAGTTCTCCTACCACCATGCAACATGCGGAATCACTCAAGTGCGCTCTTATCAATGTGAGCTCTCTAGGCGCCCAAGCAGTGGAAATCCATGAACTCATCCTAAAGCTGGAGCTAAACATCTAAGCCATCACAGACTCCTGGCTCCACAATGCTTCCGAACTACTTCTTTCCATGGCCATCCCACCTAATTATACTGTCTACAGATTTGATTGTATAGATGCGATAGGAGGGAGAGTTGCCCTCATAGCTAAATCCTGGCTTCAAACCAGGACCTGCCCCCTGCCCACTACCACTGGGTATGAAATGTTACTCCAGAAACTGACAACAGACCCCCAAACCGCATTTAACGTGCTCCTAGTATATAGGCAACCCAACTGACCTATTCTCACTCATCTCGACATTCCGCTCTTGAACACACCCTTTATGAAACCTGTGACTAAATGCATCATATTGGGAGACATTAACCTTGGTTTCCACGATGCCACTGACCCAAAAGAAACCGCATTCTCAGCTACTCTCAGTGACATGTGCTTCACCCAACTCATTACCACCCGACCCATTCCAAAGGACACATCCTGGACTGGATACTCACGGCCAATGCTCACATTAACATCTCTGCCATTGAACCGGTACCCTGGTCCGATCACCTTTTCATACACTTTAGTCTCTCCCTCGCGAAGCTCTGCAAAATCTTGCCTGTGCCACTGAGCCCCATACTAGTCCATAACACACGTAAATTGAAGCACAAGGTCCAAAAACAATCCCTCCTCCCAGCGCTTGGCACTTACACACTAGCTCCCATCCACTCAGCTCATGACTTGGTCACCCAATAACACGCATGTCTTCTCCAGGCCCTTGACATACACGCGCCACTGAAATCTAAAATTCCAAAACCTCATAAAACCAATAACTCCTTGTTCACGGAGGATCTGGTCCACTTATGCAGGGGAAAAAAGATCGCTAGAATACCTTTGCAAAAAAGAAAACTCTTCTAATGAATGCCAGGCCCTCACCACTTTGGCCCTCAACAATAAGAAAGCAGTATTCACCTGCAAATCCAAGAGCTATAATGACAGAATTGCCAGCACTAGCTCTAACAGTAAACATTTGTATTTGTAATCCTCCAAAGAGTTGGAAACACCCATTCCTCCTATCGTCAGCCACACACCAACAAAGCCTGCTGTACCACAATACAAGATGCCGTCACTCACAAAATTGAGTCATTACTCTATGAGACCAATGCAAAAAAGGCCCTGCTCACCACCAAGCCAAAGGTGCTCGACCTGGTTATCACTTCCAATTGGGCACACACCACAAACATCCCCCCTTTTGCATTTAGTTAAGTTACACATGAGCAGGTAGCAGTTACCGTTAGAACACTGAAACCTTCTAACTGTAAAGGCGACTCCTGCCCAGCCCATATCATGAAGCTCTGTGCTCCTACACTTACACCCGTCATTACTGATGTTGCCAAGGCATCCTGCATAACGAGTACAGTGCCATCCATGATCAAATCTGCTTGGGTCACCCCACTATTAAAAAAAAACTTCCCTTGACCCCTCCATCCTGACTAACTACTGCCCCATTACTACTGTCCCATTCTTACTAAAAAAAACCTGGAGACCGCCTAGCCTAGGCTCAAGTCCAGCAATTTCTAGAAAACAACTACTTGCTTGGCAAAAGGCAATCTGGCTTCCATCCTAAGCACAGCACACAAACTTCCCTCGTGGATTTAAAAATACAAATGGACTCCATCCGGGACACCCGTAACCTAGCTATCCTTCTCTTACTTGATGTCTCTGCAGCCTTCGACTTGGTTGATCACAATATCCCATGCCAATACCTTAACCCGCACTTCCACTTCTTGCTGGAAGCCACTTCATGGATCAAATTCTTCCTCAGTACGAGTGTTCATATGGGAATCATCTGATGATGCCATCCCAGCCCCAGTCGGCGTACCACAAGGTTCCTGTCTTTCAGCCACCTTCCATAAAACCTATACAAAACCCATTTTTGACTTCATTGATGCCATAGGAATCATCTACACCAACTTTGTGGACGATACTCAAAGTCTTGTCCCGCATTCTGGTGATCATGACACTGATACCATCAAAATTAATGCTGTTTATAGCACCATCCAAAACTGTGCGGCCACTCACAACCTATGCCTGAATGACGCAAAAACAGAGCTTTTCGACATTGACTCCGACACCGGATTAGACACATTGATGCCACTTTTTCCCAATTCTACTATGACAGCATTTCCATCCTGGTTTCGAAGCTGGCCTAACTATTACCAGACAGATTAATGCCCTAGCATTATCCACTGCCTACACAGCCAGACACATTTGCCTGAGTGGACAGTTCCTCTCACTGAGTAACTGCTTCACACTCGCACAAGCGTTGATCCTCTCGAAACTCACCTACTGCAATGTCCTTCCTATCGGCCCCTCGAACTTCAAATGTTCAAACACCAACTACTCCAAAACAAAGCACTTCGCTATGCCCGCGGCCTTAAAAGATCAGAACACATTTCAGCTGCCAGATGCAAATCCCATTGGCTCCCCATCAAAGCTTGTGTGTCATTTGTTTGTTTGTTTATTCATTTGTATTGCGCACCAGACCCAAAGGTATTACCAATGTGTGCACAAGGATTTCCCCCAGCAGTTCAACAACTGCATCACGCACATCTGCCCCTGCACACACGCTCAGATCCGATTCTGGTATCTCATTGTTTACCCCCTGCTTCAAGAGAAAAAGGACCAGCGGTGTCAGCTTCTGCGTCATGGCTCCCACACTCTGGAATGTACTACCTGCTCACATCCACAATGAACAATCGTTCCCCACCTTTAGAAAAGACCTGGTTGTTTGACAAATACAAGTAATAATTAGACCCATGTATTTCCGGTATTGATCCATCCTGTTCTTTGATCTCGTAACTTTATGCTGCAATACGAGTAATAATTGGACCTGCGCATTTCCTGTTTTGTCAATCTTGTACCTTGCTCTATTACTTTCATGCTGTACTAATTACTGTGATACCCTTGGGTCTTGGTGTTGTCAAAAATGTAAAAATAAATAAGTTGCTCAAATGAGGGTGATCAAGCATTGGTTTACACACGATGCAAAGACGCAGTGGGACAAAGTGGATAGAGCGGCGATAGGCTGCCCATTGGCAGAGGTTTTATGGCTAGTTAGAATGGATAGACCGGGAAGCATTCATGCATCTCAGATCACAGCATTGATGGAAAATATGTGGGATGATCTAGTGAAATGCAAAGGGTGATCATCAGTCATGGCCCCATTTCCACCTCTGTTTAGCAATCCACAGTTCTCCACAGGAATGCTGGGGAATTCCCTTAGATTCTGAAAAGAGGCGGAGTGTTTGACTTTGAGGGATGTTAAGCAGGAACAGCATGTGATGCCATTTGAACAGTGCAAACTACACTTTGAGTTGTAGGAGCAGACAGGTTGAGTTACGTCTAGATTCAGCATTGTTTTTCACACCCTCATAAAAGATTAGCTGTGAATAGACAGTGATGTTTTGTGTGAGTGCTGGGGGGAATGCAAGGGAGGGGGGACTGGGCCCACATTTGGTAGACTTGTCCAATCATTTAACCTTTTTGGGAACAGTTGATGCCCTCAATCAATAAAATGTTAAATGCACATTTTTTCGCTTGCGAATGGAAACATGCATGTTGGGTCTCTGCTTTAGGGAAACAATGCCAAAAAGCAGATTGCAATTTAAAGCATGAATGATTTTAGTTTTAGCGTCCATTCTAGTGGTGGCTAAGAATTGTTGGAAGAAGAGAAATGCTCCTAATGAAATTGAATGGCTGACTAAAATATGGAACATATTAGCGATGGAATGGGTGACACATAATATCCGGGGGACCATTTGAAGTTCAAGCAGGACTGGAGCATGGTTTTTGTCTTATCTATGGAGCGCTTTCCGATTCCCGTTATGTCCTCAACATCTAAAAATGATGGATATTTTGTGATTGTTCCCTCTAAGGCTTGTATGCTCCCAAAGCGCTATGTTTTCGGCAATGCTCCAAGGGGTTAGGGGGTGGGCGATATGGTGTTTTGATGTAAATAAAAAAATGACAATAAACAAATTAAAAACAATAATAATAATTTTGAGGTTAAATCAAGAATACATTTTTGCCTTCAAAGGCTTGTGCTTGAGCTTCATGGTTGTGTAGCAAATGGGTGCATTTGCTGGCGAAAAAAGCAGTACACACAAATTGTGCGTGCCGCATATCCGAATGTTTGTGAATTGCCGTGGGAGTACAATGAGCAGGATGTAGCAGATGCAAATTGTGTCGACTGCACTTTCCACCCACAAATGGAAGACTTGCTAAATTGGGCCTATTGGACCCTAACTGCCAACATGGTATCACATGTCTGTTTAGCATCACTTTTCGCTTTGCGTTTTACGGCACAGGGCAAACAGGATTATTCGGATTTCAAGCAATATCACTTCAAGATTTGTTATGTTATACTACTGGGACTTGTGTGGTACCACTTTTGAGAATTTCATGGCTTTTTGGTTGTCGCTTCCCATTTACAGCGGGCAGAGAATGTGTATCCTCACCAGGCGTTCCAGCCACCTGATTGGCTCAGCACCCCGTCCCACCTGTGAATGCAAGATGTTGCAAAATGATGTTCCCTCAAACTGGCGTTGCTCATAACTTAAAGGTCCTAGTATGAAATGCGAAGTTGCACAACAAATCGAGAATAATGCACTTGTGCTGCTTTTTCTGTTTATGTAATAATGAACTAAGTAAACTAACTTCGCCTCACTTGTCGAATGTGAGAGATCATGAGCTGAGGTTTGGGGGTAAATGTCTGTTTTCAAAGTCACCCAAGGCCCTGCCCCATGTGACACAAACTTATTTTTTTTTCAAATGTAGCGTGGCACCAGCAAGCCTCTCCCTGTTGCCTCCCCACATCCCCACCCCCTCAAAACAAAACAAACCCCTTCCCCACACCCTCCTTCCCTCCCCAATTACCTGCTGGAGTGGAGCTTTGCACTCTGGTCCCGGTACTCCTCCCACTCCCGGCCGCTGCCATAGAAAGCCAATCTACATAGGAAAAAAAAGTAAACCATTCACATCCCGGATGAACCCCAGGAAGTCAATAGGCCTCATTACGATTGTGGCGGTAAAGCAACAGCGGCACCGGTGGTGCTAGCGGCGCCGTTGTTACAATACCGCCACATTACGAGTTCTGCTCATGGGTGCCACTCTGCACGCCTGGTCAGACCAGGCGTGCAGAGCGGCACTCGTGAGCAGAACTGGATGGTAGCAACAGAACCGTTATGAACGGGACCGCTGCTACCATCCTCCCATTCCCATTGAGCCCTATGGGGACTCAAATTGGAATGGGAACGTTCCGGTCCGGCTCCCGCGCAAGCGGAATTACCGGGCCCACTGAGGTTGGAATAGCCCGGTGCTCCACTTTCACGGGACCCGGAGCCGGACCCGAGTTTGAGGGTAGGCTTGCCGGTAAAAACGGCATGGCTACCTCCAACTTCGTAATGAGGCCCAATGACTTTTACCCATGCTGTGACAGGCGGACATGGCTTTTAACAGCCAAAGGAAAGTGGAATGGGGTGGGCCCCACTTAAGTGATTTCTCTCGATAATAGTTAGATCCAATCTTGTGTAGGCTTAAATGCGTACAACAGAGACCTGATATACACGACATCAGAAAACATACAATAAACAATGAGTGTCTAGTGAAACATTCACTAGACATGGGGATGCTTAGCGTGCAGTGAATACTACTGTATGTTAGAACATAGATCTAATTGTGATACAATTGAACAGATACTGTCAATATTGGCGTGCAGAGACCCTTGCCAATGCACTTTCGGACAGTGCCTCCATCTTCAGGGCAGGCACTGCTTGGATAGAAAAGAGGAACTGTGGCCCTCCCTGTCGACTGAGTAGAAGAAACCTTCGAGTTGAAACTTCATGTACCGTCAATCAAGGCTCTAAGCCTCTAGATGCCCTAGCGGCATTAGGAAAACAAAGGCTCTTGTCGAGATGCTGGGCAATGTTATCTACTGTGCTGAACAAATTTCACCAGGGACTTCATTAAATTGGTACGTGCTGTGCATCGTTCTCTGTATTTGCTGGAAGTGCTTGGGTATAGTCATTTTGTTAAAAAAAAAGCTGCCCGTCTCAAAGCCGGGTCCCTCGCTTTGATTAGGCCTACCTAGGCTCAGGCTGGTGGGCCGTTAAAGGCCATGTCTGCCCACCACAGCGGGGGTGAAAGTCATATTATACAATGAACTGAGTAGCAATAAGGGTTCCAAATGGTTTGCTCTTTCGTTTGGGTACAGCTAGGGACAAATGGCATATGATGGGGGGCACAAAGCTTGTAGGTGGTGTTTAGTAATTTACCAGCCCATTGTCTGCCAATGGCCATACTAATCCCTATGGCCATTCCCACCCATTTCCTGCCCTCCCCACCTAAAACACATCCTCCTTGGATTTCTTTGAGCTAATGTTATCAAGCCTTACCATCAGAGTTTGGATTTGGGGTGATTTTCCTGAGGTAGAAATGTTCGAGGGAGAAATGACCGAAGATTATTTGTTTGAAATAGTCTTCGGTTATTTCTCCCCTGAACATTCCCGATGTGCCCAAACCCTCTCCCCACACTCCCACCCACACCCCTACCCCCACCCCCAACAACCTCCCACTCCCTTACTTACCTTGCCTTCCATCTCACTGGTCCCTGCAACGCCTGTTCCCTTTCACTTCTGTGATCGGGAACCAGTGATGCATAGTCCTTTAAAAAAAAAAAAATTCAGGCAGCTGTGGGGGTGCAATATATATAGTATGGTGAGTGGGGTGTTGTGGGGGACACCCTTGCATCCCCGCAGCCTTTTTTTTTTTGTCGGGCAACTGTAATGTATAGTGAGCGGGGTGTTGTGGGGGACGCCCTACAGACACAGCAGCATTGTTTTTCCTTTTTTTTCCTACCCCACCAAAAGACCTTATATACATACCACAGTCGAACCTTTGGTAGTTCGAAATTTTTGTGGTTCGGTAATTTTGGCCAAATCCATGATGCTGGAAGTGCCTTCTAGTGTATTTTCAAAGACATTTTCTTAGAGTTAATGACTTAATTGGAGTTGTAAATGTGCTACTGGGTTAATAAAAAATTCTTAACCAGGTCTGTCTTCAGGCACTCGATTTATAAGCACTATGCGTATCCTCCACTGAAGTCTTGTTAAAAACAAGCATTGGCAAAACCAACAGTTTAGGCATGTGTAGGAGTATTAGGCATTTGCACAGCACTACTACTGTATCTGCAAGTACCCACACCATTTTGCATCTGCTACCATCGATGGTCAGTTAATATCACTATGACAGTGCCTGGCAAATGCTTTTCCCATGGATGCACAAAAGCCAAAACTGTTGGCATTGCCAGTCTTTGTTCAGGCTGGTTTTGTTTTGGGATGTTTTAACAAGAGTTATTAATGGTTTGTGCCCTGTGTGTTTTCTGAATGTAGATCAGAAAGGGCCTTGACTTTATAATTGAGGGTGCTTCTGAGTTCAGATGTGTGTGCAATGGTAGCCAGGCATTAGAGGTCCGCATCCTGAAGACAACATTGATCTCATTCTTGGAGCGCTGGGAGTAATCCCCCTATGAACCTTGAGCAAAAAAGTACAGAACCGTCTTCTTCATATTAAGAAGGTGGAATGCCTCATTGCAAGACCTTTAAAATAAAGCTTTTTTAAAGCATTGCAGATACTGATTGAACAATGATACATGTTTGAAATGAATGTGGGATATCGCACCCAGAGAGTATTTATATAAAAATTAACCTGCACATCCTCCAAAGTAATGGATCTTAATGGGTAATCTGATAATGAGACATCAGTGCTCCTCTTCCTTAGTGCCAAGAGGTGGGGTGAGAGACCTTTGTTAGTATAGGGAGTAACTGGACCAGGTGGTGCAAGCAGTGTGCTGCGTTGGGCGGGGGTAAGCGCAGTACAAAGGGGAATGGTGGTCCTTGTTTTTCATTTGAAGGATCCTCCAACATGCCTTTTGTAGACTTCTCTGCATACCATGCCTCAGCTTCACCAACAATATTCTAGACATATTTGTTCTGACCTATCCTCTGCTCACTTTCCCACTCAGTGTCACCCACTGGTGTATTGAGCAATGGCTCCTCCTCCTACTGCACTTCCTGCAACTCAGCACTTTCACTCAAACTTCAAGCAAGATTTCTGGCCCCTACTCCTTCTCCTACTCAACTGTGTCATCCAGTGACAATGCTTACCCAAAGACCTGGTCCAGTAATGGTAGGGACAGAAGAGGGGGTGGAACTAAAGACAACCAACACACAATATTTAGTTAATATTGACCATACCAAATGGGAAGAACATAACACCCCGTGCTGTAACCCCATATCAAACCCTTAGAAAGGCCAACAGAAAATGAATGACAAGCTTGTAAATGTGAAGCACGGAACCCATGGCCCTGTATACACATATCAAACTCTTAAAACGCCAACAGAAAATCAATGACATGAACATAACTGTCAATACTGTAACACCATATAAAACTCTTCCAAGGCTAACAGAACAAGAATGGCACCCTTGCAAATGGGAAGAACAGAACCCATGGTACTGTACTCCTGTTCCAAGCTCTTCCAAGACCAACAGAAACCAAATTGCACCCTTGCAAATGATGGGAACACAACACACCATACTCTACCCTCTTATTAAACTGTTCTAACCACAATTAAAAATACTGGTCTCTATCTCTTCTCTTTAAATATAAAGCAGAAAAAATGAAAGTTTGTTCCTTATACAATTCCACACCAGTCCACCTATCTGCACCACATTTTGCATAGTTACGTGTTAGCACCCTCCAGACAATACTGGCTACCTGACATTTGGACACCCCAACCCTTTCCCTGGATTTCAGCCCCTTCACACATGAGATGGTTGCATGAAATCAGCGAAATATCAATGTGGTCGTAGAAGTATTGGACAAAGCTCATTTTAAGCATGTCAACGCGAGGAGCAAAACTTGAAAACCACGTTTAAGGCCCTAGGATGCACCGTTTCTGCGATATATGTACCATAGCACATCGCAAAGCACTGCACCGCGCCAGGGTGAGACGACAGGTGGGGAGAGCGACACAAAATGTCCAAGTATGCTGCAGTATGGCAACTCTCGCCCCTCTCCATGTCTGCTTTGGGGTATGTCAGCCAGATACAGGCACCCATTCTCAGTGCAGTGTGATAATTGACTCAGAAAAGCAACCTACAGGATCATTGATTTTCAACAATTGATGATAGTGTTATCATGTCTGTCTACAGGACCTGTGCAGAGTATGGGTACTTTTTGCTACTTTACAATAATGGAAGAGACAGGAAAGGGTCACACTGTTCAGCACAGTATGTTACTCTCAGTACTGAAGATGACTTTGTCGTTATCAAAGGAACTGGAATTATATTGCTCTCCTTTTGAGGTATTTTCATTTTCATGGCAGCCACTTTCTCCAAAATGCTCGTCTATCAAAGAAGTGGAGCAATTTGCATTGTATAATTTGCCTTTTGTAGAACATGTTGGTATCATGGCTTTCCAAATATTGTTTTGACTTGAAGCATCAGTAACAGTGTTACTTATAATCCCTCCCTTGGTTATACGAAGTTTGCTAGGACCATTGTCATGTCAGCACAAGTTCTATCATGTAAATCCCTTACTTGTTTCTCTTTCAAGGACCACTCTGCCGTTGGAGGTGTCCTCTATGAGGGTGTCAATTCAAATTCTGTAGGGACATTATTGGTGTATATCAGAGGTAGAATGCTTTGCAAAGTACCCTTGATTGTCTGAATATTGTAGCTCTGGGAAGTCCATATGATGTGAAGGAGAAGGGAAGGGAAATTAATGTGAGCAGCGACTGAAGCAATTGAAACGGCTCCTGATGCATTCCCAGTGAAAGGTGTCAAAGAGTGGATGCTTCAGTGTGAAGAGTAGCCTCTGAAGGGAGCCAACCCTCTACAGGACCCAATAAAAACAACATGGTCACACCCAAACATTATTAACTTTTATATCACCAACGTGCAACATTCCAAGGCAGGATTGAGAGAAAAACCATATGGGGGGCTACTAAGAGTAATTAAATCTAATTGGCCTATTATGGTAGATATATTTGGCAACTCAGCTTTTGGGCGCTAGCAAGACATGTTAGTTGTGCTTATGACCACTATGAATTACTACGTATTCATTTAAATTGGTCACAGTCACATTTGGAAATACAAGATTTCTCCACTCAATTATCAGAAATTCTGACAAATTGAATGGAACTTTTTCCAAATTGCCAAATCAAAATAGCAGGATATTTAAATTCTAATCGTTTAATTGACTGATTTACCTTAACAGACTTAGTGGCCTGGGCTTCGTCTTATGCTATGAAACAATTGAAGACTCTGGAAGAATCTCTTTACAGAATGGAAACTTTTAAGACTAAACAGAAACATACAGGGTGATTTGATCCCCCAAAATACATGGCATGGAGCTTCAGGGGAATCATGTATTGATTATATTTTCTATTCGGAATTATTATTTCATAGTTGCTTATCCTTTTCTATTATTAAATCAGACTATAGTGATCATGATGTTTTGATGGCACAATTTATAGAACCCATAGTGGCTAAAAAGGTGGGGGGGTCCCATAAATCGTCTGGTTTGGAATTTTAAGGTGATTAAGGTATTTAATAACAAAATGGTGAGGATCTTTGATACAACATTTAGTGAATGGTGGATTGGAGAATTTCCACCCGCAACATTTGTGGTGCTTATCAAACAAATCACTGAGTCTACTATTGTTTTTATACAAATTGACCCCATTCTTATCTCAAAGAAATTCAGGATAACAAGAGGGCGATGAGGAAAAAACATCAGGGAAATACTAAGATATGTTGGCATCTAGGATCATTTTAATTTGTTTAATTTTTTTAATGTTATGGTAAGTCAAATAACATTTAACAAAATTCAATTGGATTCACATATACATTCTTGCACCATAAAATACAACATAGAAAAATGGAATACGTTACAGTCTGAAATGATAAGTCTTTACATACAGATATTAAACAATTTTTAAGACAACTGTAGTAGGAAAAAAAGAAAGAAGAAGAAGAGACACATTTTACAAAATGCAGAGCAAAAGATTCCCACAGGCTACACCAGACTAAAATATCAATAAAGAAGTTCTAAAACATTCCTTAGTCAGCGGAATCATCTTCCAACCTCTTTACAAATCTTACAATGGCGAGAAAAGTAGATTTCCTTCCAAAACATGTCCTCCCAGTTTGGATACTCAAAATGTACATACTTACTAAAATAACATTGTCGATAACCACCCAATTCTTGGCATACAGTCACCAGATGGTACAATGTTTCAACTGAGCCTTCCCTCTTCCAAAATCTGCACCCAATGCTCTCTCTACTAATTAGGCCATATCGATATTTAATTTAATTGTGGGGAGCAAATTCCACCTAAAACTGAGGAACAGCCCTCTCACCTTTCTATTCAGATAGATGTTGAGAAAAGGGGCTATGCTACCCCATCTTTTATGATCCAACTTTAGGTGCACCAATGACTTGTACCCATGATGGTTCTCCAGAATATAGATTCTGTGCTCAGAATATAAGATTTTCTTAACTTGTAAAGGGTTTAAGATGGGGTCTTATTTGTGCAACCTTAAACTGTACAGCAAGGATAGGCAATATAATTCAAAATCTTTTAAAAATGTCACATTATCCGACTGGATTAAATTTAACAGGTCTTTGTACAATGAATTGTCTGGGGGGCAAATAATGTTTTGAAACAATGACAAAACTCTCCACTTGGCTCTAACAGTGAGGGAGTTAAGCCCCAGCTCATACTGAACAGCATCAAGCATAATAGAGATTTGAATGCACAGTGTCTTGCACCATAATAAGCCTTCCAACACTGGTAGCACATATATCGCCTACAGGGTAGGACCTCATTGCCATACAACAACTTTGCTATGATATTACCTTTGTAGAATCCCCAGGTTGAGAGGATCAAAAATGTGTCATATCTGGCATCTACTCAATGTATTTGTGCCGATGAAGCATTCACCTTGCTCCTCAACGACTCCCATACCTGAGACCTACTGGGCGTAGTCAAAATGGGGAATATCAAGTATGTTAGGCTCTGTAGGAGTTGATGAATAGCTGGGGGTCTTTGAATTACAGTGTCCTATTAGTTAGCGTGCACATGAAGTTTCACATGTTGTTTTAGCGTGAGTTTCAGTGTGGGCTTTATACAGAAATTCAGAAGTGCAGTAATACAGATATATGCAAGGCATATGTTGCCAATGCAACCGGAGCATGCCGTATGGGAAATGTACAGAGTTCAGAAATGCTGAGTATGTTTTAAAATTGTTTCATTTCACAATGATATTCCAATATTCCATTTGACTGAATTTACACCAAACTTAATAACTAATGTACATTAACATACTAACTCAATCCTATCCCAATTAACAAACTTAATCCCATGTCCTTAACATTGAGTGCAAATTAGTTTATATGCGAATAACCTGAATCCAAATATCCATGCATGATGCTCTGTTTCTATGGAAAATAAACGTGAAAGTTAGATTCATGCCGCGTCATGAAAACATTAATTTTCGCTCTGCTGAAAAGACCTATTGAAGAGTCAGAAAGCGAAAGGAAGAGATGTAACATTTTTTGTTCAGCAGGACAGTTATTTTCAATTGGAAAAAACACTAAGCAGATCGGATGATGTGGGTGGATCTAGATGGGAGGTATTTTCTTTGAGTGGCATGAAAGGATAATAAAAGGACATGAGTGGGTGTAGATGAGTCAGACATCTTCGAATGCTGGGCTGAGACGAGCTGGCAGGCATCCTGGGGCACTGTGCTGAGAGGGACAGTAATTTGTAGGTCAGAGTCCAGTGCTGTCAGGCTTCCTGGGGTTGTGGCAGGTCTTATCTGTGGGCGAACAGACTGAGGCGGATTCACCAGTTTCAACTGAGCCTGGTGTATCACTAGCCTCTAGGTAATATAGGTCAAAAGTGAGGGGTTGGAGTGCCTGTTTTGCAGATAGACAGGGAAATAAGTCATTTTATGTGTAGTATTGTCAATGTTAAAAGTGTATGTGATTTAGAACTTACATGACTGCTTCTGCGGTTTTGTTCTTTTGTTTCTCAATTCTTGCCAAGTTCTTCACTTCCGAGGTCAGATCGGTAAGGCTGGGCACAGCTCATTCTATTTTTAAAATGCGCTATTGCTACTTGTAAAACATTTGCACTGAAAAATCTGTCCCATGTACAATTGTTCCCGTTTGTTGATCTGCATGCACAGACAAGTGCACGATAATATATGTTTCCAAGTGAGATAACTGCTGTGAACTATCAGTGAGGGAGTGAATGAAAGCGTGGTGTTTCAATTTGTTGTTTATGATTATGTTACTCTGAAACACTTGTGTATGAGCGCGATAGAAATAAAATATCAATATCAATAACTCAGCCACCAGGGCATATGGCAGAATTGTATTAAAAATGCTGTATGGCGTGAAAATATTAGTTACCCTCCTGAGTGTACTATGCCCAGTAATTTGTGCAAGGAAGTACCCTGGTAAAAATAACAGTTGTTAGGTTATATTCTGAAGTAAGTCTCACAAAAGTAAAAAGAAACACACCTAACGAATTACCACAATAAACACTAGCACCACAGAATACCACAAAATTAGGGGTAAGCCCAGAATATATCCAACAGTTCTCAACCTTCTCTACAGGCCCAGATGATACTTGACACCTGAATGAAGAGGATTTTTTTCAGTGTTTGCATTTACTTTGACTTCTGCGGATTTACGGCCAAAGAATTTTTACGAGACGAATCTCAAAAATACAGTAATTAAACACTGCAACTCTATTCCTCTGCAATCAAAGATAAGAAAGTCATCTGCATTTAGGGGGGACAAATGCCACTGGATTCAGGTAACCGGTCAAGTATGATACATATAGGTTAAAGAGGCAGTGGGCCAGAATGCACCCTTGCCTCACCCCTCTGTAGGTCGCTATTATGCTCTATCACCTTATAGCGTCTCTTGAGCTAAATGGAATTACCAATAAGTATTTCAGATAAAATAACCAGACAGACTCAAAGAATATGGCAAAGTTCTGCTTTATTCTCAATTTAATAATGCAGGGTCAACTAGCAGACATCGGATGGATGCTTGCACACTCACACACAAACTTGATTATACAGAGGTCTTATACCCCGATATGCGTCATCTTTGATGTAATCCAACATGGCAAATCATGAAGCTTATTAGTGGAGGGAATTGGTTAAGGGAACATGTCTACTTATGGAATGCATATGGGTTAGTTTCATTGGCTATCTCTTATCTGTGAGGCATACCTCAAACTACCGCTAAATATGTATAGTATTGATTATAGCAAAAATAATGGCAGCAGATTGGTCTATGCAACATTGTAAAGAAGGTTGGCCTGTAGACCCACTGATTGGTTGGCATTCTCACCAAATCTTGGACTTTCGGCACAGCTAGCAGCATGTAAGTGAAATGAAACCTAGGTGCTTGAATCACGTCAGATTACTCCCACTTTCCGAATAAATCCACCATCTCTCATCAGTTCGGCCATGAGCCAAAGTTTACCATCTGTAGTTGACCTTGTAGCCTGCTCACCGTTCTGGGACATTTAAGGGAGTATAAGCACATCACTATCTTCATCCGAGGCTTAATGATTAGCCCTTGTTTTCGAGTCACATGTGAAGAGACCACAAATTTGTCAATTTCAGCCTCTTATTTACTACAATTTAATTTAATTATACTGGCTGTCATTCCTCTTCTTGGCCTCTAGAGACTTGTTCACTCTACCTAGTATAGACTTCATACACTTTTAATTGTCCAATAGTTGGCTATTGCAGATGTTTTCTTCTTCTTTAATCGAAGAGAAATATGTCTAGTCCATGGTTTAGCCATCTGCCTCCAATCGTTCTTTGCTTAGAAATAGCATCCTTAATGCCAAGTCAACATAGACTCCTCTTTGTTTTGCACACAAAGCTGTTCTTCCAGCGTCTCCTAAATCTGCAACCCTGATCTGTTTCTAAGGTAGCTGAATTGTATCTTAACATGAGCCGGCATCCATTTTCCAACTATGGCCTCCTTGCCACGTTATATATTCAGCTATAGCAAGCTTCTATGTATCTTTTCTACCTTGCGTTACTCTGTATTTACACTTATTAGTCAGCAAGTTTCTTTGACTTCTTTTGCATTCATTATTACTTCATCATTTCGTACATGCTTCTCTTGTCACTTCGTTACATCATGACTCTTCAGTATTTTCATATAATTTCAGCATGCCCTTGTATCGCTTCTTTATGACATCATGCTCCCCTCATCAGATATCACTCAGCGCTCCATGATGTCCATGGTGAATGCTGACATCATTCCGTACGACATCCTTCCACACTTTCAGTTCGAGGGTGCATTTGATACGGTTGTCTGAGTGCATATCATCTCTCGTACACTTGATGCGGTATAAGCATGACACATGGAGTCCCATATAGGGCCCTTCTCCTACTGTTTCAGTATGATGATGGTGAGGGGGTGGGAGTTAGGGAAAATGCATCCAACTGCTCCTCTACATTCCCCCCTCTGGTCGAGTCCTCAAACACATTCTCCTCTTCATTCTCCTTCATCATCTCTTCATACTGTCATTTCTTAAGGACCCGCTCAGGTGACTTGCATTCTTTATATGTTCATACACACTCCAAGTCACGTGGCAGCAATATCCTGATGTTGGACAGAATATCTATCATCCTACATATTTCTTATGTCCGTAGGGTAGTAGAATTTTCTTCCTGGAGGTGGAAGGGTACTTTTCTTTACATGCTCATGGGCACTTTTCTCATTTATTTGTATTTGTATTTTATTTATTTCTATAGCACACATGGCCCAACGGCATCTGGGAGCATTTCTTGTAATTACAGTTACATAATATACATGGATAGGATCAATACAATCAGCTCAATGAAATACTTACAGAGTACATAATAAACATTGATGGGAGCAATACAATAAGAAGCTTACAGGTAAATTACAAAAATACAAATGTATAGAGTATTTACAACAAGAGGTAGTCCAGGGGAGCATCAGAAAGTATAGTGGCAGATAGAGCAACTTAGGAACTGGAAGGGCTGTGCTCGTCTTGCAAGCAAATCCAGGCTTTGGCCATACTCTTAAAGGCATGGAAAGAAGGTTCAGCTTTGATGGGGTTAGGGAGTGAATTCCAGAGTTTCGTTGCGAGGACTGGGAAGCTGGAACCAGCTGATTTCTGGATTGTATATTGGGCAGTTAGATGTGTGGTGCGTAAAGTGAGAAGACAGGGTGCTTGGTTAGCAAGACATTTATGCGTCAGTGCAAGAGTATCTGCTCACCAGTTCCAGTGTCTATATCAATCATGATCTTCATCCCAACAGCTTTCCTGGCTTTCTTCTCGCATTGTCCCAGGATGAGACATAATCCTAGTAATACTAACACTAGTACTGCTCCAAAAAATATGAAGGCATTTGCCAACCAAGTTGTAATCCATGAAACCAGTGACGGAAACCAGTGGCAACTTCATCCACCATTTCTGTGTGCAAGGTTGACAACATCATTTTTGCTTCTGTAAAAATGCCATTGTCTTCATCACGGGAAAGCTAAATGTACAGTAAGAAATCCCGATCTTGGCTCACACGCCTCCTTCAATTGCTGTAATTAAGTTCAGGACATACCAGTTCTGGAGGGACATAAGCCTGATTGCCCTCAACTCTTGTCTGGTTGCATTAAATCCTTTTATTGTCATATTGATCATTTGCCGCAGCTCCCATCTGGTAATTTTCAGCCACTTGTTGCTCACTGCAGTCTGAATTCCTGGCAGGAATTTAGCTGTAAACATCACTGTTATTCTGCTCAACAACTTATGCTCTTCTGGAATGTCATAATAGGCTCCTATTGATTTTGCTGAAAAGTAATTATCTCTCCTCTGTCTGCTTCGATGAAACAATCTTTTCTTCCTTGGGTTCCTGTCAATTTTGGGAAGTCTGTAATCTGCAGGTCACAGTGCCATTTTTTCAGAAGCATAAAGACTCATTCTTCAGGGGTAGTATCTGCAATGGTCCCCCCTCATCATCAACCCATGTCAACATTCTTGCAATCTCAGGCAATTGTTTTTTAAATTCCATTTCTGTATTTGACACAACTACTTCCCATTGTCCGGTTAATGTCATTGATTTGCACAATCAATCCATCAGCCCATCCTTCAGGAGTAAGCATTGTTCCTTTAATTTGTAGTTGACCTCTTTCCCAGCATTCTCACATTTCCTTCCCATTCTTATCCTTGCATTGTAACATCTTATTTTCTTAAATCTTGATTCCTGCTCCATTTTTTTCAGGCTGTTTGTATGTTATTATTGGATTGTTTCTGGCTTTTCTCTTGACTTTATATCTTGTTTATAATTGTCTTCTCTTTGAGATGTCTCTTTATTCACCCACACTCTCGATGCTGTTCTGCCTTGGAACTGTCCTCTGGTTTGGCAAAGAGCATGGTGTGTCAGGCAATGTGCCTTTTTCACTAATACTTCAGTTGCTATGGATATTTTTGCGGTTCATAAAGCATAAGGCATAAAGGAACACATATAACAGCTTTAATCTGACCTTCTTCTTCCTACATTCTTCGTGTGCTGATACTGTAGGTTATTCTTGTAATAAGAAGAATTATCAAGCTATGTATTTATATCTTCATGATCTTCCTCAACATCCCTTTTAAATCAAAATAAATGCCCAGTAATATTATAAAAAACACTGTTTGTGATTTCATCAGGGGTAACAGTAAATGTTTCATTATCTATCACACACCATATCTGTATTGTTTCTTATAACATGTCTAAGTGTCATAATAATCAAAAACAAAAGGCAGAATGACACCACAATTAAATATTCAATGGAAACTTACTGATTTTCTTTTTCCTCAATGAGCCTCTTATATTCTGAAACATCCTAAATTTTGCTCAGACTTTTAATGTGAAACTCTGTAAGTCTCTATGAATCACACCCATCAAGAGCTGCAAAATGATTGCAATAATTATTCTAAAAATAATATAATTGTTCTTAGGATTTCCAAGAAACATTATGACATTGACGTATCTTCTTATTAGAGCTGGTTATGACAGTAATATGTAGGTAAAATATGTCTCTTGTAACTATCAAAAAAAGGATCAAGATAACAGCAAATCTGTTTATTGCTTGTCAAAAATTAAAAGATATATTAAAAATATTAAAAGATATTGGCCTTTATTCTAAGGTTGTCAAGATACACAACCAAATAGGGAAGAGCGGTCGACACTCTCCCCCAAACCATGGATAGGTCGAGTGAAGCAACAGGAAAAACCCTACACTACTAACCCTGCATAGTTCCTGAACACGACATACTTGTAACTTCCTTGAGAACACCACAGCACATCTTAATACATGTACCACAATGCACATTGACATAAAACACTACATAAAGCAAGCAGGATGGAACATAGACTGGAGAAACTTACTCTCCTCATGGAGGACATAACACATGGCCCAACTTGGGCTAGCACATAGCAATAGTGATCAGCAAGACATGAAAACACATGTACACAGTAGTACTGACTTCGAGTACTTGGATCCATATACCAGACATAATTTGTACGGTCATTCTTTTATCAGAAAAGTAACCCTATATGCCTGTTGACTGAGGATTGGTGTCTGAATGTCCTGGCTGTAGTCCCTAACAATGTTTGTATACAATGCAGCTGTAATTCAGACTCAGTACTGGACCAATGGAGTACATGGCTGCCCCCTCCGTACCCCAACCTTTCAATAACCAATTGTTTGTGGTACAGAGAACTCACAAACGTGGAGAAATACTCATGAGGCACTTATCTGAAGTCCCGGAGGCTCGGAAGCCGTCCCAGATGCTGGATGAAACAGCACTTCACAGCAGCATCCTTGCTTGCAACTCAAACCACCTGGTCTCCGCCCGCCGCCGTCTCTGTGGAAATTCACTCTGATATGGAGCTCCGCACACACCCACAGTAAGCCACACCTGCCGTACGCGGTGTGGCCTTAATAAACCGTTCCTAATCAAACTCAGCTGGCCACACGCGTGCACGGCGGAGAACTACCAGTTTCTACAAGTTTTCATGGGATTTGTAGTATTTGCCCTAATGGTTCAGTTTCTGGTGTCTCTTCAGTTCCGAACAACCCCTGATCCTGACAAAGGTGTTGCTGTGTCTTAATTTTCCTTGTCTTTAAACTTAGCCATATAATGAGTCTACATAAGTGGAACTTCTTCTCTTGTTCACTGTAGGTAGTTGCAGTAGGGGTCAGGGTTTCTCCTTTAAATGGCAAATAAAGCCAGGTTCTTTGTCCTTTCAACTTGCCTACTGTTGGCGTAACTTCGCCCAGCTCTTACAGACCCTCAAAGCAGTGAGTAATCCAAGTGCGTACAAACTTTTGTACCAGCACCTGGTCAGCTGGGTATAAAATTGGTTGTTTTAACAAATCCTCTGCTTCAAAGGGTTGATCGTCTTTGTCGCTTCTCTTTGACCCCTCCCTTCGATTCTTGACCTGTTGAGACATCAAAGAAATACTTGTAGTGATTGTTGTTAGGTAATCGTGCTTCTTGTCACCTAGTACCTTTGCTAAACTATGAGCATCAGTTTAGAATGATAATGATAACAATGTGTTATTTATGTAGCACCTTAATCAAAGTACTTTACAGAGCACATATTTACATACAATATCACCCAACTGAAATCGGTACTCATTTATCGACCTCGGAAGGATGAAAGGCTGAGTTGGCCTTACCGGGATTTGAACCTGCGACCTGCAGATCACGCTCAGATCGCATCAGCGGGCCCTAAACCCATGGAGGAGCACGGGGGGGGGTTCAAATGCGGCATCCAGTCACAAACTCATGAGGAGTTAGATGGTGATCTGAGTCAGGCTGGTTTCTTAGGGCATATAAGGCTAGGGGTAGGCAATGTAGCCATCTCTTTTTCAAAGTTATTTTTATTTTTGCAATCCTTTCCTTCAATAATCCATTTAATTTCTCACAGACGCGATTCGCCTATCAGTCATACGCCAAGGAAAACATATGCTTAATGTCTAATATAAGAACTGTTTGATTGAATAACTCATTTACAAAACGTGGTCCATAATCAAACCACAAAGCCTCACACATACACCCTATCTTGGGGACACTTCACACACAAGGAACTTGGAAGCGCATGTGGCATCAGGGTGTATGCATGGACCAGCCTCAATCCATCTAGAAAAAGGACATACCACGACCAGCATATATCTGTAACCGTTGCATGTCAGCAGCACATCTACATTGTCCATATTTAGGTGCTAAAATGGATGATTGGGTCTAGGAAATGCTGCTCTCACTGTTCACAAAGTGTGCCCTGCAGTACAGTTCTGGCACACAATGCAATTTAAAATAAACTGTGCCACATGCTCTAACAGGTTTGGTAAAAAAACACGTGCCTGCTGTTGTAGCAGCTAGACAGTCATGAATCACATGCACAGGATAGTGGAGCTGCTCAAGTGCTACCCTCAATAATGCTAGAGGCATAACTGGTTTTCCAGTGCTAGTCTGCCTCCAAATTGCCTCAGTGGGGGACAACGAACACCCCTGCCTTTTCCATAAATCCTTTTCTTATTGTGCTGCTCGCCCCTTGCATCTCAATTAACTGGACAATAGACAGCATGTTAAAGCCCTCCTTTACCAACGTGTGTTGTCCTGTCATTTGTTTAAAACTTTCTATTTCAAACTTAGAAATAGTTGGAAAATAGGCTGCTTTTATGAATTCTAAATCTGCAGCTTTGTTTCCGTGAGCAATTAAATCTGTCCTTTCAGAATGCGCTGTGCATTTTACAACTGCTAGAGTCAATGCGAGTGCTAGTACTTCAATACGCGTATCCAATAAGGCCATATGTTGCACTGGAGTGCTGTCTGTACGGAGGAAGCCCCTCTTTTTCCAGTGTGACAGACCTGTGTGTATGGTTGTCTTCACATAGGTGGAGTCAGAGTACACAGTCACTTCCTCATCTTTGAATTTCTGAAGCGCGGCAATAAGCGCCACTAATTCTGCAGCCTTTGCTGAGAAATGCGAGGGTGATCTTACACTTGTAACTACTTCAAATCCACCCTCTCGGTTCAGCTTTACTACCATTGATCCAGTTTCCCAGTCGTTTGGTCAATTTTTGAAGAACCATCAATAGAAACAACTTCATTATAGTTTTCAGTATATGTTGTGCAATTATGTACATAATCATCCTCCCCTAAAGATTCAGCTATGAACATTGCTGGATTCACTCATTTTATATCTGACAATGTCAACCCCGGTATTCAACATAATTACATCGTATCATGATGCTTTTTGTGTGGTCACTGTACTTTTGGGTTTCTCTAAAATCTCAAATAATGCATGCACCACATAATGTTACTGAACACCCCATTGTTATACTTCAAGTTTTTGAATTGCGAATTCAGCAGCAGCTAAAATCGTCCCACAAGGATAATGCCCTTTCACAACTGGATCTAAAACTCCACTATAATAGGCTAATAGTTAATGTCCATGTCGTAATGTTGTTTTCTGCATAAGGACTGCTGTCATGACTTCTCCATTTGAATGGGAAAATAAATAAAAGTATTCATGATAATCTGAAATTCCTAACACAGGGGCTGTACTGATCACCTTTTAAATTCTTCAAATCCTTCAGTCATTTCATCTGTCCATATTGATTTACTCTTGCCCACCTGTGCTTCTTTAAGCCCTTTTAAAAGTGGTTGAATATATGTACTGCAATCGAAAACCCAGGCCCTGCAATAATTACATAGGCCTTCAAATTGTTGCATTTCTCTCACTGTTTTAAGTTCTGTGGTCTTCATAATTGCTTCTGCTCTTTCAGGTGTCACTTTCCTGACTTCATAAGAAATAAACTGTCCTATCTACAAGATCTCTTCCTGGCAGCATTGGAGCTTCTCTTTGTCTAATGTATATCCTTTCATTGAGAGGATAGCCATAAGCATAACTGAATCTTCTCTACACCTTTCCTGTGTCTCACTGCAAACAAAATGTAATCCACATATTGATCTATTGCACTTTTGAGCTCAGCACTGCTTAAGTCCATCTGGAGGACTCTATTAAAAATTCAAGGGGATTTACAGTACTCCTGGGGCAAACAAGTGTGTTTCAGGTGGATCTTTCTTTACGAAAAGGAAGTCAAATTCTGTGAGTATTCATGGAGGGGAATTGAAAAGAATGCATTCTTTAAATATATGACTGTAAAATAGTTGGCCTTAGATGGGATGTTGCACAATATTGTCACATAATTTGGAAATAAAGGAAGCTTAGCTTTGACTATATTGTTTAGAGGGCTAAGGTCCTGTATAAATCTCTGTGACCCACCCTTCGATTTTCTCAATGAGTACACATGGAGAATCGGATGGTGCCAATATTTCTTGCTTCATCAAAATGGAAATGGTCTCAAATATACCATCATCCACCTCTCTGGACATGGTGTATTGCTTTGCACGTGGCAAAAGTGCTCTTGGTTTAAACTTGATTTTAACTGCTGCTCCTCTGTTTAATAGACCCATGTCATATGGACTTGTGGTCCATCAAATCTTTGGCACTTTCTTTAAATCTTTCTGGAAAAATAATGGTTTCTTTTTTATCAACACCACTCTCCGAGGTATTTCTCTATTCTCTACTTTTATCCAATAAGTAAGACTTATGAAAAATACTAATTTATCATCTGAGTAATCCTTAAACAACTCCTCATTTGTCAAATCTGTCAGCCTATATCCTTCACTGAGGGCTGTCACTGTCCTCCATCCTCTTACCTCGGAATCAGCTACTCAGGTAATATTATCCCCACCAATAGCATTTCGAAAAATTCCTTTTCGGTGCTTTCATTTCGATGGATTTTATTTTTGATGGATGATTTTCGATGGAAAGACTGTAAACCCTTCAGTAAATAGTCCAGCATTCCGAGGTACAAGCTTTTGGCGTAGTCTTTCCTAGACACGATGAGGGAGATGATGGCCAGTGTTTTGTGCGTGAAGGAGAGAAATGGTAGAATATTTTTGATCATTTGTAGATAGAAGAAGCATTTCTTAATTATTGCGTTTACTTGTGGTTCTAGGGTTAGTTTGTTGTCCATTAGAATTCCAGTGTTTTTGACAACTTTGGATGGTGTGGGTGCTGTTCCCAGTTCTGTGGGCCATGGGATGTACCCATTGGTCGAAGTAAGTGAGAGCGGTCAGGAGCGGTGCTCCTCTACTTTTTTAAATTACGTTTTACAGCTCCTATACTTTTATTTTAAAAAGAAACTCTTCCGAAATGGTTTTGTTTTAAAATTAAAGTATACGATGAAGTTGAAACGTGCACTTGCGGTGCTCCGCACTGAATGTTCCCTTAAACAACAGGTGCAAGTGTTTGGGGATTTGTATTGTGTGTGGGAGGGGGAATGGGGATGGGATTTGTAGGAAGTGGGGGCAGGCCAGCAGGGAACATAGTTCCACTACTTCTTTTCGTACACTTTGACCACTCGATGTACCAGTTGCTTTCTTGGATGTTGGATGTGATCATGATTTTTGGTTTGTCCAGGTTGATTTTGAGGTTGTTAGTCTTCATCCATTGGTAGAGTTCTTTGCCACAGTTTATTAGTGTTGTGTTCTCCTCTTGTTCATCACCGATTTTGTAGATGATTTGGGTATCATATCCGTAGTTGTAGCAGGTGAAGCTGTGTCATTTGATGAGGTTTATTATTGGCATCACATAGATGTTGAAGAGGAGCATGGATAACAAGGATCCTTGTGGTACTCCAGAGTTGGCGCCCCGCGGTGTAGATTTGAATGGTTTTAGCTATACTCTTCCTGTTCTTTCAGGCAACAAATATTTAATCCAGAGCAGCACTGTGTCAGTGATCCCTTTTTCTTCCTGCCTCTTGAGGAGCATGTTATGGCTGACTGTGTCAAATGCTGCAGAGAGGTCAAGTAGTATCGGTGCTGAGTTCGTGTTGGAGTCTGCGTTGGTTTTTAGGTTGTCAAATATAGAAACAAGTGCTGTCTCCATCCCTCTCATGGTTCTAAAGACAACTTCTGCCTGGTCCAATTGTTGTTGATTTTCTATGTGTTCCAATGTTTGTTCGTAGACATAGGTCTATAATAGTTTTGCTGGGGAGAGAATGTTTGAGATTGGTCTGTACTTTGAGAGGTCTTCAACATTGCCCATTGTTTCCTTGAATAGTGGTTTGATATATGCAGATTTAAATGGTTGCTGTTCTCTCCCCATCGAGAATGATAGGTTGAAGAGGTTTAGGTAGTATTCCGATGGTGTATTCTGAGTAAGGATTGATCTAGAGATGTCTGGTGGGCGGGGTCTTTTGGGGAGCAAGGCAGGCTTTGTTGCTTTTTACACCAGGCTGATTAGTTTTTCTCTTGACATTTGGGTGAAACTGCTGAGTGTACAATGCTTTATTGCATAGACCCTCTAGTTCCATATTGTTGGCTAAATATTTTATTTGTGCCCGTCTACATGCATTCATATTTCCATGAAAGTAACCCTTAAATGTCTAGATTAGATTTAATTTTCTCCATCCTGCAAGAAGATCTTTCTTTGGGTCAAGTGCATTGCCTTGGTTAGCTTTATTATTTGAAAATGAGCCGTTCGTTTGTGTTATATTGGTAGCCATTGCAGATTGTTTGATCTGTTTCATATAAGCAGGCCATCTTAACAGTTTTTACGGCCCGGGGCACGTACAGCCTGGAGCTCCTTCTTAACCTCATGCCCCCCACACTCCTGTGAAACACAGGCCCCTCCAAGCTGCAAAATGATGGGATTACATCGAGTCAAATACAACAGAACCTCATCTAGGATTTAAATGGAATATCTAGATATCTCTGTGAACATTTTCCCCAAGAGGGTGATATATTGAAGAAATTTTGATTTTGTTATTCAGATAATATATTAATTTTGAAAAAGATAAAGGAAAATGATGTTTAGGCAAGTATTTATTATTAATAATGTCCACAGCAGGAAGTGACAGACAGACAGGGTTTGTATTACCCAGTTTCATTGTGCTCAGCTTGCCGGCCTCTGAAAGTTGGATAGCTGACTAACATGACTCACATGATCTGTGTGAATCTATCGGGAGAATAACCAGCCATTTGTTTACAGGATTACTGTTGGCGATACGTGCAGCAACACAGACTGTGTAACATTGCAGTCTAATGTTCATGAAATAAAGCATCATTGCTTGAATTGTCTCTGTTAAAATAGTCTGGGGATTGTTGTTGGGCAATGGATGAAGAGTGATGATCACATGCAGTGGTGCATCATTAAATCTGCAGGCACCAGCCATCAACGTTTAGATGCAGCAGACCAGCCGGGCATTTGACCCGAAAGGTTAGTGGTCCTTCCCGCCTTGCTTGATATTTAGTTAATTGTTGGTTCATGCTTGCTAAAGAAGGATTATTGACAATAACACCCCCTTATGGACCAGGGACTCAGGTAAGGTTTGTCTGAAAGCTGGAATTCAAGGGTAGTGCAGGGAAACACAGGGGGCATTATGGCAAAGGCCATATATGTCATCACCAGTAGAACCAAAACAAAACTCCCCATGTCCAAAGCACTGTGCCCAGCTGCACCACATTTTGACACCTTTTTACTCCTCTTTGTCATTGTTTTTTATTGAAAATATGTACCAGTATCAGAGATCAACTTTAACCATGTAAGATCCTCTCACCACCAATTGATAAACCGGCATGAACATTGCTCATTTGAAAGTTGCCTCTGCAAGTTTGCTCACCCACTAACTGAAAGAGATTGCCTACGTTTATTGTATCCGTTTATATATTTGAAAGGCCTGTGTCTTGGAAGCATGTCTTCCCTGAACGCACCTGCACAAACGCTTGTCCTAAAGCTGGCACTCAGGTGCAACATGTTAACATTAACCAATGCTCCTTAGTGCACAAAGCAAACATATTAACACCAGCCTTCAAGAAATGACAGTCCCCTTACTTGATATTATGCTGCTTGCACATCCTTCTAAATTTGCAAAACATTTCTATGGCACATTAGTTTATCTCAGAGTTAATTTGCCAAAAACAATAAAGCTTTGGCGTTCCCTGCATAAAGTACAGCAGACCATGAAACAATGAATTCTCGCATTGCAGTCTGTTATGTCACATATCGGCCTTTCAGTGTTGTCCATTTGTCATATTGTACAGATCTATATCTGGGGAAGATAACTGAAGCCAGCTGGATTGAAAACGAAGTGCAGGCTAATCCTGTAACAGAGGGCAGCCCTTTACACGAGAGCTGCCTGCCCAGCATTCCATTTTTTAATAGCACTGGAGAAAAACATGTTTTTTCTTGTAAATAAATAATAAAACCTTTGATCTAGGTTTTCATCAAAGATATACGAGCAAAATAATAATCTATTACTTCACGCAAAATGATAAGGGATTCAACACCAGGGTCTGGAATTGGTAGGGGTAACATCACACAGTCATTTCTGAGGATACTAAGATAAAAATACATAACACTGTACTTTGAATATGATGCCTTGCTTGTCTCTGCTAAAGAGAATTACTTCCAAAATATGTTTGACTCCCTCTGCTCCCATTCTCTTCAGTTATTTAAGAACCTTAACGAACAGTATCCTTTATCCCCCTTCTCCTGACCCTACTTTCCTTTCTGGCCCGTTTACCTCTGACTTTGCTGACTACTTCTCCTCAAAAAACATACTTCTTTGCTCATCTTTTGACTCTTCTGCTATGCCACTTTCTCCTGATCCTCCCCTTTCTCCTCCTTCTTTCATGTCTTTCTTTCATCTTCTATTCAAATCTCACATCCTGTCCTTTGATCTAAGGAAGATCTCACAGCCTCTCCATCAGATCCTCTTCCTTCATCCCTATCCCTTCTGGCGTTACTGCTCTTCTCTGTTTTCTTACTGTTCTTTCCAACTCTTTTTCAAACACGCTTCTATACTTCTTATTCTAAAAAAGCCTTAACTTGATCCCTCTTTAACATCTAATGTCCACCCTATTTCTCTTCTACTCTTCCCATCTAAATTACTGGAAGAGGTTGTTGTTGCACAGGTGTCTGTTTTTTGCTAATTCTAACTCTTCTTCCCCCTTTCCAATCTGGAATCCATTCTCTTCATTCTAAGGAAACCACACTGTTAGCTTTGTCTGTTTCCCTTCTCTCTGCTCGCTATTCTAAACTCTCCTCAACCCTTTTTCTCCTTGACTTATCTATTACAATTACAATTACAATCTTCTGCTTTTGACACTGTGCACCACTCTATCCTTCTATCGTCTTTGCAATGACTATGCTTTCATGGCTCTGTTCTTGGCTGGTTTCACTCTTATCTTGCCAATTACACCTTTTCTGTCTCTTGGGCTGGCCAGTCATCTTCTACTCTTCGTCTTTCCTACATGGTCCCCCAAGGCTTAGTTTTGAGCCCTCTTGTCTTTTTCTCTTTATACAACACCTCTCACTGCTATAATGTCTTCCTTTGGTTTCACCTATCGCTTATATGATGATGTCTCTCAAATTCTCCTTTCCCTTTCTTGTCTGTCTGATTCTACTAATTCCTCTCTGTCTGCTTGTCATACAATCTTGGATGTCGACTCACTACCTTCATCAAAATCAATCCAAGACTGAGGTTCTTTTCTTCCTGGCTTCTACTATCCCCCCCCCCCCCCAAACAAGTCTATTTCTTATCCCCCAACTGCAATTCCCATTTCTTTCTCCACCTACAACCTGGGTGCAATTTGTGATTCGGCCCATTCCTTGTAGTCCCATATCTCGGCTACTTCCCGTTCTTGTCATTTTCATCTTTTTAACAACATTCACAAGTCCCATCGGTTCTGCACCTCGAGGCTGCCAAGCTGCTTATTTCCACTTCTGTTTTTCCCCATATTTTTTACTGTTGTTCCTTTCTTCTTAGCCTTCCCGCTTATCAACTGTATTTTATGTAATTTATCCCCCAGCGATTCCATTTCTGCTACCTTGCACTCTTTACGCTGGCTTCCATTTGACTCTCTCCTGTTCTTTCACTTTCTCTTTTTGGTATTTAAGTGTCAGCATGATCTTGCTCCCGTGTAACTTTTGTCTTTAATCTCCTTTTATTCTCTACTTCGGGCTATCATTTCCAATCTCTTTTCCTCCAGTCTGTCCCTTGTCCTCCTTGTGCTCCCTTCTCTGGCCCTCTTTGAAACTCATCTTAAACTCCATCTTCTGTCGGCCTGATTTATCATAATTTATTATATCAACTTTATTTTACCATAATGCTGTTTCTGTAAAGCGCATAGGCGTAAATCGCTATAAAACTTCAATGAAAATACAAATACAAAATACAAAAAACAATGCAGCACTGTCATGGTCCATTACCATATATAAAAGTGTGGGTGTACCTACATCGTCTTCCAGCTCTGACCATGATCTGTAAATGGTGCTGCTGGCCTGGTGCTCCCAACTCGAACTTAAGTCAGAAGTATGTTGACCCTCACCTCGTGCTTGACCTGCTCTCACACACACCATCACACCCAGTCTCATAGGAATTCAGGCAGAGAGAGAACAATGGCTGATTGGCTGTGATCATAATGAAAGGTGTGTGATGATTTGTTGCTCTGCCACGCAGAGCATCGCCAGTCCAGCAGCGGCAGAGCCACACACAACACAAGTTGGCCCACTCCATCAATCATTATTGTTTTCTTTTCATGTCATCCTGTCTGGCACCAGTGCACCACTAGTAGAGAACTTGTGTCCTCAGGCCCGACTCCCCTATAAGAGGCAGTAAAGTGGCTTGTTTCCATCTGGTGTGGGGGCTGTAGACATGCAGGGGTGCAGTATCAGTGTCTTGTTTTTGGTTTTGGCGCAATTCATGGCGCTAGTACCACCTATGTGGCAAAACATTACTGGCACAAAAGAGAGAAACTGGATATTGGGAATAAGGATATGTTGTTGTTATGGTAACTAGAAATGCTCATGGATTAATCTGCTTTATCACACAATGTTATTTTCTGTGTCCTAGTGCCGTTCAAACCAGTAAGTGGGCATTTTACAATGAGTCTGTCTTTCAGGCGTTAATAGCGCCGAACCGAGTTGTGGTAACAGTAATTGCGTTGTGCGGTTTCCCGGCGGATTTACCGCTGGGATACTGCCCAATTCGTGATGAGGCCCATGTCTTTTCATCCTGTCAGGTTGTGCAGTGATCTATACTTTGCTGCTTGGTGCGTCCATGCTACCATGCTCTACCTTGGCCTCCCCTCCCTCACTCTCCAGGTTCTTGTCTTGCTGCTACTTCTGTTTCTAGCGCGTGTCTTGCCCACACCCTTTGTCTCTTTTGTCCTTCATTGCCCTTGTTTCCCCTCGTCCCTCCTTCACCAGCTTGCTGCCTGATTTGCTGGGTCGATTGGGCCATTTCTTCTGTGGATCCAGCCCTGTGTTCACAATCTGTCTCTTCCCCCGAGGGCCTACCTTCCCCTATTACGTCTTTCTTCAGCCACTTGCTGCCCTGTGCCCTGCCTTGGGGTTGTAGCTTGATCGTTGTCCCACTATCCCACTGGCCTGCATTCGCATGATGCCATTCCTCCGTTTCATATCTGTGGGCCTCTTAATGTGTGGTGCTGTGGGGTTAGGGCTCTGCTGATTTTGAGCTGTACAAATGGGTGCTGAGTTGGGGCTAATCTTTTCAGTGACTCGTGGAGTGTGGGCAGAAGCTGTGATTCATGTTTCGATGGGAAGTCACCTATATGTATTGCCATAGAGAGTTTTATGAACCCTACATGGTAGGTATCGAGAGAGCACAAAAGGGGTGGAATCTTGATTAAGGAGTGTTTGGGGTAAATGGGCCAGTGTTCTGCAGGTAAGACATGTAGAGGCGTTCAGGACAGCATTCACACCACAGAGGCAGGTCCCCATGATCTTGTTTATGTGGGGGTACCCTTTGATAGTGTGGGGGTGGAGACATGCAAGTGCTGCCCATGTTGGCTCTCGATGGAGCAAAGGTATATTAGTTTAAGAATCTAGATGTATTCTTTGTGTGATTTGACATAAAATTGCTTGTCCATTGTTATAATATGTTTTTGTATAGAGCTCCACGCAGTATTACTGTTCTTTTGCCCCTCTGCACTGTGTAATGGTGCAGAAGTAGACGCAGGACACAAAGGTGGCATGCTTGTTCGTATAAACTTACATTGAACTAAAAATAAGGAAAAGTACTCTACCTGTCCCTATAACTAAGAGGGGTTTTCCTGCCTCAAACGAAACTAAGGATAATGTCAGAATGTCTGTCAAAGGTAAATAGTCCACTGTCCTATGTCCCAAACCTCTTTTGGTCCCTTACACTTCAACAGAAACATATAACAAGATTGCACCCAGTTTATAGCAGGATGACTCCCTCCTTCAGGATGTTTCAGGCAGTGCATAAATGGTGGGAGAATATCCTTCTTCCCCTAGCTATCATTCGGCGTTAATGTGTTGTTCCCCGTGATTAGGGAGGAGGTCTTTCTCTCTGCAGACTTTCTCAGCACAGTTCCAAAACAATATTGGGAAGGTGTCTCCCTTCGCCAAGCCATTCTCAGTCTCTCTTTTCCAATAGCTTTATTTATCAAAGTTCTATCTTCTGTCAAAGGCTATATCTCCCTTCCTCTGGTCTTCTCGTAACGTGTGCCAAAAAAAGATCTCTTCTCCCCTTGGGTGCCTTTTTGTGACTCGTGCCATAGGATCTCTTCCCCTGGACTTCTTGTGTCGTTGTGTGGGTCTCAGACCCCTTTCTCAGCTCTGTAAAATGGATTTCTTAAGCCTGATTTCTTAAGCCTGGTTCACAACCTGCAAGGCATAATCTTGCATGTATAACTCTCCTGGTTTCTCAATGTTCGGGTCCCTGACCCCTCTTTCAGCTTTGTAATGTTTCTTAACTAGGTTCACTATAATGGCAGGCCTCTCTTTAAGTAACTTTGGGGAGCTCTTTCTCTCCCTTCATTCTCAACTGGTCTCTCTCTTTGGTCCCACTATACGAGGAAGATGGCTCTGCACTTCCTACCAACCACAGCATCTGGGGTCTTCCTGTGCCTTCCCGGTCCCCCTCCGCGTACCTTTGAACTTGGTCCGCAAGGGTTCTGGTCCTCAGCAACACTGCTTCTGCACCTTCCCCTGGCCTCTTACAGTTTTCCTTCAGCTTTCGGCGGCTGCACCCTGCTCGTTTCTCACCATGCATCGGGACTCACATGGACCAATCAGCTGGCTTGGTTTTTTCCACTGGATCCTGGGTTCCTCAACAACAAGGTAGGTCGTGCCTCTTCTCTGCCTTCTTGGTCCCCACGATCTTACTCCAGGCGTTCAGGTCCACAGCACCTCCTCTCTGCCTTGCTCTGCTCCCAAGCATGGAACTGCTCCGGGGCAGGACTGATTCTCGAGGAGAGTCCTTCATCAGTTTTTACATCGGATTGTCCTTCTAGCTTTAAACAGCTAATATGTTTGTATCGGTTCCACATAGGGCTTTTCATTGCCCTGCTCTTCTTCTTGGTAGTACTTTTAGAGTCATCCATATTGACTATTACCTCACTCTTCCTTGTCACAGTTTATATGCCTGAAATACATAATTTCTATGTACAATAAAATTAGTAAAAGAAAGAGGAAACAGAGAGGATTGGGGTTTCTGAGCCCAGTTTGTATGGTTGGGTGAAATATATCTGGCATCATGATGGTGTGGACACCGCATTTTCCCTCAACAGTCCTCACTTCTCGCACAGAGGGGGTCCTCACCCATGGGATCCTCCCACTAAGCACCACCCGCAGGGGGATTTTCGGGTAGGAGCCTCACCTCCCTGATCCCGGGGAGAAGCAACGACATGGAGGGTTTTGTCACAACTGTCATAATGTTTTTACCCAATTTCATGGAACTCCATGCTACGGACTCGGAATATTAAAGAGCATATGTGGCCGTGCTGGCATTTGCACATGTGGATACCACGGCAGAGTTGAGAACTTGAGCAAGATGTTAGTATTAGCAATATTCCTACTATTATGAAATCCTGTTGGTTTCTAATTTAGCATATCAAAAATATTGCAGCATTAAAAAAATGCAGCGAAGCCACCAGTCAGCAGGGACCAGCAGTAAAAAACAAAACAAAGTAAAATAGATCATAATATTGGTGTCTTGCTGTCTTTTCCACACTGAGGCATTTTCTTCAGAGGAGAACCTTCACGGACCGTCATATTTCAAATTGCTCTTTTTCACCACTTAACAAGCCCCACCCACCTGGTGCCTTCCTACTTCCCGCTTTGTTTCCCTACTTAAGGAGACCTGCAGCCTCTTTTTCTTTGCAGATGGGGAGCAGGTGCAAGTGGATCTAGGTCACCTGGCCAAAGCCCCGCCCACCTAGTCCCTTCCAGCCTGCCGCTCTTTTTCACCCCTTAGCAAGCCTTGCTCACCTGGTGCCTTCCTGCTTGCAGCTCTTTTTCCCTACTTAAGGAGTCCTCCAGCCTTTTTGCCTTTGAAGATGGGGAGCAGGTGCAAGTGGATCTAGGCCACCTGGCCTAAGCCCCGCCCACCTTGTGCCTTCCGGCCTACCGCTCTTTTTCACCACTTAGCAAGTCCCCGCCCACCTGCTGCCTTCCTGGTTGCCGCTCGTTTTCACCACTTAGCAAGCCCCGCCCACCTGGTGCCTTCCTGCTTGCCACTCTTTTTCCCTACTTAAGGAGCCCTCCAGCCTCTTTTCCTTTGCAGATGGGGAGCAGGTGCAAGTGGATCTAGGTCACCTGGCCTAAGCACCACCCACCTTCTTAGCTATGCCTCTTCCTTCCTGCTCTTAACTATTAGATCAAGGGCGTCTCTAGCCCGGGCATCCTAAGTGAAGGGCAGATGAAGAAAAGGTCAATTCCTGTTTGGACCTGTTCAGACCAGGAGGACCAAGGGCCAGACCCCATGCTCAGACAGCAGGTAAGCATGCACCAACATGTGTTACTCCCTCCTTCCCCACAGGCCATCCCCACCCCCTCTGGTCCCCCGGTGATGTTCCCTTGTGCCCCCACCATTCTCGCACACAGGTGTTGCCTGGTTTGTTTGATTCCTCTACCCTGCTCCCCGCTCACCCTCCTCAACACTACTTCTGCAGTAGTCTGTCCTGATAAATTCTGGTTTCACCATCACTGTCTTGTGGCCAATGTTGGATTTGACTTTTATGGACTTCATTCATTCATGGTGCGTCACCCTTTCTCAACTCTCATGCTGGACTTCCTTTGCATCTTGTACTCATAGTGGCCATGAATCATGCTGTTCCCATCTTCATCTTGTATCCCTGCTTGCAACATTGTTTTACTACTGACTTCTGCAATTGTATTCACTCTCCCCTCTTGCTTCTCCACTCTTTTGACTGCTAACTCTCTGTTCTCTCCTCCTTTCCCTTCTCCCTTTTCCTATCTCCTCCCTTTACTTTCTTCTATGCACTTACTCTATCAGAATTTCTCCTGGACCTAGTTTGATAGCAACCTCGCCTGTCTCCTCCGCCGTCCCCTTACTGTTTTTTTCCTCCCCACCAGCCCTCCAGCACTATCTGAAATGTTTTCAGGCCTATTATCATAGTCGCTTGTTTTGTTCCTCCCCTACCTTTCTGCACCCCTCTCCCTCACCTCTTGTTTTTCTCTGGCTCTACCAGAAATGTTGACAACAAAAACCCCGAAGGGGGAAGTTCACATGGAGGAGTACTATATTAATTTAAGTACCCAATTTATAGGAATAGAGGTGGAAAGGAATAGTGGCCCAATCATAACAGATTCATATTTTCATATTTTAATAATCATCAAAAAACATTATAAAATTACATAATACATAAACAGTATAACAACAATAAAATGGATGAATTAATGTTAGTATAAAATACTTGTCGAATCTAATACATTAAACCATTCGATCACAATTTAATTCCCACAATTCATGACCCAGTATTAATCAGGGTAAAGCACCTAGAGGGTTTTCCTTTTAACCCTGAGATTGACGTACTTATGACTTTAGATGTTGAGTCACTATATTCCAATATACCACAAATGGAATCTTTAAAAGTAATGAAGGATTTTTTGGACTTGCGGCCAGGTATTCAATTAGTTCCAACTGAAATACTAATAGATTTGCTCGAGGTAGCTCTCTCATGCAACTATTTTCGTTTTAAGTCTTCTTACTATCTACAAGTGAAAGGAACAGCGATGGGGGCAGCTTTTGCCCCCAATTACGCCACACTCTTCATGTGGAACTTTGAAAGTAAGGTTATTTTGTCAGACACTAATCCCTTTAGAGATGCCATCAAACTGTATAAACGCTACATTGATGATATAATTATAATCTGGGACAAAACAAAGGCAGACCATCTTCTATTCCTCCCATGGCTTAATGCTATGGATATGAATCTAAAATTTACTATGTCAGCAAATAGCACTTCCTTGCCATTCTTGGACTTGCTAATCAAGAATTCAGAGGGTCACATTATTGTTGACTTGTATCGCAAAGAAACTGACCGGAACACTATTTTAAGATTCGATAGCTTCCACCCTGAATCGTTGCGTAAGAGCATTCCTTATAGTCAGTTTCTTAGGGCTAGACGCAATTGTACGAAAGTTGAAGACTATAAGATCCAGGCAAACATTATCGAAGACAGATTGCAGCAGCGAGGTTACCCTAAACATATACTTCGACAATCTCGAAAAAGAGCTAGATATCAACATCGTGATATTCTCCTCGAGAAACACTCTCGGAAAGATATCACTCAAGAGCGGTTAGTGTGCGCCATGACTTTCAACACTTTTCACCACCAGATTAAACAAAGTATTATGAAGCATTGGCATCTACTCCAACTAAATAACCCAGAACTGGCAAAACCTATTTTTGCATTTAAGAAAGGTAAGAAGCTTAAAAATTGGCTTATTAAAGCTGACAGGTCTAGCATTGGACCTAAATTGAACACGGTGACAGGATTGTGGGGCGTTAAGCCCATCCAAGGTCACTTTCCATGTGGTTTCTGTAACCAATGTGCTTCTTCTATCACTGGAACTTCTGTAGTGATTAGCGGAAAGAATTGGAATCTTAATCATCACACTACGTGTAACACCAAAAATGTTATTTACGTAATATTTTGCCCCTGTGCTAAAACGTATATTGGCAGAACATCTAGACCCATCAAAACCAGAATTGGCGAACACAAATCTAAAATTAGAAATAAAATCGTGTCTGCCCCACTAGTTTCTCATTTTCTTGAAAATAATCATGACCCGAACGGCTTGAAATGGTGCGTGTTGGAAAAAGTCTATGGTACTGACGCCAACAATACAGCAGCCCGCTTGGCGCAAAGAGAACAATGGTGGATGTACAACACCACTAGTTATGAAACAGGACTTAATCGCCAAGAAGAATGGCTCCATTGCACATCATAAAAATAAAATTATAGGCTTTTCTTCGAGCATTCCATTTTACATAAATTAATTCGTGTTCATCGGTTCTCTCTATACTGAGTGGCAGCAAGATTTTTCTTTAAACATTTATTTGTTTGGCTCGCCGCTGCACTGTATGTTTTTTATGCTTTTTTACATCCCGGTTCATGAGTAGTCATTTTTTAGCATTTACGGGACCAGGGTCTTCCATAGGTAGCTCCTTTGGTACTCTCTTGCCCTTTTTCGTGCAGTCGACACTTGCGGGTAAGCAATTGTTTCTCTTTACCTTTGCAAGGTGAATTTTGTCCTTCTTTAGTGTCGACGGGACATGGGGCCTATATATGTAGTCCCATTTCTATCCTCACTCTCGTTTGTATTTACAAACTTATATACGTAGTCCTACTTTTATTTCCATTCCCGCGTGTATTTATAAACCTAGCCGCGGTTTCTACGTCTGCTTGCGTGCCTTTGCATCGGCTATCGCAGGAGACGAACGGGGAGGCTGTGCGAGGTGAGGCTTTTGTCATTAATAGATGGGTTTGAAATGCGTCCACATGAAGTTGGGAGTTGCGTCTACAGTATCTTTTAGCCTCTCTCTCCGATGGGCTTCCACAGTTAAAAATGGTGTGAATGGCTAATATGGATTTGGCCATGCAAGTGGCTGTCGTTTTATCCCAGCAGCCATCCTTCTTTTCCATTAACATCCCAAACCTTTGAGGTTCGGGGCTGCTTACTGGATAGAATCTCTCTACTTTTGATGTTTTCGGTTTCAAATGCAAATGCACTTATACGATGTGCATCTAATTATTTGTAAGTTTAGTTTCGCACACTACCAAAATGTAAAAAATGTGTTTTTATGTTTTTTCATTTAGGGTTTTCAACCCTAGGTTTGCACCCTCTTGGACTTTTCTCGTGGCACGACACAACATCGTCCAAGACGCTTATGTTTGGAAAGTCGTCTATTCCATCTACATTTTAGTCCACTGGCGAGATGACCAGATTGTGAAAAATTGAATACTTAAAGGTTAGTGACAGAAGGAAATTTAGTGTTCTACTCCCTGTGGAGACAGGGGACATTGTGTGTCAGCATTGGAAGTTTGAGATAATCTTGTGATATCTGATAAGCTTCATATCTTTGTTTCTTCAGATGTAAATTCAATTTCATCTCCAGTCCTGCTTGGGTGGCGGATTCGAAACAATTATACAATTTTCGGCACCATACGTGGACTTATTTAGGTGAATATATATATCCCTAGGTCTTTTTAATGGCTAGAGGTGGCAGGTATTAGGAGGCTCTTTCATTTCCTGTTTTATTCTAACATATGTATTTCTTTTTTCTTATATCTTTGTTTCAACGTGATTCACCAAGGGCTAAGGCTTTTAACAGACTTCAAGATCTACAATCAAGTCTTTTGAATTGTTTAAAGCTTTACCTGTGAAAACTACTGTGTCATTGTTAAAAGTTTAGCACCAATATTTACAGCATATCGTGCGCCCTGAAGAAGGCGACTACTGGCTCACTTAATTGAGCCAGATAGGTTGATTTCGCCGAAACTGTAATGACATTTGAATATCATGTATGTACAGTAGGCACTTAGCACTTTTTTTGTACTTAGCACTTTATTCTATTGGCAGCAATTTCCTTTCCTACAGCATCTTTATCATTCAAATGATATTTAAAAAACATGAGACAACGATGCTTTCTCTGGATTAGGCACTCATTACCCTTTTGCACCTAGCACTTTATTCCATTGGCAGTAATTTCCTGTTTTACAGCATCCTTATCATTCGAATGAAATTCAAAAATGTGAAGATAGTGATGCTTTACCCTGATTAATACTGGGTCATGAATTGTGGGAATTAAATTGTGATCGAATGGTTTAATGTATTAGATTCGACAAGTATTTTATACTAACATTAATTCATCCATTTTATTGTTGTTATACTGTTTATGTATTATGTAATTTTATAATGTTTTTTGATGATTATTAAAATATGAAAATATGAATCTGTTATGATTGGGCCACTATTCCTTTCCACCTCTATTCCTATAAATTGGGTACTTAAATTAATATAGTACTCCTCCATGTGAACTTCCCCCTTCGGGGTTTTTGTTGTCTTATTGTTGCTCCCCAGTTCCATGGTTTAGGGGATACCCATCTTGTATGATGTTCTACCAGAAATGTTGTCAGGCCTATTATGGTAGTCTCCTGTCTGTTTCCATTTCCTTCCCACTCTCTCCCTCCCTTCCTTATCTATGTCTTAGCTCTTGCACTATCTGAAATGTTGTCAGGCCGACTGCGATAAGTAATTTCACATCCTTACTGTTCATGGCCTGTAAGAATGTAATTGTATTTTCCCTTGTTCCCTCCCTTGCTTTGAAGCGCTTTGAAACACATTGTGTATAGGCGCTATAAAAATAAACTATCATATCATATCATATCCCAGGTACTGGTTTCCAAGTAACGGAATGTGGCTGATTAATTCCTCCTGTACATTAATCAAGAATCTATTTAGGATCTCAGCGCTGTGAAGGCCAGAACAGTGTCTATTTTCTAACCTTTCCAAGAACGTTCAAGCTGATTGTTCAGACTGGGTGACTTCAACTGCTACTCTCTGGTGACTGGTGTAATTGCCGTCTGAATATTGTTTTCAAGATAGCTTAGAAATATTCCTGATTGGATTTTCTGTAGCTTGTTGCAGGGGCATCAGCATGGAATGTTATACAATGTACACAATCTGATACATTTCAATGTCATTGTACACGTACCACTAATTCAATTTTATCTAATTGCAATGGGTTTTGTGCTTTAATTCAAAGGCTCACAAATGAGACCTTTAGATACTTAGATCGTACAGGCTCAGACGAGTAAACCCTATCTAAGTCAGGGCTTGCTGCAACACACACAGGGTGTACTCCAGTAGTCTGGAGCTGTGCAGCATCGACCTCACAAATGCACTTCTTTGTTATCAACAGCATCTTGCCCGTGCATGATAGGACATAGTTGTATGATTGCTGGTTTTTGGGCATAGCAATGTGGAACCAACCCTTGCATTTCAGATCACGATCTATCATTAAATGTCGAACATTCAAACGGGTACTGTGTCATCACCCAATTATACTAGGATGGAATGATAGGAGCGTGTTGGTTCAGGTGCACAGGTGTGGGCTGCTTCCTTCTTTTGATCACTGACGTTAGTTGCGGTGGGGCTGCTAGGTAAATTTCGCTAACCCCTATTATGAATTTGCTTTCGCTGTCTCTGTCTCCACTGGTGACTGTGGTTATGGAGATTGATCATTTGTAAGGTCATCCAGGGTCCCTGGTAATTGGTGTGTCTTCCATTGATGTGGTTTGTTGACTCTGGTGATATCGTGAGATCGAGGATCACCAATGTATAGTACAGTTTTAAAATTGTGGTGTGCGCGCATGCGAGCCTTGGACTCAGAGATGAGTCTGTAGAGAGCTCAGGACACTCACGAGCGCAGGCTGGGATGTACCCATGAGACAGCACCCTAATTATCGATTTCTTTAACCAGGCATCTTTCACAAGCATTGCAAGGGTGCAAATAGAACTTGCACAGGTATTGCAAGGTTGCTGTGGGCCTTTTATGTAACCGCACATGGTGCATACATGCCAACATGGCCCATTTCAGTTGGGAGGAAATCCTATAAGAAAACCATGATGTTCTATATGAATTGGTCTGGCACCTAGATGAATTCCTTCGATTATTTACGCGAGTTTGATTTCTGATGTTAAATGGACGTGAATTAAACCTGTTTGAACTTTGTAGTATCATTGTTTCTGGTATGTTAAAAAAAGGTTGGCGGAGAGAGATGTGATGTTTGTTATTGTTTCTGTTTGTGAGTTTAATACGTTGTTAAATCTTATTGAGGGATTAATTATATTAATAACAAAAACATTACATTTGTTTTTATTATTTATTTGTTGTATTATTGTTATTATTTAGAAAATATTGTCTTGAAATACAGCTTGAAGGACGTTCCTGGTGTTTGTCTTTTTACTCACCCACTTACTGCCTCTGACCATGCTAATCCATACGATAACCCCCACCTTCATATACTCCTCCTTACCCATAAAACACCAACTTCTGATCTATTTCAGCCTGCTGTTTCATGCAGGGAAATCAAACGTTGTGCTATTTCTAATCAGTCCTTGAGAGTTAAAGTCTTAAATGCAGCTTTAAATGAACTCCTATTATTAATGCACATGTCTAAACTAACTTTGCCTACAGCCTCTTGGTTTATAAGCAATCTGTATCTCCTCACATCTGTTTCTTGCACTGAAGACACGTTGACAACAAGCACTGGCAAAGGTATAGGAATTATCCATTTGCCAGGCACTGAAATCATATGCCCACGTACTAGTTTCCCAGCTATTACCATCTTATGGCCAACCAGTACCATTAGCACAGTGGCTTGCCAATGCCGACTCCATGTCAACAGAAAAGCCACAACTATTGGCTTTGTCAATGCTTGTTTATTAATTTGCCGTTAGGCACTGACTGTCTTCTTTCCAGGCCTGCCTAGGAAGCCCAGCACATATGCAAATAAAAAATGACTTTTTCTTTTTTAATAAGCAACAGAATTTTTCCATTTCCTTATTAAAAAGCAAATGTTTTTCATTTAGGAATCATATTTTCTGGCCTAGTGACCTGACAAGCTTCCCCAACAAGCTGAGATCCAGTCCCCCGACCCCAAAGTTGGGCAGCAGGTGTCCAATCAAGGCTGGGGGCCCGGGCATCATTTGTCCACCCATATCGATGTCTCTGCATATGAGCACTCCCTCCTCGACTCCATGTTGCCTCCCTCATCGCAACATTTTAGGGGCTATCTCAGTTACATATTTTAGGCGATCAGAGAACTCTAATACGGGGGCTTCTATTGGCCCAATTACCTCCAGGTTATTAGTCTGAGTAATGACTGAGACCAAATTAATATTTTATTACTAAGGTCTTGATCTTTGGTGATAGTCATCCTAGGATTACATTCGCCAATGTTTTCCATTTCTGCTGGCCTAATTTTTGTTTGATTGTTTCTGGACATGCAGAGCACGTTATTCTTACGGGATATCAATCCCTTGATTAGGTCAAAGCTTTTTTTCTAGCAAGATCCAGTTTTATATTATCTCCTCTCCTAAATATATAACTGTTTTGTTCAACTCTTTTACTAGCACCTCCAAAGGTAGGACCTGTAAGGAAGACTCTATACTTGGATGGTCATCTTTGCTGTCAGTAGAAATTCCCTCCAGAAGTGCTTTCCCCATTGTGACACTGATGCTTAGAGCTGTTGGTTTGGTTGCAATAGTCTCTGCATAGTTCCTATAAGGGAATTATCTAAATTTTCATCAGCGTTTCTTCCTGATCCTTCGATATGGCCACTCAGGAAGGACACTGCTATGTCCTCCAAATGACTCTTGTCTTTTGCTGCCTTCCTCTCAGTCGCTCTTTTTAATTTCCTCATTACGACCCAGGCGATAGGGGGTTAATGGCACCGGTAGAGCAGACCAGGATGCTAACAACGGGCCCGTCATTAACAGGCCCGTTGTTAGCATCCTCCCCATTCCCATTGAGCCCTATGGGGTTCAAATGGGAATGGGGATGTAACGGGTCCGGGTTCCTTGAATGGGGAATGGGGAAATACCGGGCCCTCCAAGGTCGGAATGGCCCAGCATTTCCCCATTCAAGGAACTGGGACTCAGTACCTGGTATGGGGGTAGCCATGCCACTAAAAGCGGCATGGCTACCTCCATACTTGTAATGAGGCCCCATGTTTGTTAGTTTGTTTATTGATTTGGTAATGCGCACCTAACGCTTGGGTAGCTGGGCGCAGCAGTACAAGAAGTCTCGAAGCTTACTTAGAGTGCTTAATTACAGTACACAGGCAGGTACATACGTGTTCATACATACATAGGATACAATGCAGACAGTTGCAGGTCAGGTAGCATGGAAGATAAAGATGTACTTATGACAAAACAGTGCTTAACATTACGTATACTTGAGGAGAGCCTATGACCAAGGTATGGTGCCTTGGTAGCAAAAGTAGTGTTGGGTGCATGGTATGTCAGAGTAGAGTCAAGTAGGTCCAGGGACAGTTGGTGAGAGTAGAGACGGTTATGAGTCGTTAGTACGAAGCCATTTGAGAGTATTGTGTCTAAATGTGGCATAGGGTTGTGGTTTTCTAAGGTCAATAGGGAGTGTATTCCATGCCTGCGCAGCTTTAACTGGGAAGCTGGTTCCTCCGGCCGTGGTCAATTTGAATCTAGGGATCTCAAGCATGGATGCGTTGGTCGTTCTCATGGGTCGGGTAGTTATTCTCCGTGAGATTCTTTCTGACAAGTAGGACGGTGCTAGATTGTTTAGACATTTAGAGGTGAGAGAGACTGTTTTAAGGAAGATTCTTTCCTTTATGCTCTCTGTAAGGGATGTTTAATGCTGCTCTTTGGGCATTATTTTGCAACCTTTGAAGTTTGTCGGTGACATACTTGTTGGCATTAGCCAGGGTGATGCAGCTGGCACTGGAGAGGAATGATCTGGAGGCTCGGATTAATTTGCATGTGTAGGCTGTTGTGGAGGCAAGGGAGTTGACTTGTTTCTTGAGGTTGAGAGATGAGTCAAGGTAGAAACCTAAAGTTTTTACCACTGGCATCACCCTGATGATATTATTATCTATGTTGAAGGATGTGTAGTTTGGGTTTAGTTTTTTTAAATTGGTGTCAGAGCCGAGGATCAGTATTTCAGTTTTGTGGTCATTCAGGCAGAGGCCATGGGTCGCCATCCATGCCTGAATGAGGATGTATATCCTATTCACCAAGGCCAAATCTGCTTCCAAGTTGCCCGAAAGGGGTATGAGGATCTGGGTGTCATCTGCATAATTAGTGTAGGTGACACCCAGATTGTCCAACTTGTCGAACAACGGCTTGGTGAAAATGTTATACATGGTGGGTGATACACATGATCCCTGTGGGACTCCGCAGGTTATTTGGATAGGATCAGTGGAGGTTGATGTGGAGAAGACTCTCATGGTCCGATTAGCTAGAAAGGATTTGACCCAGGCTATGGCTTCCACTGTGAAGTTGGCCGTGAGCCTGAGATGGTCTAACAGGAGTAGCAAAGCTGTTTTCCCACTATCCTTAAACTCCTCAATTTGTGTCTCAAGGTCATGCAGGGCTGTTTCGATGCCTTGGAGGGGGCGGAAACCCGATTGCCGAGATCCTAGCAGGTGGTTGGCTTCCAGGTAGTGCTGAATTTGTAAGTAGGCCACTCTGTCGATGATTTTGAGTAGGAAGGGCACTGTGGTGATAGGTCTGTAACTGGTAGGGATGGATGGGTCAAGGGTTTGTTTTTTAAGTAGGGGAAGGACCCAGGATTCTTTGAGATAGGTGGGTACTGTATTTGATTTGAATGGGGCGTTTATGAGCTTCGAGATGAAGGGGGCTAGGTCCCTATCCGCATCCTTTATTATTTGCGCTTGCAGCTGTCGCCTTTGCAATTAGAGGGTATGAGGGAGAGAATGACTTTTTCAGTGTCGATAATTGAGATAGACTTGAAGCTGAAGAGTGGACTGGCTTTGGTCTCGGTGGGCAGTGGTAGTTGTTGGTCTGAGAGAGGAATATATTTTTTTTAGTGTTGATCATTTCTTTTTTACAGAGTTTGGAAAGTTGGGTTAATTTGTCTTTGTTATTTTCGGTCGGGGTGTTACGCCAGATAGCTTGAAACTTTCTTTTCTGTTTTCTTAAATCCTTGAGTTGAGGAGTGAACCAAGCATTCAAGTGAGCTTTCTGCTTGCCTTTGCTCAGTTTAATTGGTGCGACAGTGTCTAGTGCGGTGGTCATAGCTTTGTTGAAGGTGTCTACTGGAGCGTCTGGATTAGTGTTGGTTTAAACGCCATTGATGGCAGGAAGTAGGAGGGGGATGAGTTTTTCTGCGGTAATTTCTTTGTTGCTTCTAGTGGGGAGGGGGTACCATACTGATGGTTTTAGAGCAGAGGAGATCAAGTGTAGCGGTGAAGGTTATTAAGCAGTGGTCCGTCCAGGGTTGCGGGACTGTGTCGGTGATGGCGATGTTGCAGTTAAGATTGGATACCCAGTCGAGGGTCCTGCCCTTGATGTGGGTGTGGGAGAGGACTTTTTGGGTAAGGCCATGATCCTTAAGTAAGGCTGCTATTGAATGAGAGTGTTTGTTGTCTATATCATTGAAGCCGATATTGAAATCACCCATCAATAGGGTTTGTGAGTGGTCTTTAGTATTATTCGCTAAGAGATTAGTTAGGTCCTCTTCAAAGGTCTTGGATTTACTATTGCTTTGACTGAAGGTAATATTACTTCGGCAACTACTATTTTGCTTTACATCTTTTTTTATTTTTTTTTATTTGTATATGGTTTACAAAAACCTTTACAAACATTTACCTCAAAAAAGACATACAAGCAATAAACAGGCAGTTACTAAAATCGGTTAAAAAAAAAGGAAAAAGGAAAATCCAGAAAAAAGGACCACACATTTCAATAACATACAAAAAGGTAACATAAAAAACAAAATAACAAGATTAAACCTTAAAAGCGTAGGAGCGCCCACACTGGGCTTATAAAGAAATAACCTAAAACATTCAAATTAAGCAACACATTTAAACATCCAAAACAAGGCCCTTTAGGAACCCCGCTATTGCTATACCCTCATGGGTATTTTGTACATTTAAACGTTTCCATACAAAATCAGTGGAGGAACATAAATATCTGTGTTTCAAAGGGCCCAAAAAGATGGTTCTCATATCAATCAATTGAACACAATTTAGAATAAGATGTTTTGCAGTTTCTGGCTCTGAGTGGCAAAATCTACACAAGCAGTCCAATAAATGTACTTGATTTCTTATAAGTAGAAGGTCTTTAGTTGGAAGGATATTCCATCGCAACCGCAGCAACTTTGCACGATAATGGCTATTAGGGAAGAGGGAGAGAATTTTGGAGGGACAGATCCTCTGTTCTTGTGCTCATGTGCGAGATGACTCATAGATTTATACGAATGAAAAGAGTCAAGTGTTAGAATCCAGTCTTTCTCTAGCAACCTCTTTTTAGTTAGCAAAGGATTACTTATTAAGGTTTCCAGATCAGAATCTATATCATTGAGGATCTTCTCACAGTAAATAACAAATGATGAAAGAAATCCAGAATAATCAATGTTTTTTCCTATCCACTCATATAATGTATTCAAAGTGGGGGCACCGTGGACAACACTACCGCCATAGACCAGCGCGGCATTAGCGGTGACTGTAAATAGCAGTCACCGTTATTTACGGTGACCGTTAAATTGCGGAACCGAAAATAGCGTCATCGTACAGGAACGGGAAGGAGCACGGCGGCCATCTTTAAAAACACAATCCATTGCCATCCTCACCACACAGGACCCCTGGCACACTGGTGATCGACCAGAAAGTTTCCTTATACCACCCAGGAATGCCCAAAGCACCAAAGAAGGGATCTGCCCACCTCCGAAAGGAGTGGTTCAGCCCAGATGAGCTACAAATGCTCGTGAACACGCTACACGAGCATGCTGGGACTGTGTTTAGCAGCAACATGAGGAGGGAGGCGGTGTTAAAAAAAAAAGAAATCTGGGCACTAGTATGCCAGAAGGTGAGGGCAGTGGGCAATACCCCCCACACGGTAAAGGATTGCCGCAAAAGGTGGGATGACCTGCGGCTGAGGGTGCGGAGCATCCTTTCTGCAAATCGAAACCAGGCCTTGAAGACCGGAGGAGGACCAAGTTCTCCAATAAAGCTCATGCCGTGGGAGGAGACATGTGCGGGCATGATAGGGGCAGAATCCATTGAAGGGGTCGGAGAAATGGATTGTGGTGCCACGTCATCCACTGATGGAGGTGAGTGTCCAAAGTAAATACAGCTAAGGCAAATGTGATGAAAGTCACTGCTAACGTCTGGGCAAAGACTGATGCCATGGTCAGCCACACACACACCCCCTGTAAACTATACCGAAGCAAGTGAGACCCAAGCCAGTGCCTGGTGCAAGGCCGTAACGTACATGACACATACCACACAAAGTTGCAAATTATATGAGGCACACAGGGTCGTTGATGTAAACAGTGTGCATGTTAGACAGCACAGTACCTGGACAACATGAGTGACATATGCCTGCATTTACCACCCATGTATGGAATGACATGCCGTTCCCTACACATATGCCGATTAACCACAATTGTGTGGATGTGCAATCGTACCAATGTATGTATGCTGCCTATCCAAACATCACTCATGCCGTCCCCCTCATTCATCCCCACAGGCAGTGAGCATGACAGTGAGGACCAGGGCAGCAACCGTCCCACCACTTCCAGGGGCCAAAGCAGGGGCCGCCGTGTCCCAGTGAGGAAGACACCACTGGTACATACACCACCAGCACCAGCGAGGCCTGTGGCGGGTGAACCAACCCCACCCCCACTCCCACCCCTCCCTGCACTGCCTGCAGACACCTGCCCAATTCCACGGTCCGAGGAGTCCAGTGTGGCTGGGAAGGTGGCAGCCACGGCCCACCTCGAAGTTGAGGACAGCCCCAATGACATCTGGGGAACAATTGAGGACGACACTGTGGGAGTTGTGCACACCCCTGAAGATTTGTCAAACCCCCAGGTATCCTTCAGTGACTCTGGTGATAACGACACACTGGAGCAGTCTGCCCAAGAACAGACACAGGTACATGGCAGTCCCGTGTACAGTCCCATTGAGGAAGCGCCGGCAGGACATGTCAGCCCGATCCCCAGCAGGGCCACTGGTTCATCCGCCGGTGCACAGCGGGCTGAACAGGTCTGTGCCCTGATATTGGAATTCCTGCAGGACAATTGCCAGGCCAGGGAGGAGTGGCATGCTGATTTGAGGGCACTGGGCCAGTCCATAACCGAAAACAATAACCGCCTCTGCGAGGTGCCCGGCCGCATAGCCGATGCTTTGGAGGCTGCTCATCCCAGCCAACAGCCTCAGCATGAGGACACACCGTCCATGAGCAACTCCACCCAGACCAGCCCGCTCCGTCGGTCGCTCCGTGCGCAGCGCCGATGGGACATGCCTCCCCCTGGCGCCGGGAGCACAGAGTGACTATACTGGCAGCCAAATGTGGGCTACGTGGACCCTATGGGACTAGTGTGGGGTTGTTGTGGTGGAAGGGGTAGGGGGTGAGGGTGTGTGGGGTTGTTGTGGTGGGAGGGGTGGGGGGTGAGGGTGTGTGGGGGTGTTGTGGGGGAAGGGGGAGAGGGGTGAGGGTGGTGTAGGGTTTGTTTTTCACGTTCATATATTCACTTTCAATACACTGGTTGTGTTACAAAAAAATAACCAGAGTGGACATTCATCATTGCGCATGTGTCATTTAATCTTGCACAGTGCATAGTGTACATGTATCCCCACACCCAGTGCCCTATGTCCTAACATTATGTCACCCTCTGCTGACTTGTGTGTCAGAAATATTGTGCGATCAATGACTGCCGTACAGCACGTATCTCCTGTGCATCGGCACTGTGATGATGTCCTGACACATCTTCCTCCTCCCCTTCATCATCATCAGGTGGTAGCAGTTCCATGTCAGGGGGCAGGGGCACATTCTGACGGATGCACATGTCATGGTGATCTTGGCCACCTTCTCATGGCTGTAGAGGAGTGCCCCACCCGACCGGCTGAGGCAGCGAAATCGTGCCTTCAACAGGCCAAAGGTCTGCTCTATCACCACACATGTACGGGTATGGGAACGATTGTAGTCCTCCTCGTGCCTTGTTCTGTGGGTTTCAGACAGGGGTCATGAGCCACGGCTTCAAGGGATAGCCACCATCACCTGCATGATTCATGTTGGACAACGTACTAGTCTCACATGGCAGCAGGTAATTTGTGCCCACATGCACATGTCCCTGGATGCATTCACCCCATTTCTGGTCCCGCTATGTGTCCTGTGCAATGGACTAATGGTGTGGGTTGCATCTTCAAGATGGGTCATGGTGTGCACTCACATCTTGTTGCACGTGCATTGTATATGCATACAGCAGTGTTGGTGTAAAATCAGTGATGCGTTGTGTTCTTTGGGATTTGGTTGTAGGGAGCGTTGGCTGTAGTCAGTACTATGTTGGGCATTCTGCACTGATCAGTTCCATGGTGATATGCAGCACTCCTATGGGTGTGCCGACCAATGACACACTGTGGTATCCCTGGTTGACTCAATTCAATGCACTCCCAGGGATGACTGTCCTTTGTGATGAAAAGCTGGAGACAGCAACATAGTGCATATGCAGTGAGTGAATAGTGCAGGATGACCTTATGGTGTGTGAGGGCCGCTGATGAGTGGTACATGTGTTGTGGGATGTGGGCTGGTTACCTGTTAGTCATGTAGTGATAGGTGTCGGCCTTACTTCATCACTATGGGATTTGGTTGTCATGTACCGTTTCAGTTGCTTTGGGGCACAGTGTTCGGTGATGTGCACATCGTGCACTGACGTCAATTTTCCCAGCCAGGTGGAGTATGCATCCCCCTTTTCCAGCCAGGTGGAGTATGCATCCCCCCCCTTCCCAGCCAGGTGGAGTATGCACCCCCCTTCCCAGCCAGGTGGAATATGCAACCCCCCATTCACACCCGGTTGGAGTATGCATCCCCCTTTTCCCAGCCAGGTGGAGTATGCATCCCCCCCCCATTCACACCCGGTTGGAGTATGCAGCCAACCACCTCACAACCCCGATGCACTGCCATGGCCCAGACAGGCAACTCACCAAGCAGCCAGACACGTCGTCCAGCATGTCGCTCCATGTAGCGTGGTAGTGTGGAGTTCCGCAGTACCAAAGAGTCATGAGTTGATCCGCGATATCGGGCACAGCAATGTGTGATGATCTTGCTGGCGTCGCATACCATCTGCATATTGATGGAGTGGTGCTGCTTGCGGTTGCGATACACCACCTCCATGGCATGCGGGACCACCAACTCCATGTGGGTGCAGTCGAGGGCACCTACACAATTTGGCATGCCTGCCAGTGCATGAAAGACAACTTTTGTATCGAATATCTCCTGGGGAGTCCGTGGTAGGAATATGTAGTCCCTTGTGTGCTTGAGGAGGGCATCCAGCACTTGGTTCATTATCCGGGAAAATAAGGGTTGTGATATGCCATGCATGTGCCCCACTGGGTGCTGGTAGGTGCCTGTGGCAAGGAAGTGGAGCACAAACACTACCTTCAGTAGAGTGGGAATGGCGGTGCGTATTTCTATGAGGCTCACTATGTCGTTGTGTATCAGGTCCATTATGGTGGTCATGGTGTCACGGTCAAGCCGGTACAGGGCGTGGATCTGCTCAAGAGTTAGGTTGAAGGGGGTGGCTCTGATGCGAGGGATTGGGGGCTGCCGGCGTGGTAACGTTGCCTGCACTGGTGGGGCATGCTGGGCCTGTCTCACCCTCCTTCTCCTCCTGCGTCTCCTCTGTGGTGGTGGCTGTTGTTGTTGTTGTTGAGGCATTGCAAGCAGGGCCTCCAGCTCCAGTAATGCTACTACTATTGGTATCATCTTGGCGTGGGAGGGGGTGTGGTGTGTGGGTGTACTCCTTTTGTACTTGCCCTGACTCCATTGCCTCCACCTGTGCTGATTGTGTGCACCTGTGGCACTTGGAAACACTGCTCAGGGTTCTTAACGCCTGGTCGGCGATGCTGCTATTTACACCATGCCGGTATGCACTTTTTCGGCCTTCAGGAGGCTGTTATTTGCATGTCCGCATCACTTGTGATCTTCTCCGGTTTACGGCATGCCGCTAATGCCAGTATGGTGTGTTGCGTGCGCGAGCCCAGACCGCTATTTACGGCATTGTATTTTACGTTGCCGTAAATAGCGGTCTGGTTGGTCAGAATAGCACGTAGCGGTAAGCGATGCCGGTAATCCTTTACCGGCATCGTTTTTCCTTTACCTCAAAATTCAGAATGAGGGCCGATGTCTTTAAATTCATAGCAGAGAAGGTTAGCCCACATTTTGCTTTCCATCAGTGTCACCCCTTTCCTCGTTTGTGTCCATATCCATGTGTCAATAGAAGAGTGCATCTGGAATGTCTTCATTACTATTACCTCCCTGCCGAAAGAGGCAGAGTTGTTTGCTAATAAATCGTCCAATTTGTATTGAAAGCTTTTGAAACCATCACCACAGACTGTGTCCTTGGCCTTGTCCATTAGAACTAACATCTCAATCAGGGAACGGTCAGATATGATGTCATATTTGGCAAGGATAGAAGGGTTCCTCATGATGGTAGAATATTTGATTCCTACCTCTGGAGCCTATACTATTATTTCATCTTCAAAGTGTGCTCTCCTTCCTTTGCTTGCCTCATATTCATTGTTACTGCAGCACCTTTTTTGCACTCTGGGAGTAGGTCTCCTGGATCTTAACTGGTGGGCTTTTATTTTATTTTGAGTTACTAACCCCTCAAAACCATTTATTGTATCATCTACACTGGTCGATATGTTTATTCTGCATGCCATAGAAGGCAACGGTAATGTAGGAGGTCATAATGTGTGGTATTAGGGGAGTGGTTCTCTAGTCTTCTCCTACCATCAGTATTGGTTTGTTTAAAATACTTCTTAAAACGCGCCATAGCAATGATGGTTCTTTTTAGGACCAACCCGGAGGGTGTTTCATTAAACTCCTTTTTGTTCTCCACCTGAATCTGGTTGCATAAATCAGGCAAGCTCCATAGTATCCGAACATTTGCACCGGCATGAAAATACATGCGAACGAAAATGCTGGAGCATTTGCATGGCGGGGAGAAAGGGATGCAGCCCTATTCTCTCCCATAAAAATGAATGAAAACGGGGCGCTACATAACAAACATGCGTAAAAGCTGTACGCAAAGCTTTTACGCATGTTTGTTATATTACACCCCAGCGAAAATGAGCACCCTCAGATTTTTCTTTCCTTTCCTTCTTTTAATGGCGGTTCTGCCCAGTATTTGTTTGCTGGTTTGGTGGCACCGACTCTTGGATGTCTTCTTTCTTTCTTTGTCTAATTTCTCAAAAGACAGAGATCTTATTGTTCCCTACCTCTTCTTCCATTCAGCCTACTCTCTCTATTTCGTTTCCACTTCTTCAGCTTCCTGTTGACTAACAAGCTCATAATCTGGGTTTTATTTTGTATTTTTCTTTTTCTTTACAGGCCCAAGTTGCTTCTTTGGTTCAACCTTGTCGTTTGCATTTGATTAATATTAGGAAAACCCCTTATTTGTTAACTCTATCTTCTTCTAAAACTCCTATAAAAATGCTGGCTCATTCACACCTTGATTACTGCTGTTCTGTTTATGTGGTTATTCCTAACTATGTCCTTCTTCCTCTTCAACTATCTTGCACACCACACTGCTACTCTAATTGTGTTTGGTTTGCCTTTCTCTTCTATTAATCCTCCTTATCTGGCCCATCTGTGGTAGCTTCCTATTGATTTAAAATGTGAGTGAATTCTTTTTTTTGGTCTTTAAATGTGTTAATACTTTGGGGTTATCACTATACTTTGGTTTAGGACCCTAGAACTCTTCATTCTGCTTCTCGTTTCCTTTGTTTTGTTTTTCGTCCTCCTTAGCGCCTTCACGTTTTCAGTTATGTCCCCTAAATTATGGAATTATCTTCCTTTAGAGTATCATTTTTATTCAAACTTAATTCAATTTACAAAACAACTGAAAACACATTTTATTCATTGTGTTGCTAGTTTTGCTTTATCCTCAGTTACGAGATCATGTAAATACATTTAAATGACAATAAAACATGTATTGTCATTTGTTCAATTTTTGTACTGTTTAAAACATGTAGAGGGCTTTGTAACAGAGCTATATAAATGTTCTTTAAATACAAATAAATAAAGATACATTTCCTTTGGCCAAAGCGATGTCTCAATCTACTTCATGGATAATAGAAGCATGCGTAGCATTGTTACAGTTTAAGTGTTGCCTGACAAGAAGTAAATGCGCAGTTTCCACTCTGTGTGATGAAAACAAAACATTGAGAAAAAGACACCCACTCTCCCAAATGTGATCTTTGTTTTCATAGCTGCTACCATTTGGCCATCTTACATACATTGCACTTTTTACCAATTGTGATTAATGCATATAGATATTCAGACGGCTGGTGACAGCCACAAGTATCATAGTTCTCTGTAAAAAAGGCAGCAGGTAAGACTATAGCCTGGGAGCCTAGAATCCCATATACTCCCTTAAGTGTTGAATCCAAGTGTTAGGTGACTACCTCTGTGGCTATCTGTGTGAGGAGAAAACCAATTGTGGACACACAGCTCAAGTGTGTCCTTTGGAAAAACTATCACTTGGTCCTTGTTTAACTGGAAGAAGAATACCAATGCTGCTGGCCCTTGAAGGAATAGGAGGGTCTTCCTATATAATCACGGACCCGGGCGAAATGTTGAAGCCAAGTGTTGAAGCCAAGTGACAGCGCCTCTCCCCTGCTGATTCCTTCCCGCGTGGTTCCATCGCACACTTCCTGCATTGCACTTCATTGCCCCTTCATTCCTTGTCTTCCCACCTTCGTGTCCTCTGCCTGCGTGGTTCCCTCGCAATCCTCAATCGTGTGTGCTCTGCGCCCCTTCCATTCTTGGCTACGTTGCATCTGGTTGTCCTATGCCCACATGGTTCCCTCACAATCCTTGATCATGTGTGCTCTGCGCCCCTTCCATTCTTGGCTATACTCGCGCCTGCATGTCCCCTTCCTACATGGTTCCCTCGCTTGAGAGTGCCTTAGGCCCCCTGCGTCCTTGGCTGTGCTCGCACCTGCACGTCCTCTGCCCATGTGGTTCCCTCACAATCCTTGATTGCATGTGCTCTTTGACCCTTCCATCCCTGGCTACGCTCGTGCCTGTGTGTCCTAAGCCCGCGTGGTTCCCTCTCAATTCTTGATTGCACATGCTCCGCACCCCTCCATCCCTGGATACGCTCATGCCTGCATTTCCTCTGCTCATATGGTTCCCTCACAATCCTTGATCATGTGTGCTCCGCGCCCTGTCCATCCTTGGCTATGCTCACACCTGCGCTGTAACGCTCACCTGGTTCCCTCGGAGGCGCAGGCCTTGATCTGGTGGGGATACCGTCTTCAGTGTTAGGCGCAGGGTTTGTTTTGCTCCCGGACAGGGCCCCCTTCTCACCGAAAGTTTAAGCTGAAGAGTGAGGTGTCTGCAAGGGTAAACCAAGGTATTAGTGATTGGAAGGTTGGGAAAGTTCCTAGCCCCTCTCGCCCTTTCTTTCCCCGTGGAACTGGGTTGATAATTGCGCTTACCTTAGATAGGTAAATGCCGGGCTCTCCATCCTGTGTCTTGTGCAGGGGCGCTGGGTCCAGTTGCTTCACTGGATGCGAGCTCTGCCTCTTGATAGCAGAGGGTTAGCTGAGAGCGAAGACGCCGTTATTGCACAAGCGTGCCTTGTAAGTATTTAAGTTCCTTTTAGATTGTTCTCTTCTCTTTCAAAAGTCTTAAGTCTTTAAAGTCTATGTCTTTTCCTTTTCAGATGCTGTGGCGGTGAAGATTATTCTTCTAATGGCACGTAAGTAGAAAGTCTGCACTAGCGCTGTAGAATGCACCGTAATGTCTCTTTTGTCTTTGCAGGTGCCGAGGTGCAGCGCGAACAGATTGGAAGCGAACGTAACACAGGTAAGCAGTCTTGTAACTAAGCGTTACTAACCGATGTATCTTGTCTTGCAGGTGCCGGAATGCAGCGCGAGCTGAGTTGGAACGGGCGTAACACAGGTAAGCAGACTTTGTAGTTAAATATTACTGACCGATGTTCTTTCTCTTTGCAGATGTCGGATGCCGGAAGAGAAAGGCTGAAAAAGGCGCCTTGGATGCTGCCGTTGGATTAGGTAAGTAGATGCGCTGCCTTTGCTTTAGCCTAACCTGTGCCTTTGTTTTGCAGGAGCTGCTGAAGACTGAAGGTTGGATCCCAGCAGGTGATTTCGTGTTCACAGGATCTGGAGCTGGAGGTTTCCTGGAGCTGACACGGTGAGCGTCCTGCTGCAGATGCAGAATAACGCGAAGCACGTGAAACCAATCGGGTATGGTTTAAATAGCCTTCTGTAGTGCTTAGGCGTCTTCTTCAACGGCCTCACCCAGGTAAGGAAAAGAGTTCCAGATTTCTAGAAGAGTTCCTGTGTTCTGCTTCCAGGGAGTGGCTCCTGCTCCACCCAGACAGAAAAAGTAGTCCCAGGCAGAGAAGGAACAGGAGACCAGCTAGCTGGTAAGTAAGCAGCATGGTCTGCTACAGGTAGGTCCACCAAGCACTCTTATCTAATATGAGCCCGGCGCTTCCTGTGCCGGGACCAGTCACCTTCATGAGCCTGGCGCCACTGGCGCCAGGACAAGGTCCAAAAGGTCCCAATAGGGACTGGCTGGTTCCTGGGATCAGAGTTATGGGCCTGCTTCCAAGGTCGTGGGGCAAGTCCTGACCCCTTGGAAGCAGGGATCATGACAGCACCCCCCCTTAAGGCCCCTCCCAAGGTTGACTTCTCCGGAGGTCTTGGTTTGTTAGGAAATGTCCGATGAAATTTCTTGATTAGTCGAGGTGCATGTACATGTTCTGCAGGTTCCCAAGATCTTTCTTGGGGGCCGTAGCCTTTCCAGTCAATCAGGTAGTGTAGTTTTGATTCGGAGATCTTGGAATCCAGGATATTTTTGATTTCAAACTCGAGTTCTCCGTCAACTAGGATAGGTTCAGGAGATTTAGTCAATCGGGTTTCTGGTTGAACAGGTTTTAGTAGTGAAACATGAAAGACTGGGTGCATTTTCATACGAGGGGGTAAATCCAACTTGACCGCTACTGGATTTATTATGGCAGTGATAGAGTAGGGTCCCAGGTATCTTGGGTTAAAGGTGCGTGGTCCCTTTAGGGGTAAATGTTTGGTGGATAACCAGACTTGATCTCCTATTTGGTATTGAGGGGCTTCCTTCCCATGTTGATCTGCTCCTTTCTTGTATTGTTCCTTGGCCCTTTGAAGGTGGGTAGTAGCTTCCTTGAAGGCTTGGGTGATGGTTGAATGTAGGTGGTCAACTGCTGGTGTTCCAAGATCCTGAGGTGGATCCAGGTTAGAGGTTCGAGGATGGTTACCATACAAAAGAAAAAATGGTGTCTTTCCGGTTCCAGAGTGGACTGAGTTATTGTAAGCGTACTCGGCTATCCAAAGGATGTCCTTCCAAGTTCCTTCTGTCTGTTGCAGCATGCAGCGTAGGTACTGTTCCAAAGTCTGATTGGTCCTTTCGGTCTGACCGTCGGTTTGTGGGTGGTGACTGGTTGAAAGTCTCACATCAATTTGAGCCAACCGACAGCAACTCCGCCAGAAGTGGGAGATGAATTGACTTCCTCTGTCCGAGATTAAAATTGAAGGAAAGCCGTGCAACCGAACGATGTTTTCAAGAAATTCTCGAGCCAGGATTGCTGCTGACGGTAAACCCTTTAGTGGGATGAAATGTGCCATTTTTGAGAATAAGTCTACGATTACCAGGATTGTATTGTATCCGGAACAGGGAGGTAAGTCGGTGATAAAGTCCATGGAGAGGGTATGCCAGGGACGAGGTGGGATGTCAATTGGTTAAGGGTAAGAGGCCTGCTGGTTTCTCCTTAGGACTCTTGTTTTGGGCGCACACTCCACAGGACATGACAAAGTTTCTGATGTCCTTTCTCCAAGATGGCCACCAGAAGTGACGCTTGACCTTTTCCGAGGTCTTGGCCATACCCGGGTATCCTTCCATTAAGGAGTCGTGATAACAAGAGATGACCTGATTTTGTAAGCTAGTACAGGGTAGATAAAGTCGTTCCTTGAAGTACAATAAGTCGTTCTTTACTGTGAAGTCTTCCCCCTGAAGATGCCATTTTTGTATGTCTGCTGGAGTTACAAGTTGTTTAACCTGGGCTTCAATTTCTTCAATGGATTGCATGCCGATCAGACCCAGGATTCTTTGTTCAGGAATAATAGGTACGGGCTCAGGGTTAACCATGTGTTCATCTACTCCAATTCGAGAGAGGGCATCCGCTTTACCATTCTTATTGCCTGGTCGGTAGGTGATTATAAAATCAAATTCGGCAAAAAATAATGCCCAGCGAAGTTGTCTGGAGGATTGGGCTTTGGCTGATTTAAGATACTGTAGGTTACGATGGTCAGTAATGACGGTGACAGTGTGTCGGGCTCCTAGGAGATAATGCCGCCAGGACTTAAAGGCGGATTTAATAGCCAAAAGTTCCTTATCAGTAATGGTGTAGTTGATTTCTGGGGCCGAGAATTTGCGAGACCAAAACGCCACGGGGTGTAACTGGTTGGTTTCTGGATCTCTTTGTGAAAGCACTGCTCCCATAGCGAGGCTGGAGGCATCGGTCTCGACGATGTAAGGTAGTTCCGGGCGGGGATGTTTTAAAATCGGGGCTGAGGTAAATTTAGTCTTCAGCTCCTGAAAGGCTTGTTCTGCATCGGTAGACCATTCAAAACATTTGTTTTTTCTGAGGAGAGCTGTAATGGGTTGGACTACCCGAGAGAAGTCTGGAATAAACCTACAATAGAAGTTGGCGAAGCCCAACATACTTTGAACCCCTTTTACAGATGTTGGTGAGGGCCACTTGATGATTGCGTCTACTTTCCTCGAGTCTATGTGAACTCCGTCAGGCGACAAAATAAATCCCAAAAATTCGACCTCAGTGACATGAAAGACGCACTTCTCTAATTTTGCAAAAAGTTTGTGTTTTCGGAGCCTCTCCAGTACCGCGGTGACGTGTTTTCGGTGTTCTGCCTCAGAGGACAGAATATCGTCAATGTAAACAACTACACACACATCAATGAGTTCACGGAGCACGTCATTCATAAAGAACTGGAACGCGGCCGGTGCGTTACACAACCCGAAGGGCATCACTTGATATTCGAACAGTCCATACTTGGTACGAAAGGCCGTCTTCCATTCATCGCCCTCCTTTATTCGCACCAAATGGTAGACTCCTCTGAGGTCCAACTTAGTGTATATACAGGCGTTTTTGACTTGGTCAAGTAGTTCTGGGATCAATGGCAATGGATACCTGTTCTTAACTGTAATCTGGTTCAGGGCACGGTAGTCTATACACGTTCTTAAGTCTCCCTCCTTTTTTGGCATGAAGAACAGAGCTGAGGAGGCCGGGGACTTCGAAGGACGGATGAATCCATTATCCAGGTACTGGTCCAAATATTGCCTTAGGTGGAGATTTTCAGGTTCAGTGAGGGCATAAATCCGACTGGACGGAGGAGTGGATCCGGGAATCAGGTCTATCTGACAGTCGTATGATCTGTGGGGAGGCAAAGAATTAGCTTGGTCTTTCCGAAAGACATCTTGGAATTCCTGGTATTCAGGAGGCAGTTGTGGACTCTCAGAAACAGTTGCAGCTAGTTTGGTGGAGGGCTGAGGGTAACAGGTAGAAGCGCATTCTGGAAACCGGATTGTCTTTGCTCGCCAATCAATTTGAGGATTGTGTTTCTCCAACCAAGGGACTCCCAAGATGACTTGAAACTGCGGGGCCTTGATCACATCAAACACGACCTTCTCTTGATGCCCATCTTGGCTTACTAACGTTAATTCCATGGTGGTGTGAGTTACGGGTCCGGAAGCTATTTCCGTCCCATCCATGGTGGTGATGACGTCTTTCACCGTCTTTGGACAAAGAGATAGATTCATCCTGGCTGCCAGTTCACAGTCCAAGTAATTCCTGATTGCGCCACTATCAATGTATGCTTTAATGGCATGCATACAATTAGGTTGCTCTACTTAGCTGGTAAGTAAGCAGCATGGTCTGCTACAGATAGGTCCACCAAGCACTCTTATCTAATATGAGCCCGGCGCTTCCTGTGCCGGGACCAGTCACCTTCATGAGCCTGGCGCCACTGGCGCCAGGACAAGGTCCAAAAGGTCCCAATAGGGACTGGCTGGTTCCTGGGATCAGAGTTATGGGCCTGCTTCCAAGGTCGTGGGGCAAGTCCTGACCCCTTGGAAGCAGGGATCATGACATGCGCATCCAATGCCCACGTGATTCCCTCGCAATACTTGTTTGCGTGTGCGCCACGTCCTGTCCTTCCTTGGCTACGCTTGTGCCTGCGCATCGTCTGCCTGTGTTATTCCCTCACAATCCTTGATCACGTGTGTTCCATGCCCTGTCCATCCTTGGCTATGCTCGCATCTGCACACCCACTGCCTGTGTGATTCCCTTGCAATCCTTGATCGCATGTGCTCCATGCTCCATCCATCCTTGGCTACACTCGCACCTGCGTGTCTTCTGCCCACTTAATTCTCTTCCAATCCTTGATTGCGTGTGCACCATGCCCTGTCCATCCATGGCTACACTCGTACTTGGGTGTCATATGCTCGCGTGGATCCCTCGCAATCCTTGATCACGTGTGCTCCTCGCCTCTTCCATCCCTGCTATACTTGTGCCTGTGCCTCCTCTGCCTGCGTGGTTCCTTCCCAATCCTCGATCGTGTGTGCGCTGCACCCCTTCCATCCTTTGTTTGCTCGGTCCTAAGTGTCCGTGCGTGTCCCCTGTTCCCCCTGAAGGCCTCTTCTCCCCCTGCCTTTTTCCCCCATCCCAGCCCCTGTTGCTTCTCTTGCTTGTTCTTTATCCAGGCTACTTTTGCTTGACCAGTATTTTTGGGTCTGCTATCTTAGACTTCTGTATACTTGTTCTGCCTACATTTGTATATTTTTTTCACTTTTAACCTTAGGTTCCCCTGATCATTGTTCTGTTACTTAGCCCTTGCTCTCCCTGGTTGTTTCTGGTTGTTCCTTCTTATGATGTTCACTCTTTTCCTTAGGTTCCCTTGATCATTGTTCTGTTACGTAGCCCTCGCTTTGCCTGGTTGCTCCCTGCTGTGTTCCTATTTCTTTCAGGTTTTACTGGTTTGTTTTCACATCTACTTGACTGCTCTTGTCTCATCAAGTGCATTGTGTTTTTATTAATTTGTTCTTGTCTCGTTCTTGTCTTGTCTGCGGGCAACCCTCCTCTTATGCCCGCACCTACTGTCTCCTCCTCCTTATCTTTGTTCCCCCTCCCCCTCCTTTCTCCCTGCCCTCTGCATCCTCTATGGTGCTTGCAGTCTCTCCTATCTTCTCTAACTGCTTCTCTATTGACTTTCCTATCCTTCTTACTAAGTCTGGTAGGAAGAAATTCAAAAAGGATATCCAGTTCTCCAACCCAGGCCTCTCCATCGCTGATACACCAGTGTCTCCTCCAGAAAGACCCTCACCGACATCCTCTTTGTTGTTCCTTCACCAGACCTATGGACTCCACATACGGTCTCTGTGCACTCTCCTTTTTCCTCCTCTCCCATTAATGGTGGCTCCCGGTGGGAGGCCCTACTTGCCCCCTTCCACTCCTCTAAAACCATCATTAATGTTTACCTAAATGGCACCTTCTTGGTTCAAGGTCCTCAGACCAACCTCCTCCTCTTTGATAGGCACTTCCCGCGCCTCATCAACTTCCTTTCTTCTCCTGCTGCCCCTTCTTCTTCACTGGTTCCCTTGCCTCCCTCCTCTGCCACCTCTCTGGGACCTTCACCCTCCTTCTTGGCTACCTTGTCCACTTTTCATTCGTCCACTGCCCACCGTCAGGCTCCTTCTACACTTCCGTAGGCTGTACCCCTGACTTATTCCCCTCCACAGAAGTCGTTCAAGGGTTGCAACCTTCTCCACATTGCCACCCTCAACTCTCGCTCAGCTGTTTCACGGCCAGATCTGTCACAAGTTTTGACACTCTCCTCCCTGATGGCTAGAGGATCCTCTCTGCACCCAGATCCAACTGTCCCGGTGGGGGTGTTGCCTTGATCTTCCCGGGGTGGATCCCTGCCTCTATCATTTTTATGCAGGTCTACTCCTCCTTTGAAAGCCTGGCCTACAGGCTCTCTCTCTCCTGCCGGCTCTCTCACTGTGGCTACTTGCTACCGGCCACCTGGTGAGGTAATCTCCTTCCTCTCTGAGTAGGCGGATCTCCCCTCCTCCCTCCTGGCCTCAACCACTCAACTCCTACTCCTCAGAGACTTCAACGTCCACCTGGATGCTTCCTGTCCCTCCTCTGGACTCTTTAACAACCTCTGCGATTCTCTTTCTCTCTCTATTCTTCCCTCTGGCCCGTCTCACTGTGCGGGGCACACCTTGGATGTTCTCCTGTCCTCTTACCTCCCCCTCTTTAACCGCCTCACCACTCCTCTTTCCTGGAGTGACCACTTTCTCCTCTCATCCCTCTATCTCTACCACTCAGGCCGAGATAACCCCTGCACTGCCACCTACTTCATGGTCATCGACCCATGAAGTGTGTGTCAGCTGAGGCTTTTGCTGCCACTTTCTCTCCCCCCTCCTGCACCTCTGGCTGACTCACATCCTGACACATCCCTTTCCAACCTCCATTCTTCTATCTCTGACACTCTTGATGTAATTGCCCCTGTCATGAGGATCCGCTTGAAGCCTAAAAACAAGTACAACTCTTGTTATGACTCGGACATCGTCACCATTAAACGCAACTGTAGCGCGGCTGAGAGGAAATGGCGGGCATCGTGTGCACCCTCTGAAAAACTGGCCTGCTGCCTGCTTCAAAGGCAGTACAGACTCTCTGTCCATACTAAGAATAGAGCTCACATCCAAGCATACATCTTTGAGGCATCTAACAATTCGGCCAAACTCTTTAAAATATGCAAGGAGCTGGCCAATCCTGCTGCAGTATCTACCTCTCTTGTCCCCTCCCAGTCCCTCTGCATGGCCCTGGATTCACATTTTATCTAAAAAGAACAGGACATTGTGCCCACTCTCTTGTCCTCCCCTCCTTCTTCCTCTACCTTTTTCCCTACCTCTGGCCTTCCTGGGGGCCACCTCTCCTCCTCTCTTCACTTCTCTTCCTTTGTTTACCCCCGACAAGGTTTCTAGACAAGTCTGATCTATGAAAGTCTCATCAAAACAGGTTCTTCCCTGTTGATCCAAAACCATAAAGGACCACATTGAAACCCTTGCTCCAGCCTTGGCCGACTTTTACAACCACTCTTTCACCACTTGAACCTTCCCTTCCCCTCTCAAGAACTGTCTTGTGCACCCTCTTCTTAAGAAACCCGCTGCCGACAATTCCTGTTCGGCTAATTATCGCCCAATCTGCATTACTCCTTTTCTGGGCAAACATTTGGAAAAGCTGGCCATTTCCCAGCTTAACCTTAACACTGAATCTGTTTGTTGTCTCCACGGCCATCAGTCTGGCTTCAGAGCAGCCAGAAGGATGGAAACTACTCTCCTGAACATCTGTGAAGACCTGCTCTCAAACCTGGATACTAACCACCCATCTGTCCTCATCCTACTCGATCTCTCTTCTGCTTTTGATACTTTCAACCATGCCATCCTGCTCAACCAGATCAATGATAACTTGGGTATCACTGATCAGGCCCTGGCCTGGCTGACCTTCTTTTTCTCTGACCAACCTTCCCAGGTTCATCTCAGGTCCTTCCTCTCCTCTCTCTCTCTCTTTCTACCTGTGGTGTTCCCCAGGGGTCTAATATTTCTCCCTGGCTGTTCACCCAATAACTGGAACCTCTCACCCACTGCATAGCTGCTCTCTGGGCCAACTTTCAGTGCTATGCGCATGACACTCAGCTTGCTTTCAGGCTCCCCTCAGCCACCTCTTCTCCCTCTCTCGTCCCGGATTGTTTGTCCGCAATCTAGGAGTTGTGTGCCGCCAATGATCTCTGCCTTAATGCCAGTTAGACAGAGATCCTCCTCATGGGCTCACCACCAACTTTCTTTCCTGCCACTTTCTGGCTGCCCAATCTACGCCCTCTTCCTGCTCCCACCTGTGAGGCTAAGAACCTTGGGGTCATCTTCAACTCACACTCTCCTTCTCTCCTCACATCTCTGACGCCCCTAAGAAGTCAAACTACCAGATGCACCTCCTCAGAGGTATTCTTCCTTTCCTCACTTTCCCCCAGAAGCTCACTGTCTCTAGAGCTCTGGTTCTCTCTAGACTGGACTACTGTAACAGCCTCTTTCTAAATCTACCTGCCTCTACTCTCCGTCCTCTCCAACACATCCAGAACAAGACTGGGAGACTTGTCCTTGGCCTCCAGCAGAGGGATCGTATCGCTCCAGCTCTGAAATCTCTCCATTGTCTCCCAGTGGTGGCAAGGATCAAGTTCAAGACCCTCTGCATTTTCCACAAGGCCTTCTGGGGACTGGGACCACAATACCTCCAACTCTCTCTACCGTAATATCTATTTTTTTTTCTTTTTCTTTATTTGTTTTAGTTTTTACAAACTTTTACAAAATTTTATAAATTAAAAAAAAGATTCATAGTTAAAAGAAAACTTTTGCAAATGCGTAGTTTACATTTTACACAATACAATTTCTTAAATCTGACAGCATAATCAGAATTTACAACAACATACTGGAAAAACATTTTTTTTACATACTGATATTAAAAACAGACTTTACTCTATTTCACATACATGCTCTATGAATGCTAACACTCTTATTCTCATAGATATGGATTCTCCATGTAGCATTTTTGTCCATAGAAGATCTCTCAAAAGCCATACATTATTTACAAATTCTTTAAAATACATTTCTCTTTTTTCTAGTAAACAAGGGCATTCTGACATAAGATGACATAGGGTTTCCAGTTCATCCTCATCTTTACAAAATCTGCAAGAGCCTACGACCCCGTCAAGCCGTGCCTTTATACTTTTAATTTGATTAGTTGACAGCACATTCATACGAAATCTCATATAGCCAATTTTCATTTTCTTACTAGGAAATTTCAATAGGTAGTGTTCCATTTCAATGACTCGTTTTCGAGCTGTTAGTACTTGTGTGTATAGTTTTGTATCACAGATTATCAAGCAGGTTTTTTCCCAATCATTCAGCTTAAGTCTTTCTTTTACCAGATTGGGATTTTTCCCCAGGATGTCCATTGTCATACCTATTTCGTCAAGTAGAGCTTCACATTCCAACCTTAGACTGGCTATGTATCCATCAGTATCGTTCACTCTAAGCTGAGAATATAGTGTGTTTTTTTAGAGAATTTACATTTGCTCATGAGGCAAAGTTTCTTCCACTGAATCAGACTAACAAGAGATTGTATGCCCAGTTCATATCTTATTACCTCAATTGGGATGCATTTCGGGAGGAAGAACAGTGTTGATTTCCAAATTCTGCTTTCTACAGCTTTATATTCAATCTCCATTGTTTTAGGCCAAAATTCAGTTCCGTACATAATTGTTGGCAGTACCTTGCTTTTGTAGAATTCTCTGCAGGGTTTAAGGGAAAATTTACCATATTTATTGTCAATTCTCTTCATTTGATTTAACATACAATTAACTTTTGAATTGAGATAATTTACCAGAAAGGTCCTACTAAACTTAGCCACTACAGGGTACCCCAAGAATTGAAAGTTTTCTTTAACTAACAGTTTATTGTTGTCCCAGTTCCACACAAAATTGGTCTTTTGTTGCTTTTTCCCCCCTTTTGTGAGTTTGATAACAACTGATTTGCCTGGGTTGATCTTTATTTCTATTCCCAGCATATATTTACCAAAGGTTGTTATGAGTCTTTGAAGGCCAACAGGCGTAGTGTCTATGAGGAGAAAGTTGTCTGCCTAGCTTGCCCAAGAAATTTTCAGGTTGCCAAATTTAGGAGAGACCAGTGCCGAAGTGTCCAGGGCTATACCAACTCCTGCAATGTATAGATTGTACAGAGTTGGTCCAAGGATGCATCCTTGTCTAATTCCATTGTCAATGGTGCTTTCTCTAGACAGAAGACCATCCAAATCTAATCTTATCTGTATTCTAGATTCATTATGCAAAATAATAATCATGCTCAGCAAGCCCTTAGATATTCCATAGTCATCCAACTTCTGCCAAAGCAAGTTTCGATTCACACAATCGAAAGCTTTGCTTAAGTCCATGGATGCTACATAAATTGGGGCATTCATGGACTTCCAGGCGAAGCCCCATATTTGTGCGGAATCCTATTATTCTGGAATCTAAGATATTCATTTCTTCTATCCAGTCATTTAATCGTTTCAGTACGATGGAGGCAAATATTTTGGAATCTGCGTCCATTATACTTAGGGTTTGATAATTTACTGGTTCTTCCCTTGCACCCCTTTTGAAAATAGGAACCATATAAGAGAGGTTCCATGAATCAGGAATAGTATGAGACTCTATTATGTCTTGAAATTGGATATATAGAATATTGGCCCATAGGTAAGAGGAGTGTTTAAGGATGTTATTGGTAAGTTTGTTGGGACCCGGGGCTCAAGAGGTATTACATTTATTTTATCTTTGCCTCAATTATGTCAGTAGTGATATCTAGGTCCCATTTCTCCATTTTTTGCCTATACACAGATGTAAACATTTGCTTAATGTATTTTAGCCATGCATCTTCAGTTATGGGATTTGTCATTTTTCTCCAGTTATTATCATCTTTTTGATTTATGAGATCCCAAAAGGCCCTAGTGTTTTTCCCCTGCAAGCTTTCTAACATCTTTTCTCCATCAACCTGGAGTATTCGGATACGTTCCAGTTTAACCAATTGGTATATCTCTGTTTTAACTTCCTAATATTTTCTACACCATTCATGTCAAGGTCAGAGCTCTTGGCTATTTTCCTTATCTCCCTTCTAAGTTCATTTTTTTTAGTTCTAATTTCAATTTCAGAGTATTCGTGCTTATGTTTTGTGTTTTGGTTAGCCTGAGGCGTAAGATTTGCTTCTAAAACATTTTTCAGGTGTACAGGGAAACCCTTTACAGAATATCTTACAATCTTATGCTCTAGCTCACAAGTGTTGAATTCAGTTAACATACATTTGTTGAAATTATTGATTTTTTTCTCAGACCACCGAACACGATTACCTCTAGTATTCACACTAAGGTCCATTAAATTTGTGTCCTTCCTATTGGGGTAGATCGAGAGACATTTTAATTCCAACAATAACATTGAGTGGTCACTCGTACTTGTTTCTCGCACTTGTGTATTTTTTACTTTAGAGAGAATCTTGGAGGATAAAAAGATGAAGTCAATTACAGAGCTTACACCTCTAGCACCCCAGGTGGCTTTGTCATTTTCCAGGCATTGTAATCCCCACCCTGCAGCCCAACTCATCCACATTCCACCTTCAACTTTCTTTCTTTTACACATTTTGATGTTAAAGTGGTCAGTCGAAAAACAATCCAATATTTCCACTTCATTCAAATTGCAATTAGCATTTAGATCCCCAGCAAGTATGATACTAGCATCACCATATTCAGAGAACCATTCATGTAGATTTATGTCCAATTTTGCCAAAATGCAAGTGAGATTAGAATGCAAAGTTCTATAAACATTCAACAGAAATAGAGTTTCTTTCATATGACCCACTACTCGTGTCCAAACTGTTCCCAGAATTTCCCCATGTATATCACACATGTCTTCACACTTTGACAATCCAATTTCTTTTTTAACAAGAGTAGTAATGCCTCCTTTGGTCTACCCAGCGCACCTTTTTTGGCCAGGATAGAAACAGTGTCAAACCCATCCCAAAGAAGCTTTTCTGTAAGCCATGTTTCTTGTATAAATAGGAGGTCTGACAATTTGAGGGCATCACAAATTTCACCATTACCTGTTAAATGCTTGTTTCCCCTAGAATTCCAACTCAAAATTTTTAAAGTTGACTCAGTCCTAAAATGTTTGGCTTAAAGCTCTCAATTGCGCAATAGATTCTTCTAGAACTTCTGCTACCCGTCTAAATTTCAAATTTTCATTTTTGTCTATATAATTTCCATCCTGTCTTTCAGGTTTTTCACCATTCCACCGTGTTTCCTTTTTACCTTCAATCACTTCTTTTTCAATTTCCCATGGGCCTACATCATAACCATATTTGTGAAGGCTCTCCGCCTCCTTCATTATAATGTTTCTAACCAGAGGAAAGTATATCACGAGCCTGACATAGTCATACCTCCACCCATGTATGAAATCTACAAGTTGTATGTCCTCAGATGTTATTAAACGTAGTTCAGGGATTTCATCAAATAACTCCAATATTTTTCTCCTATTTAGGGATACAGGACCTCCCTCCTCAAACAAGTATTGTAGTATCAATCCCGGTGCATGTGGGTATTTAGGTTTACGAAATTTCCAATCTCCCAAGCCATAGCTTACATCTCCACCTCCATGCATTAGTTCATTGTAATTATGTTGGTTACCATTCTTAGGGTATTCTTCACTGAATTCATCCCTTGCATCTCTCCCTTCATACTCTCTACATCCCTCTATTCTCTTACTCCTTAGTTCCTCACTTCTTATACCTATAATAGGTTGTGGTTCATTCCAGTTCTTTTCCTTCAATATATCCCTTACTATGTTCCTAACACTTTCTTCGACTGTCATTTTCTGAGCTTCTTTTTTACTTTCCGGATTTACATACTTCTGTTTTTCATTACTACTTTCACACATTTTTGTTTCTCTACCCTTGGGATATCTGTATTCCTCTTCTTTTTCAACCTCTCCACTTATTTCCCATATACTCTCCCTCCCTTCACTGTTCGGTGTCGTGTGCTGTTGTTTAGGAAGCATGCGAAGAGGGGGTTTAAATATGTCATATACAGCTCTTCCTTCCTTTATCGAGGTAGGAGGTTTGGGTATGTCAACCGTGTGTCTGCCTTCATTTACTTTTTTTATTATTTGCTCTGTCTTCTTACCCTTAGTTAACTCCTTAGATGTTATATCTCCATTTTTAGGCTTGGGTCTTCCTTCATTGGAAATGTTAGTGATTTTGTCAGGCTTTTTCCCCTTCAATGCGTGACTAAGTCTTATGTCTGAGTTTTCATATTCGGGACCATTTTCGTTGGAAACTCCTACCTTGGATCCCGCTTTAACTTCGTGCTCATCATTTTCATTGATGGCTTCTTGTCCAGTAAGGCCCTTTCCTATATTGCGCAGACATTTTAGTGAGGATGCCTTTCCAGTTTTTAATTCAGCCGCTTTTAGCACTCTCTGTTTTTTTTCCTCTTTTTTCTTGAATTTTTTGAGACTACTAACTTTAAGTCATCCGCGTCAACTTCCATGCTCTTACTTTTTACCACCATTTCTTCTACTGGGTGTGTAGAGTGTACTGCGTCTTTATTGTTATTGTCAACCTGTGGGTTGATTATGCTAGCTTCCTTACTATTTACAGCTCCTTTTTCGCTGTTTGCTTTTTCCACTGTAAGACCTATGTTATTCTCTAAAGGGGCATTCACCACATTTGCACCTCTGGTTTCCATCACCTTTAATCTCTCAGATATTTGTCCCAAGCATACTGTTTGTTTAGTAATTTCACTGTGAAGCCACTCTTTGAGTTCACATAGTGTAACAATTAAGAAAGACCTTTCCTTACTTGCGTTGTTAATGTTGCCCTCTTTGATCCATTCTCTTCCCAATTGATCACGCTGTGAGCTGTCTATAACTTCCCCCATCATAGCCAACCGTGTTATTCTTCCCTTTGTGAATATAAAAGGGGTGTCTGACATCGGACTAGTTTGTGAATCTATGATTACTGCACTAGCGGCAAGATTTTCAATGCATTGCACCTGAAGGCACCCCCCGTCCCCCTCATCCTCAAAGAGAAGCTGGGATTGGGCAGGTTCCGATTCCTCCCATTCACCTTTCTCTCCCTCCATTTCTTCTGCCATTTTAACTAGTTCAACATCAGTACTTTGTGGAGGTTCGCTCTCTGAGCGAACATCTAAGGTGCCTATTTTTTGGCTTGGTGAAGGTGGTAAAGGCATCGCTAGGGCTTTCAGAAAAGTACTTCTACGTGTATTGAAGACAATAGGGCCAAGTCCAGTATCCTTTTTAGAACATATTATCTTTTTCTTCATGCCTACTTTGATACTGGGGAAACAGTTACTATCTTAGAATGTATTTCCGAAGAACTTAGATAAGGAGAGTGCAGATATTTCATAAGTCTACAAGCTACGAAACTAGTTTGAATTCCTTCTTTATACTCACATCTTTTATTTTCTGTGTGGTATTTTTTTGTTCAACTAAAAGCACAACACATATCAACTGCACATCCAGCAAGCTGTATTAAATGTAATAGGTTTCCCGACTTAAACTATGCAGCAGCCTTTGTTAAAATGACAGATGACCAATATATTGCTTCACTTTTGACAGAAGTATACCCAAATTTAAACAACTCAATTCTTCTACCATCAGGTATGCAAGTTGAACGGGCAGCAGCTGTCCAGTTTCTTTCAATCTCAAAAGCCTTTAGATTAGCTGTTACAGTCACTGCGGTTTTCACCATAATTGGATCTAATTAGTTCAGTAACAGAACCATTTAAACACACGTGTATGCAGCTTAGTGAGGACGAGGCTTTCCGGTTGCTTTCAACTCGAAATCCCCTATTGTATTTTCACAGCGTTGGAACATTCACTTTCACAGCCGGCACCCGGCTTCAGATTGATTGCAGCAATTCTACGAGGCTTGTTTGATCATTAGCAAGGAGAACAGTGTTGCTTTTATCAAATACCTCGAAAGACTCCCATTAGGAAGATATTGTAGGCGGTGGAAAGAAATCAGTCAGGCCTTTCACATCAAAGCCTTGCCACATGTTAAATGGAGAGGGGGGACAAACGAGCAAACACTGGGTGCCTGCAGCCTCAGCCCCCTGCTCCCGGCTAACAGGCTAACAGGCACTTCTGGGCACTTCCTTGGTGCGCGCGCGCAGGTGCGCACGGCCCGGCCTTGTTATGGAATTCTGGGAGCAGGGGGTGGAGCTTGTCTAAAACAGAAAGAATACGTAGATATTTAGAGCATTTAAAGTATTTAAGGCTTTTTTTTTTAGCTTAGTCTACAACTTTTGTAGATGTATATCAAAGTTCAGTATGTCCGTATATGAGCAGAAAGACGCTCACCCTTAGAGCAAATAGTCCAGTATTCACAAGCAGAGTGCAGCAATGTAACGTCCAGGCTAACAGGCACTTCTGGGCACTTCCTTGGTGCACGCGCGCAGGTGCGCGTGGCCCGGCCTTGTTATGGAATTCTGGGAGCAGAGCTTGTCCTTAGAGCAAATAGTCCAGTCTTCACAAGCAGAGTGCAGCAACGTAACGTCCAGGCTAACTGGCACTTCTGGGCACTTCCTACCGTAATATCTTCTTACTCTATCTCTTCACTCCTCCACCTCCAACTCATTGAGGGTAAGTTGATTCTCCAAGCAATGATTTGGGGGCATATCGCTTTCTTCGGCTGGTGCCTCCCTCTGGAACAGCCTCCCTGCCTCTATAAAACTTGAGCAGAACCATCTCTGATTCCGGAAGCACCTCAAGACGTTCCTCTTTGCTTCTGCCTTCTCTCTTCCTCTCCCTTGCTGATCTCCTGTCTTACACTTGCACTGGTCGCCTAGCTACCCTCTGAATTCGGGCCCATGTCCCTGCCCATCCAGCTGCATACCTGTACTGTCTCCTGGCCCCCCCTGCACTTGTGGTCTGTATCTGTAACCCTACAGTCCCCTTTCCTGCACTTATTAAACACCTGTTGCCTGCACTTCTATCACTAGCACTTGCCACCTGCTGGCTGAACTCCTTGTTATGTTGATTCCTTGTCCTGCAGTTGTCCATCCTCCCACACCCCCTCCACTGGCACTTCTCACCTCCCCTCACCTCTGCATTTGCACAATCTCAGTGTCACTAGGCTGAGTAGGTTTGTTGTTTTTTGTCTTCCTCCGTTGCCCTCCCTTGCCTTGTAGTGCCTTGAAACACTTGTGTATAGGTGCGTTATATATGCCATATCATATCATATCATACCTGTGTGGCTAGCTGTGTGAGGAGAACATTAATTACAGGCATGTGGCTCAAGTGTGTCCTTTGGAAAAACTATCACTTGGTGCTCGTTTAACTGGAAGAAGAATACCAACGCTCCCGGCACTTTAAGGAAGAGGAGGCTCTTCCTATATAATCACAGACACGCTCGAAGCACAAGTGTGAACTGTTGAAGCCAAGTGTTAGGTGACTATCTGTGTGGCTACCTTTGTGAGGAGAAAAAGAAATTGCGGACATACGGCTCAAGTGTGACCTTTGGATAAGTGATCAGTTGGTCCTCGTTTGACTGAAGGAAGAAAACCAATGCTGCCAGACCTTTAAGGAAGAGGAGGCTCTTCCTATATAATCACGGATCCATGCGAAGAGTGAGTATGAAGTGTTGAAGCCAAGTGTTAGGTGACTACCTGTGTGACAAGTTGTCTGATTTATATGTCTAAGTTAAGATGTCATACTGGCGTAGTGTCTGGTTTGGTGAACTCGCCTAGCATAGCAGTTAGTGACCTTATCAATAATATAAACACCAGACCCTAATCAGTTGGTGGTTTCAATTGTGGTGCAGCCATTGAGTTAACAAATCAGGGTGAATTAAGCAGAATGGAAGAAATCTTCGCTGCAGTAATGGGTGTGAACCTGTCTAAAAAATTGTAAAAAAACAGGAGAAGTTGGCTATTTCTCAGCTTACCCTCCACACTGAATCTATTGGTTGCTTCCATGACCACCAGTCTGGCTTTAGGCATGGAAACTGCTCGTCTTAACACCCGTGAAGATCTACTCTCATATCTTGATTCTAACTCTCCCTCTGTCCTCACTCTATTTGGCCTCTCCTCTGCCTTCAATGCAGTGAACCACAACACCCTTATTGCACATCTCTGTGATACCCTGGGCATCACTGATCAGGCCCTGCCATGGCTAACCTCCTTGCCCTCTGACCATCCATCACAGGTGAAATTGGGGTCCTTTGTCTCCCCTATCACCCTCTCTATGTGCAGTGTCCCTCATAGATCTAACCTGTCACTCTGGTTTTTCCATGGCTACATAGCCCACCTGGTCCATATGATAGCCACCTTCACCTACAAATTTCAGTGTTACCCGGATGACATGCAGCTCCCCTTCAGGCTACCCTAGTCCTCTTCCTCTTCCTCACTTATACCCAACTGTCTGTCCGCAATTCAGTCGTGGTGTGCTGCAAACAACCTCTGCATTAATTCCAGTAAGACAGAGATTGCCCTCATCGGGACCCTTACTCCCGCCTTCCCTCTTTCTCTCCCTTGGCCCTGCACAGCCACCTACCAATGAGGCAAACAATCTGGGGGTCACCTTCGACTCCACTCTCACCTTCTCGTCTCACATCACAGACATCTCTAAAAAGTCCCACTACCAACTGTACCTTCTTAGATTTAGTCCACCTTTTTTCATCTTCCCCCAGAGGCTCACCATCTTCAAAGCCCTGATCCTCTCTAGGCTTGACACCTACAATAGCCTCGTCCACAACCTGCCCCCTTCTACCCTTCTTTGACTTCAACTCATCCATAACAGAACCGCAAGAATTATCATTGGCCTCAAGCCCAGGGACCGCATCTCTCTGGTGCTGAAATCCCTTCACTGGCTCCCAGTGGCTGCAATGATTAAGTTCAAGAACCTATGCATTATCCACAAGGCTTTATGGGGCCTGGGCCCACTCTATCTGCAACACTCTCTTCCTAAATACTCTCCTTCCCAAGCTCTACGCTTGTCTTCCTCCAACTCTCTGTGGGTAAGCCGCTTCTCCAATCAGAGACTTGAGGGGGAGGTATTTATCCACTGCATGTACCTCCCTCTGGAATAGCCTCCTGGACTCTCTCCATCTTGATCCAGATTGCCTTAAGTTCCAGAAACACCTGAAGACTTTCCTCTTCTTCTCCTCCTTCTGTCTTGCTCTCCCCTGCTCACCACCTTTTTCTGCTCTCTCGCTCTCTCCCTTCTACTTTGGCTCAGTTTCATTGAATGGCTGCATGGTGTACCTTCAGAGCCTCACAGGTCCCAAACTTTCCTCGCCAGTCTTCTGCACTTGCCCCCGGGCCTTGCAATTGCCGCAACCCCACTACACTTCAGTTACGACCCATGAGAGTGGTATCTCTCTGCACTTAACCCATGTTCTGACGGGACTGGGCGCACGTGATCCCTATTACCTACATGCACTTCCTGTCCTGTTCACCTGCATGATCTGAATGTACCATGCCTAGTAAGATCGTTTGTCTTGTCTTACCTATGTCTTCCCCTCCCATGCATGGTTGCTCTTTGAAACACTTGTGTTTAAGCGTAATAAACAATCAATCAATCAATCAATCAATCAATCAATAGGTCAGATGCCCCTATGCAAATTATAGCAAATAAATCTGGAGGAGCTTTATGGCCTGTATCATTTGCCATGGGTAGATAAAGAAAGTGGATACCCCAAGCATACAGCTATAGATAGAGGTGAAGCCTCCGGTGTACCTTGCCCAGAAGTAGCTGGGAAAGAATATGGACGTCTTCTTAACATATTTAGAAGTGAGGAAAAAAGCAAATGTAGAATAGATGCGAATGGGCCGTTTCTCATTTTCCCATCTCTGTAATCATCCATCAGCAGGAGGAAGGACTGATTGATGGTTGGTGATCGGAAAAAGGGACAAATGTTAACTCTAAAGCCAAGAAAGGATGTGAAAATAAAATGTATTTTGAATTAGATCCACACCTCAGATCACTACTTTTTCTGAATTGCTCACACATCCTGAAATTACTGCACAAAGTGCCTAAGCTAGATGGGCTATTTACCACTGATTTCGATCATATCAGCTTCATAGATGATGTGAGATCAGATTTGGTCAAAGACAACTTAAAATCAGTATTTGTCAAAAGGACTATAGTGTCATTACAAGAAGAATTGGAAAAACTGGGCTGTAAAATCCATATTGAGATACAATATATGGATGATATACCTAAGGGTCCGAGTAAGAGGTAGAAACCCGATATAGGCATATCACTTCAGGCAGAAAATAGCTCAAATGAGCTTAAAGTGGTGGGATTTCTAGACATTATTAGCAACGCAAGGGGTTCTGAAGGACAGGAAGGATGGGCTTGACTGCTTGGTATTTGCAACGTGATGCAGCTAAGAACAGAGTACCTGTGAAAAACCTCTAACAAAAAGGAACTTTAAAATTCTAACTTGAATACTAGAGGCCATAACAGTTTTATGTGTCACGAGCAGCAAAATCAAATCTTTTATACATATGATGTGATCCTATTTCAAGAAACCTGGCTTCTGAAAAAAATCCGTATTGATGGCTTTATTATAATGCAGCAAGTGGCCAACAAACCCCAGGCCGGAAGGCCTTCTGGTGGGCTTCTAAATGCCATAAGAAATTATTTTTAATGTAACTGTAATCTGCGATAACCCACCGGGTATACCGGCCATACAAATAGATATCATCCTCCAGGGGACTCGTACCAGTGTGATTTTCATTCATCTATATTGAAATTCGGTGGTGACAGCCTTTTTTAAAGTACATTTCTGAAATCATAGGCGAGTGGCTGCTTTCCAATGAAGCAAATGTAATCCTTGCCAGAGACATCAATACACTACTGATTAAAAATGCATCCTCAATGAATAAGGAAAAATGGAATGCCCTGTTTCTTGAATGGGACCTTCTTCTGACTAATGTAAACATAGTGAGGGATTCAGACTCACATGTGACATGGAAAGGTAGTTCTAGGTCATCTATCATTGATGACGTGATTATGTCCAGATCTCTGTTTAAATTATGTATCAACCTGATGGTTCAGGATACCTCGCTCACTGATCACAATTTGCTAACAGAGTCGATGGCCTTTGAAAACACGAACAATTGTGTAATAATTAGATTAGATGCTTTAGCAAGCGAGGTGTCTCATTGATGAGAAAACTAGAAAATGATGTGACTACTAACACGCAAGAAGTATTACAGGTGCGATGCACTAGTCGGGTGTTTAAAACCTTTTTTGGCATACAGAGGAACAAGTATGTCAAAGCTCTTTAAAACTGACTCATCAGCATGAGTTTGACGAATCAGTTTGCCTGCTAAGCAATATATAGACAGCAATTAAAGCAACTCAGACTATCTAAGATGGCTAATGATTCCTTCACAATAAGAAAAAAGAAAGTGGCTCGTTCGTATAAAATTTGACTTTGTACACATAGACATGAAATGTCACAAAAAGATGGAGAAAGAATGATAAGCACTCTGATTCAAAAGGAATTTTGGACCCTAATCAGGAATTTAACCAACTTGCAAAAAGAAATACAAAGCTGTGCAATGAGCGAAAGTATTTGGCGCTATTTGGCGCACACATTGGGAGAGTATGAATGGTACATATAATAACATTGTGGGCCTGTGTGAGAGAACATCCTGGTAGATAAACTTTGAAGTGGCTGATGAGGAATGCATGATAGCTTGAGGTTCTAATTCAATAGTGGCAGGCCCGAATGGGCTTACTAACTCTCCTTTAAAGATGAATAACAAAGTGTAGGCAGAGTTGCTGTTTATGTTCTTGGAAGACATCAGGGTCAGCCGAAAATTGCCTGATACATGGAAACTTTTTATCGTTGTTCCAATATTCAAGACGGGTGATCGGCTGGATACAATGAACTATCGGCCGATCGCCCTTTATAATGCAGATAGTACGATTTTTGCTGCTTTGATTTTGGTAAAGTTGGACGAGTGGATCAGCGATAAGAAAATTCTCTCTAAAACCAGATATGCTTTAAAAAAATCTGGGGACCACACTAAATGGTTTAGTAATGTCTACATTGAGGGATAATATCTATTCCAATAGGGAGGTATCCCTACATATATCTATGATTGACTTCTCCAAAGCCTTCGATACCATCAACCAGCAGATTCTGTGGCAACAATTGAAGCAATGGGAAATACCTACTCCCCTGTTGGCCATCCTAGAAAACATTAATTCAGACAATAAAATTCAAACTAGGACGCAGAAGGTTACCTTTACCAATCCATGCAATATTAAGAGAGGCCTCAGACAAGGATGCATACTAGCGCCATGTCTCTTTAATCTGTACTTAGCAGATCTGCATGGGATATTAACTGAGACTGTATTTGCTAGTCTGAAATTGGGGGGAAGCATATTAGCTGGCTGGCATATGTGGATGATGTTGTGCTGTTAGACCGTGCCCTGATTCGTCTCCAGAGGCTGCTTACTGCTCTGGCCAAATATGCACACAAAAATAAATTGGTAATTAATCAACTGAAGCCCAATATTATTCACTTTGTGAGGTTTCACCCGCAATAATTGAGCAATTCAAGTGGCATATTGACAAAAACATAATTGATTCAATTAACATTATTACTTATCTAGGCTTTTGTATAACGATGCAACCAAAATTGTCCCATCATTTAAAACTCATAGGGCCTCATTACACGGAAGGCGGTAGGGGGATAACGGGGCCGGTAGAGCTGCCGGCCCCGTTAACCCCCTACCACCTCATTAAGAGGTCTCCTCACGGGACCCGCTAAGGACGCCTGGTAAAACCAGACGTCCTTAGCGGGTCCCGCGAGCAGACCAGGATGCAAACAACGGGCCCGTCATTATCGGGCCCATTGTTTGCTTCCTCCCCATCCCCATTGAGCCCTATGGGGGCTCGAATGGGAATGGGGATCTACAGGGTCTGGGTTCCTGGAATGGGGAAATACCGGGCCGTCCAAGGTCGGAATGGCAAAGTATTTCCCCATTCCAGGAACCCGGACCCGGAACCCGGAACCCGGAATGGGGGTAGCCATGCCGCAAATTGCGTCATGGCTACCTCCAGGGTTGTAATGACCCCCATAGAAAACAAAGACGAACAACTCACATATCAAATGAAGAAGATTTACTGCAAGTTCTGTAAATTCAGAATAAAATGGCTAATAAAATTCTATTTTGGGAAAGTGATACCAAAATGAATCTACAGGACTGAAATGTACCCTCTTGTTATGAGATGCCGTGGGATAGACTAGAGGATATAATTTGGAAAAAAGATATTCAATGTGCTGACTTCAGTCCTGATTGCATCTTTGCGGTTTGAACTTGGTTTACTGTTCCTACACTCATGGTTGAATTGCATACAATATCTCACTATAGAAAAATCATTTACCCAACAAATGCTTCTTTGTATGTAGACTTGCATTCTGTACTATATATGAAAACTTGTACATTTTTGTCAAAGATGGAACGATTAGTGGAGTTCACTCTCTTTGCCTGTGTGAAATCATTTGAAGACTTAAAGGTAAGTCCAATACAGGTCAGACATACTCTTTGGATAGATACGATCAACAGAACTATGAGTTACCATCTACACTCTATGTTCTCTCGAATAGACAAACTTTTAGGAATTCTGCCTAAATACCTTAAGAAATGTCCATCTCCTTTTTATCGTGGGCAATTTTAAAGATTTAGTTAAAATCCTCTGCCGACTGGGGAAGTTTTATCAATCAAACCTATTCATTCTGTTTTAAATTAGGAGAAAAGTGGATTTTGTCAGGCATTTGGTTCACAGACTTTGCAGCATATAATGATAAATTGCATAGGATTGGCAGAAATCAGAAATACATATTTGGGTCGATTTTTTATAAAGAGTGTACATATGGACTTGGGTAACATGTGGCATAGACTTAATGCAGGAAATGAAGTGTTTTTCACCACAGAGTTTGTCAGGATGTTATTAGATATTGGACTTGTGGGCAAAGTGATCATGAATTCTAATACATAATTTTAATGTGAATGATGAACTAATGTAATTACCTGTTTATCTTTTTTTATAAATAATGTTGTTCTTAATGAAATGTATAAGATTGAATATTTGAATTTTGTGAAAGATCAATGTTGGGGACCCTGCCTGGCTGCCTATAGGATTTAAACAAAATTACTTTTTAATTATCATGGTGTCACCACAGAGTTAGAACACTGTGTGAGAAAAAGGATGCAACAGTACCTGCGTGACACCTTGTCTCTCGAACGAGCGGTGCATGCACAACTGAGGTCTGCTAGGAATCGTTGCTTATTTCGCCCAATGCTTATTTCGCCCAATAGAGATGTTGCTATCTGTTTAAAAGGAAGGCATATTCCTGTTGGTGCTCTTCCAAACTATATATTTATAAAAAAATCATGATGAGGGAATTGTATAGATAGTGATTACCTTAATTGCACTTGTCTCAGTTTATATCTGTTGTTTGGGCATCAGTGGCATCATATGCGCTTGCCCCGTAAGTACGAGAAAATCCTTGACTTCATACGGATCCCACGTTATGGGTATCTGAAATAAAGTGATCAAAGAGTGCTATATTACACTAAATAAAATGACTGATGCCCCACGATTGTGCCCGTCAAGCGGTTGCTTAGCTATAGCGTCCTGTTACTGGAAGTTCTGCAACACAGTCGTCAAGAAGGAGTTTGTCATCATGTCGGCCTTTTTGAGACGCGGACGTGGCACAGTTCGTTTTTACCTAAAAAAATGGTGTATCTGTGCCTTTAAAATTGTGGCTGCCTAATTGTACCTGGTATATGTGAGGTAGCAAACAAAGTCATGTCAAAGAAAAGCATTGTTTTAAAATGCCATGGTAACCATTGGAGCCACGGTTGTAGGGCTTGATATATCTATATACACGTGTGTGTTTTCTGATTGATAACAATTAATAGGGTGTGTTGGCGTGGTGGCAAAAATGGGGCGCACCATATGAATGAGCTAATTCTTTTGGTTGTAATCTGTGCTCTCATTGTGGCCATATTGTTGTCAAAATTAAACAGATGGTAAGTACCTTTTTAAAGGTATGTCATGTAAGACCATCAGTATTCTTTACGCAATTTGGCGGCATAGTAAGGTACCAAGAGAGACAAGGAAACACACCATCCTTGCTACATAGCCATTTTGTTTAATTAGAGGAAAGACTTCAACTCTATTAAGATAGTGAGGCCCTTGTTCACAGTATTTAACCTGTGGACCCATCTCTGTTCAAGTTGCGTTAGGACTTTGTTGATATCTCCGCCCCCTATTGAGGGTTTCAGTTTTTGTATGATGAACCATTTTAGATCTGTGTCGGTGTGTTGTTTTAAGGTAAAATGGTCCACCATTAAACATGTGTCCTTATGAACTTTTAAAGTTTGAGCCTTTTAATCTTGTCTTTTCACGATGTGTTTTTGTAACATGCCTGTTTCTTCGCTTGTCTTTCTTTAGCATTCAGTGGTAATGAGAAACCTCTTTTCTTTACTGTATACAAACAAAAACGTTTTTAATGACTTCACTGTTTATTCTGTGCTTCTTCACTATTCAGGAACTATGCCAACAATTCAGCCCTACGTGTATGAGCCCGAATATACAAAAGAGAACATTCTTGTAAGAGAAAAAAGTCAAGACGATGTGGAATCAGATGAAAGTGATGAGGATCAATCACCAGAGCCTGAACCCAGTTGCATGGAACACATTTCCACCTGGTGTACCTACCATCATTGGGAGGTTATGCCTACTCTGGTGGAGAACTGGTGTTGCAGAGAAAGTTATGGCTGCTTGGCCTACACTGCCAAAGAAGACACAGCACCGCTATGCGTTACCAAGCTGAATTACTTCAGGGCAGCCTGCCTTACAAGATCTGTGTTGCAAATGATGATGGTCCTTATGCACAAACTTCAAGCTACAGTTTGTCCTCATAATCCAAGTAACAAGTAGGTTCACTCTAAATATGTTGTGTGTTTCACAAACGAGACATAATAGGCTGCTCCCCTACATTTAAATAACTTTGATGGAACAGTGTCGCTGTTTATAGATGGGCTCATGCCCACACACTGTACCAACTAGGGCCTTTGCAATCGTTTCATTATGTAAATGTCTTTGTTGTAAAGTCACTTATACAATTACTAACATCACCTTTAAAAATAAAAGAGGTTTGATATATGATTAGAATGAAGTAAATTGACTCACACAATCATCTTTACATGAATTTTTCTTTCTGTCCAACAGGATTGTGATTTATCTCTGCCGTTCCTTGTGTTCTTTAAATAATTGGACCCATTGGTCTCAATGTTTTATGTAGTTAAATAAAACCATATATATTATTGGTCAAAATACTAGCTTCTGCGTATATCTTGTGATATTTGTTCCAACACAAGACCGTGTTCGAAATGTGCCAAATCCTCGTCTAGACCTTGAGTCCAAGTGTGTGACACTGTTGTTTCCGGACCAGCACACTTATGATGAGGCACAATGCCTTACACACAAAAAAATCAATTATTGGGTTCATTCAAGTAAACTATTTCTGTATCTCTTACACAGGTGGTACAGGCATGTGGTATATCGTGCATTTACATAGTGGATTCATGGAAGACTGGGATTTTGCATTTATCGATTAATACCTGCCTTTGTGGTCTGAGTCATTCGTGATGAATTCCCCAGTGACCACGGACAATAACATGGATTTATACAAACAGTACCTCGACCACAGCAGTATAATTTGTAGTGTCATTGCCATCCGCTTTACCAAACTAAATAAAAAAAAATAAAAATAAGTTTATCTGAATAATTGTTAGACATATCATTTGTAAGTCCACAACACGTCCAAACATCCAAGAGTATCGTAAACAATTGGTGTGCTTTAACAAGTTTTACTGGCCTATTGCGCTCCCCTTATCCACATCCATCCCCTCCGCTATCAATGATAGTTTGTATCTATGGGCAAGCGCTCGCAAGGGGGCTGGGCCCATGGGAACACGCAAGGTGCCGAATACCACATACACCTCAAAGGGTTCTTTTGCCTGAGGACTCATATCCAAATGGCCACCCCAGACCATGGTATCTCCAGTCGCCCTTTTGAAGACCCTGTCCCAGCAATCAACATATGTGTGTGTCCTTCGGCAGTGTACTGGGCCTATCATGCTCCCCTCATCCACATCCATCCCCCTCCGGTATCAATTGCAGTTCAGGCCTCTGGCCTTGCTCTTGCAAGTGGGCTTCACTAGCAGGATTGAGGAGGTCAAACATTGGCATAGAGGCCTGGTGGGTGTGAACAAACATGTCACACATTCACATACACACCCACTTCTGTAAGTTTTTATAAACACTTTAGAAGTTACCAAGAAAACATCTGTGTAATCTACAATGGATATCGCCATCCCTCCACTTTTTACCTTACTCGCTGAATCGGCTCATCCGTTTTCTAAGTAACGGATAGTCAACTTTTACTAGTTTTCTGTAGTGTCAACGTTCTCTGCTATGCCACTTTATTATACTCAATGTACACCCTAGTTTCATTATATTTAATTCTAAAACGTCTACACCATTCTCAACCATCCTATGCATTTTTTGGACACAATTTTGAGTAACGATTAAAGAGTGCGAGAGGGAAATAAAATCTCTGATTCAGAAAGAGAATATATGAAGAGAATAATATATTCAAGACATGGAGAAATTGGTGGACTCAATTTGAAGTACTGTGAAAATGAAACAAGGAAAAGATTATTTAACTATATTTTTAGAAGGGAGGGATGTGTAATGTAGGGTCGAGGTAAAAGACAGGATTGCAAAAATCAGGATTGTTTTGTTTCTTTTTTTGTGAAAAAGGGAAATGTAATTTTGCAATAAACTGAATTACAATAAAACACATTTTTAAAAGTCATATTTATTTATATTTCTTTAACAGATCCTAAGGACAATCCAACAATGCCTTTTTATCGTTTTGGGTTGCACTAATAACAGCTATGCTAAAAGTACTGTCCTGCATGTTTTTCCAAATGATTTAAATGTAATAGGAAACTGGCTCTTATGCTGTGGATTTCCAGTATCTGAAACTTAAAGCAGAGCAAAGGATGTCTTGGATGACGTGAGGGGCAATCGATTCCGTGTCTGCAGTGTGCAATTCTCAGAGGATATGTATGAGCAATCACAGTACACTAAGAAGCATCGCCCCAGACTCCTTTCCAAGTTATTTCCCAATGCAGTTCCAACTGAATTTCCTTACACGCTGACTCAGGTGAGTAGTGGACGCTGAATATTTAAGTGTATTTTACCATTTTTTAAATTTGCCTGTATAATATGTCCTGTAAATGACCACTCAATATATTGAGATTGTCTGTCATTTTCAGTTTTTGGGGAATATCTCCATTGATATTTTACTACACAAGTTTCCTTCGTGACACAATGTACTGTGGTTTATACATTTTTAACTTCAAGAACATTTTTTAGAATAATCCCTCAGATGCGACTATTCAAAATATGTATTTGTTCAAGCTCAACTTAAAACATATTGATTATTGTTATGTATAATAATAGCTTTTCATACAAAGTGGATTGAAGGCTTCTATGTCAATATTGACCATATTTTGCATAGTTTTTATTTTGCATTTACATCTTTGGTTTACAATTACTGTTACATAAGTGGAACCTGGAACTTCAAGAATGTACTATTCTTCTACTGCAACCGGTCTGGAGGATGAGTTATGAGAAGTGAACATTTATTGATTTATAATAATAGTTACAGATTTAACAATATCTTTTTTACATTTAAGCTAAGATATTTTTTCCATAATTTGCAATACTGTGAGCAAATTACAAAGCATTAGATCAACAACCCTGATGTATTATTTATCTCAGAAACACATGCAACAATGAAAGTAAATCTTCAGAAAAATGTACTTTGTCACTGAATAACATAGACCCTTTCACAATATGATTTGTGTATGTTTTCGTTCATAAACTTAATCTGCTTAGCGAAAAATGGAATAGGTGAAACAAAATAACATACAATGCATTAAAGGAGCCACAATGTAATCATTATGTTTTGCTGGATGATCTTGTACCACTCCCTGCAACATCTCTGAAGGTTATCAGGTAAATTTTGCAAATATGTGACTGGTTGTCAGCAAATCCAATTTGACTGTTTCAAGGAAAATTCTGAAAACAATGGTGCAAAACACAAATGTTTTATTAAAAAATAAGATGTTTAGAAGTTATTTCATTGTAATTGCATTCTCGTTTTGCAATTCATATATTCTGTATTTGTACTGTAAATTAAGCATGTTTTTTTTCTCTTAAGTTAGAGGCCTAGGAAGAAGAGGAGCATATAAGCTCAGACAACTACACATACTAATGATGTTGGTTGCCAAACCGTTGTCATTTGGAAGCAGCTAGATTGTGAGGCTCAGCAGGGTCCTCCCAAGATTCAGTGTTGTGATGCAGATGTCCATTTGCTGGAATTTGAATTGAATGTCAGCAGTTACCCATGGAAAGTAACACTGGATCATTGTTACAGCACGCAACGTCACCCAGAAGAGACAGACAAGACAGAAGATGTTTCCGAATTGCTTGCAGAACCGCTTTCACAATCAACACCCTCTGAAATTATTCTGTGCAAGAAACTGGCAATGTTCCCTGTTTTCACCAATACATATGGACAAATCGAAAATATCACACATTGAAGCATTTTCGCTATTGATTTACGCTTTTGATGTGGACTTCACTTTTCCTAGTGTTGAGGACTTATCCACCACCATGGAATCCCAAACCACTATACTTCTGGACAATTGGCTATTAAAGGAACCCAAATACATTTATATTCGGCTTCTGCCTGATTGAGATTATGAAAATGATTATACGTGATCATAAATTGCATAGGGGGATCTGCGGGGAGCAATTAGTGAAGTATACTCGTGTAGTCAAAGGCTCTAACCTGAAGATCAAGGGTAGCTGTGTACACCACCATAACTCATTTTCATGGTCTGCTCACCCTATACTTGGAAAGGTGCCTGCTGGAAATGTACTTTGTTCATCTGCTTTGTTGTTTAGCAGATCAAAGTTCAGTACAATTTCAAGTTTTTCTAACTTTGTTGGACTCAAGTTCCTTTAGAAAATCCAATAGTACAAATATCAGAAGAATTTCTTGTTCCCCGCTATTAGCCAGGCATGGACATTGAAGAGTTGTCAATGGACAATGCTCTCGCTGGCAAAAGGCTGGACTTGCCAGTGGTGGACATTTTGACAGTACAGGTTTTTCTGCCAAATACTGCACTTACCACTACCAAGACATGGAAACAAAACAAATAGTGAGATCTGTGGATGTGCAAGTATCTGAATGTACATCTTCTGTTGCCATGGGAAAATATGGTTTCATTAAATCCATCCAACTTCTGCAATCCAGAGGAATGCAAATAGCCACTGACAGGCACTTTTCAATAGCCAAGGCCATGCAAGAGCAGTTTCCAGACATAAAGCATTAATATGATGTATGGCACATCGCAAAATCAATTTTGAAAAGAATTACAGCTTCTGGAAAAAAAATTACGGAAAATATTTTAAATTGGTCACAGTCTATTAGCAACCATTTTTGGTGGAGCTCAAAAACTTGTGATGGATCTGTTGATATTCTGCTTGAAAATGGCATTCATTGATGCACCATTGTTTTAACTTACACTCTTGGGAAGAAAATGAACATATCCATGAATGCACATATGGACCATTGAGCAAGGAGCACAAGCATAAGAAAAGGTGATTGGTTCCAGGCTCCCCTCCTCGCACAGCACTTTAGAAGATTGTGTATTATAAAACACTTTCAAAAGACATGAGAGGACTCACCGAATTCGGCCACACTGGAGATTTGGAGGTTTTCCATAATATGTACCTAAAGTACAGGCCTGAAAAGTTGCATTTTGGCCTGGACGGTATGGAGACCAGAACAAGACTATCTGTACTTGCACACAACGAGAACATTGGAACAGAATAAGCAGAATGCAGGAATTTTCAGGATACCTAGTTACAACAAGGAGTTTCCCAAAGAACAAACAGTGGGTGGTAAAGCCAATCTACAAGAAGATGGATTTTGAATTTGTTAAAGAGCTGACATTGAATGTGCTGGCCATGCGTGGAATTGATCCATATTTTGTTTCCAGGGCCCAGTCTATGCCACAGAACATTGCAAAAGAGGTTTTCCCTGCCAAACTTGAAATTGTGGAAAGGTTGACTTCAAGATTCAAATGATGTGTGGCTCTCTTTACAATGTTTAACACAGCCAGTTTCAAGCTTTTGCACAGTGTTTTGTAAACTGTTTTCATTGTACAAAAAATGGATTAGTATGTGACTTGAGATGAAATTGTTAAATAATTTGTTTTTAATTAATTACTGTTTGTGAGGTAATGTCATTAGATTGGCCTTAACATTTTAATTTTTCGTTGCCTTTTGTATGTATTGACATTAAAATAATTGATTTATATTATAATAAATGTCAGTCTGAATATTTAAAGTATGTGATTCAAATCAAATGTAAAAGAGTGTGGTGAGCCTAAAACCAACAGTTACCACAAGCTACTTTTGGCTCCCCTGACCAAATAATATAATGCTATAAACTAGCTCTTTGTTCCCTAGTGGTAGCTCCTGGTGACCGGTTACTGCTGGATTACCTGGCGCTGCTTGTAACTCCTGCTTATACAGTCATAATATCAAGCCCTGTTTTTAATGAACTCACAATATTTGTGAAAATGGGTTGAGCAGGCATAGAGAAACTCAATGTCTCCACCACACTGGACCTCTTCGGCATAGATTACTGCAAAATCCTTTTCCTCAATCTGCCTTTATCCTCCCTTCCTCCCCTTCAACTAATCCAGAACAGGGCTGCAAGACTTATCCTTGGCCTCAAGCCCAGGGACTACATCTCTCCAGCCCAATAATATCTCCACTGGCTCCCGGTGCCTGCGAGGATCAAGTTCAAGACCTTCCCTTGCTCATGGCCTCCCTGCCCCTCTCAGGCTTCTACCTGATCTCCCTAAGTTTGGGAATCTTCTCAAAACCCACCTTTTCTCTTTTTCATTCCCCCCACCCCAGCTAATGCCCCTCTCTGTCATATTGACTGGCTGCCTGGTTCCTTCTGACCTCCACAGGCCACCAGGCCCCACTCATCCAGTATACCCCAGGACCCTTTATTCCTGTCCCCCAACCAGAACCTGCACTTGCCCTTCTGTGCCCCTTTCCCCTGTGAAGCCTGGCAGGGTGTGCATCCCTACCGAGCCTGATATGCCCTTGTCCTCGTGCTTAGCATGTGTTCCTCACTCCCTGCTACCCCTGGCACTTGCCAACCTATTGCAGATTGCAATAGACCAAAGGATTATGTGCCACAGTATTAGCCAACATTGAAATATGGCAAAGGAATGTCTTGCCAATGCGCACTATGAACATGCAACTGTGGCCTTTGCACATTTACATCTTTCTGTGGATGCCCACATATGGAGGCCAACCAGGCGTGCCTGCATCAATGCAGAAATCAATAGGCTTTCTGGAATAGATCTGCACAGAAGCTAGTAAATCTTTAAAAACTGCACTCATTCGAGGCATGCTGGAATATTAGTGATGTCATTTCTTTTTTTTATTGTTGCCCATTGCACGTGTAGCCCTGGGTGCAACAGTCCACACATCCTGGTTTTTAATTTTTAATTTTTAATGGTTTTTAATTCTCACTGATGGTGGGTAGCAAATAGCTACTTAGCTGACAGCAGTACATACTTATCAGGTGTTGGGTACTAGGTGCATAGAGTACTGTTGAAATAGGTGCGTAGTCCCTACGGTGAAATTATTTAACCAATTGACAGAATTGCCAAAGTCATTGTATTGGGCTCAAGATGCAAAAGCCTGTGTATTTGAATTCTGTTTATTTCAGAAAATAAGTAGCCCACTTTAGCCAAAAAAACTGCCCCACACTATTAAGTTGCATTTTTCCGGACATTGTTTTATTGACTTATAGGAAAAGCTGAGCCTGTCTACACCTCGCATAGGGTCACCTTTGAAAGAATATGTAAATGTAGTGTGACTAGGTGCGTTGATACCATTTAACTGGAAGTAAATGTTTTCATGTGTGGAATAGTTTAAATATTTCGTTGTTTTGCACTGCACAGATTGCTGTTAATATTGTTCATTTTTGTGGCATGTCTTCCCAAAAACGTAACTCAATCTAGACGGATGGAGTGAATGATGGATGAAGGGTTCCATTGTTATTTGTCCTTGAATCCACCACATTACCAATTTGAGGGACAAATGTGTTGAATATCTACAAAGAATGTATAAGATTCACTATATTGAAAGCTTACTTTGAAAAGTTTCTATTACTGAGACCTGTCGTTCGAAGTGGTTGGTTAGCCATCAAATAGGGAGAATGGACACCCAAGAGACAATGTAAGCAAATTTATAAATGATATTTATGCAAGTGAGGATGGAAGGTGTGCTGTATGCTACATGATTAACGTTGTGACGGATGAATGCCCAATTTGATGCAAAGAATAGAAATTGTACGTGTTCATTGTAACTTAAATTGATAGTTAACATACATATGTACTGTTTATATTCAATTATAAAGTGGGTACTGAAATACATTTTTGCATTCTTGATTTTACATAGCTGTGTTATACTGATGTGCGTCTGTCATGGGTACAGTCTACTGGTCGGTGGCTTCTTCAAAAGTAATTGGACAATAATCATCAACAACACATCTGTGATAACCATTATCTGAGACGATCGGTTGCAGCAATGAGAGGCAACACAGCAGCCTACAGGTTCTGAAAATGTGCAAATGTGAAAGTGTTTCAACACCAGGTGCGTCGACCAAAAATCAGCCATGGAAGATAATAACTTTCTGTGGGATTAATCGATGAATGGAATCAGCATTAAAGGATCACCGTTCACAGTTAAACAAAAAACTAGAACCATGCAATGTTTGCTAGCTATGACCTCTATTGGAAAAAGATAGCCATGTTTTTGTGGACTTAATTAACTCTTTTCAGCGTTATGCCAAAATGAAACATACTTGCTACTGAACTATCCCTTTAATGAGTAATTGAACACCGAACTAAAGAAAAGATATGCAAAATATGTTAAAATAAAGCACAATTGAAATGAAAGTAATGTGCCTATACGAACAAAGTGAAAACAAGTAAAACACATTTATGAACATTGTGAAAGTACAAGCCAAGTGAAAGTCAGTAATCAGAGCTTGTGAAGCAAGTGGAAAGCAAATGATAAGCACTTTTGGATACTGTGTAAGCAAGCTGGTGACAAGGAAAAAACACCACAAAGTAAGTTGTGTGAAAGTCACTCATTGGCAGAATCAAGATGCTGTCAAAGTGAAACAGAAGTACATATGGACTAATGACACAGAGGCAGAGAGGAAGCCTGTGTTGGCAGCGAAGTACAATGAGAATCAGAGAACATTACAAAGTGGCGAGGGTTATTGGTTGCCTGACCTGTGATGGGCCGACCTTGTGGTCCGACAACTGCACCTAGTTTGAGTGACCCCTACTCAGAGTGAACCGAGAAAAGTCAAGAGACTGAAGCTGTTTTGCCTAACAAGTGTTAAAGTGATTAAAGAGAAAAGCAAGCTAAGTGAATTGTTGTAAAGCCTGAAAGGTTAAAAAGTGAAGTTGGAACCCACATTGAAAGCTGATACAGGTACATTGACTGTGAATTTGAAACCAGGAAAGCTGCCTTATTGGAGAAGAGAACCCAGAGATTCTGAAACTGTGTTGAACATGGGGAAGAGAACTCTGAGGTCTTTTGGAACTGTGTTGAACTTGGGGAAGTGAACCCCAAGGCCTTTTGGAACTGAGTTGAACTTGTTCTTTTTGTGGAACTGTTTTGAACTTGAGGAAGGGGAGCTGGAAGAAGCTCAGAGCTATATTTTGAACACTGTTTCTTTGGTTGCTGACATCCCTACACATTATATATCCTTAGTTGTGAGGGTAAGTATAGGTTTTGGACACGGACAGACTTTGGAGTTGAACTTTATGACAAGACTATCCTTACTGGGTAATTCATAGAATTTCGCACAAAAGTGGCGCACGCGTCTGGCGCACAGTGTCCCCGTGCGATACACTGCGCCAGCTGCGTGCGATAAAATCCATTTCATTGCACAGCGTATTCATGGATTTTAGCCTCCAAAACTAGCCGTGGCGCAGAGTAGCGCAGCGACCCTGCAGCAGCGCCAGTTACGCCCCCAAGAACGCCCTCGCGCAAGGAAAAACCATCAAAATCCCCAATTCATCGCAAATGTCTGCGCTAACCCATGGCCAGTTTACAGGGCTGCCAAACAGCAAACGCCAAGCGGGGAATGTGTATTTCAGGGGTTCGTGGGAAGTTTCACATGCGATCCCAACAGGGTACGTGTATTTCAGGGGTGCGTGTGAAGTGTCACACGCGATTCCATCAGGGCATGTGCATTTCGGGGTGCGCGGGAAGATCCACATGCGATTGGCCTGGGTACGTGTATTTCGGGGTGCGCGTGAATTTTCACACGCGATTCCAGCAGGGTACGTGTATCTCAAGTTGCTCGGGAATTTCCATATGCGAATTCAGCAGGGTATGTGTATTTCAGGGGTGCGCGGGAAGTTCCACACGCAATTGGCCTGAGTACATGTATTTCGGGGTGCGCGTGAAGTTTCACATGCGAATCCTGCACGGTACGTGTATTTCGGGGTGCGCGGGAAGTTTCACACGTGAATTCAGCAGGGTACGTGTTTTTCAGGGGTGCGCAGGAAGTTCCACACGTGATTGCCCTGGGTACGTGTATTTCGGGGTGCGCGTGAAGTTTCACGCGCGAATCCTGCAGGGTATGTGTATTTCGGGGTGCGCGGGAAGTTTCACACACGAATTCAGCAGGGTACGTGTATTTCAGGGGTTCGGGGGAGTACTACACATGAATTGCCCTGGGTACGTGTATTTTGGGGTGCGTGTGAAGTTTCACACGCAAATCCTGCAGGGTATGTGTATTTCGGGGTGCGCGGGAAGTTTCAAACGCAAATTCAGCAGGGTACGTGTATTTCAGGGGTTCCGGGAAGTACTACACGTGAATTGGCCGTGTGGATCCTCCCAGGTGTTCCCTCTACACCCTCCACGGCCCCTGCAGGCAGCCCACACCACAGGGGACTACCCTGCACCCCTGCTCATGTCCCGCAGGCAGCCCATCCACCATGGGCATGCCCCCCAGCCAACCCACCTTGCACTACTGATCAACAACTCATGTCTCCCAGGACCCCCACCCCCCAGCACTGTGGGGCACCTGCCAGCAGGCCGCCACTCATGTCCAACTCATGTCCCCCTGCACCCACAGCATCCAGGGGCACCCTCCACCAGGCCCCCACTCATGTCCCCCTGCACCCCCACCCCCCAGCAGTGCAGGGCACCTGCCAGCAGGCCCCAACTCATGTCCCCCTGCACCACCACCCCCCAGCATCCAGGGGCACCCTCCACCAGGCCCCCACTCATGTCTCCCAGCACCCCTACCCCCCAGCAGTGCAGAGCACCTGCCAGCAGGCCCCCACTCATGTCTCCCAGCACCCTCACCCCCCAGCAGTGCAGGGCACCTGCCAGCAGACCCCCACTCATGTCTCCCAGCACCCCCACCCCACAGCAGTGCAGGGCACCTGCCAACAGGCCCCCACTCATGTCCAACTCATGTCCCCCTGCACCACCACCCCCCAGCATCCAGGGGCACCCTCCACCAGGCCCCCACTCATGTCTCCCAGCACCCCCACCCCCCAGCAGTGCAGGGCACCTGCCAGCAGGCCCCCACTCATGTCTCCCAGCACCCCCACCCCTCAGCAGTGCAGGGCACCTGCCAGCAGGCCCCCACTCATGTCTCCCAGCACCCCCACCCCACAGCAGTGCAGGCCACCTGCCAACAGGCCCCCACTCATGTCCAACTCATGTCCCCCTGCACCACCACCCCCCAGCATCCAGGGGCACCCTCCACCAGGCCCCCACTCATGTCTCCCAGCACCCCCACCCCCCAGCAGTGCAGGGCAACTGCCAGCAGGCCCCCACTCATGTCCCCCTGCACCACCACCCCCAGCATCCAGGGGCACCCTCCACCAGGCCCCCACTCATGTCTCCCAGCACCCCCACCCCCCAGCAGTGCAGAGCACCTGCCAGCAGGCCCCCATACATGTCCCCCCAATACCTCATGACGATCCATAATCATGGCCCCCATTCCCCCTCAATACACTGCCTACGCCACCCCAGTCCGAACACACCACCAGGTATGACATCCACCCCACAAAGAAATCACCAGCACATGATGCATCCCAAATGGCTAGTCTGCACATCAACATATATCCGTCAAACCCACACAATGACAGCATGTGAATGATAAAACACTCATTGTGACATGCATGAAACCAAAGAGAGAAGAGCACACATTGAAGTATCAAATGATAATGTATTAAACAGAAAAGCAAGGCAATGAAATGGAACAGAAGAAAATGGAAATAATAAATGAAATCCAGCATGTCCAATAAATGAAAAAGATGCATGAAATCCAAATGAAAAGCAATCCAAGAGCAAGTCTCCAAAGTGTTAGTCTGAGAAAATAAATCCAAGGTGCAAAAATAATAAAAAACCATTGATCCATGGAAAAAAAAAATCAACAATCCAAATCCATTGTCAAACTATGTACAAAGTGAACATCCAGGGACCATGTGCCCAATCCTTTAAATGAAACCTATAAAATAAAATCCCACCTAATGAAGAACTATAAACAAGAGGTTGGGGCATTGTCCAAGCGCCCCAAAACAAAACAAAACCGAAAGGAAACTTAACACTAAAGAACTATTTACAAGGGCAGCGGGCTAGTCTGACGGCTCACTTCTGGATGTTCCGGGCCAGGGCATCATCAAACTCCTGCTCAATGTCCCGGAGGCGGTCCTCTTCCATGGCCCCGAGACTCCCTGCAGATTGCCTCGAGGCACTCGGCCCGCCTCAGGGCCCTCCGCATGGAGTTCTCCGCCCTAACCATCGTGAGCCGTGCCTCTTCCGCCCGCTGCCGCTCCGCATCTATGGCGTGGCCCAACCGCTGCCACACGGAAGACACTTCCCGTCCTGGGTCCTCCTGCCCTCCGGCCGATGCCTGCCCCTCCGATGTCGAAGGCCCCGAGCCATCATGGCTCCCACCTCGTTGCTGCTGCTGCTGTGCCTGTGCCCGTACCGTGGCTCCTGCTGCCTGCACATCCTGCACCATCTGGGGTGCAGTCGTTGATGTGGCCACCCCTGCTGGACGTCTGACTCCCGACTGTGGCAGGGATGTGTCCTCCACCAGCCTGGCCGCACCATCAGAGGCAGCTCCCCAGGGCACCCAGGTGACAAATGGGTGGAAAGATGGCACGGAGGACGACTGGCGCATAGGGTGTTCAGTTGAGGAGGGGGTCGGAACAAGCTCCAGCAAACGGAGGAATCCGGCCTGGGTGACCTGTCCCAGTAGGCCGACGTGGTCAACAAGCCATTCGAGATGACGTGCAGTCTCCTCATGAAAAGACTGCAGGTCACCTCGCATGGCCCGTTGACGCAACGCCACACCAGTCAGGACAGGCTCAACCCGTACCTGGATAGCCACGTCCGCAGGCAGAGGAAGGCCAGTTGTTGTAAGCTCATCCCCAGCCTGAAAACGGGTCTGGACGTAGGCATCCCTGCTGGTGCAAGATGATGCAGTGACAGGATCAGGAACAGGATTGCACACAGGCACCTCCGTGGCGGCCTGTGCTGCCTCCTGTCCCTGGTCCTGCACTGCACCACTAGCACCAGTGGAATCCCCACCTCCAGACCCCATCTCTGTCGCTTGCACAGCCTTCTCCTCCACCAAACCCCCCACCAACCTGGATGACTCCGTGCCATCTTCCCCCGTTCGGCCCTGTGGGGTCCCAGCTGCCCCTTCTGCTGCCGAGGAGTCCAACTCCGACCTGTGCCTCTTGGACCTCCCCCTGGCAGCTGCAGCCTGGGACGCGGCACTGGACTCCTCACTCCCCGACGAGATGACAACCTGGGAGGGGAGCCGGGCCTTGCGTCTCCGGCTGGTGGTGCGATCCCTGCCGCTGTGCTCCACAGCACCTTCTCCGCCCTCTTCATCAGTTGACACTGCAGAAAGGGAGAAATAAAACACAGGCATCAGGGCACTGTACAATGGACACACACACACATGACCGTTGTACATGAGTGGCATTGGCAAACCTCAGACATGGCATCACAATCGCCAACACACATGTCATTTCAACTCGCACACATGAGCCATACCACAGCCATATCGCAACAGCCAGCACCATCCATACACATACAACAGCATGAGCAGGCAAAGGTGAACCAGATATCACATGCAACACAGGGAGTGCACTACACATGCACACACACACCACCACACTTGCATGCATGTGTACACCTCAGCCAACTGTCGCAGTGTTGAGATCGGCATCCATGTCACATCTGCCAATCAGTCTTCCTCATCCCGGTGTCACATGCATCCATGTTGTATCACTGTTGCACCCTTGTCAAATACACACACATGCACATGTACACAGTGCAGATACATGCAGCTTAAACCAACATCCATGTGTGACATCACCAACATGCCTACTTACATACACATTCATTCAAACATGTGTGCCCACACATCTGCATTTGGCATGCAAGCCTACACACACAAGCACCATCCATGTCTCACACATGAGAGCCCTCATACACCCCCCCCATACTTGGCCCCATAAAAACACATGTGCAACCTGCACACTACTGGCACACCACCACACGCACAGCTTACAATCAGGATGCATGTACACTTACCGCTCGACTCCAGACGGGTCTGGCTCTCAAGGACCTGGACGTGGAGGGCTGGGGATATGCATTCCAGGACCCTCATCTGATCTTCCGACAAGTGGCCCCGGCGCCCCTTAGCATCCGCTGCCTTCAAGAGGCGCCGGGCATTGTTGAGGGTCCTGGACCTGAAGTCCTCCCAGCGCTTCTTGACATTATGGAATAGTCGGACTGCCACCCCCTCCGCGTTGATGGCAGTCACGATGTCCGTCCAGATCCGAGTCCGTCCTTCCTTGTCGGCGCACAAACTTCCGAAGAGGGCATCATACTGCCCCAGGACTTGCTCCACCAGGACACCAACTTCGGTGGCAGTGAAGCTGGTGCCCCTCTGCCTCTCGGGCCGGGGGTTGCCAGTGGTGCCAGATGTTGCAGTGCCCGACATGACAACCCCAGAGGCAGGAGTGGGTGGGCAACTGGGTCCTGGGGCTGGTCTGTGGAGTGATGGAATCCCAGTCGGGAGTCTTCGGTTCCAGCAGGGGTGGTCACAGCAACCTCACCCCTGGCTGATGTGCAGGCAGCAAATGGCAGGGCACGTGGGCAGCAGGCAGTCAGGCAGCAGCAGATGGCTGGTGGGAGCGTGCTCGGGGCTCTGGGGGGCAGTAATTCAGCCTTCTGGGCAGAAGCGTGGTCTTCCGTGTGCTTACACGTGGCCAGCTTGATACGGAGTGATTTGGCACGTGAAAATCCAGCACGTCTGCGTGTAATTCGAGGAAAGGCCCTTAGCGCGTAAGCGCGTTAGCACACGTACGCAAATTCATTGGTCCAAAGGCCCCCAGTCTGTAGGCGCATCTATGACGTTACGCGCACGTGCGTTTTCCATGGCGTGTAGAAAAAATAAGCATGTCAGAGTGTCAAAGCGTGCAATTGGTGGAAAGGGCCTCAGCGCGTATGCGCGTCTGTGACGTGCGTGCGCGGGCATTTCCCTGTACACGGGTGCATGTTACACGTCCAATGACTGCACGTCAGAGTGTCAGCTCGTGTAATTGGAGGATAGGGCCTTAGCGCGTACACGCGGAAGTGACGCTGGACGTGTGGGCATGTTTAAAAGGTACGTGTAGAACGCCATTTCCTTGTACGTGCTTTTCATGGAGAGCGAATGGGTGAAATCTGTACTTCTTGTCGGTTCACACGCGATTTACTTCACGGCGTTCCAAGTTCGTACTCCCTGTTACCTCTGACAGCTTTTTGTCTTTTTGTCTTTTTCCTGGGCCTGTTTCCTCAAACAGCGTTCACTTCTTCTGTTGTCCTGTCTCCTCAGACTGCGTACAATTCTTCTTTTGGCAGGGGTGTTGCCAACGCGCACACGCGCGTCTTTTTCACGCTATTTTTCCAGGCAGACGGTGAGTCGTGCACGTATTTAACATCTGTGCTTGCCCCGTGTGTCGCGTACCCCTTCAGAGGTCATTCTAGGCTGCGTGTGACACTCATACGTTCATTTTTGTGATTCTGGGTGCCATAGCGTAGTGCAGGTTTATTTTTCCATGCACGTGGTCTAGGACGGGTTGCGTGCACATTATCTCCCTTTTTTGGGGTGCCTGTGCGTTGCGTGACCCGTCATCTTCCCCCAGGGTTCACATACAGCCTTGCTAGAGCACTAGGGTACGAATTCCATTTAGTACCCTACCCCTTTGACCCCCAATTGCCCAGGACAATAGTTTACTGCAACTCCTATACGCACAACAACATCAGTGCCATGGTTGGGAGGGGAGCACGCGGTAAGGGTGGCAAAGGTGGCCGAGCCTCAAGAGGTGGGCGTGGTGAATACGGTAGGGGACGTGGCCGGGACTTGCAGGGTGCCTCTAGCCCCCCATATGTGGATGACCAGTCAGGGACACCATGCCCCCCCCCTGGTTGAGGGTAATGTGGCTGACACCATCCCTGCTCAGCCCTTGTTGGACCAGCCCATTGTGGCACCAGACCTGGCACAGGGTGACTCCATGGCTGACTTCCAGGTCAGCAGGTCCAGGCCACGGGTGGCGGTGAACGTTGGTGTCACCAGGCCACGTGGATCAGGGGCAGCTATGTCATCTGCTGCCCCGAGTAGGCAGGGTGGGGAGGCTGCAGGGGCAGCTGCGGCTCCATCCACCCCAGCTCTGGGTCTCCCAGCCAGGACAGTGTCGGTCCCAGTCCATCCTCTGACGTTCCCCCTGACTACATCACACTTCAGCTAATGCCTGCACCAAGTCCCATGGTGAGTGTTCATTCCCACACTCCCAGTCCACAGTCCACCGGGGCTCCTGCCCCTAGTGTCCAGAGCGGCGTAGGACACTCAGGATCCCCACCACCTTCCAAGCGGAAGAGGAAGAGTGCCCATCCAGTACAGGCTGATGCCCCAGACACGGCTACACAGTCCGGCCCACCAAGGAAGCCCAGCTTCAATCAGGCCGAACTTGATGCACTTGTGGAGTATGTGTCCGCACATGACCACGGAATGGTGATTACCGCAGGATGCAAGACCACACCTGCACAACGTCTGGCACACTGGCAGACCATCGCGGATATCATAAGTGCCCTTGGATTCGTGAGGCGCACAGCTAATGATTGCTGCAAGCGCTGGAATGACCTGAAGCGCAGGGCAAAGAAAAAGCTGGCCTCAAGTCATGCCGCTACTCTAGTGACTGGAGGTGGGTCTCCAGTAGAGGACATTGAACTCACTCCACATGAGTACGTTGCTGGGACCTACGTCACGGAGGGACAGATCCAAGGCGTGGGAGACCTGCCAGATTACGAGGCATTGTCCGGTGAGTGCACATGCATGTGTGTGTCATCCATGTGCATGGTGTGTGTGTGAGGGCTTCTGATTGAGTGCCAGGTGAAGGTGTGTGTGCCTGAGTGGTTTGGGTCACCCATGTGCTTCATCCAATACATTCTGGGCACCAGGACTTGGGTATTGCAGTATCCCTTCTGGCAACAGTAGACATTTAGCCCAACATCACGCCAGTTGACCTTGAAGTGTCATCTTGCCACAACATTGTTGCGTATTATTCTGTGTTCATTCAGGCTGATTGTTTGCATTCCACCACTTTCACTAGGCATTTCTCAGTCCTATTGTCACATGTGTGACATGGCTATGGTACATGCAATCTGTGTGATGGCATGTGTCATGTATGTGTATTGGACATGCCAATCACAGGCCAATGTGTGATGGCACTGCTAGCCAGCATGCAGCAAATGTGTTGGTCTTCCATCTTGGTGTCATCAATGTGTGCCATTTGCCTCCCCTTCATACGCAGTGACGGTGCATGCATGGGAGGGTTATAGTCATGTGGGACATGTGTCAATGAAGTACTGGTTCTGTTGCTTCTCAGCCCTAATTGTGTGCCATGGTGCTAATGCCTGTTCCTATTTCTTTTCTTTCATGTATTTGCAGGGGATGACGCACTTGATACTGCTGGGTTTGTGGAGATGGTGCAGACCCAGGAGGGGTCTCAGGCCTGACCGGGCAACAGTGAGGGATGTGATGTGGTGGTGGGTGAGAACCCACACTTGCTGCAGACCATTCTCTCAAGGGGTGTCTCTGGGTGCACCTCCCACGAGCTCTATTCAGGTGTCGATTCGGATGACGAGACCTATGTGCCGTCGCAGGTAAGTGTTTCTGGGAGGGATTCTGTACTGTCCAACCCACCTGCACCAGGGGTAGAACCCTCAATGGGGATGTCAGTGTTGGTAGGTCTGCCTTTGGTGGTTACGGATGCAGGGTCACACTCCGCAACATCTGATCCTGTTCCTGGGCCAGCAGATGCTGGCCCAGGAATGCAGTCCTGCAGCCTCAGGCAGTGCCGGCACAGCAAGGCGCAGTTCGCCTTGCCACAGACAGGTGTGGTGCCCACCGATGCGGTGGCCATACGCCACCTGGCAATACCGCATGGGAGCAATCCATATACGGTATGGCAAACCAACAGGCAGCATCATCTGAGATGATGGCTCAGGCCATGGATAGGGTGGCCACTTCCATTGTCCCCCAAGAAAGGCTGATGGAACAACTACAGCAGGCAATAGACTCCATTTGCCAGTCACATAGGGAGGACATGTTGGCGTCCAACAGGGACAGACGGGCGGCACTGGAGACTCTGCGGGAAGCCATTTCTATTGAGTCCCAAGGCCACAGGGAAGCCCTGAGGGTGGAACTCCGTCAGCTCAGGGTGACTCCTGTTGAGCTTGAGGCTTCAACTGACACGAGGACAGAACAGCAGCTGGAGCGGCTCACACGTACGCTCTGAGCTGAGATGCAGGCAACTCGGGAGGAGGTCGGGCATCCCGTGAGTTGTTGCATGGGGACCTCCGCACGATTATCCTCCAGAACCAGACCTTCCACACCCGCATGCTTGCTGCCATGGAGGACCAGACTAGGGCTTTGCGTGGGCTGCCTCCCATAGTACAACCACCTCCTGATGCAGCTGCAGAGGGTGAGGAGAGCGACAGCAGCGATTCTCTCACAATAGGGTAGCCGTGCAGGCCATGAGCCCATGGAGGTGTTTTTTTCCCAAAATCCACACAGGTGGGTTTTGGTGTGCACCCTGTCCTCGGACCTCCTGGGTGGCCTCTCCCACACCCCCTGGCCCATACATGGCCATTTTTGATTTTTGATTTTTGATTTTTGATTTTTGATTTTGTTTACAGTGTGTTGCCTTGTGTGGCTCCCGTGGGCATACAGTGTATTGTGGCTGGGCACATGCAGGCTTGTCCTGAATTTGGGTTAGATACTTGGGTTTGTGTGACACACACCCCTCCTGCTTCCCGTTTCCATGGGCTTGCAAAGGGTGTGCCCAAGTGACATTGACTTACACAGTGACGTTGGACTCCCATTTGCTGTATGGGCAGTCTGTAGTCAATACTGTGTATACATTCCTAGTGCATATTGTTGTTGTATTGTACACTGCATGGTGTATTGATATGTGCCTCTGCATCCATCTCATCCTCCTAATTTTCAGGTCCATTCCTCATGTCTTCACAAGGCGCTCTACCTTGGAAATGGAGTCCATGTTGTAACCAGTGCACCTACACTTTTGCGTGGCGCTAACACTGTACAGTTGGAAGTGGTTGAAGTGCTGGCATTATCAGGCAGTGAGACTACCAATTATTTAAATCCGTACTGTCATGTTTATGGTAGGTTTGAGGTTGTGTAGGTGATTTGTATTATTGATAAATATTTGGTAATGTGTGTTGTTGGTCCTGCATTACTGTGACCATTTCATGTATGGCCAGTTTCCATTAGGGACACTGTACTTTGTGACACTTGTGTCATGTTGTGGGGATTACTTTGTTTGCGCTCACATGGCATGACATGCCATGGTGTGTTGTGTGGCGGTGTGTTGTTGGTCCTGCATTACTGTGACCATTTCATGTATGGCCAGTTTCCATTAGGGACACTGTACTTTGTGACACTTGTGTCATGTTGTGGGGATTACTTTGTTTGCGCTCACATGGCATGACATGCCATGGTGTGTTGTGTGGCGGTGCCGGTCTTTTGATGACACTGCATTGGTGGTGTTTGTGTAGGTAGGGATGCACACATTGTGACACTTCCAGGTGAAAAATCTCAGGCTGCTATGGTTCTGACAGTTGACTGTCCCTTCATTCATCATCATTGTCAGATTGAGTCATCATTGATTGTCAGATGGTATGTGCCAGGGCTGTGTGCACTCCACAGGGGTGTGATTTCTATGTGAAGTAATTAGCCACCAGCTGCGTACAGGCTGCCTCACCCCGTGCCCTTTCCCCTCCCATGCGCAGCGGGCATGCATGTGGTTGGGGATGTGGGGGCAACACCATGTCCACAGCCAGGCCCCGGCGTGTTGCAACATTGTGCAGGACACATGCTGCCACTATGATCCTGCACACTACTGGGGGAGCGTATAACAGCTGCCCGCCTAAATGGTCAAGGGAGCGAAAGCCTGACTGGAGCACTCCGAATGTGCGCTCCACTATGCCCCGGGTTGCAATATGGGCTGTGTTGTATCTTACCTCGGGAGGCGTGATGGGGTTAAGAATTGGCGTCGTCATGTGGGTGCTAAGATGTTAGGCACTGTCCCCTGGGGAGGTGGTGATGGGTATCATTAGTGGGTAGTGACATTACTCTGTATCTGACATGCATGCGTGTGTGCAGTGGCATTTATACTCACCAAGCAGCCATGCATCGCCATGCCGCCCAGCTTCCATGTCCTGGTTTAGGGTTGACATCCTGTAAATGAAGCTGTCGTGGGTGGACCCTAGATAGTTGGCATATACTGAGGTGATGATTCCCTTGGCATCACATACTACCTGGACGTTGATGGAATGCCAGTGCTTGCGGTTTCTATAGATGTGCTCAGATGCCCTGGGGGGACGTAGAGCCACATGGGTGCAATCAATGGCACCTAGCACTGTGGGGAATTGTGCCACCCCGTAGAAATCCTGGCTGACAGCCTGCCTTTCTGCAGGTGTTCTGGGCAGGTATATGTGCCTGCGGACTGATGGGCGTGCAGTGATGATGGCCAACACCTGGTGTAGGCACCGTGACTGCGTGGCCTGTGACACCCCCCCCCCACTATGGCACTTGTCCGCTGAAATGATCCGGTAGCCAAAAAGTGCAGTACATTGAGGACCTTCTCCAGGGGGCTGAGTGCTTGGGAGCACAGGGTGGGTGATGTGAGGTCATCCTCCCACTCACTGACCAGGTCGAGTATTATGTGAGGTGGAAACCTGTACCTCCCATACACCTGGTCATCACACATACCAAAAAGGCTGGTTCTGGGTGTAAATATTCTGGCCCTGACTATCCTCCTCCTCCTCCTGCGGTATCCCACGGCCACTGCTGCTAGGAACGGTATATTCATCCTGGCGTCTGGGCTTGTTTGTTGTTTGTGCACACTTTTATGCTGCGCGGGTCGACGTACGCCTGCTTCCTGCGAGTCGATGTGCGCCTGCTTCATGCTGGCGTACGTGTTTCCGGATTGGACCGTCTTTTTTGGCGCGTTGTAGGCGACCGTGTAAATCTTCCCGCGCACCCCAGGAAAACACGTAACACGCTCTCCCAGGCCCAGTCGCGTGTAAATCTTCCCGGCCACCCCAGGAATACACGTACCCCACTCTCCCAGGGCCAGTCGCGTGTGGAAGTTCACGCGAAGCCCATAATACACATACCCTGCTGATATCACATGTGGAAGATCACGCAAACCCGTAATACATGTACCCTGCTGAAATCACGTGTAAAACTACCTGCGCACCCCTGAAATACACGTACCCAGGCCAATCGCACTGCTGGGGGGTGGGGGTGCTGGGAGACATGAGTGGGGGCCTGATGGAGGGTTCCCCTGGATGCTGGGGGTTGGTGGTGTAGGGGGACATGAGTGGGGGCCTGGTGGAGGGTACCCCTGACTGCTGGGGTGTGGGGGTGCAGGGAGACATGAGTTGGACATGAGTGGGGGCCTGGTGGAGGGTGCCCCTGGATGCTGGGGGGTGGGGGTGCTGGGAGACATGAGTGTGGGCCTGGTGGAGGGTGCCCCTGACTGCTGGGGGGTGCGGGTGCAGGGGGACATGAGTTGGACATGAGTGGGGGCCTGTTGGCAGGTGCCCTGCACTGCTGGGGCGTGGGGGTGCTGGGAGACATGAGTGGGGGCCTGGTGGGGTGTGCCCCTGACTGCTGAGGGATGGGGGTGCAGGGAGACATGAGTTGGACCTGAGTGGGGGCCTGGTGGAGGGTGCCCCTGGATGCTCAGGGGTAGGGGTGCTGGGAGACATGAGTGGGGCCTGGTGGAGGGTGCCCCTGACTGCTGGGGGGTGGGGGTGCAGGGAGACATGAGTTGGACATGAGTGGGGGCCTGCTGGCAGGTGCCCCACAGTGCTGGGGGGTGGGGGTGAAGGGGGACATGAGTTGGATATGAGTGGGAGTCTGCTGGCAGGTGCCCTGCACTGCTGGGGGGTGGGGGTGCTGGGAGACATGAGTGGGGGCCTGGTGGAGGGTGCCCCTGACTGCTGGGGGGTGGGGGTGCAGGGAGACATGAGTTGGACCTGAGTGGGGGCCTGGTGGAGGGTGCCCCTGGATGCTGGGGGGTGGGGGTGCTGGGAGACATGAGTGGGGGCCTGGTGGAGGGTGCCCCTGACTGCTGGGGGGTGGGGGTGCAGGGAGACATGAGTTGGACATGAGTGGGGGCCTGCTGGCAGGTGCCCTGCACTGCTGGGGGTTGGGGGTGCTGGGAGACATGAGTGGTGGCCTGGTGGAGGGTGCCCCTGGAAGCTGGGGGGTGGGGGTGGGGGTGCAGGGAGACATGAGTGGGGGCCTGGTGGAGGGTGCCCCTGGATGCTGGGGGGTGGAGGTGGGGGTGCAGGGAGACATGAGTGAGGGCCTGGTGGTGGGTGCCCCTGACTGCTGGGGGGTGGGGGTGCAGGGAGGCATGAGTTGGACATGAGTGGGGGCCTGGTGGAGGGTGCCCCTGGATTCTGGGGCATGGGGTACTCAGAGACATGAGTGGGGGCCTGGTGGAGGGTGTCCCTGACTGCTGGGGTTGGGGGTGCAGGGGGACATGAGTTGGACATGAGTGGGGGCCTGCTGGCAGGTGCCCTGAACTGCTGGGGGTGGAGGTGCTGGGAGACATGAGTGGGGGCCTGGTGGAGGGTGCCCCTGACTGCTGGGGGGTGGGGGTGCAGGGAAACATGATTTGGACATGATTGGGGGCCTGGTGGCAGGTGCCCCACAGTGCTGGGGGGTGGGGGTGCAGGGGGACATGAGTTGGACATGAGTAGGGGCGTGGTGGAGGGTGCCCCTGCACTGCTGGGGGTTGGGGGTGCAGGGAAACATGAGTTGGACATGAGTGGGGGCCTGGTAGAGGGTGCCCCTGGATGCTGGGGGGTGGGGGTGCTGGGAGACATGAGTGGGGGCCTGGTGGAGGGTGCCCCTGACTGCTGGGGGGTGGGGGTGCAGGGAAACATGAGTTGGACATGAGTGGGGGCCTGGTGGAGGGTGCCCCTGGATGCTGGGGGGTGGGGGTGCTGGGAGACATGAGTGGGGGCCTGGTGGAGGGTGCCCCTGACTGCTGGGGGGTGGGGGTGCTGGGAGACATGAGTGGGGGCCTGCTGGAGGGTGCCCCTGACTGCTGGGGGGTGGGGGTTCACGGGAACATGAGCTGGACATGAGTGGGGGCCTGCTGGCAGGTGCCCCTGGATGCTGGGGGGTGGGGGTGCAGGGGGACATGAGTGGGGGCCTGGTGGAGGGTGCTCCTGGATGCTGGGGGGTGGGGGTGCAGGGAGACATGAGTTGGACATGAGTGGGGGCCTGCTGGCAGGTGCCCCACAGTGCTGGGGGGTGGGGGTGCAGGGGGACATGAGTGGGGGCCTGGTGGAGGGTGCCCTTGGATGCTGGGGGGTGGGGGTGCAGGGAGACATGAGTGGGGGCCTGGTGGAGGGTGCCCCTGACTGCTGGGGGGTGGGGGTGCAGGGAGACATGAGTTGGACATGAATGGGGGCCTGGTGGAGGGTGCCCCTGGATGCTGGGGGGTGGGGGTGCTGGGACACATGAGTGTGGGCCTGGTGGAGGGTGCCCCTGACTGCTGGGGGGTGGGGGTGCAGGGAGACATGAGTTGGACATGAGTGGGGGCCTGGTGGAGGGTGCCCCTGGATGCTGGGGGGTGGGGGTGCTGGGAGACATGCGTTGGTGGGCAGTAGTGCAAGGTGACATGTGGGTTGGCTGGGGGGCATGGCCATGGTGGATGGGCTGCCTGCGGGACATGTGCAGGGGTGCAGGGTAGTCCCCTGTGGTGTGGGCTGCCTGCAGGGGCCGTGGAGGGTGTAGAGGGAACACCTGGCAGGACCCACACGGCCAATTCACGTGTAGTACTCCCCGGCACCACCGAAATACACGTAGGCTGCTGGATTCACGTGTGGAATTTCCCGCGCACCCGAAGTACACGTACCCTGCTGAAATCACGTGTGGAACTTCACGCGCACCCCGAAATACACGTACCCTGCAAATTCACATGTGAAACTTCCCACGCACCTTGGAATACACGTACCCTGCTGAAATCGCGTGTGAAACTTCACACGCACCCCAAAATACACATACCAAGGACAATCGCGTGTGGAACTTCCCGCGCACCCCGAAATACACGTACCCAGGCCAATCGCGTGTGGAACTTCCCGCGCACCCCAAAATACACGCACACGCTATTTTTCACACAGCGGGTGTCCGTGTTTGTCGCGTACCCCTTTGCACCTCATTTTCCTAGAGGGCCACAGTATGGATCATTCATCATAGCTGTATATAGGTGCTTTTTGTTAGCGCACATTTTGTCGCACATTTATTTCAGGCGCAGGGACACTACCGCCTGCTTTCTTGTGGCGGACTTGTTTGGCCCTGTGCGCGTCTTTGCCCGTGCGCTGGTTTGCCCTATTCGATTCCATGAATACGAGTTGTAGGCGAGCGTGTGGGCGTTCCGCGCACTTGCCTCCTGTACTTCCCCCGTGGCACCCATATTTTCACGCATTGTTCCCCATTCCGAGTGTTACGCCCCGTTTTCCACCTACTTTTGTTATGTGCGCCACGCTATGTGCGATTTCGCTGTGGCCATGGCGCACGCCGTTGGATGACCTGTGCGCCGGCGTGCGCCGCGCACTTTTTCTGCGCACATCCAACATTTTTCTCACACACGGACTTCCATGAATCGATGTGCGCTGGTTTCCCTGCGATTTTCGCATTTTCGGCGCACATTAATTCCATGAATCGGCCTGTTAGTTTCTTTAAGTAGGGAAATCCCACCTTAGCATAGAGCAAGTTAGAACTTATTCCATGCTAACGTATGTGAAATAAGACATTTATATTAGAAACATGAATCTGTTGTCTGTGTCTTACTTCATGATGTTTTCACACTGACTCCTGCAATGGATACTAGGCTTAATTGCCTGACTACTGCACCTGCATGTCTGTTCAGCCCTGTTTTTAATTCAGTCCATCTAGAATTCTGAGATTTGTAGTTTGTTGCACAAAACTAAGGTTGTTCAACTTCTACAGTATTTTTAAAGGTAGATGTTATTCCCTTGATATATTTAACAGAGTGGCTGTGAGATTTAACTTTTACAAAGGAAGATGGTATAAAGAAGACAACATCTCTATAATTCCTCTTTGGGATTGAGGCGGATATTTAGTTTGGGACACCAATGAGGGTCTTTCATTTGATATAATATGCTCTGAATTCATGATTTTAGAGTTTAGAAGATTAGATCTCATATAAGGCTGAGAAACATTACAATATGCCATAACCTCCGTTAGTACAGTTGTAAGAATCTCTCTGTCAGAGGAAAAATACTGTGTCTAATCCCACAGACTTCCCTCACCACCCTGGGTTCTCTCCTCCTGGTGATCCCAGGGTTGGGATTAGGAAAGTCTGCCTTCTACTGGCCACCTGGGAGGAGACTTTAGGCAGGGTTTCAGTCAAGGATCCATAGGATTCTTACACTACCCAGACTCACTCACTCTACCCACCCTAACCCCACTCTTTCTACCCTGACCCACGCAACCTACCCCCACTCTCTCTCTACCCCCACACCCTACCCCTCTGACCCACCATACCCTTACTATCTGTACCCCCACCTTCACCCCTTATCACATCCTCGTTTGAAACGTTGCACTCTACTCCTTGCAACCTGGTGCCTGTAAATGCAAAATGCAAAGAACAGCATTAAACGCCAAAACTATTGGCATTGCCAATGTGTGTTAAATGTGGCCATCGCTGAGTCTTTACGCAGTCCAACCTCAAATGCATATTGGATCGCTGTAGATATTTGGCAGAGATTGCTAAATTCTGGAAAATCCCTGTCTATCTGACCAGCTACCACTTTGGGTCTGGTCATTTTTTTTAGGGAATCTTTGTGAGCATAGTTCATAAAGAATTGTGTAATAGTGGTCTTGGTGGAACTCTTAAAATAAAGCAAGATAATAACATGGACATTAATTTGTGATGACTAATAGAGGACTTCAATTTCTCAACTATCTACAAATGAGAAATTGAATATCTACTCCTTAATATGAAGAACCATCAAAAGATTGGGAACTAATATCCTTTAGTAAAGGCATGTAGAGCCTAAATATGATTCCTGAAATGCTCACAACTCTCGGCAGATGATCTCCATACGTTACCAACTTTTACCAAGCTGCATCATGGCAAAATGTGGTCAATGAATTATCAAAATGCCTTAATTGCCATCTTATGGTAGGCCTGATTCTAATTATATTTGACATCATGAAAATGATATGGCCTGTTTTTTTCTTCAAAAAACGAATTGATGTATTAGTTCAGTGTCCCGCAACATGCTGCTCATTGCAGCCTAAAATGTTGCTCGTCAGTTGCTGTGGGCTATGTTCAAGAAAAAGTTGCTGAAGGGATGGGACCTTGTTAGCAGTATAGCCAGTACCGAGTCCCAAACTGTGCCGGAAGGTTGGCCAATGAGCCTGCTGTGGTTCCAGTTGGCTCATTTTTGTAGATTTAAGATTTGGTTTGTTGCCACCATGCAAATTGTTATTTTTCAGAACGTTTCCTTACTAACTGCGGTGTCATTGTTAAAAAGTTGTCATGTTCACCTACTTTGCCCAGTTGGCAAATGCATTAATGAGAAAAATAATTGCACCTATGTGCCCATGTTTGCGTCCTGGAGAAAATGATCATTGTACGTTCCTTTATACAGCTATTAAGAGCAAAACGGACAAATAGGTGGCATGGCAACCCACATTCCCTTTATTAAATAATTTGCATATGCTCTTTGTGCAAGCGAGGTTTGTTTGATGCCATTATGCATTACATTTATCAGTAATATTATGTTTATGGTCACCTACATTTATTATTGCATAGTGGAAATGTTTTACCCATTTGATACTCTGTTCATCTGGCACGTGGATAATGGGCAGATAAGGCAATGCATGCCACATATTTCATAATTAAATAATTTGCCTAATATTCAAATCAATTAAGTTACTCTTAATATGTTTTGATTAACACGCCAATTGAATCATCCAAATATTTAGTTAACACCACCACACCCTTCAATGAGAAGGCATTCAAATGCTCAAAGTTTTGAGCAATGTGTGCCACAACATTGTGTGACCAATCCCTTTTGTGCAGGGAAGACATGCACCAAATCATTGAAATATTTGTATTCCTAACCAGTTTTTAACCAATCTAACAGGCCCCAGGTGCTTCAAAATGCACTATTTGCCATTACATGCCAAATTAATTCTTAGGGTTAACCCTCAAAACCTCAGTGAAGTGATCTGTAAAGCCTACCATGTTCTGACCAGTATTACTCAATCAATATTTCTTTATTAAAATGTATTTTCTTTTAACAGTTTGCAACATTTACTAAGCATATAATATTTCATAAAACACACATCGAACAAGCCTGGATTAAAGAACAGCTTTAACATATTCAAACAAGCTATGCATAAAAACCTGATCATTACAATTATATATATAAAACTTCCATGCATGTTCTTTTATGTCTGAACAAAAACGAGGGTCTTAACCAGAGCTTACGCAAGACAACAACGACAAATTAACAAAATAACTAAGCAAATCTTCGAATTCCATTTTGCAGGCACACTTTGTACTTTCCCCTGCAGGCCTTTTTTATTTATTAAGGGGCGGGGGGAATGTGAGCGTACCATTAGCATCAGCCTCCTATTATGAGGATGTTATTTCACAGATTTTTCCTTGCTGTCGTTTGTGCACTTAAGTCTGCATACAAGGCTAAGGAGGGCTGCTTATGAATTGGATGCACAGGTACCTCTCTCCCCATCTGCCAGAGGTAAATTCAAAATAGCTGTCACAGCTGTGTAAAGAAGCACACTATAAAATGTGCCATTCAAAGAGGGTGGATTAACTTTCCTAAGAAGTACTATGGTCAAAATCTGAAAGTAATCCATTGGGGTCAAGAGACATCCCTGTTTTACACCTTCATTGGTGGCAACAAAATATGAATAATGTCCTGCTCTTGTATATTGGACCGCATCTGAGATGTCTGCAAAATACAGTTGCATAATATTTAACAAACCATTAGGGACCTCAATAAAACTGAACTTGCATCACACTATGTTTTTATCAATCAAATACTTTCTCCACATTTAATAAAAGGCACAATTGGTCTGTGAAGTAGTGGTCCACTGTACAAAGCCCTGTCCTCAACCCCACTCAGAGGTCTTCAAGATTGTGTTACTTTGAGTGTAATTTTCCAGTCTGCGCATCAAACATTTGGAGAATATCATACTGCCAATGTTTAGTAAAGAAATTGACATATAACAGTGCGGTTCAGTGGTGGAAACCTTTTTTAAATGTGGGCACAATCAGACTACTTTTCCATGAACATGGCATAGTGCATTACTTTTCATTAAGATGGCATAATGCTTGTCTGGCCAACTGCATTAAACAGGGTTCCCAATATAGGGGACCACCAATATGGGAGCAGAGTGAATTTTCAAAACAATTTGCTCTCATTCAAAATCACGCCCTTCTCTAAAATCTCCCATTGTTTCTCAATGCATCATTTTGCTTGTTTTTTAGCAATTTATATATGCCCTTTTGAATCTATAAGTCTGGCCAGCCACCACTCATTCAGTCATGGTTCAATTTTCTTTTTGGAGATTCTGCATGGAACAATGGTATTCCCTTTCTAAAACCTGGTCCTCCTGGACTGGGGGCTGCCATTTCCCAATATCTCTGTCCTGGATAGTTTCAACCAGCACCTCAAAGAATGGGACACTTTCCTTTGGGGCCTATGTACTGCTTTTAAGTTTTAAGAGAATAGGTTTAAGTTCTTGTGAATTGGCCATTGTTTCCAATGCCTCCTTGTCACGCTTGGGCATTGCTGGCTGTGGGACATCTTTGTGGCACCTACGCCTGTCATTGGAATTGCAATCTTAAATTTATTACATTTATAATGTATGTTGCAATCACTTTTCCACAAACTAAGCACCAATATGATCCGTTGAATGGATGTTGCTCACTATTTCACTTGATATGCACATTTTGCTCATTGCGTACAAAAGGGTGGGGACAACTGTATTAGTTGGTGCTTATAGAAAGATCATCAATTACCAGAGGTTGAAAAAGACTGCAAAACATTTTAAAAGGCAGGATGTGGTGGAAAAGGGCAAAGCAATGAAAAGCACAGATGCAGTCATTAGCAAATTCCATAATGAAAGGTCCAACGTCCATAATGAAAGGTCCAACAATGATACATGATGGTTCCCTTTTATGCTTCTTAATATACATAAACAGTGTGGGATGTTTCAACCCACTAGTCCAGGCCCTGCAACATTACTGTGCATTGCTTGCATCAGGTTTATAGTCAAAAAGTCGAATTACATATTTTCGAAAGTCATAGAATCTCGAAAACAAAAAGTAATGCATATTTTTCTATGTTTTTTGTTCGAAATGGGGGCTTCCCCAGCCCCTCTTTATTGTATTTTTTTTTTATTTTACCCCTTTTTTTCCTACGAAACCCAAAAAAACATATAAATAAAAAAAATATAACATTTAAAAAACAATTTTGACATTTTGTTTTAGACATTTTTGTTATTCGACTTTATTTTTTTGACTTTTTGACTGCACACCCTTGCATCAGGAACATCAGTATGGCCGCCGGAAAGCATGCTGCTCGCTAAACATCATCCAAAATGCACAGTAAAAATCTGAAAAATAGGCCACCATCCACTTTTGCCTATCTCAGTGGTAACACAGGAGACCACTGCCAAAACCCATCATTTGGCTGCCCACAGAGCAAGGCTGATTGCAAAAGAAACACAGAGCTGTGTGAAAATCCGTTTTTCTCTGTTATCAAATTTGAAAAAATCAGGGCTCACAAACCACCCAAAAGATCCAACCTCCTTGTTGGGTGTTAAACATCATTCTACTTCAATAATCCACATAATTACAATGTCCACAGAAGTACACTTATCAGAAGAAAATCCACATTGAAGATTGCTTGCTTGGAAAATTATGTTGAAAATGGGTGAAATACCGTTACTCGCCTCTGTCAGTCGCTGGCGATGTCTAAATCTGACAGGTGAAACTTGTTTGTCTCAAAAGCTAAATATGCCAAAGAAAGACTTGCTATCAGAAGCCTAAGAGGTGGATAGAATTCAAAACTATATTTTAAAAAGTCTTGAATTAAGAATTTGGTTGATGTATTTGTTAAAAATGTTATTTACATTTTAGGACAAGACAATTTCAGACATTGTGTTTAAAAGTTAAAGTTAAGGTTAGCCACACTGAGCTTCAAAGACATTCCACACCTTCTCCCAAACAAAGGAATCTTCCCCCTGCACTCTGCTAAGAAACTGGCAGGCTGGTGTGAAAGGAACTGGGAGGGGCACTCTGGCATGTTGCTCTGAGTGTAGACAAAGGACTCCCTTGAGCTGAATGAAAATGCTAATTCGGGTGTGACTGATATCAACTGCCCTGGCAGGAAGAAGACCATGTGACTCTCTGACTCAGCCGAACCTTGGAGGCGGGCCAGACTGAAAATGTGGATTTGAAACTAAAGTAACTGTATGTTTTGGGAAAAGACTTATAAAATATTGTGCCAAACTGACAAAAATATGAAACTTAGAGATTATTAAAATGAAAAATGTGCTCACAGTTTAAAACTAATCTGGAATCTGTGCGATGTTCTGAGACTGAACCACAAAATATTTAATATTGTGGCTATTGTGATTATGCTAGGAACATGAAAAATTACAGGAATATGCCCAGAGGTTATGTGCATGTATGTGTAAAAAATTGTACAGATCCGAAAATGTGTAACCAACCAAAAGCACGAAAAACTGTCATTTGTGAACCAAAACTCTTAGGAACATAAGACTTTGACAGAAACCTTAGTCGATCTATCATGTAAATATGTATTATGAACAAGTTGTGCATATTGTAAATATGTTTTTATGAAAAATAAGATATACTGTACAGAGACAAAGGGGAGGTTTTCTCCCTAAGCCATAAACATGACACATCATGACACATCATGACACACTGTTCCTTTCTCAAATCAGGAGACTGGGAATTCTTTGACCTATCAGATCCGTTGAGGGTTGGGCATAGACAATCAGCCTCCCCACCCACTTTGGAAAAGGGATACATAGGGACTGCTGAGGACAGGCAAAACACACACACATTCACTCATCAACTGATCCACTGGCGAAGCACCCTGCAGGAAGATCCAGACTTCAGAACCTAAATCCAGACTCCAGAATTCTGAAGCAGAAAGGCCCAACCCAAAAAGCTGAACCCTTTTCAGCAGGCCTTTAAAATCTCGCAACCTGATTTCAACCCCTAAACCTCCATGGGGCCTAAACCATTCAACAGCCTGGCTGAGCTGTGTTGGCTACTTCTGGCCATTAACCCTTGCTAGAACTCAAGATCCAGATCAGTCCAGCAGAGCTGTAACCCAGAACTCATCAGATCCAGTCCAAGAGGCTGTGCAGACCCGAGTGCCTTGCTGAGAGCAGAGTCCAGGTGCCCTGAATCCTGTCCGGTGGCGAGCAAAGACCAGTCCAAACCTTTGACCAGATCTTTGACGGGCCCATTCCATTCCAAAGCCATAGTTGTAAGTATTTAGAACAGAACTGGCCATAGTCATCTCTTAGTATTAATCCCATCCAACCCATTCCAATATATCCATAACTGCATTATTGAATCTCTTTTATCTATCCTAAATCTTTCTCTCCTCCACATAATCCTGTGATAATTGTAGTCATAAGCATCTTGGCGCTAATATATATTTTTTGGAGAAAGGCAATCATCTCAGGCAGATAGAAACCATCCGGAGGTGCCTCTGGATAGGTGGCTGTGCTGTATGTGTAGTTTGCCACTCCATAGACTCCCTAGTGTTAAGAAATCTTTGTTCTAAATCTTCAACAGCGCATCTTTCAATTTGAAATCTTGACCTTTTTGAGAAAATTCTACCTTCACTAAAACCTCTGTAACTCTTGAACCGTACCTGCTAGGAACAAAATGTAAACGTCATTTTGAAGCTCACCTTCGTAATCGTGTTTCTCGCACGCGGAAAAGTTGCCGCGATTTTGTATTTGGCTCAATTCCATTCCATGTAAAATAGCTATTTCTTGCTTCCAACTCCTGAATTTCGTTTTCCATCTGCTAACCATTCAATAAGCATTGCTAGTATTGACTTGACCCAATCCAAAACAACTCTCACTAGTTCTGAATCCCATTTAGCGAATTAAAATCATTTTTAGCATTTTCCCATTCAATTCAAACCCCATTTAAAAGCAATTGACCTGTTTTAAAATCATACCTGTTCTCCCTAAGCTTGCTGGGGGAATTAGGATTGAACTGCATTGTTGATTGTTAATCCTGAAACATGTGTGCCCTCATTCCATCTCTTCATATTGCATATTGGGGGGAGTGAGTAATAACAGGGGGAAAGAGTGATTACATTGTCTTTGATTGAAGTCATATCAAGTTTATTTCTGTGTTGCATTCCTTCCTATCCTGGCATTTCCTTGAACCCATACAAAGTATTCTCTGCTACATTATTCTTCCTATTCCTATTATAATTTATTAAAGAGATTGTTGATATTGTAATATTACCCATTGCTGATCATTGCTTAAATATTCATAAGTGTGATATTCCGATATTATTCATATTCATAAAAGTCTGATATATATTGTTCAATTCTTCAAATAAATCTTTTGAACTTTGCAAAACAAACCTACTTCTTGGCTCAGTGAGGCCGGAGGGGATTGAAAGAGAGGGGCGTTATATAAGGGTACATCATCCAGAATTAAAAGAACTTTTGACGTAAAAATATATAAATAGGGTTTCCATTGGGCATCCCATACTAGGCATTGACTTAGTTGGAGTGCTGGATTGAAATCACTTACAACAGGGAGGATAGCTCAGCGGCAAGGTAATCGCAATGAAAGCAAGACAACACAGAACATCACAGGTTCGATGCCGGGTCCGCGCTTATAAACCTACAGGTATTAAGCGCGTTGTAAATAACCTATCATGTCATATAATATCAGGGAGAATGACGTAGTAAACCAATTACTAAGTGATTAGAATGTATGTAGCTCAATAATATTCAGTGGGGCTGGATTTTATTTATGCATTACAAATGGTTGAGATGTGTGAAAGAAAAACGATTAAAAAAAAGTATTACCCACCGGAGCTGTGCCTATTTCATTAACTTCGGAAAGGATGAATTTGTGTCCTACGTGCAAACCTTGGCAGTAGGTATACTGTTTTCTGCAAAGTTTAACATGTTGCCTTATATGGCTAACATAACATTCACGATGCATGCCACTCTATTACCTCTACCGAAATTCCCTTTATACCACACTGCTATGCATCTCTTTCTCTCAGTGGCAGACCTAAGGAGGGTGCTTAGGCGACAGTCACCCTTCGAAGCCGCTTTTCAGATCCAATTGTGCCCACAGTCACTTGCAAAGTAGTGTAACTGTTTTGACCAGTTCGGGCGAGGATGCCTTCAGCCCTTCTAGCACAAAACCTGCCTCTGCCACTGTTTTCCCTCAAGCCAAATCTATTTTAGAAATACACAGGAGATCACCCATCATTCTAAGTACACGAGTGGGTGGGGCTCACAAAGGTTGGCTACATAATTCAGGACGATAATATACACCCTTCCCCTTTAAGTTGTAGAAACACTTTAATGCGGCAGGGGAAGCAGACATATTTGCAGATGTTCTTTGGTGGGAGAAGATGCGCAAAAGATAAAGGAATGTTCAAATGAAAATTATACATTAATGTGATTAAATTCGGTGGACTACCTTAAAACGAATATATCATATGTTGTACCTTGTTAGCACATGATTAGACAAATGGTTTCACCGAATAGGTACATTCGGCTTCTTTGAACTTTCTTTCATGCTCGGCTGATTGATGAAACTGCTTTCTAGACTTTTATCTTTCGAATTATTTGATTGACTACATGCTGGAGAAAATAACAGTAGGACTAATTACACGAGGGAGACACTTTCCTGGTTTTCAGCTGGCGGAAGCTTTTTAAGTGAAATGAAGAGAAGAGCACTGCTGTGAATGTTTATACGTGGCAGATATAATGCTCCGCTGGCAGCCTGCATCTGTGTCTTTGAATTGAATTGCCTATTCGGCTTATCAGCTTAATAAGATATGCTTGACCTTTATTCTTGTCCTCGTGCACGGCATTCTCCCCCTGCACGCACATGTGACTTTGAAAGAACAATCCGGGCTGTGCATGTGCTGCTGTAAATGGACCGCCAATGGTGCGCGATAGCGAGGTTCAGCAGCGACTGGTCTATAGGCAATGCCCGAACCAAAAGCGTAAAATGCTGATGTGGGCCAGTTTTTTTCTGTCAAAGTGGGCAATTGTTTGGGCCAATGTGGGCCAGTTTGATGAGTTACTTCCCTATGCGGCTAGTAGTTTTGACCAGTGTTGCTGAATAAATGTATTTAAAATGCACAATTTGCATCACAATTTATCAATAAGTCCTTCTTGGGTACTATTCAAACAGCCTGTTACAAAAGGAATTAAATGCAATTTGCAACTGTGGGCCACTTTCTCATTGGTGCCAGAGACAATTTTATGCCCCAGTCCGATCCTGGCGAGGTTGCTTTTGCTGAGGAGAGTGAGCTCTCCAGTAAACCAGGACACAGACGTATTGCATGAGGTATTTTTCTTTACTTAAGGTACGAACAAAAGGACGAGTTCGCACTCCATATCAAGCTGAACATGCATTATCTGCATTGAGCAGCATTTGTGGGCTAATTGAATCTTCCATTTCTTTCCTGAGAACCATGATTTGTACGAGCTGATGACATTTGTTCTTGCCGGGGGCTCATAAAAACAATGATACCATTTGTGATCTGTTTTTGTGTTGCATTTATAATTGTTTGTAATAATATAGGGGATAAAGTACCCCGACCATACGATATAAGGATATTGCAAGTCACAGAGGAGTGTGACTTGCAAAAAAGGACCAAATAGAGGAATGAGGTTGAAGACCAAGTTTCTTTTTAAGGTAACGTAGTACAGTAGTGGGTATTTTATTCCATATAATACATGGCAATATAGTGTCAACCCTTTTAATACTTGGCCTCTTGCATAATATAATGTAAGTTAGCTTCCATGTTCTGATCCATATAATCAGTGTAGAAACTGTTTGGATGTTAAAAGAAAAATAATATGGAGTTTCTAATGTCTGGCAGAAAAATAGTTTAAGCAGTTAAATATAAATGCATTAAAACAACGTTTTCATTTTGTGCTTTGAAATAAGTAATGACTTACAGAGTTTTGCTCAAATGTGCACAAATTTAAAAACTCTACCTTAAACGGTTCCTTGTCAATTAATGGCAGTAAAGTGTCATAGAAATCTATTTTACAAGCAAGGAATAAGAAAAACGTATTAAGACATTATATGTTGCTGTGACAGCTGGAATTTGACTCTGGGATGGCTTAAGCAGCAGTCATTGAGATGTCACAACTGAAGCTTAATTACTGATTACAGTGTGGTTGTGATGCCATTTTCCTTTTACATGGCAGTCATGATGACACATTCTGTCCAGGCATTCATATGACTATTGGAGGCTGCCTTGTATTTATACTATTGCGTTAACCCCCCGATTCAAGGGCTGGAATCGGGGTAATGGCCCGGCAGCCCAAGATATCGGCCTGAATGAAGCGAGGGAAGATAACAATGGTTCTGGGCCATAACTCCCCGTTCCGGCACTTGGAATGGGAGATTAAGGCTATTAGCACCCTGGGTTGCCAAACGGTAACACAGGGTGCTAAAAAAAACAGTATTTTCCTTCGTTCAATGGGATGTCACACGTGTCCCATTGAATGAAGGGAAACACTTTTCCAAGATGGCTGCCATGGAAAGGGAAGGCGGGGCTTCATACGAGCCCCTCTTCCCTTTCCATGACATACTGCAGGAGCCGAGAAGATGGAGCGGCTGTGGCACACGCTGCTGCAGAAATAAGTTAAGTGGGGGGTGTGAAGGTGGGAAATAAGAGGGACGGAGGGTGTGGGCAAGATAGTGGTGGGGGGAGCTGGCCATTAGACGGCATGGAATGCGAGCTGAGATTGCCGGTTTCAGCACATGTTCCTAACCTGTTGATTGTCTGGCTCCCCCATCAGGGTGCTAATCTGGATTACAATGGATGCCTTAATAAAAGTACTAGCGGTGCACTGGATTTCTGATTAAAATTCATGTTTAGACAAGAGGCTAGCTGTTAAAAAGTATATGACCGAGTTCTAATACTTTCTTGCTATTTGGCTTTTGACTAAAACGTTCTTTGTTTCCCATTAAAAGCTGAAAACAACCAATCAGTTCACAGTGGTAGAGGTAGAGTGCAGGCTGCAACAGGGAAGATAATTATACATCAGCTGACAACAATTTTTCAGTACTGGACTACAGTGTGTGGATTTTTATGGTAAAGAGAAGCAGGGAAGCAGCAATGAATGTTGAGGCAGTTCTATTATATATACTCATATTCACAGACAAGATCACTGTGTCTTTTACCACGTCGGTGCCTTTTTTGTTTGGATTCGTGCATGGAGCAGGATGCAGAGTGCACATTTCACTCGTTTTTTTAAATGAATGCATATGGGTCTCTGCCTGCATCAAATGTTTGATGCATGCAGAGAGGCATGGATCCAGATCAATTCTGCCCTCCCTTTTGCTTATCAAAAGGGCAGAATGAATATGTAGGCATACAAAAAGGCCCAAATTCAATCCAAGAAACAATAATGAGAGGCACCAATTGCAAGTACAGCAGCTTTAATGCAAGCAATTAACAGTCAGGAGACCAAAACCTGAGACCTCTCAAACCGCCCACATTGGTTTACAATATTTAAAGACAAAAACCACAGCATTTTAATACATTAGAATACATTACAAAATGTACTTTGTATGTAAATTCCCTTATCCCTTTTGGCTCCTACCTATATACGAAATTAAAGAATGACATACATTACCCAACTCTATTGGTTAATACAATACTAGTGATGTTATGAGTGCCCCCCCTGCAGATGACCTAATCATGTGTGTCAACACGTTGTGGCAACACAATTCGACACAGTAGCATCCGCTCCAATGGAACTAGACATTTTGTAACACAGACACTTCACAGAACTTCCTCATGTTTGATACATATCTTTTGCAACAACCATATCAAAATATGTTGTTATCCTCATTGCTCATCCTTCTAGCTAAGCCCAGAAACACAAACTATTAATTTGCAGGGCCTCATTATATAGATATGTGGCAGAGGCTCGATTCTCATGGAGTAATTTCTTGTATTATTTGTACTAGTAGCCACTCTATTATGGCAATCACACAATTCTCTAGAGGGCAGTAAAATTACAACCTATTTCAGCACTTTGACAATGCCCCAACTCAAGGCCTGGTTCACACCAAAACATGTCTTGTGCAACTATTGTATTATTTTATTCCTCATATTAAGAAAATAAACAGATATTATTTGCTGTGCTCACATCCTCTGGGAAAATCTTCATGAGAAAGGATAACAGAAATATATTTCTTGTGATAATGACTAATGTTTGCTCTGCACCCTTCTGCTGTGGATCTTGATAATCATAAGACTTTCTGGAAAGAAGCAGAAATAAATGCTATATAAATGAAATGATAGAAGCTGAGAAACAGGGACTAGTGCAACTAGCAGCAGAACTGAAAACAAAAACAACAATCAGCAGTTTGAAGATATTACTCATGCATGAGGGCACCCATGATAACAATGATGTGAACCAATCGTTCTCCTTCACCCCACCCATGTTCTTCATCGTGATGCGCAAATTGTGTATTGCGTGTATTGCCTGGGTAAGTGTTCCATTGTCTGCTTCGTTGGAAGGTATATAAGTACAGCAAATAGTTCCCACCTTCGCGCACATGCCGCCTTTCATTGCCATTAATAAATCCAAAATGTTTTTCTGTTTCATTAGCAAATTGTATGAGCTCCCAGCATATGTTATTAATCCATTTGGTATTGGCTGCAGTTTCTACCCCAGAGGCAAAAATTGTGGCAAAAAATGTTTCAGCTTTGCTAAACAATCTGTATTCATCAGGTCTATCATTGACCTTGTTGCTGAAATACTGGGACAGGTAGTATCTACGGCAGTGACGCTGCAGGCACAAAGAGTGCACAGTCTCCTGATGTATGAGGTGCACAGGCATAGTCATGGGGTGCATGGTAATTGCTGTGATGTTACCAGCTGGGATCACCAGCATGGGGGTATGTATCATTGTCACTGAACATATTCCTCTACAAGATTGCAGTAATTGCACATACACCATCCCTCCAAAGGACCAATACATTTCCATGGGTGCTGCTGCATCCCTGTGGATGTCGGGGAGATCAATCATCTTGTCACACTGTTTTTGAATGCCCACAATATAGTGCTGTTGCCTTTGAAACAGAAGGAAAATCGCGCTTACATGATATTTGTCCGGAGTGTATGCTGATCAATTCACATCCAGTGCCTGACATATTTTTCCGAGACAGCAAAACAAGTTGCATTCATTTTTAGTACTGTACTCTCGGGCAATCCAAACATCCCTCCTGCCTTGCACCCAATCAGCCTTTCAACCCACTAATTAATCTTTGCACAAAATAGCACCTTTTATCTGTAAACGAGGTCTTCTTCAGCAGTGAAGCTGCTCCTACTCTACTTCATCAGAACATCGGAATGTGGGTGGTGCCATAAAAAGTCTCATTCATTCCCTCTCCTACTTAATAGCTAATTATAACTCTCTTTAAACAATAATTTCCTGACATCTTCTTCATTTTTATATAACAGTCTTCCTATGCTGTTTTGTTAATTTCTACCCACTCTATTTAAACCTGGTGTCCTTGAATCATTTCTCGCACCCTACATAAGTTTAGGTGCACTAAACACTGTGACACCTCGGGTGGTATTTCTTGCGGTATAAACAATCTAGGATTGGCAGTTGCATGGGGGATCAATGAACAAACAAAACAAGATTCACTCGATTTCTCCTTTCCCACTGCACTCATATGGTGGTACCATGCGTTAATATATGCAGGGCGATGCACATTCTTAGATTTACCTAAAATAATGTTTTGGTTAGTAATATCCCTCCTATTTCTTTTCATGGAAAGACTCATATTCACTGATACATTTGCAATATTAATATTATTGGACCCACCCCTAGAAAGAAGCCACATGGATGCATCCATGAAGAAGAGAGGGATAAGACAGAATAGAAGATCAGTGTGTTTAGAGGCAGATAAATATGTCATCCACAGCTACTGCAACTCCCCTGGCCCAATACCTCCCAGGTGAAGAACGTTACTCACTGAGGCAACTGCCATATCCCAGCAGAATATGGGTACGAACTGAGCTAAAGATAACAATAATAAAATTACAGTGGAACAACACATGTGCATGCATTACACACAAAGTAAATGTGTACACAACACAGAGATGGAAAACACTAGGTCAAACTTGCATTTATACAAGAAGAATATTAACTTTGCATCCATAAAACATGAATAATACTAACATAAGCACTACATAAGCAGTATATAAGCTGAGTGAAACATGAACAGCACGCTCATATAGCTCACTAAGATAAGTCATTCCACTTGTGCACACATTTTCATATCCACCCTCTATCTCCTGAATAGAACTGTAGTGGCTGTAGCTGTAGCGAATCTTGTAGTGGTTGTGATGAATCAGTCGCTGCTTGAGGTAGCTTACTTTGATGGGTTCTAATCTGGTGAGATATAAATCTGACAGATTTGGTTAACTCCCTAAGATACGCCCCAAATTCATCACCTAAAATTTCAGCAGAATTATGTGCATCAGAGGCTGTGCATGCGGATGTGAGAGGTGTGTGCATATTCCTGCCAGTGACAATCTCATGCAGTGTAAGGTGATGTTCAGAGCCTGGTTTGAATCTGAGCACAAACAAGGCGAGTGACAAACAATGCAACCAGCTCTTGTGCACAATATCATAAAGCTTTGCTGGTTTTTCTTTTAACAAGCCATTTAAGCACTCCACAAAGCTGTTGACCGGGGTGGTTAATTGACCAAAATTTGTACTTGTTTCCTAATAAAGAGGATATTTCTCTAAACATCTTATTTGAAAAAGTGTGTCCTGTCATCTGATCTCAACATATCACATATTCACCACTGGGGCAATACTTCTGTTACTAAAAGATTTTATGCTAATTTGGCATTAGGGTGAACACAGGGACCTGCTTCCAGCCATCGGGAGAATGGGCACACAACAACCATTATCTAGCAGAGGTTACTGCACATGTTAACCATATCCACGTAATCAATGAGCAAATGTCAAAAAGGCCCCAGAGGCTGGAGTGAGTTTGATTTCAGGGTCTTCAGTATGCAACCAGTGGTGTACATTTTGCACGTGTTGCAGTATGTTATTAACTCGTGAAAATATTCTTGGAGGTTTGGCAGGAACCACTCTTCCTGTAAATCTGCTGCAATGTATTGTTTGGATGTGTGTGTAGGGATGTGAAACTGCTCTAGAGAAACTGCAAGTAGTACTAGGGGCATGACTGGCTTCCCTGAGATGTTGTGTATCCATATTAGATCTGTGGGGGACAAGGAACAGCCTCCCTTTATCCACAACTCTTTTTCTTGCTGGTGAACTTGTGCTTATAGTTAAATAATTTGGGTCATGGGTATTGCACTGTACAGAACTGGGATTTCTACTTGATGCAGGGATAGTTCCGGTGATTTCATGCCACTGGAAGCTTCTACATAAGCTGCTTCCTTTGCTGCTAAATCAATCTGCTACACTGTTGCTATATGCAATTGGGTCTGTGTGGTTTGTGTGTGCTGCACATTTATACTGTCACTGCTGTAGGGTGTGCTAATGCATCAATTAACTTGGAGAGCAAAGCTGCATGCTGTACTGGCATGCCATCTGACCTTTTGAACCCTCTCTTCCACCATCTGGATAGACCTGAATGTACTGTGCTTGTATCATAAGCTGAATCTGAGTAAATGGTAGCAAAGTACCCTTTGGATATTTCTAATGCTGTTATTAGTGCTATGTGCTCTGCTGCTTGTGCTGAGTAGCGTGATGGCAGTCGCACCTTAGATATCACTTTGCATTTTCCTTCAATCCTCACTACTGCCCCACTCTGTGTGCCTGATCCCAGTGTTCTCATCGATAATCGATGACCCATCAATGAATAGCACTTCCCCTTCTTTGAGTGCATCCTCCCTAACACTTGTGCTTTCATCAGTGATGTCTTCATATGTGTCTAATCAGGTACTAGGTCATTTGGCTGCACTGGTTCTGCAATAAATGTTGCTGGCTAGACAGTGTGGCATCTGACAATGTGTATGGAGGGGTTTAACAAAATGGCTTTGTATCCTGATGCTCGTTGGGTGGTGAGAGTGGATTTGGATTTCTCTAATATGGCAAAAAGTGCATGTTCCACATATAGAGTGACAGGGCATCCCATAGTAATTGCAGGCGATTTCTGTATAGAAAAATTGGCTGCTGCTAGAGCCTCTTCACAAGGAAAGTGGCCCTGCACTACGAGGTCCAAGAGACCACTGTAATAAGCCAAAGGCTTATGTCCCATTGAGGTTCAATGGTTGAGGACAGCCATCATCACTTGGCCATTACAATGTGAGAACAGAAAGTATTGTTTTTTTGTAGTCTGGTGTTCCTAAAATTGGTGCATTACTAAATGCATTTTTAAGTTCCAGAAATGATTGTATCAGCTGCTCTGTCCACATGATGGGTTCTTTTGCTTTCTGTGCTTCCTTTAGCCCTTACAATAGGGGTTTGGTATAAGTTAAATAGTCAAATATCCATGCCCAACAGTAACTAAACAATCCTACGAACAGATTAATCTGTTTGACCGTGGTTGTCTGTGATGTGTTGTGTATTGCTGTTGCCCTTTCTGGGGTTATACTTCTCCCTGTGGATGATATTATCTGTCCTAGGTACATTACCTCTTATTGACAATACTGCAATTTGACTTTGTCTACTTTGTAACCCTTTTCTGCCAGTAAAGGCAAAGGTTTCACAGAGTAATTTCTACATTGCTCTTCTGTAGTTCTACGTACTAGCAGGTCGTCCATATATTGAACATCTGTGCTTTGTGCGTGTACATTTCCCAAATCCATGTGCACGACCCTGTTAAAGATGCTAAGGGACTCACAATACCCCTGATGCAAACAGGTGTGTTGGAATCTCTAGCCCAGGTAAGTAAATGCTGTGAGACACTGCGATTCAGCGTGTACTGGGACGAAGAACAATGCATTATTGAGGTCTATTACAGTGAAATATATTGCTTCTGTGGGGATGTTATACAGGATTGTAGCAGGGTTTCGGGACCCTGGTAATTCTGCCTCCACTATGTTGTTTAATAGGCAGAGGTCCTGAACCATCCTCCAAGAATACCCATTTGCTTTTTTGACAGGCTGTATAGCTGTGTTACATGGTGATGCTGATGGCTGCCTTATGACTTTGCCATGAGACTATAACTGTTGAATACATCCCTTTATTTACGTTTTTTGACATTGGATACTGTTTTGACTGGGGAAACACTGCACCAGACTTCAGCTTGATGCAAACTGCCCCTTTCCCTTTGAGTAGCCCTACATTATGGAGATTACTAGCCCATAACTGATCAGGTACATTTTCCAAATCTTTCATTAAATGTGGGGGTAGTGTATTGGCAAGGAGATGGGTATGTGTTACTTCTCTGTGTTCTACAAGTATCTGGCAGGTTATGCTGATTTAAAACACCATCTCCCTTGTGTTGTCACTGTCTTTGAACAGCTGTTCATATTACACCTCTCTCAAATGTTGTGTTGGGTCAATACATACAATTGCACGCCATTTCATTTCATCCTCGTCCAGGACGGACAGGATTATCTTGTCTGCCTTTATTATCACGGCTTCGATAAACAACGTGATGAGAGTGCCTGGTGCCCTTGCCTGGGGGACAGGTGGTCTGAATAGGAACTCTGCAGAGATGCACAAAGCTTTGTTCTCAATCCAAGGTACCCAACCTAACACTACTGTTACTCTCTAGAGGAACAAATCTGGGTGGAGTGGTACATCCGGCAGGTCGCTGTGGCCACAAAGTGATTGTATCACTACAACAGTCCCAGTGTTCTAAGTGCCTGGTGTGGAACATTATACCGTCCTCTGTGAATGAGATAGTCATATTCAGCTTGCTCATGAGATCCCTGCCAAAGGATTTACTGGGGTGCCTTGTGAATATAATAGCAGTGCTGTCGCTTCTTGTGTGGCTAGAGTAATGGGTAAGTCTTCAGTGAAAGGAACGGATACAATAGCCCCAGTACATCCATGCATGTCCATCATTTTGTCTGACAAAGGAAATCTCCCCTCCTTAATACAGGACTTCGTAGCCACTGTGTCGACCAAAAAGAAAATGTTTGTTCTCCTATCTTAACTTGCACTCAGGGCTCCTCATCCTTGTCCGCAGTTACTGATTGTACTAGTCATGTCAGAATTCTTTGTGGGCTGTCCTATTGTGACTGGATATTGACAACAGTGAGCGGGGAAGGATTGCCCCTAGCACACTTTCACACATGCAGTGGATTACTATGCCCTGTGGCAAGGGTTTCTTATCCCACAGCTGAATAGGTGGCTGTTGTGTATGTGACTGGATGAGATTTGGTACGGTGGACTACCTTGGTTGTTGTTGCACGGAACCTGGAGCGAGTGATCAAAATGATAATGATGTGTGTATTTATATAGTGCTTTGCTCCAAAGGGCTTTACAGAGCGCATATTTACATACTATATCACCCAACTCAGTGGTACAAACTGGGACTACAAAAAATGGGGTTGTTGGTAAAAGGTGGGGCGATTCCCCTGGGGCGTTAGTGTTGTAGGAAATGGTTGGTCTACTTCTGCATTCTCATCCAAAATCCTCTATCCTCCGACAAGACCAATACTGTCCCCCAACTCTGGGTCTCATGCCCCCAAATTCGCTCCCTCTCTCTCCTTGGAAACCTCCCCTTCCACTCTGCAAGCCTCACATTCCTCTTTGGAGGCTTCCCATTTCTCCTTTACAATCTCCCAGCCCCTCTTCCCCTTCCTGCATGGTGATATGTCTGCCCTTCTGTAGTGCTAGTGATGACTGCCCCTTCCATGCTCAGTTTGGCCAGTTCCTTCTGCACTAGTTTTGCTTCTGCCTTCTGAGTTTGCTCTGTCCTATCCTTTTTCTTCTCCTGTTTATGTCTGCAATAATATATTATGTGTGCCTGCATCTAGAGCCATCCCTTTGCCTCTATCCCCACCACTTTATTCAAATCTACTTCTACCTCTGCAGGAAGACCCTTGTGTAACACTGCCACATATCTTGTATCTTCTGAATATAAGGTGTGAGGTCCTCATCTACCTTCATTTTGCGGGCCATGATGGAGTTTATGTCAGGGTACATGTTCCTCAAAACCTTCCATATTTGTGCTCGACAGTTATTAAATGGAACACCATCATGGGCGGTATCATTCAGCATCACTCCCCCATACCCTGCCCTTTTCCATATTTCATTAGCCTGCTTTCCTAATAGGGAGGAAAACAAACTTTTTATATCTCCTACTGCTAAAGTTTCTCTTGCTGTGTGATTTTCATGGGCATAAATCCAATTACAGCTCCCACTTTGAGGGTGGGCAAGGTGCACATTAAGTTATCCCGATCCATATGGGGCCAGGGGACATAATGATATCTTCCCAGACCCTTCTGCAGCAACGAGAACTGTGCTCCTTATTTTTTATACTGTGATACTTTGCTTCTCTTCTTATGCTTTGCTAGGGCCATTCACCCAAGCCTTTGTCTGAACCTGCAACCCCATAGTGGTGTTTCCTTCGGGTCCTCTGCCTCACAACCATCATCATCATCCTCTACCTCACCATCGGTATATATTGAGTCATAGTCTAAACTATGAGTGCCTGTTCATATCTTGTGGCCCCCTTGGAGCTTGCCCTACATTGGGTATTTACTCTTTTGTAGTTAGCTGAGGATCTTTCATAGCATTACTGTCAGTCTAAAAATAAGCTGTCCGCCCTCCATTGGTCTGTGCCTATTGGCGTGCACTGCCCCCTCCCCTTGTCATGACGCCTAGCCCCGGGCATCTGGATCGAGTCCCTCAGCCCCGGGAGCAGGCATCCAGATACCCATTAAAACCCCAACAGCACCGGCTGGGGGCTGTTTGGATTCAGTCCTGGCGCCTTAGGCGCCAGGCTCATTATAGAAATCAGTCCTGGCACCATAGGCGCCAGGCTCATAGACTTTACTTACCTTATGCAGACCATGCTGCAAATGAGTCCAAGCCAACGTGAGGCCTGGATGGGACTATTTTATTACAGGGACTATTTTTCACTCGGGTGTGGTTCTGGGGAACTTCTTACCTGGGACTACTTTGTAGGCTATTTAAACCACGCCCAAACAGCAGCCCATGCTTTGTGTTATTCTGCCTCCAGCAGCGTGACGCTCACCGTGTCTGCAAGTCAGCATCCAGTCTTCTGCCACGCCCTCCTCAAATCAGGAGCTCCTAGACAAAAGGCAAAGAAAGGGGAAGAGGTTAGATCACAGACATTATTTGATTCCTTACCTGATTCCGGACCCAGCACATCTCTGAGCCTGGAAAGAACATTATTTCAGCACGCATCGCTTCGCCAGCAGCAGCGCCGCGTTATACTCACCAGTCCACCGCATCTTTCGACTCGGCGCTGCCTCCATCATTTTCTTCGTCGAAACCCAGCAGTTGGGGGGAAAACAAAAGGAATAACAAGGTGAGCTGAGAAAACCAACAAGGACAATCTCTTTGCCACCATAGGCTTACCTGCTTTACCACCGGAGGTATTATTCTTTAATTGGCCGTATCTTCCTATGCCGCACCTATAAAGGGAGAGAAAACAGCAAGTTAAACTCATGCAACTTTTACCGGACAGTGTTTGGTAATACAGACTCTTACCTGAATGCCATCAGCTGCCTCCAGGCAATATTCTTTTGGACCCAGCTACAACCTAACGAGGGAATGGAACAAGAGTGAACATCGGACATATCAAACTCTTTGAACGTTATAGACACTGGAGTCAATATTCCTCCGGAACTCCTCCAGTACCTTCAACCCAGTGAAGTAACTGGTATCTACGCGCCCCTGCATGCCATTCAGGATGGAGAGCTCATCAATTAAAAACATAAGGTGAGGTTACCAAAAGGCAATATCGGAGGTGATTAGTGGGGAGAACGAGAACTGTTGGGGGGCCATCACTAAAGTCCACGGGTGGCTAAATACCTTTCTCCACTTGCAGGAGAATACTTCTACGAGTCCAGCAAACAAGATTAGGTGGGCCAGTCCAGACTGTCATCTCTTCACTACGCATCACGTTGGTGGAGACCGCAGCTGTCCGGGTCCGATCAACGCCCCTGTGGGAACCAGGTGAGTGTAACAGAACGCAAAGCCTATCTACAAATCCCCGCCCGGGCGTAATGGAGACCTCAGAAACCGACCAATTAGCCCAATTGTTAGGAAAACTTAGGGCAGAAGTGCATTCCGCGCGCCAAGAAACTAATGCCCTCAGGAGAGAACTAATTGTGTCAAAGGAGCGCACTGATGATCTTGCCAGACAACTGCTGCAAAACCAAGCCGGGCAAACACCACTACCTGGACTTGGGGGGAATTCAACCCCCTGTTTCATCGAGCAGCCCTGTGCAAGTGGTTCTACCAGGGAGCATTCCTTTAGCTTCACCCAAAGGCTTTGCTGGGGACCCGAAAAGTTTTGCCGTGTTCATGAACCAATGCCGCTTGCACTTTTTATGCAGACCAGGAGCTTTTCCAAACGACCAAGCCAAAGTAGCCTTTGTACTGTCATACCTTAGTGGCAGCGCAGCAGATTGGTCAATTCCATTAGTCAACCAGGATGACCCTCTTCTTTGGGATTTTCAGGGTTTTCAATTGAGCATGGAAAGATTATTCGCCAGACATTCACAGGGACAGGCCCTGGATAACAAACTTCTATCCCTATGACAAGGAAACCAGGACCTGCTAACATATATCGCAACCTTCAATAGATTTATGGTGGAAACCGGATGGCCAGAGGTAAAGCGAATTACATTATTTCATCGTGGACTTCGGGGTGAACTCAAAGATGTTTTGGCCCAAGTTGTGAACCGACCTCAGGATTGCACAGAATATATAGACTTAGTGGTCCAGCTAGACCACCGACTTCAGAATGAAAAAGCTGATCGAGCTAAGTTCGAGAATCGGGTATTGGTTAAACCCAATGTTACTCCAAAAGGAACAGATGCATCAGAACCAATGCAGATCTGGCGGGGTTAAGTGACCCTTAACTCAAAAAGAAAGAGAAAGGAGACGACAGATGCAGTTGTGTCTGTACTGTGGGGCCTCAGGACATTTTCTACGGGATTGCCCTATAAAACCATCCAAGAAAGTAGTTGGAGTTGCTGATAGAAATCAAACAGAGCCTGATTCGGGAAATGACCACGCCCGACAAGCGTAGAGGTCCGCTTGCCGAGCTTAAAGAAGGACACTCAGACCTCGCACCTAATCATACCAATGGTCCTTATTAATCCAAGGCAGCCATCACGTCTGCACGCAGTTAGGGCATACATTGATAGCGCGGCCGTAGGAAACTATGAGGACCACGAATTGGCTTCTAGGATGAATCTACCTCTCTGCAAAAAGACCACTTCAGATGTTATCACCACAGTCGATGGAACTGAAATTGCCTCTGGGCCTGTAACTCATTCCACCACAGAGATGACACTGTTGGGTCAGGATGGGCATCGAGAGACTATTGTGTTTGACTTAATCAAAGCCCCGCAGTTCCAAATAATACTGGGGATACCTTGGTTGGAAACACATAATCCTTGTATTGATTGGCCAGAGAAGAGAGTAACCTTCCCGGAGTGTGCACACACCTGTTACCTGGAAAAAACCTTGAACAAAAGCCTGGCCACAGTCGCTAATCCAGTCATGCAGTTACCTCAGGAATATCAAGAATTTCAGGATGTTTTCCAAAAAGAAAAGGCAAACACCTTACCACCTCATAGATCATACGATTTTCAAATCGACCTCATACCCGGTGCACAACCTCCATGCAGTAGAATCTACGGCCTTACGGAACCCGAAAACCGTCACCTACGACAATACTTGGACCAATACATTGCTAATGGCTTCATTCGTCCATCTAAGTCCGCTGCATCTTCAGCTTTATTCTTCGTGCCCAAAAAGGAAGGTGACCTCAGAATGTGCATAGACTACCGCGCATTAAACCAGATCACAGTGAAGAACCAATATCCATTGCCTCTGATCCCCGAACTACTAGACCAAGTAAAGGATGCTTGCATCTACACTAAATTAGATCTCCGAGGGGCATATCATCTGGTGCGTGTAAAGAAGGGTGACGAATGGAAGACCACTTTTCGCACCAAGTACGGATTATTCGAATATCAGGTGATGCCCTTCGGGTTGTGCAATGCACCAGCAGCCTTCCAGTATTTTATGAACGATGTCCTTCGTGAACTCATTGACGTCTGTATTGTCGTATACATAGACGATATTCTAGTGTACTCCTCCTCAGACGCAGACCATGTTAAGCATGTTTGTGCAGTCCTTGAGAAACTACGCCAGTACAAGTTATATGCAAAATTGGAAAAATGTGTTTTTCATGCTACAGAAGTTGAATTCCTTGGATTTATCCAGACTCCAAAAGGAGTCCGAATGGACTCTCGAAAGGTGGATGCAATTCTCAAGTGGCCATCACCCAGTTCAGGTAAAGGGGTGCAAAGCATGCTTGGATTTGCTAATTTCTACTGCAGATTTATTCCTGACTTCTCATATGTTGTACACCGCATCACAGCACTTTTGCGAAAAAACAAACGCTTCTTGTGGACCGAAGAGGCTGAAAAAGCCTGCCAAGAACTGAAATTGAAATTCACGTCGGCACCTGTTTAAAGCATCCACGCCCCGAGCTCCCATACATAGTTGAAACCGATGCATCCAGTTTAGCCATAGGGGCTGTCCTGTCCCAGAAGGATCCAGAAAACGGACAACTTCATCCAGTAGCATTTTGGTCCAGAAATTTCTCGGCCCCCGAATTAAACTATGCGGTTACTGATAAAGAGTTGTTAGCCATCAAATCCGCCTTCAAGGCTTGGCGGCATTATCTTCTCGGTGCCAGGCATACCATTACTGTAATCACCGATCACAGGAACTTGCAGTATTTAAAAACAGCCAAGGCCCAATCATTGCGTCAACTTCGATGGGCCTTATTCCTTGCCAAATTCAATTTCATGATCACTTACCGACCAGGTTGTAAGAATGGTAAGGCAGACGCTTTATCCCGAATCGGGATGGGAGAAGCATATTCAAACCCGGAACCGGTGCCTATATTTCCTGAACAAAGAATTCTTGGGAAACCACTCTACAGACCTTAGAAATTATTAATTTAAAGATCCAACAACTTTTCGATTCAGCAGCCCTGCAGGACTGGTTAAAAAGGGCCAAGATTATTCAGTTGTCAATGACCTACCTTACTATCAAGGGCATCTATTTCTACCACACAAGGAACTACAAGAACAAGTCATCTCCAATTACCATGAAGCTCTGATGGAAGGCCACCCAGGTATAGCAAAAACTGAAGCTAAAATTAAAAGACAATTCTGGTGGCCCACCTGGCGAAAAGATGTAAAGTCATTTGTACTGTCTTGTGGCATCTGTGCCCAGAACAAAAGCCAAAAGAAGAAACCAGCTGGTCTTTTACAACCTTTAGATATTCCACCCACACCATGGCACACTTTGTCTTTAGACTTTATTACAGATCTACCGACATGCAATGGATTCAACACCATTCTAGTTATTGTGGATCTTTTTTCCAAGATGGCCCACTTTATTCCTTTAAAAGGATTACCTTCTGCTTCAATCTTGGCCAAGGAATTTCTCGAAAATATTGTTCGAATACATGGATTTCCTTCCGTATTGATCTCTGACCGAGGTAGTCAGTTCATTTCACAATTTTGGCAGAAGTGTTGTCAATTGGCACAAATTGACGTAAGGTTATCAACCAGTCACCATCCCCAAACCGATAGTCAGACGGAGAGAACCAACCAGACTCTTGAACAATACCTACGTTGTATGCTCCACCAAACCGAAGGTAATTGGAAGGACATTTTATGGATTTCATAATACAGATACAATAACTCTGTACATTCAGGAACCGGACAAAGCCCCTTTTATACCATATATGGACATCATCCTCGAACCTCAGAACTCGATTCGCCCCAGCATTTAGAAATGCCGGCAGTAACTCATCTGCATTCTACTATTACACAAGCCTTTAAAGAGGCAACAAAACATTTGAAACAAGCAAAAGAGAAATACAAGAAAAATGCTGATCAACATAGAAGTGAGACCCCACTATATCGAATCGGAGACCAAGTTTGGCTGGCTTCAAGACGTATTCCTCTGAAAGGAACTCAGACTTTTAATCCTAGATATTTGGGACCTTACACCATTAAGGCCGTTATCAACCCGGTGGCCGTCAAATTAGAATTACCCTCTAATATGCGGATTCATCCTGTCTTTCATGTTTCACTTCTAAAACCAGTTCAACCCGGGACAGGATTAACCAAACCACCTGACCCCATCCTAATTGATGGAGAACCTGAATTTGAGGTAAAAAACATCCTGAACTCTAAAATGGTTAAATCAAGACTTTTTTATTTAATTGACTGGAAGGGTTACGGACCACAAGAAAGGTCATGGGAACCTAGTGACCACGTTCATGCTCCTCGATTGGTGAAAAAATTCCATCGGGACCTCCCAGAAAAGCCAGGGCCAATGGGAAGAACAACTTTAGGAGGGGCCTTGGGGGGGAGTGCTGTCATGATGCCTACCCCCGGGCATCCGGATCTAGTCCATCAGCCCCGGGAGCAGGCATCCAGATACCCATTAAAACCCCAACAGCCCCATGCTTTGCGTTATTCTGCCTCCAGCATCGTGACGCTCACTGTGTCTGCAAGTCAGCATCCAGTCTTCTGCCACGCCCGCCTCGAATCCAGAGCTCCTAGACAAAAGGCAAAGAAAGGAGAAGAGGTTAGATCACAGACATTATTTGATTCCTTACCTGATTCCGGACCCAGCACATCTCCGATCCTGGAAAGGACATTATTTCAGCATGCGTCGCTTCGCCAGCAGCAGCGCCGCGTTATACTCACCAGTCCACCGCATCTTTCGACTCGGCGCTGCCTCCATCATTTTCTTCGTCGAAACCCAGCAGTTGGGGGGAAAACAAAAGGAATAACATGGTGAGCCAAGAAAACCAACAAGGACAATCTCTTTGCCACCATAGGCTTTCCTGCTTTACCACCGGAGGTATTATTCTTTAATTCGTCGCATCTTCCTATGCCGCACCTATAAAGGGAGAGAAAACAGCAAGTTAAACTCATGCAACTTTTACCGGACAGTGTTTGGTAATACAGACTCTTACCTGAACGCCATCAGCTGCCTCCAGGCAATATTTTTTTGGACCCAGCTGCAACCTAACGAGGGAATGGAACAAGAGTGAACATCGGACATATTGAACTCTTTGAACTTTATAGACACTGGAGTCAATATTCCTCCGGAATTCCTCCAGTACCCTCTACCCAGTGAAGTAACTGGTATCTACGCGCCCCTGCATGCCATGCAGGATGGAGAGCTCATCATTTAAAAACATAAGGTGAGGTTACCAAAAGGGAATATCGGAGGTGATTAGTGGGGAGAACGAGAACTGTTGGGCGGCCATCACTAAAGTCCACGGGTGGCTAAATACCTTTCTCCACTTGCAGGAGAATAATTCTATGAGTCCAGCAGACAAGATTAGGTGGGCCAGTCCAGACAGTCATCTCTTCACTACGCATCACGTTGGTGGAGACCGCAGCTGTCCGGGTCCGATCGACGCCCCTGTGGGAACCAGGTGAGTGTAACACCCCTTTTCCCTGTGCTGACTTTGCCAACTCTTCCTTTTCCTTCTGTAATGCTGCTTCTAATTGAAGGCAAGCATTATTCTCAATTTCTAAAATCAATGGGTCTCTGGTGTTGTCCTTCTTTTGTGTCTTCATTTGGGGGGTGTACTTGGGGTTAGTATATCCTATGGCAGGCTTTAGAGGGTAGATCCATAAGGGGCAGTGTGGGGTCCTGAGTGTGCGTGTGATCGGATCCCTCTTTACCATTCTCGGGGACATTTTCTACCTCTACAATCCATAAATCAAGTATGGTCTGTCTATTTTTCAACTGTTTCCCTTTGTAGGTTGACAACAAATACATATGCATATGTTCTAGTACATGGTCAAATAGTTTACCCACAGTGCCCTGAACCCACTCTTTGCAGTATTTAAAACGTGTTCCTTGTATTGTGGAAGTGCTTTACACATATGATCCAATGGAGTATTCATAGCACCCCAAGGCTCTTAACCTTGCCCAGAGACAAAGAATTCACAAACACGGATCCAGTGGTGCCTTGTCTGCAATACTAACTACGCACCAATAAACCAATGACTCATACCACCAACAAAAAAACACCTCACCCTAAGATCCTAAGATACCTCTGTTTCCTTGCTCATCAAAACTTCATCATCTATACAACTACCAACAATTTTTATGCACACATGGTCTACAATACCCAGCCTGAGCTAATGTACCTCTGACGAGCCAGGACTGCAACTCACTTTTCTAAGAACTCAACCCCACGCTTACAAACAACATCAACCACTATAGCCCAGTGAAACGGTGCACCTCAATTGTAAACATTCAGCACCCTGGTACACTCAAGAACTTAACATCAACAAACAAACCATCAGAAAACAAGAAAAGAATTGGCAAAAATCCTGCAACACATTCGACCTCACCCTGCTCAAGGAACTCTATGCTACACATAGGCGACTGATCAACACTGCCATGGCCCACTACTTTCAAAAATCCATATACAAGGCCAACTATGAAAGCAGAGCCCGCATCAAAGCCATCAAGTTCTGCATCAACCCTCTGTCCGACCAACTCTTGGCACACTCCATTGAAAAATCCACTGCCATCAACTCTTTCTTCATCAACAAGATCAACGTGATCCACCAACACATAGACACCAATGCCACAAATGACAGCACTGTACACATCCCATTTCACAAAAACACAACTACCTGGACAACTTTCAAGACACTAACTATGGAAGACCTCACTACCACCTTTGCATCCCTCAAGGCCATATCGAATGCAGATTACATCTTCCCTCCCTCCTTACTCAAGCCCCTTCCGAATGGAGCACTCCTCCCTTACCTGACAATCATCAACAGCTCACCAACTCAAAGCACCTTCCCCTCTACTCTCAAGAACGGACAAATCCTCCTGATTCTTCCTTTTCAAGGTAAGATCCTTCAGAAAGCAGTAGCCATACAACACCTCCAACACATCAAAGCCAATAACAACCTTTAGTCCTACCAATCTGGCTTCAGAACCAAATGCAGCAGAGAAACAGCTACCATCAAGCTGGTTCATATCCTACCTTGCAAATCACCAACAGTTTGCACAAATGTATTCTTCCAGATCACCAACTCTACCCATCACCTGTGGTGTCCCACAAGGATCCATCCTGTCCCCTGTGATATTCAAACTTTACATGGAACTGCTTGGAACCCTCCTCCCTCCACACAACATCCGCATTCATCAATACAGAGATAAAACGCAAATCTACCTCAAGATATCCTCCATCGAAGACCTCCTCAGGCCCAAGGCCTGCCTCACATTGATCCAGTCTGATCGTCAAACTTTACATGGGACTGCTCAGAACCCTCCTCCCTCCACACAACATCCGCATTCATTATTACCCAGATGAAACGCAGATCTACCTTAAGATATCCTCCATCGAATACCTCCTCAGGCCCAAGGCCTGCCTCACATTGATCCAATCCTGGATGTCCAATGCTTACCTGAAGCTCAAACCCTCCAAGACTGAATTCCTACGGATGACCAACAACACCGAACACCCTGACATCCAGATCGGCCTCTCTGTTGGGAATCCCACAGGATTCACACCCCATATGGCCACCTGTGCCAAGTCCCTTGGGTTCAACATCGACAGACACCTGACATTGAAACAGCTCATAGCAAGGATGACATGAACAGACTGGTGCCAACTGTGGAAAATCAAGCCCTTCATCCTAGAAAACATCTTCAGATCCACTGTCCAAGCCTTGGTCCTCTGCCACCTGCATGGTGTCAATGCCCTTTTGGAAGGCCTTGCAGCGACTACCCTGGCACCCCTGAAATGTGTCTTGCATGCTGCAGAAAGACTCATTAAAGGACTCTGCAAATTCAACCACATCACCTCGACCCTCATCAAACTGCACTGGCTCCCACTGCAAGCCTGAATCATCTTCAAATCCCATTGCATCATTTACAAGCCTGTCATCCTGAAGTCCCCAAGCCACATCAATGAGAAACCTAGCATCTACGGAGGCCTGTGATGCACCAGAAGTAAGGAAATGTGCAGACTTGAATTACGTCAGTGCAGAAATGAAAGAACCAGAAGACAGGCCTTCTGTGTAAATGCTCCAAGACTCTGGAACCTGCTCCCCATCAACAGTAGACTTGCCCCATCATTTCTACAGTTTAGGAAAGAGATCAAGACCTTACTCTTCAAGGAATGGCTCCTCCTAAACACCTAGGTCCACAGAACCTGCACTCCCCACCATACCGGAAATTCAGTGATCTGTTCCCCGCTGTCTTCCCCTCATGTTGCCAATTGCTTAGCCTCCCCTGTTAGCACCCAGATCCTTTTTTCTGTGCTTCCCTCACTCTGGTCTTCCCCCTATAACTGTGAAGCGCTCTGTTGCTACCCTAAGAGAGAGAGAGAGACACCAGTGTTCTCAGGGAGCACTAGAGATCATGTCGGCTGGTCACCAAAATGTAAAAGAAGGCCCAAAAATCAATCCAGGAAAGAGTAACAAAAGGCACCAATTGCAAGGAAAACAGCTTTGATGCATGCAATTAAAGTCTAGGTCAGTCTAGTCTCAGAAGACCAAATGCTGAGAACTTTCAACCCGCCCACATTGATTTGCAATATTCAAAGACAAAAAACAGAAAAATTGAATACATTAGAATACATTACAAAATGTAGGTGGATGTTAATTACCTCATCCCTATTGGTTCCTACCTATACACAAATCTAAAGAACGACATACATTACCCAGCTCTGTTGGTTAATACAATTCTAGTGACGTTATGAGTGCATCCCCCTGCCGATGACCTAATTGCGTTTGTCTTCAGTGGCAAGTCAACACCTTGTGGCAACAAAACTAGACACAGTAGGATGCGATTCCACCAAACTAGACATTTGGCAACCCAGACAGTTCTCAGACCTTGCCGCTTCCTCACGTTTGAAATATATCTTTTGCAACTACCGTATTGAAGAAATATGTTGCTATCCTCATTGATAGTCCTTTTAGCTAAGCCAAGAACACAAACTGTTAGTTTGCAGGGCCTCAGAAAATATGTGGCAGGCATCCATTCTCAAGGAGTAATTTGTTATATTATTTGCATTACTAGCCACTCTATTACAGCAATCCTAGAATAATCTAGGGGACAGTAGAGACGAAACCTATTTCAGCACTTTGGCAATGCATCAACCCAAGGCCTGGTTCACACCAAAATATGTCTTCTGCAACTATTGTGTTATCCTCTTCCTAAGACTAAAATAATAAACTGAATTTATTTGCTGTGCTCACATCCTCTGGGAAAATCTTCATGAGAAAGGATAACAGAAATATATTATAAGACTTGCTGGAAAGAAGCAGAAATAAAGGCTAAATAAATGAACTGACAGAAGCTGAGAAACATGGCCTGGTGCAGCAAATAGCAGAATTGAAAGTGGCAAAGGCTGTAAAACACCATGGTGTCAGTACTAACATAAAAATGGCAGAACATATCACTTTTTTATATTCTCTTAACCTATATTTTCCTTTACATTTTGGAAGTTGCACTCCCATATCAAGATAGGGTTCTGCAGAAATGGGGGTTTCCTTGTTTTTTCATGGCAGTTGCCATAATTAATAATGGTACAGGAGTATAATCTGTTTGCAGTGGACATTGTCAGGAAAACCAGGAAAACATCTGGTTTCTTATGACAACATCCGCTTCATTAAAATAATCACGGTAATCTCTCAGAATTAACCCCACCACAGAAGAGAATGCAGTTACAGGTCAATTTGAATAGATTCTCTTGGTCCATTTTAATCAGCCTTACTGCATTTGTAGGACAGTGAAAACTAGGGGGATCAGTTTTGCACCATTATAATGGGGCAGATGAGAAGGGAAGTGTGAGATTTATAGAAGGAGTCACAGATCTGTGGTGAGGTGCTGAGTGTTGGGTGATTGAGCACGAGCTGTAGAACTCAATTGTGCAAACCTCTGATGGGAGGACATCTGTACATCATGCTGAGTACAATAGAAGATGGTGCATCCTTTGGAAGTCTGGGGACCCGAGGTCAGGTATGTGGTGTGTAGGAGTGAAGCCAGAGGAGCTAGTTGGGAGAGGCGTGTGAAAAGGATTGCATGAGGGATACCCCGAAAAAGTACCAGTACCATGCTGTGCTAGCATCAGTAGAAAGGGCCAATGGCATTTTGCATAGAGGAAAGTGGGGAAGCATAATGCAGGTAGTAAGAGTGTGTGGCAGTGTTGAGTGAGCTCAATTCGGCCCATGATCTGGTTCGGATGAAGTAAGGTAATAAGAGATAGACTGGCTATTGGACAAATTGAAAAGCTTCCCAACAAGCAAATGTCTTTGAGAAGTCCATAGGTAGAGCCAGGCATATCACAGGCAGAACAAAATATTGTGACCACTTATCTAGTCCTGTAGAGCAAACCTATTAGTAAATTTCGGGTTTCTCAAGAGTCTGTTCAGCATCATGAGTTAGGAAGGAGAGGTGAAGTCTCTGACTACATGGCACAGATGGACAGAAAGCCTTTCATTTGCTGGGGTTGTAGGAAGGCAGAAGAGGTGGTTTGAGAGTTGGGAGGCCGCTGTTCTACTTTCCAGGAAGGACCATTGAGCTTTGCATCTTTCAGTGCAACAATGAGGAGGGCACACATAGATTTACAGGCCTGTAGGAAAATAAAAACACTTTCGAACATAAAGTGTTTTCCTGGAGCTCATAGGTAAGGTTGAGGGTGAGTTGCATACCAAACAGAGGGAATGTGGTTGACACTGCTTCTGCCCATTGGCTCTTTGAGAAGAATACTCCTATTTGGAAATATATACTTTCCCCCATAGGGCATTGTGCAAAGAGCTAGTGTGAGGGGTCAGAAATGCAAGACGGACACAAAGGTAATGTTTTCTTAAGGTTTGCCATTGTATGAAATGAAAAAGGGTGAGAGAAACACCTATCTTTCCCTATGCTAACAAGGATGTCCCTACCTAGCAAACTAAACTAACGAAAGATGAATGACCTAGCGTCCAAAATTCTCTGACCCTCACATTATTAGATACAAAACAATAACACATGGAATATTTGGCTGTTTTCAATTCAACAAAATAGAATATGAGTTCAAACTTATAGGTTTTTGAAAGTACTCCTTGTGACCAGGGTTGGATTCCCTTTCCCTGGATCAGTGCAGGAACACCTTCAAAGAAGTTCTGATTCAACAAAGTTCTGTTCAGTTCAACACAAAAGATATTTTTCTTCAAATGCGATATTCCACTTGTTAAAGTAAATGTCCCTTTCATAAACACTTGCTCCACAAATCACAGCAAAGAGTGTCTTTCCCTATATCCTTCTTGGTTAAGCAAAACTATCTCTCTCTCTCAACATAATTTCATAAATCAAAGCAATTATCAGCATCTCACATTTCTTCTTCAAATGGAATATGTTTGTTAAGATAACACTTCTTTTCACTACAGCAGGTTTCCACAAAAACATCATTTTCTTTCCTGGTCCACTTGCCTGCCAGGCCTAACTACTCTTGGTCCCTTTCCTGGATTACTCGCCTGCCAGGAAGTAAACTACAATAATGATTTGTGACAATAGTTGTTTCAAGATTCTTCACACCAGTATCCTTTGTGGGGAGGGTTGAATAGTGTCTGCTTCTTTTTATAGTCTCTTGACTCTTGGTAATGCAGCTTACAGGTCTCCCCCAGTTGGTGTCCCAGATAAGGGGAATTGCGCCCCTGTATCCTTAGTAAACCTCCTTTACAGCCTCTTGGCTGTTGGAAATGTGGGTTATATGTTTCTCACAGTTGGTGTCCCAAAAACGGTATTTGCACCATTGTTGCCTTTCGCCTGCTCCTTTACAGCCTCTTGGCTGTTATGATATGATAGGCTATTTTAAATGTGCTTAATACCCAGAGGTTTCTAAGCGTGGACCTGGGAATCAAACCTGTATTGCTTCGTGTCGCCTTCCAAGGCAGCAAGTTGCTGGTGAGCTATCCTCCTGAGACTGGCAATATGGGTTCCAGGTTTCCCCCAATATGTGTGTCATATAAGGGGAATTGTGCCCTTGTATTGATTAATTTGTCTGGTATTCAAAAGTAGTGGTTTCTGCTAAGTGTTCTTTTCGGAGTGCCCCAGCGTTACCTTTAGCTTTAGGCTAACCTCTTTGCCATCTCCTTTTCCTTTGCAGGTGTTGTGATAGACCTTTTATCTTCGTTCTGTTGTTCAGTCGGCTACCGCGTAACTCGCTTAGTCTACACAGCTTCTTCCCTGAGCTCTGACAGCTATGGTGGTCCCCCTGAACACAGAAGCACTGTTTGTCGTGTTGGGAGCACATCTCCCTCTCAGCTGGGCTTTTCTTTCCAATACTGCTTCCCGCTGTGCTTACTCTGCCACGCCACCAACCTTCACATCTCATGTTGTCATCAGCTGATGTTTCTCTGTCTGCTTCTACGACTGATTAGGATCATCCTGTACAACAACTATTTCAGATTTAACAGCAAATACTATCTCCAAATATCAGGTACATCCATGGGCTCCTCTGTAGCCCCGTCTTACGCAAATATCTTTGTGTTTCACTTTGAATATCACCACATTTTAGATAAGGAACCGCGGAAAAGCAAAATCAAATTTTGGAAACGTTTCATAGATGATATTTTCGGCATCTGGTACGACAGAAGAATTACAAGAATTCCTATCCTACATAAACAACTGCCACGAGGGTATTACCTTCACATTGGAAATTGGAAATCCTGGAGTACACTTTTTGGACGTACAAGTTGAAAGAAGAAATACAGAATTCTATACGAAAATCCACAGAAAGCCCACGGATGTTAACAGTGTCCTACATTTTGGAAGCTTACATCCACTCCATCTGAAAGACAATCTGCCTTTTTCTCAATTCCTCCGGTTGAATAAAATCACATTTGACCCCACAGAATTGCAAACAGAACAGGAAATTATGAAAGACAGATTTAAGAAAAGAGGTTTTCCTACTGATGTAATTGACAAAGCATTAGTACACACTAACGCCATAACCAGAGAGGATCTACTACAGGATAAACCCAAGAAAGGCACCACGAGACTCATCCATACCTTAAAATATTCCAGCCAAAGTTTTCAAGTAAAAAGAATAATCAACAAAACCTGGGATCTGATAAAATCAGACCCAAATTTGAACAGACTATTCCCTGACCCGCCAATGTTGGCTTACAAGAGGGGCAAACACTTTAAAGACAGCCTAATCAGGGCAGAGAGAATGAAGAAACCATCACAAACCACATTAAGAAAACAGAAGACAGGAACACATGCCTGCCTCAGTTGCCAACACTGCTCCAACCTCATCAAGGGCGACCACATAAGACATCCTAACAGCGGCAAGAAAATAATGCTAAAAGACTTTGCCACTTGTGAAAGTAAAAATGTCATCTACGGACTAAAGTGTCTAGGTGGAAAGTATTACGTGGGCAAGACCATTCGCAAAGCACGTGAGAGTTGGACTGAACATACATCTAACATAGGAACAGGCAACACTAAATCCCCAGTTGCCAGACACTTTGAAGAAAATGGACATAACATATCCCAATTAAGATTAGTGGTACTTGAGGTGATTCGATAAGTCCCGAGAGGGGGAGACTTGGCCAAATGATTGGCACAAAAAGAACAATAATGGATCCATAAATTGGATGCCATGACCCGATTAGGCCTAAATAGAGACTTTTACTTGAATCCATTCCTATGAAATATTCCATTACTGATATAACTTAGTCCGATACACATATCCACCAATGCAATCTTTGTATATAAGTTACCTAGAAAACCTAGCTATCCAATGGATCCAGGTGGCATAAGGGGACCTATCACTGTTTAGACTGTAAGTCTCCAATCATTGAGACAGACCTTTTATGTGAAACATTGTATACATAGACAAAAGTACCAACCAGCAATTATATGTTCTAGAGAGCACTTCAGGATAAGCCCTAAATAGAATGTATGTCTCAAGGATTTGTTTTAATTGTATAGGAGTTTTTTTAAATCTGCACAATATTCAAGCATTATTGTCACAAGCATTATTGTTCTAATTTTTGAACAGAGCATATTTCTGCCGATAAGAATGTAAGCCTTATTGACAGGTGAGTTCATTTACGAATCATATGTTTAGTTGGGCTCTTATGGTATACACCCCTACAAAATAGAACTTTCCCATAGAACTACATGAAGGCTTATCATGTGTAAATCTAACCACCCATATCCCATCATGAATTTCCTGTAAAAATTCAATTAAACAGCCACCACCTATGTCATTACTTAACCATTAGCGTATACTACCTTTACCTATTTCCCGTCTAGACCTTTTTTTCTTAACCCAGACCAGGGATCACATATGGGCACTATTCCGCCCTCAGAAGGCGTAAGCTCATAAGCTTCTTTGTTTTAATTCACACCATGAATTATTCTGCTATGCTGTAACCAGCATCTATTTTTTCATTCCTCTAACTCCAATTGAGTCTCGGGATAAATAGTTAAAAATGTCCTCATTAATATTTTTGTGTACAAGATGGACATTATATCCTATGACCTCCTATCATCTAGACGTCACACTATTCTTCTAAAAAATATTATTGTATTCGCCTTACCATCGTTATTCTTGTTACGCTCGTAACGCACGTATATAACAGTTTCCTAATGTTTACATTAGTGATGTCAGCACACGCAATTACATGGTGACGTCATTGTTAAGCGCTGCTATTTTTACAGCCACCCGTTGCTCTGATTACGAGCATGGGAGCGGACCAGTTATTCACGGTTTTCGGACTCAGGAGGTAAGCACATCTAACTCTGTCCCTGTTTCCTACTCTACTTATTCTTCATATACCCTAAATACACTTTCCTTATACTTTCCTGACTCTAGATTACGTCACGACCCAGGCTACTGAGACTTTTTTCTACTCGTGTTCTTCCCCATCATCCGTGGTGAAATTATGGTTATTTACCTTCATGGTTACAACTTTTCTAACCACAAGTGTAAGCTTGAACTTTTATGATGAATACTTTTATGTAGAGGTGTAGCCACTCCCCCATGAATATCCAGTTCTTTTAAAATATCTGTTTATGATCAGCTTGTCCTATTATGATGAACCTCATGGCTACTTGCAATTTAATCACAATCATAATGTTATTACTACAAAGAACGCCTTTATTAGGCAATAATATGTTAGAATTATTTAAATGAAAACATGAGCATTATACAGGGTACTGTTTTTGATTTATTCGCAGCAGTATATGCAACACTGACCACTTTAAATCTTAATTAGTTGACCTTGTTTTGGACATACTTGATTATCCGTTGAAAAATAGACCGAACAACTATGAAGTTGAATAGCTGAGTGAATATTTTCCTTGTTGATGAAATGTATTTAAGTACTCTATACACTGATGGATTTCTATCAGAGAATATATGTGAACAGTATATATTTAACCATGAATGCCTTGGAGAACAAGTTACCATATGGGTAATTATATGTTTTTTTGAAATTTCCCTTTAGATGTGATAAATTTTGTCGAATATGCCCCTGAAGAAGAGATGAATTTCTCAAAACCCGTTGGGCCATCTATGAATTATTGAAAATTAAAGAAACTGAAAATATCTTCAATTGATGTGTTGAGGTTCTTCATTGAATACAAAACAAAGTTCTTGTGTTTTATACAAATTAATAAGTATTGTAAAATTTCTATACACTCTCTGAGTGTATTCAAGTTATATTAACAGTTTGGCTCATCCTGAGCTTGTGAAAGTGTGCAGGGGACGGGAGTTCCTCCATTAGGAACTTACTTTGTTTTCGTATATTTCACAACCCATATGCCAGGGTTGACTGTTATCTTCCCTGCACCTTAAATGTTCTAAAAGCATCATTGTGCTATTTAAGATCTACTCAAAGTTACACATATTTTAAAGAGGAGTGCATGGTGAACACATCTGCTGTTTGCTTCTACGAGTGACCCAGCATTCAGGTCTGCCTCTGCCTCAGCTGCTCCTTCGACATCCCCTCCTCGCTGCACCTCCCTCCAGAGTTTAGATGTCCCACTCAGGTGTTGTGGTCTATAACAACTAAACTGCACTTTCTGGTTAAGGGCATTGTTGATCCTTAATAACTCTGGGCCCTTCTTCTTCGTCCTAGTAGCAAGGGAATAATGGATCCTAAAGTCAATAATGGTTTTGGGATTTTGATATTCAATTATTTTGCATTGCAAAGCAGTTACATTGGTTTGTTCTATTTTACAATATGCCATCAGTGCTTAAGGAATGATAGGGGAATCTTGGGTTAAAGAGGTTATCAATTTCCCCTGATATGAGTCCCTTCCCATGTGATCCTCCCACATAATGATGCCCCCAGGGTCAGGATAAGGTAGCGGCTGCCCATCCCTGGCCACATGGGAGGACGTCCATACTAGGGTTTCAGTGATGATGTCACTAGATTCATCACAGTAGAGAGTGAGAGATGATGGAACTTTGTCTCCTTGAAACAGAGAGTTCAACATCTGTGGCTAGACATCGACACAGCCCCCATCGGAGTTAGGAAAAAAACAAATTGTTTGCATTGTGGAGGACATAGAAATCCTGTTCCTAGCATATAGGCTGTGAGACCCATGAGGTGTGCTCTATGAATGTAATGAAACTGGTTTTGCATACGTATTTCTTTAGACAGAGCAGTGAATACAGTCATGAAGACCTGCAGTAGATTGTAGGTCTCTGAACCTGCATATTCTGTAGAGGTATATGGTGAGTGTAGTTAGCAGTCTGAAACTGCTACTTCTATCCCTGATTCCCGATGATGCTCCATGCAGTTTATAGCAGACCTAATGACACAAACTTTAATAGACCTACAGTATCGGACTGGCAACATACAACATACATCACGCTCATACATCTCAAACCATTTGGGGCAAAAATGCAAAAATGTAATAGCAGTTATTCTGATGAACTTTTTTTGTATATAATATCCTATTCTTGAAAAGTTTTCAAACACAGTAACTGTTTGCAATTTCACTTGGCTCCAACACAAATCACCTTCTCTTCCAGTGCATTTATTTCTTCCCTCTTCCCTAACCCTTCCCCTCTCACCCACTGTGGGAATCCTCTTGTTCCATTGTATGTGTTATATTTAGGTAAGGGTCCCCTACAAGGTGCCTCTCCCTAATCTCATCCTTGCAATTTCTATTTTTTCTCCTTAAAGGTGATCCAGGCCATCTCAATCTCATTCATTTTGTCATGCAGTAACATAGTAAAGGTTTCCATTCCATAAATGTTGTGTACTTTACCAGCCCATTCTCTTTCTGAGGGTAAATTATCTCTTCCAATAAATAAACATGCACTAGTCGCAAAGAGTAGGAAATTAGTCATGTGTGGCAGACACCTTCTCTTTCCTTCCTCCTCCTGAATGCCAAAGAGCATCATAATTGGATTCAGTGTCCTTGCACACCCATCTAGTTCCCTGAGCCACCCTAGCACTTCTCTCCAATATGTCTGTGTTTTAGCGGCCCCCACCACATGTGCCAGAATAACCCTACCTTTCCACACTTCCTCCAACACATTAGGCTCAGTGTAGGAAACATCTTGGACAATCTCTGAGGGTTGTATTGCCACCTATACAGTAGCTTTACCCTGTGTAATGTTTATTGGCTTGTTTTATGTGTGTCTGTACACAATCTGGACCATAGTGCATCCAACACCAGCATCTGCAGGTTCCGCTTCCATTCCTGCCTCAGCCTTTCACCCTCTCAGTATCTTTCCCTAGTAATTTGTTTATAAAGTTGTTAAATAAGGCCCTTCGAGTTTTCCCATCTGTCTAAAATTCTCTCGAATGGGGTAAGTTCTCTCTGTATCTCCTCCCTCCATCTTATGTCCATCAGGACCCCCTTCAATTGTAGGTATGGGAAGGTGGAAACTCCTCCTATTGCCAAGTTCTCCTCCTGTCATTGTATCATTTTTTAATTTCCCCTTATTCCATATTTGTCCTACTCTATCCAGCCTGCCTCATACTAGTTTTGAAACCTGAGTGGATCCACGATAGCGTCTCTGATGGGGGGCATATATGGCTCAAGGGGGGTGGCCAGGAGGTAATTGCTTCCATTTTCTTCATCTTCTTCCATATTTCCCATAGGCAGCTCAGGATCCCAGGTCTCCTCACCCACGTAGGAAGCCTATTCCTTCTGGCCCACAACAATTCCTCTAGTGTGACTGGGGCTAGCCATTGGTTCTTGAGGCAGACCCATTCTTTTCCCTATCCATCCTCAAGTGTGGTACCAGTATCCGCAGTTGAGATGCTGCATAATAGTTTTCCACATCTGATAACCTCACTACTCCCTCATCCTTGGGTAAGTTAAGGGTCTCGTAACCTATTCTGGGTTTTTTGCTTTGCCAGAGGAATTTGAACAACTTCAAATTCACATCCCTCAGGGTCCAATCAGGGACCTCTACCAGTAGCATTTAAAACGAAAATACAATTCTGGACATCATATTCATTTTTATGGACTGTATACACCCCAACTACAACAACTTGGCCTTCATCCATCTGTTAAGGTCCTTGAAGATAGCCTTCAGAAGTGGCTTGAAATTCGCCTCAAATCTTTCTTTCACACATCTAGTTATTTTGAAGCCTGTGTAACAGATGCTCTCCCTATTCACTTGTAGTGAGGTGGATTCCAAGTCTCCCACATCTGTCCCCGGCTACCAAAAAGGGAATAGGACCGACTTCCTATTATTGATTTATTTTAAAACCTGTGATATGATCGTACACCTCAAATCATCTTAAACACCTCCAGGATGGAGTGTAGCCGTTCTTGTAAGAGGAGGAGGATATCATCAGGGAATAGTCCTATTTTGGATTCCAGTTGTCCTACTCTTATTCTCTTGATGTTCTGATTATGTCTTATTTTAATAGCCAAAGGTTCCAAGGTCAATACAAGCAGTAGGGGGGAAAGCAGACATCCCTGTCTAGCCCCCCCTTCCCAGGATGACATTCTCTGACCTCTTACATTGTCCACCACCTGGGCAGTAGATTGTGCATATACAGCTTCCACCACATTCCTTGCTCTCTGGCCAAACCCCACCTGCTTCAATACTGTAAATAGGAAGGGTCATCCCATGTGATTGAAAGCCTTTGCAGCATTGAGAGGGACCAACACTGGACCCCCTTGTTCTTGTCTTGCTCACTCCATGAGGTTCAACGATTTCCGGACCATGTCTACCACCTGTATACCTCTAATAAAACCCACCTAGTCTGTGTGTATGAATCTAGGAAGGACTGTTCTTATTCGGATTAACATTTTCGCATCTATGTTCAATAGGGAGATCGACCTGTAAGAAGCACATTCCAGGAGATCCCTCCCTTCCTTCAGTAGCACCATGATGAGGGCTTACCCAACAAAAGAGGGGATATCTCCTTCATCCATAATGTTAGTAAACACTTTAGCTAAGTGAGGTGCCAGGTTGTAAAATAAGAAGGTGAAGCAATCTTCCCCTGGAGATTTCCCAGACCTCGCCCGCTTGATTTCTTCCACCGCTTCCTTCCCAGTGATCATTGCATCCATTCTATCTGAGCTCTCCTCATTTAGTGCGGGGAGAAAATCCCCTTCCGGTAATTGTACGCTTCATCCAGATTTACCTTCTCCTCCCCTTTAGATACTGCTACTGATAAAAGGTCATTGAACCCTTCCACAATTCCCTGTGGGGTACTTTTTTTCGGAATCCTGTTTTTATCCCTAATTTTACCTATTCTTCTATCTAGCCTCTGTGCCCTCAATCTCTGAGCTAGCATTGTCTCTGCCTTATCCCCTTTCTCATAATATCTTAGCTTCATGGAGCAAAATTTACAAAAAACCTCTCCTAACACCAGTTCCTTCAGTTCCCGCTTTTCCTCTCTAGCTCTTCCAACACCGTTTACCCTCTCGACTCTTCCCGTAAAATCTTGTTCTTAATTTCTCTTATCTGTCCTCTAAGTCTCTTCTCTGTTAGGAGTTGTTCTCATTTCCTTCTTGGGCCCTACTTAATCAGCATGCCCCAAATTGTCACAGTCGCTGTCTCCCATATCACACTATTTCATATATATATATATATATATATATATATATATATATATATATATATATATATATATATATATATATATATATATATATATATATATCTACCCTTAATCGTTTTCCTCGAAGCAAGTAATCATTACACCTCCAGAACATATCTCCGCCTCCCACTTCTCCCATGTCTATTTCCATTCGAACCATTTTGTGGTCTGACATCACTCATAATTGCTCAATGCTGATGATCCCTTCCATCACTAAGTAATCCATTTCATTAAGGTATCATTTGAAGCAGAGAAGAATGAGAAATTCCTCTTCCCTGGATTCAGGTCTCTCTAAATATGACATAACTAGTGCTTATCCAGGATGGAGGGAGGCTAAGTGTCTAGTTTCTTACAGGTTTCCCTCCCAAGCTGCCCCTTCATGGATCTTTTATCCTTGTATCAGTCTGCATACATATTAAAGTTGCATCCAATAATGACTAATTTTCCCCTACCTCCAGGGTCTCTTAAGGTACTTTGTCTCCCAAGGAGTATTGGCACTGGTTCGAGCAGTATATGGACCTCAACGTTATGCATGCAGAATTTATCCTGCCTTTGATAACTAACCATCTCCCTTGATGGCCCCTTAGCACTTCTGCACAGTCCATGTTTTTTGTCTTTCTCAGAAGTATTCCCACTCTGCCCTTCTTGCATTTACCCGATGCCCAATAGGTTTGTCCAAAATGTTTACTTGGGATCCTACCTCCCCCGTGCCGGTCTAGTTTTCTGCAGGAATAAGACGTCCAATTTGTTCCTTTCAAAGTCTCTCCTGACTAGTGACCTGTTCATCAGGGAGTTGAGCCCTTTTACATTTAATGTGGCTACTCTCAGGAGGCCCTGGTGTTGCTTACATATTCTGGACTACAGCAGTGAGATCCCAAGTATATACCTCCACTATACCCTGACCTGCTTTTTCCATACTGCATCCTCGATCTCTCAGCAATAACAACAAATTTCTCTGCTAAGGTGTCACCATCCCACCACTTCCTCCTACCCCAACGCCCCTCCACAACAATTTCAACACCAAAGTACAACAACAATATACCACTTTCCCCTCAGTGAGACATATAGCTTCTAGCTGCTGCTAGGCTAGAACTTCATTCTCCTATCATCCCCTTGTCTAATAATGCCACACCCCCCACGTTGCCTTTTCATACAACTCTCTAAACTGATAACAGTACTTTTCCAGACTCGGGTTCTCTCATTTTACTCATGCACTGCCCTCATTATCTTCCAGTCCCTGTAAACCTGTCAATGCCATTTCAATCATCATCTCTTTATACGGGGAAGGAGTGTTGGCCTTCCTGAATTGCCGGTCTCCAGGAAACGTTTTTCTTGTCCCTCAGCCTTCCATTCGCCCTTTCCCGATCGTCTTAGCCCTCATCTCTAGAGTCCTTTGCTGCTTGTTGCGACTCTGAGGGATGCTTGAAGGTCTGACTTGCCTCTTCTACATTTGTTATTCTATAATCTTCCCTGCCAAATTCAAATATCTGGGCAAAAGGAAAGTTCCACCTGTATCATATTCCTTTAGTGTCTAGCCACGTTGTGAGCTGCTTGCACTCCCTTCTCCTCATGAGCGTTAGGCTTGAGAGGATGTGAAAGATTTTCACTTCTGATCCCTTAAATTCCACCTTTTCCACTTTAAGGGCTCTGATCAAAACATCCATCTTTTGTTTAAAGCTTAAGCATTTCACCACCATAGATGTTATGCTATCTTTATTTATAAAGTGCATGTATGCTGAGGCATTTTAGTGCTGAAGGAAGTAGAACAGGATTTATTTAAGATAGATATCGAAAGTTAAAACAAATGGGTTTTTAGAGCGTGCCCAAGGCGAAGTGATTACTTGTGGCGCAGAGGTTGAACGGAATGGAATTCCTTTGTTTTTCCACTACCAATGAAAAGGACCGGCCGTCAACCTGTTCAAAATGGTAGCGTGGTACCTAGAGGGGGCAGGCATCCTGAGAACGAAGCATGTGGGATGGTCGGTAGGGGAGGAATTCCTCCTGCAGATATTCCACTCCTAGGACATAGAATGCCTGATGGACTATAGTGAGTGACATAAACTGTACTCGCTGCAGCACAGGTAACCAGTGAAGTGATCGAAGAACCAGTGAAATATGAGAGCCATATGGAATGCCTGTGCAAACCCGGGCAGCAAGGTTCTGAGAAGTTGTAGAAGGTGAAATAGATAGAGGGGCTGGGCAAGAAATAAGGAGTTACAATAGTCTAGCCGGTTGAGGACCAAATAAGATCTCACCACAGGACAAACGTGAATTGAAAGGAATGGCAGAACTTTCAGAAGAATTCAAATTTGACATTCTTGGCTTTCTTCCTCCTACACCTCCGATATGTGCAATCTTGATATGCATGTCTTTAATCCCATCTTCTTTAAAGAGCACATTTATGATTCCTTTGACATTCCTGTCAACATCCTTCAGGGTTTCCCCATCAGTTTCCTTCAACCCATGACCCTCAGGTTATTTATCCATTCCCTGTTTTCCAGGTCATCCAAATTGAGCTCCAGTTCCGTTTCTTCCACCTCCAGATCGAGTAGCCTGGCATCCATCTTCATCTCCACTATGTCTACGGAGAGATGGTTATTTTTAAAACTTGGAGGGAGTAAATTCCAAGGATATGAGGGTGGGCACCTCCACTATTTTGGTAGCTTAATAGGTAATGTGCTGAGCACTGCAGAGGAAAAAGGTCCCTGCACTAAATTTCTGGTCCATTTGTTCCATTGCCTTCTGGCATCTGCCGTTGTCACTAACAACCTTTTATGATGTCTTTTTATGACTTATTTTCTCAAAATGTAAAACAAATATTTTTTCTATCTTTTCATTTTTTCCATTTTCTCTTTTTTCTTTTTTCTGTAGTTTTCTTTTTTTCTTGTTCTCATTGTTACATAGCTCCCTTGTGGCTCCCAGGTCTTTTACACATGAGTGTGAACATCTACTTTCAGGATGATTTTTCTTTCTTCTATTTCTACTTTTTAATTTGGTGTTTGCATGGCAAACATTCTGGGCCGCTAACATTGCCTAGTTTTAATAAAGCTTTGCTGTGCTCATTTGGGGAGGCCATTACGTCAAGCGTCACGCTACATGATGGCTTCATGACCTCTCATGATGTGGACGCTCATTTACAAGACAATTTTTGATTTAAAAGCAGGTTCACTAGATTTTTGGCAATCCAGGCTTGCCACTTGATTCTTGGAGCCTCGGGTACTTGCAGGCAAAGTGGAAATATACCACACCCTTGATTTAATTTGTTATTTTTGGCTCTTGCCTTTATTTGCATTTCTGCATTTAGGAACACATTTTGTGACTCCATATTTTGTTTTTTCTATTGCAGTTTGGCTTTCAGAATACCTTCTCCTTATACTGGTCCCCACTGGTGGATCCACTAGAGACCCAGGCATACTTGCATATTGACAAATCCAATCAAGGATAGTGTGGAGAGTGGTCAAGGCAAAGTCTCAGGAGTTGTGCGCAGGATCACTGGCCCACAATGAGTACACACAGTGAAATACACTATGATTCTCCTTAGGCAGGTAAGTGCAAAAATGCTGTATTTATTATAGGTCCAAGAACAGACTAAGAAACTTAATCAAGCAGGTAATGTTATCACACAACACTCTAAATATAAAACATACATACAGTCACCTTTTTCTATAACAATGCATACAATTCACCTATATACTTGAAAGGAAGGTATGTAGTTAATCAATTGGATACCCAGTCCACAGGAATGGGAAATCTCACTTATCAGTCCAACCTTAAGATGAATGGAGCCTAGTGCCCAAAGGTTCACAAAGGTTCACAAAGTTCTGTTAGGGTAAGCAGCAGTAAGGGTCTTCTGAGATCAAGTAGTCCAGCAGGACTAGTCCAGGAGGGCTTCACCGGGACAGCAGCAAGAATGCTCACCAGGCCTCTTCAGGATTCATCCTCGGGTCTTCCGTCAGCTTCAAAGCTACACAGGCTACTTGGATCTGCTTCTGATCTGCTGGAATAGCTACATCACTCCTCTTCTTATTAAAAATTCAGGTGAGAGATCAAACGCAGCCCTCCAATGGCAAGGATCTGCACAATTCATGCACACCAGCAGTGGGGATCACTGGCACGAGTTTGTGGATTGGGACCGAGCAGTCCCAGCCCACTTCCTGCATCAATACACACATGGCATGCAATAGCCTGTTGAAACAGCAGTTTCCTGTGCAAATGCACGAACATAAAAGGGAATTCATGACCTAAGAAAGCAGGAATAAGGCCAAAAAACAAAATGGCCAAAGAACAAGCAAGAAATCACATGGCACGGACATCTTTGTCCACTAGCCAAACAAGGTAAACGTGAATGGACACAGTAAAATATATCAAAAATTTAAAAGAAATATCTGCAGCCACCAGCTTGTCTTTAGGCACATTTAAAAGTAACCAATAATTCCTTAAGTAAGAGTCTAGGGTGATAAAAGAGTATTCCCATTGCGCTGCATTGGAAGATGCTGTGTGCAATATGAAAACATTTCCCAAAGAGGTAACAAGTAAAAGACAGAAGGGAAACATAGTTTCCCTGTACTGACTGTCTGAAGGACTAGTCAGTTTCCCTATAACAAATTAGCAGAAAGTCTTGGGAAGTGAAGCTTCACTTATCTGTAAAAAGTCAGTGTAAAACAAAAGCAAAAGGTTTGGGGTGACCATTGAATATGGAGGGAAAGTTGCCTAAAAGAGAAATCTTTCCAAACAATAGCTCACTAAGTTTCCTATATTTCTGTGATCTCTTTTTGATATTTTCAAGACCCTCTATCTTATCCACTCTTCCCGCATTTCTTTGATGGATGCTTGTATATCACACCGGAGAGATTTGATCTCATGAAGAACGCTCCAAATGTCTCTGTCTATTTCCTCTTCTTTCTTTGACTCCTCCCCCACCACTTCTCACATCAGCGGTACTTCTGTAGTTCTTGAATCCCCAAAGAGGTTGCCCCTCCTCCTCGTATCTTCTCCTACTATAGCAGGGTTGTCCAGCTAGGTGTCTTGTCCCTAAAATGTGAACTGCTATGATGGTTCAAAGGGATCTCTCCAGTCCCCCTTGTCTATCTCCTCCCTTCAGTCATGATGACCTGCAGTGTGGGGTCCCTTAGGGATCTTCGTATCACCACCGCCCCAGCCTGTCTCCCCTGGCTGCTGTCTCTTCCCCCAGCACTCTTTATCAGTGTGTTACTAGATGGCCTGGTTTCCTTTGCTGCTTAAGTCTGGAGGGTGGTGTCCCATGGCCTGCTTTTGTGTCTCATTATTGCTGGAGCTGACGGGCCTCTCCCTGCTCATCTCCCACCCCTATATCGTGTGATGGGAGGAGTGGTATGGGAGGTAATTGTAGGAGCCTCTACTGTAACTTTTCTAGGCTGCCCTCTCTGCATTTGCTGCACTAATGCCTGAGCTCTCGACCACGTCCTCTGGCCCGCTTTCTTTCCTCTGTGTCGGCTGCACTTGCTTCCCTGGCAGCCTGAAATCCAGATCCCATATCTGCTTGACTCTGCTAGGGCTTCCGGCTCCTGCTGCCTTCATAACACTGCTCTCGATTCTATCTTAGGGGGGCAGTCCTCACACCTCTTCAAGGGCTGACATTCCACGCTCTGGCCTGCCTCCCCTCCGGTCTATGTCATGGACCCAGACCACAGGTAGGGGGTTCACTTGCTCACTTTGATGTGAGCTTTCAAATGTATAGGGGCGCATGATACATGAGCAGATTTGATGTGGTATCTGGTTAATTACTGGGCAGAGAGATATGGGCCAAGACCTTATGCTGGGTCAACTGGTCATGACCGAAGGACATGGCCATTTGGCCTCAGGCTTTTTAGTAATTGGTGCAACATGAACTGTGGGCCAGGCCATAGGTGGTAGCTATTGATCATTGCCAAAGGCATGGCCGGTGGCCAACTGTCTTGTTGCCTAATGTGGACATGGCCAAAAGTCATGGTTGGTGACATCTGATTAGTAGATAGTCAGGGGATATGGGCCCCAGCTGTAGGTCTGGGCCAATGGCCATGGCATAAGGCCTCTGTCATGAATAGGGGACAGCGCAGAGGGTGGTGGCCACTGCACCCTTGAGAGGATATAGCATAATGAAACCATTCACATTTAGTGAAAAAACTGTAGTTAATACAGAGTTAAGATGATCAGCTTCATGAGATCAAAGCATGGACCAAGAATGGGATAACAAGTGCATCATGTGGAACATCGATGGAAGGAGTACTCCTATTTAAAATGGTCATCACTTACCTAATCCATTGACTTTTAAGGGTTGTGTTACAATTAATCGGATCATCATAAAACAGTCTTTGTTTTTGCAATGCATATATATTATATGTTAAAGGCTGAGTGTAGTTTTGGATATGAATTAGTTAGCATGTTCTATTTGTATATTGTATCTGTTATTTCATTTTATATTGATGATGAATTTGTTACAGGTGGAGTGTATAGTGTTTGATATAAACCAAGTATGCCCTTTAAATAAAAACAAATCATTATATATATGGTTCGGTTTGCTTGTATTGTGTTAGCCAAGGGTAGAATGCAGTGTTGATCCAAAATAAAATAGGTTGATACTGTAATTAGACTAACAAAGTTATTTATTTGTGAGGTTTGATATTCTTGACCACTTCCTCAGACACAGATGAAATTAATCATTTGAAAAACGGTACATATTATCTATTCCCTTCTGGGATTCTTTTTGTCCGTATCTATGCCTCTCTGTGTACCTGATTTGTAGCTTGCTCAGAAAGGCATGCATCACAGATGTTAAAACCCCTCACAAATTGCAGTCTTCTAGGTTTGAATGATACACTGTGGTAAGGGTGACAAAGGTCAGTGGAACTAAAGAGAAGGGAGAAAAGACACACACAGCCCACCCTATTTGAGTGTTCTCAGGAAGGCAGAAGGGATGGAATAGTGTCAGCCAGGCTAGGTGCAGTCCTGTTGAATTCGGGTATACATCAGCCCGGCCCCTTTACACTATCAGCGATAGCACAGTCATCCACATATCAGACATGTGCCTTTAGAAGGCTGGTAGGGAGAATATACAACCAGACATGTGTTAGGCATTTGACTTATGGAGCCCAGTGTGGTAGGTTTGTGTTAAATACCATATCAGCATTGTGTTTCATGACAATCATGAGGGAAATGTGGGGTCTGACATGAGATAGGGGCCCTCATAGGTCTCTGGGTTGATTGTGGGGCAGTTTTCTTTGGGTGAGCCTGGCAACAAGCAATTGTCTTAGAGAGGCTGGTTGAGCTGGTGCAGTCAGATGCCAATGAAGGGTTTGAATAAATTGATAGAAAGTGTTTGATCTAATTGATGTGATTCCCACAACTCTATGAATGGAAATAGTGAAAGTCTGTTAGTTGGGATAGAGACTTATGAGAGCGCAATCTCTGTTCAGCCCCCCTATCAGTGCAAAGGAAAAATCGCAAACATTTTAATTCATATGTCCCTTTTTCAATGCAGATGTTACCCCCAGAGTACAGCAATTTTAAGACAATCAAGGATATAATTTGCTTCTGAAAAATTATCACCAACTGGCCTATCATTATGCATCGATTGATACTTTGACAGTGATGGTTCATGAGCTTATGAATTTGTTGACGTTTTCCTTATATAGTAGACCACCCTGGGGCATTTCACGAACATAATAAAGTCTAACATCATCAAGTCTAGAATGTTGTTGCAATCACGTGTAAAATGTCCCATAATTATGTAGCCTTGCCCTGTGCAGTGTATCTTGAGTGTATCCAAATGGCAATATGTAAACATGGTAGGAATCTTTTGTTTTTGCATTGCATGGTTCAATTTTCCCTGCTACTAATATGTAGTTTGCTTCTTATAATTTCTTTCAGAGTTGCTGGTTGTCTGAATTCAAGAAGCGGCATCTCCGGGGAAACTTGCAGGCGTTCATCTTTTCGTAGATTGGGTTGTAGTTTCTTGGCCATCTAGCAGAGGGCTTCCAAATTTCCATTGTATGTGACTACCAGTGGCTCTTGGGTTTTTGCCTTAATTTGGTCTGTATTCAAAAGGTTGCGCTCAGGGATCTCTGTTGCCTTCTGAATCTGGCTTTCCACAATAAGGTGGCTGCATCCAGGGTTTATTAAGTCCACTTGCAAAGCTTGTATTTTTTTTTTATCTCTGTCCCTTGTGTCTGAGCATATCCAGTTGCATCATAAGGCTTGGTTGAACATTCTAGCATATTCTATTGTGCACTGGGTGGAAGCTGCCACTCTTCGAATAGCTGGCCCGGTCACTTAGTTTGCAATAGACTGTGGTCTGTAGCTGGTCACCCTTTATTGTTATGTTGGTATCCAGGAAATGTACCTTTTCAGGGGAGCAGAATAGTTTGAGGTGGATGGCTGCTTGGAATCCATTCAATCTTTTGTGGAAGCTTGCCAGGCTCTGGTCCCCAACAGTCCAAACCAGGAGGATACCATTGATGTAGCACACATATATCTATATTCTGAATTCACAGGTGGGGAGGGAATCAGTCTCTAATCATGACATGAATAAATTTGCATGCTGAGGCGCCATCCGGGCACCCATGGCCACTGCCCATCATGTGAAAATATGTGTCAGTTCAGAATATGAAAGAGTTCTGAGTCAAGATGAATTCTATGCACCTTGCTATTGTGTCAGCCAATGGGTTCTGTTTCCCAAGAGCATTCCTACATGCCTCAGTGGTGTCAATGTGGGTAATATTTGTGTAGAGTGACTCCATGTCCATGATTGCTAGTAATGTTCCCCTGGGAAGGGGCCTAGAACATTGTGCTGAATGAGTGGTTCAGTGGTTTCCTGAATGCAGTGGAGTCTCTCTCTCTCTCTCTCTCTCTCTCTCTCTCTCTCTCTCCCCCTCTCTCTCTCTCTCTCTCTCTCTCTCTCAAGTAGTTTCCAGATGTTCTCGACCCATCCAGAGATATTCTCAGTCAGCACGCCTGATCCCAGATTAAGGGATCCTGGGGAGCCTGTAGAACATACCAGGAACTGTTGCCAGGTCCTGAATGTGTTCCTGGACATCATTCCGGAGTTTCTTATTCATTATTTTGAGTTTCCTTTTATATTTTTTGTTTAGGTCTTACTGAACCATTTTGTAGTATATTGTGTTAGTTACTAGTGTTCATTATGGTAACCATTCCCCCTGTGTATGCTAGTTTGGTTGTACTACTCTGCTTGCTGTTCATAGAGTGTATAGCCGCCCTCCTTTATGTAGATGTCAGTGTATAGGAGTGTTCAATGCATTTGCCAGTGTGAAGGATGTCGCTCTATATCTGAAACTTTTAATGTATCAGTACAGTTTTGGGTTGTGCCCAACTTATGGAGTCTAGTTGGAGTTTTCTTTTCTATCTTTGTATGTGTCCAGGTTGTTCACAATTCCGTTGCTGGTCTGTCTGTGGTCTTAATTGTCATGAAACAATTACTTGAATCAGAGTCATCTGAAGAAGGCTTCAAGTTTGATGCACAGTTCTATTTTGTCAATGGGTTGAGAAGGACAGAATGTGAGCGCCGCTGTACAGCATTGATTTTTCTGCCTCTGTTGGGGTATCATTTGCAAGGTTGACAACACAGTCCTGTTGATGGAGCATGTCTCTATTCCCTGTTCCCACATGTTATGTTCTGCTGAAGTGGCTGTTGCTGTGTGTATTACTGCTTTAAGCTTGTTCCTCTTGTATAGAATAGATTCTTGAAACCTTTTTGTGGAAGCTTGCCATTTGTTCTTGTTAAGCAGAATTATACGCAGTACCCTTTGGGAACACCACACACAATTAAGACTACAAGTGCAAGTACAAATTCACCATTGGTACAAGCCCGTACTACACAGTAAAGTGGTAGCGATGGCTGAGCAACCAGACTTATCTCAAGAGTAAAGTGAGCAGTATCAGAAGTTAAATAAAGGACAGCAATCATTGTGGTTCAAATAAACATTGTCTCAAAGTTTCTGAGTAAAAGAATATACATCTATTTACACCATCAGTTATAAAACAGTTCACTACTATAAAGCAGCAGAAAATCACAATCCTAATATACTACACACCACCCAATCAATTCTGGACAAGTTAAGCTCAAAATGAAGTGTGAGCAAAATGGCACTCCAGCAATTTAAAAGGGCAGGAAAGGCAGGGTTATTCAAAAATCAACAACACCAACAGGTGATAGGCAGGGCAATCTAGAAAAGGCTTACTACAACTAGGATTCAAATCAATAGGCCTAGGCCATTGTTAATGGTTCATAGTCTTTACAGAGGATCACACAGTTCAGAGTAGTTTGCAGTTAAGTCTTTGCCAAGAGTTTGAAACAAAGTTGGTTGGAGGAAAAGTTATTCAAACAAGGACGAGCCCTTTGATTGGCAAAAGATTTAAAACACTGTCACCGCGAACCGACGGAACGAACAACCGAAATTGAACAGTACCTTATAAGAAGAAGAATGCTGTTGCTGGGGCGGTGGATCCTGGCAGTTCCTGCAGGCTCACGGTTCCTAAAGCGACTGTCGGACTCACATGAAGGAGGAAGGCTGGAGGGTCCTGCACTGCCCAGGGAAGAAGCCAGCAGCAGAGCAAAGCAACAAATAAAAGCTGTGCTCGTTAAAACCCAAACAGGGTCCGGTACACCTGGCTATCCGGTTCACTGCAGCGATGCACAGCAAATTCGACCAGGGGAGGGAGGCGTTGCTTGGCGTTTGACAAACTGGTTGGTCCCACCAGCTCAAGGGAAGACGATTCCTTGCAGATCTTCTCTGTCGTCAAAGTTCAGGCGATTCGGACCTGCAGCAGGGCTTCACTGGGAGGTTCAGTAGTTGCAGTAGTCCCCTCCCTTCAGGTTCTCTTCGGTTTTCTCGATCCAGTGGTGACTCTGCCTTCCAAGTCCCAGAGACATGCTTTTTAGCAGTTTTCTCCCATTTACACAATCTGGCTGTCAATCACACAGCAGGGTGGCCGTTCTGGGAGAACAGCCACCTAGCCAATCAAACTAGAGTGAGACTTGGGTCTCCAAGGAGACCCTGTGCAGGGGGCCTCAAACCCCTCCCTCACATCCTGTCCACCCAGACATTCAGGCGCCTGAGGAGGGCTTCTGTGCAGAAGCCTGCCAAAGGACGGCGAACAAAGGAACCAAACCTTGTTTGGCGCGCAGAGTAAAACACAAGAAAGACCTTTACAAAAAGAAATAGCAAATAAACCAGACCGGAACCAAAAAAAAAGGGGTTCAGCGGATTAAAGTTTGAGGCTACTAACATAACCTCTAACAGTACCAAGACTATTTTCATAGTCCGCGGTAGGGAAAAAATGGTAGATACCCTGCCACCATTCAAATCTTAGAGAAAGGGGAATGAAATAATGTTGCATGAGAAACAGGCAAAAGAGATAACTATTAACCCTTCCAGTACTCTATGGGAAGGTGGGTTGTACTGGGTCTGTAAATTAAAAAGACTAGTAAAGTCAATGGCAACTTTACATGTTCTAGGAGACAATAGTCAGTCCCAGAAATTGGAGTTTAAAGAGGGAAGTCTAAAAAGACAGACCTGTGTCTCTGCACTAAATTTGCTGTGTGACACAAAGTAAAAAGATGATGCCTATGGAGTAGGTGAGACTCCACAGTCTATGAACACAAAAATGTGTAACACACACAGCAAAACACATGTAAGAGTGGGAAAAAAGGCTCACACTCTTACCAAGTGAAAAAAATAAATCCAAGAAATCCAGTAGTCAGTCCCAGAAATTGGAGTTTAAAGAGGGAAGTCTAAAAAGACAACCCTGTGTCACTGCACTAAAGGTTCTCTGTGACACACAGTAAAACGATGATACCTATGGAGTAGGTGAGACTCCACAGTCTCAGTCTATGAACACAAAAACGTACAACACACAGCAAAACACATTTAAGAGTGGGAAAAAAGGCTCACACTCTTACCATGTGAAAAAAATTAATCCTAGAAATCCAGCAAAGCTGCTAAGGGACTCAGTAGGTAAGGGAAATTAGCCATTTTGGAGAATTCTCCCAACAGTTCTATGCAAACATTTCTATGTATAACGTGAGTTCAGTGCCTCTTTGCCGAGGATATTTTTGATCTGTCATTGTGTCATCTTTGTATGGTTGAAACAGACACCAATATAGATGTTTTGTAATCGTTCTGATGTGCTGATGAATATTTGTTGTGAGAATCTTGAGTTGTAAATTGAAGCCAGAGGGAAAATGATGATCAGTCCTCTTGCTATCAGATTTTCCCGTTTGCATTTGCTCAGAAAGAAGAAGTTGCTCTCAACCTGTGTTTGATTTTCCAATAGTTCCTTTAACATCACTTTGGTACAGTGCATTGTGGTATTTTCCCTATTTGAAGTTCAGTTTTCTTGCACCATGTTAGCCAAGGGTAGAATAAAGAATGTATCCAAATGAAAAGCACACGTTGATACCTTGCTTAGCCCAAGAAAATCATTTATTTGGGAGCTTTTATGGTCTAAACTTGGGATGGACAAACTGGTTCAAAAAGGTTTTGAACCTATCTAAACAATGGCGATTTGAATGAAATTCGACCCACTGCTATAAGTATTTGATGGTTCAGCTCATCTCCGCTACAACTCTTTGGTAATGCGGAACCAGTATTCTAGATTTCAGGGTTATTGGTGGCTAAGCAAATGATACTACAAGGACATTAAAATGAATGCAAATAAACAAAATGTAGAGGATGCACTTTTTTCATTTACATTCTTTGTATACCTGCGCAGATCAAAGTATCCACAAAGGGAGCTGTTCGGGAGTGCAGATGAGGATCTGACTAATCCTTGACAGTCATTAGTTTCAGAAGTGTGCACCAGACATTAATTCACAAAAGGATTCCAATCTCCAAGTGGGGGCTGATGGGTCCATCACCATTGTGAAATGTTAAAAAGAAATATGTATTTCTATCTGTCTTTGAGGGGTAAAAAGCAGTGGTTTATACCACTGCTGTTTGTTTAATTTTAAAGAAAACTTATTAAAGTTTTGGCTTAATCCTTTCATGCATTATGCATGCACTTGCACCTATCCCAAATAGGCACAAGAGAATGTGACTATTTTCAGTGCATTTCAAAGAACATTCCGATTTGTGGTTTCAGTATACGTTTTGAAATATACAGAAACACCCTCTGTGATGCGCATATTCTGACACTGTTTGAGAACATTTCTAACATAGTTGATAATTTTGACCAACATTTTGGGGAGAATAGGCCTCATTGTTAATTAAACTCCTCATGAATTGAATCCAATTTGAGCCATATTGACATATAGCCCGAATTGGCTTGAACCGATTCGAGCAACATCATACATTAAAATCTTTCTTCGACAGGTACTGCTTTTGTAGTCGCCAGGAAAGCATCTTTCTCATATGCACGTGTAATAAGGCTGCGCACGGCTTTACCTCTTCATCTTGTTCCCTTTGAATTTCACTGTTAGTGCATTTCTTCTTTACTGCTCACGAGTGTCAGGGAGCCAGTTTTTGTGACTGATTGGATGTGTGGCAGAGAGCAAAGCACTCTCGTGTTTGCAGTGTTTGTGTGTAGAAGTGAAAGCAGTTAGCTTGAATTACATTTCCCAGAACCTCCTGGAGTATTTCTTCTTTGTCCAGGCGTTTCTGCGCCGGCGCTTCTGGGTCACGCCGGTCTTCACCGGTCACGCCGCAGCTCGCCGGCTCGCTGGAAATATCTGCTTCTGCGAGGGCCTGCCACTTTCCAGCTCGCTAGCTGTTTCTACCTTAAAAGAAAGCCGCGCACGCTTCTTGCCTTTGCTCTATTATGTGTTTAAAGAAAACACTGCGCCGGTCCAACACGAATGGATCCAAGATCGCACCTTTGTTAGTTCTATCTCTCTCCCTTCTCAACACACGTTCGCTATAGAAGCATGGTGTGGAATTTTCGGATTTAACTAATGCTCTCAAACTCGACTTCTTAGGCATAACCGAAACCTGGCTCACTTGTGACCTGCCCATCCAAGCCACACTCTCCACACCCAACGACTACACTCTCTTCAGAGCAGACCGTTCGCTGGGTAAAGGTGGCGGAGTGGCTCTGATGTGCAGGTCAAGTCTTGAATGTTATGAAATTCCCCATACTTCTCCGGAGGGCTGTGAGACTTTATGGGTGAAAATAAAAACCTCACCACACACTACCTTAAATACAATCACAATCTATCGTCCACCCAGAATTATGCCCCTCTTCGAAGAACAGTTTAGTGATTTATTGGCCCAGATTTGTACTACCAAAGGCTCCGTTATTGTAATGGGTGATTTTAATTATTGGGCCAATGACCAACAGGACAAAGCCGGTACCAATCTTATGGACACCATCACCTCCTTTGGCCTTACTCAATGGATGAAGTCTCCCACGCAAAGTAAGGGTCACACCTTAGATTGGCTCTTGTCCCAAAATACCAACATCTTTGACATCTCGGCTATGCCATGTATCTGGTCTGACCACTTTCTCATCCAAGCCAAGATTTCATTGCACTTCCCACTCCCAAAGTTAATGCCCATCCACGCATTCAAAAAATGTCTTGCAACCTTAAAAATCTAACAGCCCCCAAATTATTCACACTGCTGTCTACTAAGCTTCAATCCCTAGACAATTTTGTTAATTCCTCAAAACTTATTAACCATCTGTCTATTAACATCAAAGAAGCAGTTAATGATCTTCCCCCATTAAAAATGAAAGCAATAAAGACTGAAACCACAAAGAACACTTGGTTCTCCAATGAAATTCTTGCCACCAGACAAGAAAAGAGAGCTCTCGAAAGAGCTTGGAGGAAAGATCCTAACGATAACACCTTAACAAATTATAAAAAATCTATTCTTAGCTATAAAAAACTCATCACAGAAGCTAAGGCCACTCATTACAATGAAAGAATTGTGAATGCTCAATCCAACACTGGGGAGCTATTTAAAATCCTAGCGGAGTTTCAAAATCAGCCTCCTCCTACTAACAATATCATCAAGGATGATAAGTGGTGTCAGGGCATTCATGACGCCTTTCTACTAAAGATCGATTCTCACAAAGAAAAAATCAACAAAGCCTTAGGCAACGTAACATCTACGCAAACTTTTACTGATACCAATCCATCCAACACCAGTGAAAACACTATCCCTCAATATTCATTTATGCACTACACTGAAGACAAAGTATCCGAAATCATACAGGACCTTAAAGCCACGTCTTGTCCTGCTGACAACTGTCTCACAAGCATTCTTAAGGAGTCCTTGGAAACCTTGGTCCCATGGATTACCAAACTGGCAAATCTCTCCTTCGACGAGGGCCTGGTGCCGGACCTGTTAAAGTCGGCATGGATTACACCTTTATTGAAAAAGGAAAAGCTTGATCGAGCCAACAATGACAATTACAGGCCCATAACTAACATGCCTTTTGTCCTTAAGATACTTGACAAACTTGCCTACTTACAGTTACAGGCCCATGTCGAAAAACATAACATCTTGGGAACCTGCCAGTTTTGCTATATAGCTCTCCACAGGACCGAGACAGCTATGCTAGATCTCAAATCTACCCTAGCTAGCATAGCTGATAAAAACCAAGCTGCCCTACTCATGCTATTAGGCCTCTCTGCAGCCTTTGACCTAGTTGATCACAGACTACTGGTGTCAAGGCTTGGTGAGGTCGCTAACTGCTCTGTAATTACATCCAGATGGATTGCTTTCTTTTTGAGTCCCAGAATGGTAAGGGTCTGTGTTGGCGATAAACAATCTTCCCCGATCTTCCAGACATCCAGAGTTCCTCAGGGCTCCTGTCTGTCACCCTTGCTTTTCAATCTCTACATCCGACCCCTTCTTGACCTTCTAAACAAACTAGGAGTGCAATACACAAACTACGCTGACGACACTCAGGTAGTCATACAGTTGAGTGGCTCTTACAGCAGTGGTGTGGAAACCATCAACAAAATATACAAAGCCATACAAGACTGGATGGCCTATAACTCTCTAGCCTTGAATGACAAAAAGACCAAACTCTTCATTGTGGCATCTAAAAACACTCAGACGAAACTTGATTCCAACTATGCTAGTTTTCACATTGCAGACAATACTATTACCGTTCAAAAGAAAGTCAAGACCTTGGGAGTTGTTCTTGATGAAGAACTCTCCATGAAATCCCACGTCTCCAGTATTAAATCTAGTTGCGGCCTTATAAACAAGAGAATAGGATACATTCGACCATTTATATCGGAAGAGAACTGTGCTCTCCTGTCTACAGCACTGATTGATTCAAGGCTTGACTACTGCAACCTTCTCTTAGCTAGCACTACAGCATCTAACATCTAATCACTACAGGTGGCTCAGAATAATGCTGTGCGTAATATCTTTAATCAATCTCGTTGAACACATATTTCCACCTTCAGGAAAAAATTACACTGGCTTCCAGTTAAGCATCGTATAACACACAAGATCTTCACCACAAACCACAAATGCCTCAGTGTAAGTAGTCCTACATATCTGTAGGCTCGGATTAGCACTAAGCTTAATGTGAAGAATCTTTGCTCATCCTCGGCGATCACTCTTAAACACCCCAAATTTAGGACAGCCAAATTTGGAGGTACCACTCTTGATGCCCAGGGTTTCCTTCTTTGGAACACACTTCCAGCCTGGATACGGCAGATCCAGAGCTATACCGTGTTCAAAAGTGCCATAAAAACTCACTTCTTCAACCTGGAATAATTTGTTGAGTCCTCTCTCCTTTCTGCCTCATGTGCCTGTCTGTCTTTGTCTTGTCTCTGTGTGCGCCCGAGGCCCACGGGCATGTTGGCGCGTTATAAAAATTTTAATAAAATAAATAAATAAATAAATTTACTGATTCAGCTCCATTTGGCTCGGTAGCCATCTTTGTGTAGTCTCAAACTGGCTTTGAGTCAAGCACTTTAAGTCTCACCCATTCCTTGTCTAAACCACTTCCTGGTGCAGAGATGTAATGAAGAATTTGAAAAACTTTACAACTTAACTTGACACATCTCAGATTCCCTATTATCTTATCAGTGCCGTTATGTGTACCTGATTTGTAACTTTTCAGAAAGGCATGCATTACAGGTGTTCCCACACAAAGCCATCGTTAGGGTTTCAACGGTATACTGTGTGAAGCAGGGCAGAGGTCAGTGGAACTAAAGAGACAGGAGAAATAATAAACACACATCCCACCCTGTTAGAATGCTTTCATGCCTGCAGAAGGGGGTGGGGTAGTGTCAGTCATGGTCAGTGAAGTCCTTGTCAAGCGTGTTATATGTCACTCTGCTCACTTTGCAAGATACGTTATGCTGCAATCATCCCCACATTAAGCTCGTGCCTCTGTAATACCAGTAGAAAAGAGGCACAATCTTGTGAGATTCATGCAGGATGACGAAAATGATTTGCCTCAAAACATTCTCTTTGCCCCTCCACAAAGTGGCCACCTAACTACCTGGTCCTCTATACCCCTCCCCACTCATACTCTGATGTGAATCTTCTCTTTTGCTTCCTCCCAGTTTCATTTTGATCCCTTGTCTTTTTCGGCTTCCAACGGGAGTACAGTGGGCATTACTTGAATTGAAGAAAAAAAATGGTGGCTTTTTCTTCAGTCTTGAACTGCACCACGGTAGATATATATATAGCGTTTTGGGGGAATGGAAGGAAAACCTGCTACTCTTTAAACTTTTTTTTTTTTAAACTACTGGAGGGATGTACCCCAAATCAAAAAATTGAATATCTGTGACACTTTGTTACCAAGTTATATCTTATGCAGAACAAATCCTCCAGAGGTTTCTACAGTGGAAATGTTTAACATAAGAACTTTGTTCTCTAGCCAGTAGGCCAAATAAAATGTTTTTCTTTGCTTAATAACGTTTGAACCATTTGCTGAATTTGACCCAAATGTTTCAGTTTGGGGACAATGGGGTTGATAGATATTTATCTCGAAAATGTTAGGGCGATTCATCCAGCAAGACAAGAGTAATTAGCAATAACATTTAAGAATGTAAAGAATTTTGCTGTCACTGCAGTGGACATTACTGTCTGCAGAAACACAACAATGGCAGACACAGATGTAAAATATGAACCCAGGCTCGCCCTCCTAGAGTTCAGTACTGCAGTTGTGCAGCAACTGCCAAACATATCAAAATGTTCTGGTAACCCTTCCTAGATCCAGCAGTGGCCAACAACTACAGGCCCATCACCACCATTCCTTTCCTCTTGAAAATCTTAGATATAGCTGCCTACCTTCAAGTGCAAAAATTCTTGGAATCTCACCATATCTTCTGAACCTCAAAAACCAGATGTATCAGGTCAGAGATAATGGGAACCGGCCCTCCTCCTCCTTCGTGACCTGTCTGCGGCTTTTGATTTAGTCGACCATAATACCCTTTGCCACCATCTCATCTCCTCTGCCCACATCTTCCCCGAAGCCACAAAATGGATCGCCTCATTCCTAGAAGGTAGTGCCATGAGAGTATTCTCGGAGATGGCCAATGCTGTTCCTGCACCCATCCCATGCGAAGTCACACAAGGCTCCTGCCTATCTTGGACACTTTGCACTCTACAATATATTCACAAATCCCCTCTTTGACATACTTGACTCCTCTGGCATTGCATACACCAACTATGCCGACGACATCCAGATACTTCTCCCGCTCACGGGCAACTACACATCTGATTCTCATACCCTCAACAATGTCTACTCCACCATCCAGGCATGGATGGCAGCTAACAGCCTGTGCCTGAATGGAGATAAGACTGAGCTCCTATTAGTTGCCCCCCCTGCTCTCCTAAAAAATCTCAGTGCCCAATACACAGCTTTTAATATCGAGGACACCACGGTCCCAGTCTCTGCCTCAGTGAAAACACTGGGCGTCTACCTCAACGCCTCCCTCTGAATGACCAGGCAAGTGAGCGCCATCTCCACCTCAGCTGCTTATTCCACCAAACATCTCAATGCCGTAAGACCCTTACTCTCCACAGTAAGTTTTCTCACCAGAGCTAGATCGGTCATAGGTGCCAAACTTGATTACTGAAATGTGCTCTTCACCGGCTTCAGATCATTCAAAATAATGCACTTAAGGCAGCACTCAACATTTCCAGAAGAGATCACATCTCCGCTGCCAGGAGGGCTGCCCACTGGCTACCCATATGTCAACGTATCTGCTTTAAAATACTCTCAATTACCCACAAATCCTTGTCCAACTCTGCACCACCATACCTCTGCATGACAATCTCGAAACCTCAACCCCTGCACCCCCCCATATTAATATCATACTCTAAACCCCCCACATATATATATGGTGTAAAAACAAAGTCAGCATTTTTGGCCGTCGCAGTTCCCAGGCCGACATTTATGTACGATTCTGCTGCATCAGCAATCTCTTTCACACCTATGCCAATATTTACATTGCATCAGCTAATGTTATTTATTTCTCATGCAACTCACTGCATCAGCAATCTTGTGCTTACCTATACCTATACCTACTTTGCATCAGCTAAGCTTGTCTGTTTCATGTAACCGATTGCAACAGCATTCTCTTCTATACCTATGCCAGTATGTAAATTTCTTCAGCTAAACTTGTTTCATGTAACTGGTTGCAACAGCGCCCTGGTGCCTCAGGGTTTGGGCGCTTTACAAATATAAAAATAAATAAATAAAGCCATCACATGGTATCTGTTGATGGAGTTTTCTTAGACAAAGACAAGCTCACTCATAATAATAACATTTATCTCAGTGAGAAAATCCAGGCTTCAAAGACTTCAAAATCAGAAAGCCAGACATGTGATTACTTGGAACCAGTCGTGAAAGCAACCCCCTGGGTTGCAGTGAATTCAGCAAGTACATTTTACACACTCTATAATGTACATCAGATCCACTAGAGCAGTGGCCAAGGGTAGCTGCAGAAACTGGCCCTTCTTTACATCATAGTCAAAATCATGTGATCAACCAACAACACTAATTCAAACAGTTCAAACATGGAGGCCGTACCCTTGGAGTACCAGATCCCAGACTGGAATGCTAGTTTAACGGCAACTGTAGGTGCTTCAGAAGGTCTTAGAAAATTGACCCTTTCAGGCTGCTTATGGATTGATACCCATTAAACCTTCCTGATCTCAAATGAAATCCTGTGTAGGGCTCCGCCCTATGTTTTCAGTCCGATTCTAACCACCTTCAAATTATTGCTAGCAACATGTTTTGTCTAGCACTCATAAGTGACCATAATGTGCAGTGTAAAACGTATTATAAGCAAACGATTAAATAGGTAAACAGGCGTCTCTTCTTTCTCTAGGTTTCCTTCGCTATTGTAGACGTGGTTACAGCACATTGACACAGTAGCACCAACAATTCTTTCTGCGGCCTTCCTCTTCCAGGTTACAACGTTTTATAGGGTGCTCTGTTGTTATCAAGATTATGTTTTGACATCTCCTGCTGTGTTCCCTGTTTCGCTTGTACAGTATGTGCCCGCATTGTTTCTTCGTGCCTGGGGATAGCCACATACAGTAGGTTTCATTGGACAATGTCGTTGTTCCTTATAGCGTCTTGAACAGCTGTGTCTGGGTTTGCTAAGTGCGAATTGCTTAAAATGCTAATTGCTTGTTGGGTGCTTTTGTTACCGCCCTGAGGGCTGCCTGCTACATATTAAGATGCTTTCTGTTGTGTTTTTCCTGGGCATTTTCTTGCACCCAAACTTCACATAGTCTTCTTTTATACTTCCCTGCAGTATTGGGCCTTTTTTTACCTCTTTCTTTCTTTTATAAGTATTCAGATATAGTTTATGATGTTAGCATTTTTCTCTTCAAGATTATTAGAAGCAGCAAGCACGACTCCAATACACGAGTTAACATGGTGGGTTACGTGACTTGTGCATTTGAGCTAAAGCGTGTACACATCTGAAACTGTTCAGTGTAAGATCACGAGAATGCACTACATTTATCAGTCATATTCATGAAATGATTATTTTATTTTCAGCAACAAAAAACACATCCTACCAACGAAAGCATTACATTTTTCAAATACAGTGGAAGCATTCCAGTGTCCACTTGAGGAGCAACTGGGCAGATGTCGAATACAGTTTGCATTGCCTGCAACAGCGAAAGCATATAGTCAATACACATTTCCAGCTGCCCAAATCAGCTGCGATGAAGTAGCTTGCAGTTTTGTTCATATAAGCCATTCTATGTGAGCAGCAATTTCAAAGCTCTTGCTTCTTACGACAAATAACAGATGTGACTCATTTATAGACCCCTGGGAATAACATGTATCAGATTTGTCCCACATTTATTTTCTTACATTGATTTCTTTTAGCCACATCAATCAGGCAATAGACAACACTATACTGTACATTGTGGTTAAGTCAATTTCACGCACAACAACACAACTGAAAATAAATTAAACATTTTTCTAAATTGTGCAACCTTTCTAACAGATTTATGTTGGGCCAAGACAGCTTGGTAAAAATGTTCCTCAATCTTTCCATGCAATCTATAAATGTAGCTATTTAACCTCATTTGCATTTGAGAAGTCCACCTGCCCTCTTAATCCAGTGACATTCTTTTGATGCTAACAGAAAATCTGAATGCGGGAGCTTGTCTTATACCGCCTGCATGTTCTGCACATGCCGCAAGCATGTACAGCCGGTAAACACTCTTAAGCGGATGCACAATGCAGGAATCGATCTGCTATGCCTATGCTAAGGCAGATGAAAACTGAATGCACAAGGATAGGAATGGAACTGTGCATCCAGGCCCGGCGTGAGGAACACTACTTCCATACTAAGCCTTGCCAATCTGAATACAGCGCAATGGCAGTGGCAATTGTTTAGGTTGAATATAACCAGTGATGCTGATGTTATTAGCCATGAATTCACCCCTAAAGTGAATACCTCTACAATTAATATTAGAGGGTTCATATAATTATGTCCATCCCGAGGAAGACTGTTCACTACAGTGATGTGCTCACTCAATAGTCGAAACAAATTATGGAAGGTCGAAGATAGACTATTAAGTTATGTTGCTTAAGGTAGCACATCCTCAGCTAATAGACCATTACTTATTATAGACTACAGTATAGGGTGGATGTGGAGAATTTCTTTTTCCACCATGGACTACATTTATTTGTAGAGAACAGATTGACTTAAGATGGGCTTGGTCTGTTTCAAATTGTGATCTCGGATTGAGTGTGAGAGCACTTGGCACCTTTTTCTAATGTTTGTATATAATAGTGAGGTTTGTTTATTGTTTGTGCATATATCTGCATACAGTGGTTGTGAGAATGAGAAATGTATTGATGTGTGTTAATTTGTTTAATTTAATGTGGATATTCAGATAATGTCCTGTTCTGTGTTTTTTATATGTACACTAATATATATATATATATATATATATATATATATATATATATATATATATATATATATATATATGTGATTACATTAATAAAAGATGATGATTTTTCTCACACTCCTATGAATCCAGGTTCTCTTTGTACAGGTGGTTGACATATTCATTATGGTACATTAAAGAAAAATTGAATTCGTTTTTCCAAGAAGCTTTGTAAATAATTTCTCATGTGACACCGACTTGCATTTTTTTCTGTTGTTTTAAATATATGTAACAATTTATTTTAAACTGTTTCCTATTTCAAAAGTAAATCATTTAGGAGAAAAAAGCAATACTTTTGAAAATGTGAAAATATGATCTGTTATTCACCGATTTAAATTCCACACCATCATTGATTATTTCATAATCAAAATTAACAAGAAGGGCACCTGGCTAGGCCCTGATATACCCAGGTGGGAGTCTATTTTAAATTGAGAAACTGATGACACCTCAGAAAACACTGAGATGATAACCTGGTCACAACAACGAGGACGTATTCCTCTTCAAGTAAATGTTCAAACATGTACGAAAAACTTCACATACATTTCCTTTCAGCTGTTATGAAGGTACAATACTTTTCACATAGCAAAATAAAATTGTCCTCATAGCAATCTTCTGTTTAACAAAACTAAACAATTCTCAGAATAAACCAGAGTGCCGAAAGCAACACAAGATAATTTTGTTGTGAGTAATCAGTATTGAAAAAATGTGTACATTTATTTTCATAATGAATTCAAAAGAAACATTCAAAGGGATGTATATGGTACAGTCAAGTAACAATCCTGTATTGATCTAACAATATTCTCTTCATATTGTTCAAAAAGCGATCAACACATCATACAACGCGTGTTGGTGTCCTGCGCCCCCTTCTTCAGGTATAGATGTTACTTTACAACTTCCCCTATCTGTTAAAAAAAGATAAAGGGATTTGATCAGTAATTTCTCCTGCTATCTTCCCTTCCAAGTCCATTTGTTCATCTAAAATTAATGCTGTCACTAACCTTGTAATTATGGTGTAACGCAAACCCCCTCCAAATGAGATCTGCTTGCGACCTTGAGTTGATTTCACCAATCTGTGGACAATAGTCCCGAAAATGTGTGAGATTCTTGTTTTTTGACATAAGCCATGTACCATGGTAATACATAAAGAAATAAAAAGGAATGACATCAGGTGCTACCTAATTGATTAATGTCCAAAAGAACTCCTATTTTAAATTGTCACAAAAATCAGGGTGAGAGATCCCATAAACATTCAATTAGTGTGCTCCTACAAAGAAACATCAAATAATTTTTCTTTTAAATTTTGTCCAGGTCAACGGAATCTTTGACCCGAGACATTTTTAATATACAAATGTTTTACAGATGAACAAACAACACCCAGCGACACTTATCTATTTACAGTTCTGTGTACAATACAGGTATGTACAAACCAGTCCATTAGAGTGGATTTTGTTGAACACATAACATATTTAATTTTAGTTGATCGACATACTTCGATTTTTTCATAACATGTGGAACACAGAACATACCATTTTCTAGTGAACATAAATCAGTGTAAAAGGTGGACACTGAGATTATAGAGGAGTCGTCAACACGTTGTGTTTCAGCCAAATAGAAGCTGCTTAATGGAGCTTGTGTGCAGTTGGTCTTCATCAGGACATGGAGCGGATGGTGTAACCGTGTCCAGTGAGTTTCTGTCAAAAGATAATGACAGGTGATGTCTGGATTAGAAATGGTGTGATCTCAGGACATTTTAGTACATAATTATCAATGAGCTTAATAAATGCGTTGATTAAAATGAAAAGAACAATAATGTTTGTGGTCATATATCGTAAATCATACCGTGAGCTATTCTTTGCCCGGGTAAGATTTCATGTGGGGTCATCTCTCGATTTGTAGGTGGACAACATAGAAGATATAATCACCAGAAACTCGATGATCATAGAGAAGCCTGGTTGCCTACAAGAGACAAAAGACAGGAGTAGACCCAGTGAGACTGACTGAGCACTAGGGGTTCTGTGTCGTGAAGGATAAAGCTGCATATATGAGGCTGGTTACATTTCTTACCTCATGGTGCTTTGACCTGTGGTATCCCGTGTTATGTCTTGGCCATCACAGGTAAGTAGCGTCTTATGCAGTATTGTTATACCATGAAACGAAGAGTTTCATCTAAAAAATTAGAGAGAACACGCACTGCGTCAGGGTTTCTCTACAGACTGTATCTCTTTGCATTAAAGAGTGGTATAGAGTGTGAGTCACTATGCATCGGATCCAGCATGAGTGCTCACGCCAATGTGCGTTATGGATGTACAAGAAACCAAAGAAGTCACGTGGGCATTTTATCACGGGGCTAGCGTTTCTATTCTAATTCGAGCGCTGTGAAGCCTCTGTTTGAGGGAGGAGGGACCTATCATGGATTGATCAGCAGCCCCTTATATTAGAGATATTCCCAGTGTGGATGCAGTGGCTCCTGCAAGGGACACATGATTTACGTATCTATTCTCTAGAATGCAAGCAGTAAAGCCTCTATTTAAAAGATCGGAAAACATTGGATTCGCAAAATTCGCAGTGTGGTGCAGACACTGTTGCTCTTGGGCAAATTTGGTTATAGAGCGGTGCACGTGTTACCGAGTGTAAACCCGTGTAGTTAAAAAACGGTTATGCCATGGCGTGTTGGTGCAGGTCATTGCCTTAAGATTCTAAGTGTGGCTTGCGAGAGGTGCACTCTGGATGCCTAAATGTGGAGTGATGTGGATCGACATTGGTGATGTTCTCAAATGTGAACTCGATCAGTGTTTTACTTACTTGTTGTGGGCGCGTATAATGGCTGCCTGTGACTGCAGTACCCGGGAAGCTTGTAATCAGCAAATAACTAGTGTGTAAACAGATCAGCTCAATCCATTTTACTGACACGTTAGAAAGAGACGTAAAGATAAGTATTGTATGGATAAAAGAGAAAAACATTGGTATCCTCTAATTTCTCCATAGCCATTTCCCCTGCGTTTGGCTGTGGGGCATATGACTGCATTTTTGTGGCACTTTTTAGGAGGGGTACCATGGTAAGGGAGTAGGGAAAGTAGTAATCTAAGGATTGGAGATAGGGTGGAGAAGGAAGCAGGTGTATAAGGGGCTTGCCCCCCACAAACATGCCGCAAACAATGTGGGGAAATGTCACAGATCCAAAACCATTGGACATGGGTAAAATAGTGAAACAATTACATTGGAAGACTAAGGAACTGTATGGACACATACCAGAAGCACACATTTTTTAAAGGGTATGGAACATAGTTCTTTAGTGGAGGCATAAGTACAGTAGCACAATATGGACTCTGAATGGAAAGCATACAGATAAGGTAAGACGAAGGGAAGAAATCAAACTGGAACACATAAAGCACACAAGAAGAACTTTAGCTCAAAACATTCTAAACTCTCCTCGGGAAAAGTAGGAACAACTCAAACAAATGTACAATCAAGAAGCTCCTCAGTCAAGAGGTACATTCATGGTAAAACAAGGTGTATGAGTTTAGTATCAATATAGGAAAAGGTACGCCAATTCAATGTTGACTATGAGAAGCAGAAAAGTGTATGAATGCAATTTGGGACTGGACGAAACAATGAACCCAGATGTGTACAACCAGGCATCCACCTCCCCCTCACCCATCGGCTGTGGAGTACCACAGGGCTCGTGCACCTCCCCCACCCTTTACAACCTATTCACTCTCCCCCTGTTCAGCGACCTAGAGGATTTCGGCATAACCTTCACCAACTATGCCGATGACACACAAATTCTTCTCACTCTAACAGGTAACTACGAGCAAGACCTCAACACCCTCCAAGACATATACGCACGCATCCAGTCCTGGATGGCAGACAATGGCTTATGTCTAAACAGGGAAAAACAGAAATACTACTTGTAGGTTCCAAAGAATCCCTAAAAAAACTTGATGACAAATATAGCTCCTTCACAATCGAAAACACTGTCATTACCACTTCTGCGGCAGCGAAAACCCTTGGTGTCTACCTGGACTCCACCTATCAATGGACAGGCAAGTCAGCACCATATCATCCTCAACAGCAATCACTTCTAAAATTATAAATGCAGTGAGACCTCACCTATCACCAGAGAATTGCCTTAACATTGTGAGAGCCACTATAGGCAGAAAATTGGATTACTGCAACAGCCCACTCCTAGGCACTTCCGTAAATAACCTCAACAAACTGCAAACTGCACAAAACAATGCCCTTAGAGCTGCACTCAGCATTCCCAGGAGGGAGCACATCTCCTAGGCAAGAAAAGGGGCACATTGGCTCCCGGTCAGAGATTGTATAACCTTCAAGGCACCCACAATCACGCACAGATGCCTTACTTGGACCGCCCCAATCTACCTTGCTGAAATAATACATCAGGTCCCTGCCCTTAGGCCTAAACGTGACCAATACTCACACCTACTTTCAGTCCCAACTTTCAACAGAGCTAAAGCGGGCTGAACCAGCTTTGAAGTATTAGCCCCCAAAACTTGGAACTCTCTCCCGCTCAGTTTAAGAAATGAAGAATCCCTCATAACTTTCAGAAAAGCACTAAAAACAAAGCTGTTTAATTAAGCCGAGAGCAAAGCATGACTGTACTTCTCTACCACCATCATTGTTCCTCTGTAACCTCGGAACATCTCTCAACACTGTAACTAAATGCCTTTAACTGCTTCTGTAACAAATGTCGCATAACATGCAACAAGTGAATATTCTGTAACAGCGACACAAGGCCCCTGGGCTGCTGGGCGCTTTATAAATCCAAATAATAAAATAAATAAAGATACAAGCTTTATTAGGAGAATTTAGGGGATCAGCAGAAAAAGATGGAGACATTTCCAAAATCTGAAATACTATTTAATCAAATATAGTGAAACCAGAAGAAGTGCACATTAGAAGGGGAAATCACGTAGGAAAACATGGTGGATAGAATAAGAAAAGCAGCAGGTCCTGTTCGACTGATCAATGAATAACCTGAAGGGATTATGTCAAAATTACTTTAGGAACGGCTGAAGGGTTTCAATGACGGTGCGATGCCTGTAGTAGCTTTGGAGTCATGGAACATGAAGTGAGGTTGTGTGTTTTTGAGGGCGGGGGAGAATGCAATGAACTGTTAGTCACTCCTCCCACATCATTGGTGACTGCTGATTCAAAAATAGGTGACTCAATATGTGGAAGGAGACTCAATGCATTATCCACCAGTCCAGTTTGTTCTCTCGCTCTCCCTCTTTCACTGCCTCTCTCAACTATTACTGACAAAAGCACGGCCAGAGAAAAAAACAGAGACATCTTGAAGAGGGGCATGGGTTCTATGTTTTTAAGGTTCAAAATGGAATAAGCATAGCAGCAACAGAAGCGTCCCCTGAAAATGGAGCCAGGCTTGGAATGTGGAGACATTTATTGTCATCACATGTGTCCTGTGCCAATGTTGCCATCACACTGTGGGAGCATTGCCTGTGTCGCAGTTTATTAGGTGGTACACTGAACTCAGGGAGATCCCCCCCAGGCAAGGTGGCGCACAATAAAGAGCTTTACAGATTCACATTTCTTGAGGCCTCCAACCCGTCTTGCACCCACCCCAACAAATACCCTGTGTCACCAATGGACTAGGAACCAGGCTGGTGTACAGTGAGAATATTAATTTATGTATTTATTTATTTAAGGTTTGACAAAGAAGATTAGCAGCCAATATCAGCCACCAATGCTGTGACAACACCCAATATCATTTAAAACATATTAAAACAACACAGGTACAATTTTGAAACATGCAGTCACAATTTATAACAAATTTAATTTCAATTCAACCAATAGAAAACTATCACAATATAATAGAAAAATTGTTTTGCAACACACATTCAGAGGCCCGGCAGTACTTTGGGATTCTGGTTTGGGAGGCAGGGCCATCAATGGGAAATTTCGTTTTTAGACTTTCATTTGAAAGGCAAAGTTGGGAAAAGGAACTCAAAGGGAAATCGTTTTTCAACACACATGGAAATGAAAGGCATGGCTTTGTGATTTGGGTCAGAGAAAAATGGGAACAAAGGGGAAATTTCGTTTTGCTACACACATACAGATGAGATGCAATGATTTGTAATTCTGATTTAAAATTAATGGGAATTCAATTTCGTTTTGCACCCTCGACTCTGACTTGAAAGGGGTGTTTTGTGGATTTTTTGTTTTTGAATTCCGGACCCCCCCACCTTCCGTACAGAAATCAGGGGTTTAAGAAAACAGTCAACCAACCTTTTATGGGCTATACCAACTCTAACACACTTGGCATGAACTTTGCTACTTTTGAATTCTAACAACACTCATCCAGTCTGTTAGGGAGAATTTTCCAGAATGGCTAATTTCCCTCACCTACTGAGTCCCTCAGCAGCTTTGCTGGATTTCTAGGATTTTTTTTTTCACCTGGCAAGAGTGTGAGCCTTTTTTCCCACTCATACATGTGTTTTGCTGCGTGTGTTTAACATTTTTTTGTGTTCAGAGACAGTGGAGCCTCACCTACTCAACAGGCATCATATTTTTACTGTGTGTTACACAGCACCTTCGGTGCAGTGACACAGGGTTGTCTTTTAGACTTCCCAACTCAGACTCCTTTTTCTGGGACTGACTACTGTCTCCCAGAACATGTAAAGTTGCCATTGACTTTATTAGTCTCTTTAAATCCACAGACCCAGTACAAACTATCTTCCATAGAGTACTGGAAAGGGTTAATACTTATCCCTTTTGTCTGTTTCTCTTGGAGCATTTTTTCACTCCCTTTGGCTGGTGGCAGTGGTAACTACCATATTTCTCCTACCGCGGTTATCTTAAATAACCTTGGTATTGTTTTAGGCCATCTTGGTAGCCTTAAACTTAAATCCGCTGAACCATATTTGTTTTAATTTGGTTCCGGCTGGGTTTTTCACCATTTCTTTTTGTAAAAGTCTTTCTCGTGTTTTTCTCTGCGTGCCAAACCAGGTTTGGTTCCTTCTGCACAGAAGCCCTCCTTAGGCGCCTGAAAGTCTGGGTGGACAGGATGTGAGGGAGGGGTTTTAGGACCCCTGCCATTTGTTCCCTTGGTAAACCAACTCGCAATCCTGTTTGATTGGCTAGGTGACTGTGCCGCCAGGACAGCCACCCTTCTGTGTGATTGACAGCCAGGCTGTGTGAAAGGGGGAAACTGCATGCAAAGCAGGTCTCTGGGTCTGGAAAGGCAGAGTCACCACTGAAATGAGAGAACCTAAGAGGATCTGACAGAAGAGGACCCCTACCATGATTGAATTGCCCGGTGAAGCCCTGCTACAGGTCCGAAAATTCAGACTCCAATGACAGAGAAGATTTACCAGGAATCTTCTTCCCCTGAGCTGGTGGGACCAACCAGTTCACCCAAACTCCAAGCCAGGTCTCCCTCCTCTGGTTGAATTTGCTGTACAGAGCTACAGTGAATCGGAAGGCCAGGAAGGTGGGACACTGCTTAGGTTTTAAGGAGCGCACCTTTTATTCATTGCTTTGCTCTGCTGCTGGTTTCTTCTCTGGGCAGTGCAGCACCCTCCAGTCTTCCTACTTCGTGTCAGTCTGACAGTCGCTTCAGGAACCGTGAGCATACAGGATCTGCCAGGAAGGTACTGTGCAAATCCGGTTGTTCGTTTCGTTCAGCCGCGGAGAAGGTGTGTGAAACCTTTTGCCAATCTGAGGGCTTGTCCTTCTCGTCTTTTTAAACTAACTTTTCTACTGACTAACTTCGTCTGAACTCTTGGCAAAGACTTAACCACAAACCACCCTGAAATTTGTGATCTTGAGCAAAAGACCTTTGTCCTATTGACTATGGCCCTTGGCCCTTTTGATTTGATTCCCTCACTGCAGTTCCTTTTTTCTAGATTGCCCTGCTTACTTACCTGTTGGTGCTGCTCAATTTTTGTTTAACTTTGTCTTTCCTTCCCTTTTAAATTATTGGAGTGCCATTTTGCTCACACTTGATTTTGAGCTTAACTTGTCCAGAATCTATTTGGAGTGGTGTGGTGTATTAAGAGTGTGCTTTTTCAACTGCTTTACATTAGTGAAATGTTTTACAGACTGATGTGTAAATAAATGTATATTCTTTTACTCAGAAACCTTGAGTCAGTGTTTGTTTGAATCATAGTATTTGCTGTCCTAACTATTTATACTGCTCACTTGCTCTTGAGATAAGTCTGGCTGCTCAGCCCTCGCTACCACTTTACTGTGTAGTACAGGCTTTACCAAAGGTGAATTTGTACTGTCACTTATAGTCTTAATGGTGTGTGGTGTTCCCAAAGGGTATTGCATATCATTTTGCTTAACACTGACATTTTTTATATGGGAATTAATTGATTTACTTTAATAAAATACGCTAAGGGTCTACACATTGTCTCCCCCTTCCCCCCACAATATAATGGAAAGGATTAAGGCAGGCAGTTCCCAACACAATTCATTTTCATCATAGAGGGTGGTTTTCTATGGGGAAATAATTTGAATGAGATTTAGTAAATTGTGTGAAGGGCCTACCCAGTTTCACCCCCCTTTACCCACTAATGGAAAGGGCTAGAGGGGGCTAGCTCCCTGTGCAATTGATGGCTTTGGGATATCCACTTACATGGGAGCTCTCTGCTCTTTGCTCAGGAGGCTAGCCAGATTTTTATAACCCTCCTCTAGTAGGCAGCTCACACCAGGCCTCTCCAACAGCAAGGTCCCTCCAGATAGGCCTCTCTCAGATAGGGCTCTCAGTGTCATGGCCACTTTCCCAGGATCACAGGAGTGGCACCATCAAGTGGAGGGAGCATGGAGCATCATGGGTCATGCACGTCCCTTTGGGACGTTTATACATGGAGGGCTTGGTTGGACACAGTCCTGGCATCTGTGGCGTCGGGCTCATGGAAGACCTTAATCAAGACACTTTCATTATGGGTAGAAGTGCTTAGAATGCAACAGGAACTATTTTTTTATGGGCAAGAATACTCTCAACAACTCTCATTTGAGTGTAACTAGTCCGGGTGTGGTCTCCATCTGCATCTGCACATGCAACTTCTAGGAGTGGAAGGGTGTGGCATGCAGGACTGTGCCAGGGGGCATGGCCTTAAGAGCTCAGCTATAAAAGCCAGCCATCTTCCACTCATCCGTGTTCCGCACTTCCACCGCCGTAGTTAGGCCGCATTTTCATCTATTGGGAGAAAACAGAGAGGAACGTTATTCAGGGGAATACAACAATGGTGAGAGCCAAAAACATCAAGACATCGAGAGAAAGCAGAAAAAGGGAAAAAGACAAGAGACATTGAAAGCAGAAAAAGGGGAAAGACAAGTGACATTGAGAGAAAGCAGAAAGAGGAGCTTACTCACAGCTGGACTGGACTAATACTCTGGAAGCAGTGAAGGAACTCGATTTCATTAACAAGAGCCCCTGCCAGAAGTAGCAGGATGGAGAGCTCATCATTCAAACTTTCCAGGTCAGTCTTATGGGCCGGTACGTGCCCACTGAAATCGCACCTTGAGTCGAAGGGTTAGGGAGATACCACAGTCACCTATCAGCACACTCATGTTTCCCCATTTCCACACAGGAGCAGTGCCACCGATTGTTGCTGCCCACAGCTGACCCGCAGGGGACGAAGCCAGAAGAGGGTAATCTAATTCCAGGGAGGGCTGCATCTGTGCCCGAACGCCTCCGCAGAGGCCAGGTGAACGTAACACTCAGGTCTCCAGGCAAGCTTTACCCTAATGGTCTTGGTAGCTCTCCTCGCCTCTCTGCTAGTTGTTCTTTGCTGGAGTCCAGCAGCAGGCTATCTCCCGGAATCAAGTGAAGAAGCCCTGTACTGATGTAAAACATACCCTCTTATAGCGCTGATGACACTCTAACGTTGTCATAATTCCCAAGATCAGGATTGGATAGCTCGCTCCCTTCCACTCCAGCCACACCTCCTGCCTGCTGATAGGACCAGTAATTGGGAGGAGTGTATGATGTAGGTTGAGGGAGGAGAAAAGATACATCATTTCAAAATGACATGGAGTTTTACATTTGTTGTTCTGACAAATATTATAATGTGACAGCTCCTTAATCTTTCAGATAACCACATGAATATACTTATTCTGAAGTTCTATATTTTATGGTAGTCAAACAATACTTATTTTGTTTCGGCACGCCCCTCCTGGGCAGAGCTATCATTGTTCATGGTTTGCTGCTGCGCCGAAAAAGCAAAAAATGGGACCATTTCCATTTCAAACTTTCCTTTCATTATTTATCACTTTTCCAACTTTCACATTTCTCAGATGTATGAAAATGGCAGGATCATCATTTTCATCAGAATTTTACATGATCCCGAATGGCTTTTTCAACCCCTTTAATTTGAACCTGGGGTGGGCTCGATAGGGCACACAATGCTCTTTTTATTTAGGAAAAATGTGTTCAATGTTTAATCAATGGCAGGGCATAACATGCCCCCAGTTTCACATTCAGATCAGACCCAAGCGGTTTCCATTTCTCTTAAACATGCAACCAGCCATCTGGTTTATCCATGTTTATCTTAACTTTTTCCTCCTTGAAGCTTAATGCACAGTTTATGGGGAGGCCTGACCATAAGGTCACTTCTGCAGGACATCTTAGCAACTGCCATCATTTCAATCTACTCCTTTGTTTATTTTAGCATTTTAATTGAAAGCTAGACCTGTTTCTTTCTTGGTTGCAGCACCAAAGATCTTGAGTTCAGATTTTCAAAGGATCTTTGTTCAGAGCTAATGGACCATTGATGGGGAACCTGACCTTTTAGGTTGTGTCTGTTGGTTCTGCTATCAGCAACTAACCACAATTCTGAGTTCTTTCCTCTGTATATTTAAGCATTTCCTTGAAACCAGCCCTGCATTCCTGGTATGCATCAACCAAAGGCTTGCAAGGTCAGGATCCAGATACACTATTCAGCTCGCAATTCAGTGGGAAATTTCAAGTCAGAGAGAAAAACAAGTTGCCATTTACCATTCTGAAAGGCTAGCATATTACGTTTACCATATTACATTTACTTTCAATGCTGTACCAGGGGCTGTTGTTCACAATATAATATTTTCTTTATACAATATTAGAACAGAGGTCAATGAAATAATCTCCTGCATACAAAATAGGCCATAGTTAGAACATAGAATCAGTGTCCATTTATGAAAGATGAAATAGGCCTTTCTCTTACAAATGCCACTTTGATGTGCTGAAATGAAGTCTCTTATTACTGTATAAAAACAGTCTGCTATTCAACTTTATTTCTGAATTGAATTTTTCCTGCTTTTTAGCTTCCAAATGCACAATTATTTATTTTCATCCCATGTGCACTTCTGCAGTTTTTAAATCTGTCCATGTATTGCTTTAATATAACAGTTGAAACAACATGAGTATTCCCTCAGTATTGTCCATGCATAGGCCATTATTTACGATGGGAAACCGATGTCCCCTTTGATACTCCAAGTAGGCATTTCCATGTAAATGTCAGTTCATTTGTGAAAAGTAATTGTCTTTCTCCACTTGTGCACTTGTCCATTTTAGTAGAATTTAACTAGGCCCATTTCTTTCCATGTCACTAGGCCTTAAATCGGAAAAAGAAAGGTTGGACTGGCCTGCATTTTCCATGAATAGCACCAGCCACCTTCACTATTAAATCCTTGACTGGCATGGCTTGTTTAATTCTAAAATTCAGGGGCTATATTTTACCCCACAGACCCCCCCCTAGTTCTTTGATTCAGGTGACTCAGAGAAAAGAGTAAGGAGAGAGGCTGAAGTTTCTGCTTCTGCTTCCTTTTGGCACGTCCACTCTTTTTCACATCCTGAGGGAGTGGCACTCTGGTCAGAATTTCACTCTCTTCGGATCTTGGGGTTTTGGTCCTGAACACCTCCCTTTGCGGTAACTCCAGCCTCCAAGCTGTGAAGGCAAGACATTATTTAATCTCCTGAGAGGAAAAGAGAGGTTAAGTATTTTATACAGGACTTATTTCCCCAGTATTATCGACATACAAATTGACAACAAAACAACAATTTATACATTGCTTTTCACTTGACATATACAATTGTTAACCTTATCTAATTTTGATACATTCCAAGTATGAATTGTTTTACTCCCTGTAAATGTGTGATTTTCTACATCTGGGTTTCAATTCTATCCTTTCATTCTTCAGATGGTTCCTGGACTCTACACTCACTGGGTTCTTCAATCAGTTGTTAAGTCTGTCTGGGGTAACAGCTCTTCAACTGATTGATATGGACCCATTTCTCTTCTGTATGCTCTCATTTAGGGATGCTGATCTTATAGGCGACAATTGAGATGTTATCGACAATTTCAAAGGCACCGCGCCAAGAGGAGAGGAACTTCCACTCCTTGGTCTGGCTCCTCTGTAAATTGTCTCCTATTTTGTACTCCTTCTTGGTAGTTTTTAAGTCGTAGTAGGTTTTAATTCCGTCTGCCGACTTTTCTAATTTGCGCTGAGCATACACAAAAGTGTGCTGAAGGTCTTTTCATAAATGTTTAATGTATTCGTGGGTAGTGGACACATTGATCAGGGTCAGCACCATTTTTCGTCCTGAGCTCAAATTGAGATATTTTGGTTGCAGAAGACGGCATGGACCTTATGGCCATCAGGACAAGCGGTAATCGGATGTCCCAACTTTGTCCAGAGTAAGCTACAAACTTCTTCAAGATGGCCACAATTGTTTTATTGTACATCTCAGCTCTCCCGCTCGAGGCTGGGTGGTAGGCAATGTGGATATTTCTCTTTACCTCCCACATCTTGGTCCCACATCTTGATCATCACCTCGCTGGTAAAATGATTTCCTTGGTCTGACTCAATCCTTTGGGGAAGACCGAAAGAAGAGAAGATCATCGATCATCGAGAGAAAAATCAATCGATCATTAGTGCAGCAGCTGTCTCCGCCTTACAATTCAGACCGGAAGACATTCCATCCACTTGGTAAGCAAGCATGTCACGGTCAACATGTACCGCCTTCCTCTAGAGGAGCGAATCACTGGCCTGATGAAATTGACTTGCAAATCTGACCAAGGCAGTGTCATTCCCCTTTTCTTTTTTTTTCGTTTTTTTAGTTGTGTTATAGTTCAAAAGAACTTTTCACAAAACTATCAAATATCAAAACGATTAGAAAAGAAAAGAAAAAAAGATAATCCTTACAGTCATCAATTTGAGCATTTTCACACATAATACCTTTTAAAAGAGGTTACAGAAATATAGAATGAAGATATAAAATATAGGATATTCTATCAACTCAATTCCACGGTAACAAATAGAAGATCTCAAACAAATTGAGATCGAGGAAAGGCAAACCAAATAAAAACATTTAATAAGCTTAAAACATAGCACAAAAGAACACAGCATGCTAATAAATCACAACATACTTATAGATCATATAATAGCTTCACATGTTCTTGAAATTCCCTTAGGCGTGTGTTAACCACCTTCCATATTTGACTGATTGCAATGATTAGGCTCCTATTCCACTCTGTTAAGCATCTGAGCCAAAAATGTTCACTTGCAATATAATACAGATCATATTCATATTTTGCAAAGTATTTCTCATAGACAGAACTCATACTTTTGCAGCTGGTGAGAATGTGTCTAACTTTTTCAACCTCTGTTTCCTCACAGCACAATCTGCATGCCCTTCTTTCCATAGGAATTCCTGTCCAGGCTCCACGTACCTCCAGAACATTAAGTCTATTGAGTCTAATATCCAGAAAGATCATCCGGCTGACCTTGGAAGGCAACAGTTTTAAGTGGTACTGGAGCCTTTTATAAATAAATTTGCACAGGGAACTTAATTCAGTAACCCTATCAATGCTGATGGTCCAATCCCACTTTTCTAAGGAGTTCTTCAAAGATATTAGCACCATCCCCTCCATGTGTTCCCATTTGGGGGTGTCTCCTATTCTTTCAAAGAGACACTGAATTTTCTTCTGGAAAATATTAAGGGCCTACATATTTCCTGCATCCAATCCTTCATGAAGAATTTGTAGTAGCATACCTTGACAAGCATATTTTATTTTAACATATAGCTTCGCCCTGTTCTATTCAATTTGAGCAGACAGAGAAATGAGCCCCATTTCTAACCGAATAGCCTGTATCGGTGTATAATTAGCGATACCAAGCAGTCTTCTCCAAATCAGACACTCAGTCACATCCACCCAATCAGACCAATCAGAAAGAGAGAGGCTTCCAGTGCATATACAAAAATTGTATTGTTTGTAAATATTAATAATACCCAGCAGACTGAACCCGAATGATTTCTTAAAGAATGACATAACATCTGTTAACGTTGCCATTAATTTAGTTCTTTTACTAAATTGGGCTAAGGGATTCATTTTCCTTTTTCCGCCACATATCTCATGGCCCAAGTATTTATAGCTATTGGGCCTCATTCCGAGTATGGCGGTAAGGGATAGCGGCCACCGGTAACGAGACCGGTGGCGGTGATCCCTTACCGCCATACTCCGAGTTCCCTTTGCGCCCTCGCCCTTAATGCCTGCTTTAAGCAGGTGTTAAAGTCGAGGGCGCAAAGAGGCCTCCAAGCCAATAACGGTGACCGTAATGTACGGTCACCGTTATTTGCATCTTCCCCATTCCGATTGAGCCCTATGGGGGCTCATTTGGGAATGGGGAAGAGCCCTGGTGAATGGGGAATTACTGCCCCGCCAACCTTGGAATGGGGCGGTAATTCCGCCATCCACCAAGGCGCTGCTGGTCCGGGTACGGCGTCATCCAAGGCGTTAATAGCGCCATTGGTTAGCGCCGTACTCGGAATGAGGCCCGTTGACTTTCCTTATCATTCCCAAGGAGCATGGTACGGTTGTTTTTTTACAACAATGGGGTCCAACAGCAATACATTGTTTTTTTTTTTCAAATTGATAGAGAGACCATTGGATTCTGCATACTCACACAGGCACTCATCACAGATACCCACATAAGTGTTGTCTAGGATAATGATGTCATCTGCATAGCAGATCCAGCCAACCTTATGTGGGCCACTTTTTGAGAAGGGCATTCATTTTATCTTTAAATATACCACCAAATTCCCCTTTTCTGTTGGGGAGCTCTGTGTGTGAGGGAACTTGGCTGAAACTGTGTAGTAGATGTTGAGATCCTGGCCAATGTGTGGCCAATATGCAACCTCGCACAAAATTTCTAATGTTGTATGAAGCCCCCTATGACCGGCAGTGGCCACATCATGGGCTTGACTTAACACCATGCTTCAGAATGAGGTAGGTACCACCCACTGGTCACATCCAGATATGGATCTCTGTACTAACAAACCGTCTTGGATTCAGAACATTTTGGAAAACTTCATCAAGGGCCGGAGATCCTCCTTCCCAATATAATCAGATTATGTCTGAGGAAAATTCAATATGCTGATAACATTGTCAATAGTTGGTTCCTCTTTTTGTGCAGTAATCAAATCTGCATATGGGGTTTATTTACTCCACTGGGCAGTTGAGAGTTCATTTTTGTCATGGGTTTGGGACCTTGATTTCCCCCAACAAGGATTCAGTATCTAGGAGGTCCCCGTCAATGGCTCTGGTTTTGGCCAACAGGTCAGCCAAGTCATTTCCAGTTTTGTCTGGTCCCTCTATTTTGGAGTGATTGCTGATCTTTTTTCAATAGATGGTCATCTCATTAGAGGTTACCAGATCATCAAATGAATGGATTAATTATCTGTGCTTGAGCGGTTTGTTATACGCACACAACAGGCCTCGATTTTTCCAATTAATCAGATGTCCACGAACCCATTCCTGACATAATCTGAATCAGTGATTATGACCAGTTCTTTGAGTTGGTGTTGCGCAGCAGTGAGAATGTCTTGATGTACTGCCATCAACTCCGCCACCTGACTACTTCAGGGACCTCTTTTGTACCCAGCAGCAGGTTCTGGGGCATCATTCACCCAGGCATTCTCAATGCCAGCCACTGGTTCTTTTTCCCCTTGATTGTCAACATTGTAGGAGCACCCATCCACTTAAACTTTGGGTTTCCCCTGACACATATATCCTCCTCATAGACTTTGTGCGGGGAAGTGAGGTACGCCTCTAGCTTGTCATTGGTCCTTAGTCTTTTGTCCTCAAGACAGTTTTCTAGAGCACAGTCATGCAAGTCAGCCAATCCTTCCACTAGAGGACTCTTCTTGTTTTGGCCATATCCGACTTCCACAGGAAATCTTTGCATGTACAGAATCCAGGAAGTAATTCTGGAATTACTTCCGCTCCCCGTTCGGATTCAGTCACTTTGGAGATATTAGCAAGGGTTGGTGAGAAGTCTCCATGATGATGTGCTCCCCCTGAATAAATAGGCAGTCATTCTTCAATGCACACACCGGTGCCAGGAGTGCCTTTTTGCATTCATTGAGTTTTTCCTCTACAGAGGACAAAGTCTTGCTCGCATAGAGAGATTACTTTGTTGACCTTGTGCTTTTGGTATAACACCACCATTAAGCAAGTATCTGAAAACCCCATCACCAAGAAGAATTCCTTGTTCTCTATGGGGTAAGCCAAACAGGGGGCTTGGGAAACTCTTCTCTTTAGTTATTTTACTGCCTCAGATTGTTCTGGACCCCACTCCCACTTGAACCTGCATGGGTCCAGACTCTTGGCCAACTCACCATTAGAAGTTACAGAAAATCAATGTTTACAGTAAGTGTTCAGCCTGACTCCGTGCTTCATGACAGCATAGACACATTTTAGAATGTACTTGGGTTATGTTTTGGATAAGAACCAGCTTAGTCTGCTTTTTGACTGGGCTTGTTTATGGAGGAATACTCACCTCGGTTTAATCCAAGCTATAATACGAGACTGAAGCCCCTGAAATGCCAGTCAAAGTATTAACTTATTATTGTATGTTAAAAAAAGGCGTTACTGTCGTGGGCTATTTGCTTTTCTTTGAGAGAACTATAGACATTACAAAAACACAGATTTAGGGCCTAGGACAGAAGATCCTTTTTTTTTAAACCAAACTCGAGAAAGTACTGAGATGGAAAAATACTCAGTACAACATAATTTTCAATAAAGTGGCATACCAGAAATGAAGTTTATCTGTCAGATTGTCAGATGTATTCAGCGAGCCCCACTAATGAAACTGGCGGCTAACGGTCTACCCTTGTTTAGCATGGAGTCTAATTGCAGAGGCTGCAAAGTTGATGATGGATGTTTTGCAACAATCTGACTGACTAAAGCTTGGTCCAATTCATCTTTTTCCCCAGTTTATATAAAAATAAGGAAAAATTGCTCCCACCATTTCTTAGAAATATGACCTTTAAGCTGGCAAGAATGGCATTATTACTCCTGCTTATCTCACTAAATAGTTATGCAACAATGGCTCTTTAGCCATTGAGAGCCACCTGGAATACACTGACAGACAATTTAATGTTGATGAAAGTTATGTGCTTTTTTGTAGATGTAAACATTCTTGGTTATATATTGTAGCAACAGATGTGACTGAAAATGCTTGTGAAAATGTACAGATTTGATTCTGACTGCTTTTACACGACATGTTTGCATTACTGCATGGATAGGTTCAGACGTTGCATGTTTGGCTCCAAAGGAAAAGTTATTGAACAAATGAAATGAAAATAACAATACTAGTGTTGTGTTATTTTGCTTTATGTGTGTTGCGTTTAATTTTGATAAAGATCTTTAATACTGACAAAACATTACAAAATAAAAAGGGTCCTGCAGCCCAAAGCTGACCTCATTCTAGGTTATTGATATTGAAATTGTATTTTATTTCTATTGCGCTCGTACACAAGTGTTTCAGAGCGCGTGAAGGCAAGGGAGGGGAACAGGGGAGAACAAAACAGCAATCTTACTAGGCCCAGTGACATTCAGAACGCGCAAGTGTATGGGAGAGGGGGAGGGGAAAAGTGCATGCAAGGGGGAGAAGTGGAAAGTGCGAACCAGAGGAGAAACAGATAAATAACAATAAATAAATAATAAAGGCAACAAACAGTGGTAGTGCAGCCAGCAATTTGCAAGGGCTAGGTTCAAGGCAGCAGGCAGGGTAGGTCTGATAAGTTCAGGAAGAAAATTGGGGGGCTGTATGAGTACAGATACAGTCCCCAGTGCAAGGGGTGGCCCGGAGGCAGGGGGCATGGCCTTAAGAGCTCAGCTATAAAAGCCAGCCATCTTCCACTCATCCGCGTTCCGCGCTTCCACCGCCGTAGTTAGGCCGCATTTTCATCTATTGGGAGAAAACAGAGAGGAACGTTATTCAGGGGAATACAACAATGGTGAGAGCCAAAAACATCAAGACATCGAGAGAAAGCAGAAAAAGGGAAAAAGACAAGAGACATTGAAAGCAGAAAAAGGGGAAAGACAAGTGACATTGAGAGAAAGCAGAAAGAGGAGCTTACTCACAGCTGGACTGGACTAATACTCTGGAAGCAGTGAAGGAACTCGATTTCATTAACAAGAGCCCCTGCCAGAAGTAGCAGGACGAGAGCTCATCATTCATACTTTCCAGGAGAGTCTTATGGGCCGGTACGTGCCCACTGAAATCGCACCTTGAGTCGAAGGGTTAGGGAGATACCACAGTCACCTATCAGCACACTCATGTTTCCCCATTTCCACACAGGAGCAGTGCCACCGATTGTTGCTGCCCACAGCTGACCCGCAGGGGACGAAGCCAGAAGAGGGTAATCTAATTCCAGGGAGGGCTGCATCTGTGCCCGAACGCCTCCGCAGAGACCAGGTGAACGTAACACCCAGGTCTCCAGGCAAGCTTTACCCTAATGGTCTTGGTAGCTCTCCTCGCCTCTCTGCTAGTTGTTCTTTGCTGGAGTCCAGCAGCAGGCTATCTCCCGGAATCAAGTGAAGAAGCCCTGTACTGATGTAAAACATACCCTCTTATAGCGCTGATGACACTCTAACGTTGTCATAATTCCCAAGATCAGGATTGGATAGCTCGCTCCCTTCCACTCCAGCCACACCTCCTGCCTGCTGATAGGACCAGTAATTGGGAGGAGTGTATGATGTAGGTTGAGGGAGGAGAAAAGATACATCATTTCAAAATGACATGGAGTTTTACATTTGTTGTTCTGACAAATATTATAATGTGACAGCTCCTTAATCTTTCAGATAACCACATGAATATACTTATTCTGAAGTTCTATATTTTATGGTAGTCAAACAATACTTATTTTGTTTCGGCACGCCCCTCCTGGGCAGAGCTATCATTGTTCATGGTTTGCTGCTGCGCCGAAAAAGCAAAAAATGGGACCATTTCCATTTCAAACTTTCCTTTCATTATTTATCACTTTTCCAACTTTCACATTTCTCAGATGTATGAAAATGGCAGGATCATCATTTTCATCAGAATTTTACATGATCCCGAATGGCTTTTTCAACCCCTTTAATTTGAACCTGGGGTGGGCTCGATAGGTCACACAATGCTCTTTTTATTTAGGAAAAATGTGTTCAATGTTTAATCAATGGCAGGGCATAACATGCCCCCAGTTTCACATTCAGATCAGACCCAAGCGGTTTCCATTTCTCTTAAACATGCAACCAGCCATCTGGTTTATCCATGTTTATCTTAACTTTTTCCTCCTTGAAGCTTAATGCACAGTTTATGGGGAGGCCTGACCATAAGGTCACTTCTGCAGGACATCTTAGCAACTGCCATCATTTCAATCTACTCCTTTGTTTATTTTAGCATTTTAATTGAAAGCTAGACCTGTTTCTTTCTTGGTTGCAGCACCAAAGATCTTGAGTTCAGATTTTCAAAGGATCTTTGTTCAGAGCTAATGGACCATTGATGGGGAACCTGACCTTTTAGGTTGTGTCTGTTGGTTCTGCTATCAGCAACTAACCACAATTCTGAGTTCTTTCCTCTGTATATTTAAGCATTTCCTTGAAACCAGCCCTGCATTCCTGGTATGCATCAACCAAAGGCTTGCAAGGTCAGGATCCAGATACACTATTCAGCTCGCAATTCAGTGGGAAATTTCAAGTCAGAGAGAAAAACAAGTTGCCATTTACCATTCTGAAAGGCTAGCATATTACGTTTACCATATTACATTTACTTTCAATGCTGTACCAGGGGCTGTTGTTCACAATATAATATTTTCGTTATACAATATTAGAACAGAGGTCAATGAAATAATCTCCTGCATACAAAATAGGCCATAGTTAGAACATAGAATCAGTGTCCATTTATGAAAGATGAAATAGGCCTTTCTCTTACAAATGCCACTTTGATGTGCTGAAATGAAGTCTCTTATTACTGTATAAAAACAGTCTGCTATTCAACTTTATTTCTGAATTGAATTTTTCCTGCTTTTTAGCTTCCAAATGCACAATTATTTATTTTCATCCCATGTGCACTTCTGCAGTTTTTAAATCTGTCCATGTATTGCTTTAATATAACAGTTGAAACAACATGAGTATTCCCTCAGTATTGTCCATGCATAGGCCATTATTTACGATGGGAAACCGATGTCCCCTTTGATACTCCAAGTAGGCATTTCCATGTAAATGTCAGTTCATTTGTGAAAAGTAATTGTCTTTCTCCACTTGTGCACTTGTCCATTTTAGTAGAATTTAACTAGGCCCATTTCTTTCCATGTCACTAGGCCTTAAATCGGAAAAAGAAAGGTTGGACTGGCCTGCATTTTCCATGAATAGCACCAGCCACCTTCACTATTAAATCCTTGACTGGCATGGCTTGTTTAATTCTAAAATTCAGGGGCTATATTTTACCCCACAGACCCCCCCCTAGTTCTTTGATTCAGGTGACTCAGAGAAAAGAGTAAGGAGAGAGGCTGAAGTTTCTGCTTCTGCTTCCTTTTGGCACGTCCACTCTTTTTCACATCCTGAGGGAGTGGCACTCTGGTCAGAATTTCACTCTCTTCGGATCTTGGGGTTTTGGTCCTGAACACCTCCCTTTGCGGTAACTCCAGCCTCCAAGCAGTGAAGGCAAGACATTATTTAATCTCCTGAGAGGAAAAGAGAGGTTAAGTATTTTATACAGGACTTATTTCCCCAGTATTATCGACATACAAATTGACAACAAAACAACAATTTATACATTGCTTTTCACTTGACATATACAATTGTTAACCTTATCTAATTTTGATACATTCCAAGTATGAATTGTTTTACTCCCTGTAAATGTGTGATTTTCTACATCTGGGTTTCAATTCTATCCTTTCATTCTTCAGATGGTTCCTGGACTCTACACTCACTGGGTTCTTCAATCAGTTGTTAAGTCTGTCTGGGGTAACAGCTCTTCAACTGATTGATATGGACCCATTTCTCTTCTGTATGCTCTCATTTAGGGATGCTGATCTTATAGGCGACAATTGAGATGTTATCGACAATTTCAAAGGCACCGCGCCAAGAGGAGAGGAACTTCCACTCCTTGGTCTGGCTCCTCTGGAAATTGTCTCCTATTTTGTACTCCTTCTTGGTAGTTTTTAAGTCGTAGTAGGTTTTAATTCCGTCTGCCGACTTTTCTAATTTGCGCTGAGCATACACAAAAGTGTGCTGAAGGTCTTGTCATAAATGTTTAATGTATTCGTGGGTAGTGGACACATTGATCAGGGTCAGCACCATTTTTCGTCCTGAGCTCAAATTGAGATATTTTGATTGCAGAAGAAGGCATGGACCTTATGGCCATCAGGACAAGCGGTAATCGGATGTCCCAACTTTGTCCAGAGTAAGCTACAAACTTCTTCAAGATGGCCACAATTGTTTTATTGTACATCTCAGCTCTCCCGCTCGAGGCTGGGTGGTAGGCAATGTGGATATTTCTCTTTACCTCCCACATCTTGGTCCCACATCTTGATCATCACCTCGCTGGTAAAATGATTTCCTTGGTCTGACTCAATCCTTTGGGGAAGACCGAAAGAAGAGAAGATCATCGATCATCGAGAGAAAAATCAATCGATCATTAGTGCAGCAGCTGTCTCCGCCTTACAATTCAGACCGGAAGACATTCCATCCACTTGGTAAGCAAGCATGTCACGGTCAACATGTACCGCCTTCCTCTAGAGGAGCGAATCACTGGCTTGATGAAATTGACTTGCAAATCTGACCAAGGCAGTGTCATTCCCCTTTTCTTTTTTTTTCGTTTTTTTAGTTGTGTTATAGTTCAAAAGAACTTTTCAAAAAACTATCAAATATCAAAACGATTAGAAAAGAAAAGAAAAAAAGATAATCCGTACAGTCATCAATTTGAGCATTTTCACACATAATACCTTTTAAAAGAGGTTACAGAAATATAGAATGAAGATATAAAATATAGGATATTCTATCAACTCAATTCCACGGTAACAAATAGAAGATCTCAAACAAATTGAGATCGAGGAAAGGCAAACCAAATAAAAACATTTAATAAGCTTAAAACATAGCACAAAAGAACACAGCATGCTAATAAATCACAACATACTTATAGATCATATAATAGCTTCACATGTTCTTGAAATTCCCTTAGGCGTGTGTTAACCACCTTCCATATTTGACTAATTGCAATGATTAGGCTCCTATTCCACTCTGTTAAGCATCTGAGCCAAAAATGTTCACTTGCAATATAATACAGATCATATTCATATTTTGCAAAGTATTTCTCATAGACAGAACTCATACTTTTGCAGCTGGTGAGAATGTGTCTAACTTTTTCAACCTCTGTTTCCTCACAGCACAATCTGCATGCCCTTCTTTCCATAGGAATTCCTGTCCAGGCTCCACGTACCTCCAGAACATTAAGTCTATTGAGTCTAATATCCAGAAAGATCATCCGGCTGACCTTGGAAGGCAACAGTTTTAAGTGGTACTGGAGCCTTTTATAAATAAATTTGCACAGGGAACTTAATTCAGTAACCCTATCAATGCTGATGGTCCAATCCCACTTTTCTAAGGAGTTCTTCAAAGATATTAGCACCATCCCCCCCATGTGTTCCCATTTGGGGGTGTCTCCTATTCTTTCAAAGAGACACTGAATTTTCTTCTGGAAAATATTAAGGGCCTACATATTTCCTGCATCCAATCCTTCATGAAGAATTTGTAGTAGCATACCTTGACAAGCATATTTTATTTTAACATATAGCTTCGCCCTGTTCTATTCAATTTGAGCAGACAGAGAAATGAGCCCCATTTCTAACCGAATAGCCTGTATCGGTGTATAATTAGCGATACCAAGCAGTTTTCTCCAAATCAGACACTCAGTCACATCCACCCAATCAGACCAATCAGAAAGAGAGAGGCTTCCAGTGCATATACAAAAATTGTATTGTTTGTAAATATTAATAATACCCAGCAGACTGAACCCGAATGATTTCTTAAAGAATGACATAACATCTGTTAACGTTGCCATTAATTTAGTTCTTTTACTAAATTGGGCTAAGGGATTCATTTTCCTTTTTCCGCCACATATCTCATGGCCCAAGTATTTATAGCTATTGGGCCTCATTCCGAGTATGGCGGTAAGGGATAGCGGCCACCGGTAACGAGACCGGTGGCGGTGATCCCTTACCGCCATACTCCGAGTTCCCTTTGCGCCCTCGCCTTTAATGCCTGCTTTGAGCAGGTGTTAAAGTCGAGGGCGCAAAGAGGCCTCCAAGCCAATAACGGTGACCGTAATGTACGGTCACCGTTATTTGCATCTTCCCCATTCCGATTGAGCCCTATGGGGGCTCATTTGGGAATGGGGAAGAGCCCTGGTGAATGGGGAATTACTGCCCCGCCAACCTTGGAATGGGGCGGTAATTCCGCCATCCACCAAGGCGCTGCTGGTCCGGGTACGGCGTCATCCAAGGCGTTAATAGCACCATTGGTTAGCGCCGTACTCGGAATGAGGCCCGTTGACTTTCCTTATCATTCCCAAGGAGCATGGTACGGTTGTTTTTTTACAACAATGGGGTCCAACAGCAATACATTGTTTTTTTTTTCAAATTGATAGAGAGACCATTGGATTCTGCATACTCACACAGGCACTCATCACAGATACCCACATAAGTGTTGTCTAGGATAATGATGTCATCTGCATAGCAGATCCAGCCAACCTTATGTGGGCCACTTTTTGAGAAGGGCATTCATTTTATCTTTAAATATACCACCAAATTCCCCTTTTCTGTTGGGGAGCTCTGTGTGTGAGGGAACTTGGCTGAAACTGTGTAGTAGATGTTGAGATCCTGGCCAATGTGTGGCCAATATGCAACCTCGCACAAAATTTCTAATGTTGTATGAAGCCCCCTATGACCGGCAGTGGCCACATCATGGGCTTGACTTAACACCATGCTTCAGAATGAGGTAGGTACCACCCACTGGTCACATCCAGATATGGATCTCTGTACTAACAAACCGTCTTGGATTCAGAACATTTTGGAAAACTTCATCAAGGGCCGGAGATCCTCCTTCCCAATATAATCAGATTATGTCTGAGGAAAATTCAATATGTTGATAACATTTGTCAATAGTTGGTTCCTCTTTTTGTGCAGTAATCAAATCTGCATATGGGGTTTATTTACTCCACTGGGCAGTTGAGAGTTCATTTTTGTCATGGTTTGGGACCTTGATTTCCCCCAACAAGGATTCAGTATCTAGGAGGTCCCCGTCAATGGCTCTGGTTTTGGCCAACAGGTCAGCCAAGTCATTTCCAGTTTTGTCTGGTCCCTCTATTTTGGAGTGATTGCTGATCTTTTTTCAATAGATGGTCATCTCATTAGAGGTTACCAGATCATCAAATGAATGGATTAATTATCTGTGCTTGAGCGGTTTGTTATACGCACACAACAGGCCTCGATTTTTCCAATTAATCAGATGTCCACGAACCCATTCCTGACATAATCTGAATCAGTGATTATGACCAGTTCTTTGAGTTGGTGTTGCGCAGCAGTGAGAATGTCTTGATGTACTGCCATCAACTCCGCCACCTGACTACTTCAGGGATCTCTTTTGTACCCAGCAGCAGATTCTGGGGCATCATTCACCCAGGCATTCTCAATGCCAGCCACTGGTTCTTTTTCCCCTTGATTGTCAACATTGTAGGAGCACCCATCCACTTAAACTTTGGGTTTCCCCTGACACATATATCCTCCTCATAGACTTTGTGCGGGGAAGTGAGGTACGCCTCTAGCTTGTCATTGGTCCTTAGTCTTTTGTCCTCAAGACAGTTTTCTAGAGCACAGTCATGCAAGTCAGCCAATCCTTCCACTAGAGGACTCTTCTTGTTTTGGCCATATCCGACTTCCACAGGAAATCTTTGCATGTACAGAATCCAGGAAGTAATTCTGGAATTACTTCCGCTCCCCGTTCGGATTCAGTCACTTTGGAGATATTAGCAAGGGTTGGTGAGAAGTCTCCATGATGATGTGCTCCCCCTGAATAAATAGGCAGTCATTCTTCAATGCACACACCGGTGCCAGGAGTGCCTTTTTGCATTCATTGAGTTTTTCCTCTACAGAGGACAAAGTCTTGCTCGCATAGAGAGATTACTTTGTTGACCTTGTGCTTTTGGTATAATACCACCATTAAGCAAGTATCTGAAAACCCCATCACCAAGAAGAATTCCTTGTTCTCTATGGGGTAAGCCAAACAGGGGGCTTGGGAAACTCTTCTCTTTAGTTATTTTACTGCCTCAGATTGTTCTGGACCCCACTCCCACTTGAACCTGCATGGGTCCAGACTCTTGGCCAACTCACCATTAGAAGTTACAGAAAATCAATGTTTACAGTAAGTGTTCAGCCTGACTCCGTGCTTCATGACAGCATAGACACATTTTAGAATGTACTTGGGTTATGTTTTGGATAAGAACCAGCTTAGTCTGCTTTTTGACTGGGCTTGTTTATGGAGGAATACTCACCTCGGTTTAATCCAAGCTATAATACGAGACTGAAGCCCCTGAAATGCCAGTCAAAGTATTAACTTATTATTGTATGTTAAAAAAAGGCGTTACTGTCGTGGGCTATTTGCTTTTCTTTGAGAGAACTATAGACATTACAAAAACACAGATTTAGGGCCTAGGACAGAAGATCCTTTTTTTTTAAACCAAACTCGAGAAAGTACTGAGATGGAAAAATACTCAGTACAACATAATTTTCAATAAAGTGGCATACCAGAAATGAAGTTTATCTGTCAGATTGTCAGATGTATTCAGCGAGCCCCACTAATGAAACTGGCGGCTAACGGTCTACCCTTGTTTAGCATGGAGTCTAATTGCAGAGGCTGCAAAGTTGATGATGGATGTTTTGCAACAATCTGACTGACTAAAGCTTGGTCCAATTCATCTTTTTCCCCAGTTTATATAAAAATAAGGAAAAATTGCTCCCACCATTTCTTAGAAATATGACCTTTAAGCTGGCAAGAATGGCATTATTACTCCTGCTTATCTCACTAAATAGTTATGCAACAATGGCTCTTTAGCCATTGAGAGCCACCTGGAATACACTGACAGACAATTTAATGTTGATGAAAGTTATGTGCTTTTTTGTAGATGTAAACATTCTTGGTTATATATTGTAGCAACAGATGTGACTGAAAATGCTTGTGAAAATGTACAGATTTGATTCTGACTGCTTTTACACGACATGTTTGCATTACTGCATGGATAGGTTCAGACGTTGCATGTTTGGCTCCAAAGGAAAAGTTATTGAACAAATGAAATGAAAATAACAATACTAGTGTTGTGTTATTTTGCTTTATGTGTGTTGCGTTTAATTTTGATAAAGATCTTTAATACTGACAAAACATTACAAAATAAAAAGGGTCCTGCAGCCCAAAGCTGACCTCATTCTAGGTTATTGATATTGAAATTGTATTTTATTTCTATTGCGCTCGTACACAAGTGTTTCAGAGCGCGTGAAGGCAAGGGAGGGGAACAGGGGAGAACAAAACAGCAATCTTACTAGGCCCAGTGACATTCAGAACGCGCAAGTGTATGGGAGAGGGGGAGGGGAAAAGTGCATGCAAGGGGGAGAAGTGGAAAGTGCGAACCAGAGGAGAAACAGATAAATAACAATAAATAAATAATAAAGGCAACAAACAGTGGTAGTGCAGCCAGCAATTTGCAAGGGCTAGGTTCAAGGCAGCAGGCAGGGTAGGTCTGATAAGTTCAGGAAGAAAATTGGGGGGCTGTATGAGTACAGATACAGTCCCCAGTGCAAGGGGTGGCCCGGAGGCAGGGGGCATGGCCTTAAGAGCTCAGCTATAAAAGCCAGCCATCTTCCACTCATCCGCGTTCCGCGCTTCCACCGCCGTAGTTAGGCCGCATTTTCATCTATTGGGAGAAAACAGAGAGGAACGTTATTCAGGGGAATACAACAATGGTGAGAGCCAAAAACATCAAGACATCGAGAGAAAGCAGAAAAAGGGAAAAAGACAAGAGACATTGAAAGCAGAAAAAGGGGAAAGACAAGTGACATTGAGAGAAAGCAGAAAGAGGAGCTTACTCACAGCTGGACTGGACTAATACTCTGGAAGCAGTGAAGGAACTCGATTTCATTAACAAGAGCCCCTGCCAGAAGTAGCAGGACGAGAGCTCATCATTCATACTTTCCAGGAGAGTCTTATGGGCCGGTACGTGCCCACTGAAATCGCACCTTGAGTCGAAGGGTTAGGGAGATACCACAGTCACCTATCAGCACACTCATGTTTCCCCATTTCCACACAGGAGCAGTGCCACCGATTGTTGCTGCCCACAGCTGACCCGCAGGGGACGAAGCCAGAAGAGGGTAATCTAATTCCAGGGAGGGCTGCATCTGTGCCCGAACGCCTCCGCAGAGACCAGGTGAACGTAACACCCAGGTCTCCAGGCAAGCTTTACCCTAATGGTCTTGGTAGCTCTCCTCGCCTCTCTGCTAGTTGTTCTTTGCTGGAGTCCAGCAGCAGGCTATCTCCCGGAATCAAGTGAAGAAGCCCTGTACTGATGTAAAACATACCCTCTTATAGCGCTGATGACACTCTAACGTTGTCATAATTCCCAAGATCAGGATTGGATAGCTCGCTCCCTTCCACTCCAGCCACACCTCCTGCCTGCTGATAGGACCAGTAATTGGGAGGAGTGTATGATGTAGGTTGAGGGAGGAGAAAAGATACATCATTTCAAAATGACATGGAGTTTTACATTTGTTGTTCTGACAAATATTATAATGTGACAGCTCCTTAATCTTTCAGATAACCACATGAATATACTTATTCTGAAGTTCTATATTTTATGGTAGTCAAACAATACTTATTTTGTTTCGGCACGCCCCTCCTGGGCAGAGCTATCATTGTTCATGGTTTGCTGCTGCGCCGAAAAAGCAAAAAATGGGACCATTTCCATTTCAAACTTTCCTTTCATTATTTATCACTTTTCCAACTTTCACATTTCTCAGATGTATGAAAATGGCAGGATCATCATTTTCATCAGAATTTTACATGATCCCGAATGGCTTTTTCAACCCCTTTAATTTGAACCTGGGGTGGGCTCGATAGGGCACACAATGCTCTTTTTATTTAGGAAAAATGTGTTCAATGTTTAATCAATGGCAGGGCATAACATGCCCCCAGTTTCACATTCAGATCAGACCCAAGCGGTTTCCATTTCTCTTAAACATGCAACCAGCCATCTGGTTTATCCATGTTTATCTTAACTTTTTCCTCCTTGAAGCTTAATGCACAGTTTATGGGGAGGCCTGACCATAAGGTCACTTCTGCAGGACATTTTAGCAACTGCCATCATTTCAATCTACTCCTTTGTTTATTTTAGCATTTTAATTGAAAGCTAGACCTGTTTCTTTCTTGGTTGCAGCACCAAAGATCTTGAGTTCAGATTTTCAAAGGATCTTTGTTCAGAGCTAATGGACCATTGATGGGGAACCTGACCTTTTAGGTTGTGTCTGTTGGTTCTGCTATCAGCAACTAACCACAATTCTGAGTTCTTTCCTCTGTATATTTAAGCATTTCCTTGAAACCAGCCCTGCATTCCTGGTATGCATCAACCAAAGGCTTGCAAGGTCAGGATCCAGATACACTATTCAGCTCGCAATTCAGTGGGAAATTTCAAGTCAGAGAGAAAAACAAGTTGCCATTTACCATTCTGAAAGGCTAGCATATTACGTTTACCATATTACATTTACTTTCAATGCTGTACCAGGGGCTGTTGTTCACAATATAATATTTTCGTTATACAATATTAGAACAGAGGTCAATGAAATAATCTCCTGCATACAAAATAGGCCATAGTTAGAACATAGAATCAGTGTCCATTTATGAAAGATGAAATAGGCCTTTCTCTTACAAATGCCACTTTGATGTGCTGAAATGAAGTCTCTTATTACTGTATAAAAACAGTCTGCTATTCAACTTTATTTCTGAATTGAATTTTTCCTGCTTTTTAGCTTCCAAATGCACAATTATTTATTTTCATCCCATGTGCACTTCTGCAGTTTTTAAATCTGTCCATGTATTGCTTTAATATAACAGTTGAAACAACATGAGTATTCCCTCAGTATTGTCCATGCATAGGCCATTATTTACGATGGGAAACCGATGTCCCCTTTGATACTCCAAGTAGGCATTTCCATGTAAATGTCAGTTCATTTGTGAAAAGTAATTGTCTTTCTCCACTTGTGCACTTGTCCATTTTAGTAGAATTTAACTAGGCCCATTTCTTTCCATGTCACTAGGCCTTAAATCGGAAAAAGAAAGGTTGGACTGGCCTGCATTTTCCATGAATAGCACCAGCCACCTTCACTATTAAATCCTTGACTGGCATGGCTTGTTTAATTCTAAAATTCAGGGGCTATATTTTACCCCACAGACCCCCCCCTAGTTCTTTGATTCAGGTGACTCAGAGAAAAGAGTAAGGAGAGAGGCTGAAGTTTCTGCTTCTGCTTCCTTTTGGCACGTCCACTCTTTTTCACATCCTGAGGGAGTGGCACTCTGGTCAGAATTTCACTCTCTTCGGATCTTGGGGTTTTGGTCCTGAACACCTCCCTTTGCGGTAACTCCAGCCTCCAAGCTGTGAAGGCAAGACATTATTTAATCTCCTGAGAGGAAAAGAGAGGTTAAGTATTTTATACAGGACTTATTTCCCCAGTATTATCGACATACAAATTGACAACAAAACAACAATTTATACATTGCTTTTCACTTGACATATACAATTGTTAACCTTATCTAATTTTGATACATTCCAAGTATGAATTGTTTTACTCCCTGTAAATGTGTGATTTTCTACATCTGGGTTTCAATTCTATCCTTTCATTCTTCAGATGGTTCCTGGACTCTACACTCACTGGGTTCTTCAATCAGTTGTTAAGTCTGTCTGGGGTAACAGCTCTTCAACTGATTGATATGGACCCATTTCTCTTCTGTATGCTCTCATTTAGGGATGCTGATCTTATAGGCGACAATTGAGATGTTATCGACAATTTCAAAGGCACCGCGCCAAGAGGAGAGGAACTTCCACTCCTTGGTCTGGCTCCTCTGGAAATTGTCTCCTATTTTGTACTCCTTCTTGGTAGTTTTTAAGTCGTAGTAGGTTTTAATTCCGTCTGCCGACTTTTCTAATTTGCGCTGAGCATACACAAAAGTGTGCTGAAGGTCTTGTCATAAATGTTTAATGTATTCGTGGGTAGTGGACACATTGATCAGGGTCAGCACCATTTTTCGTCCTGAGCTCAAATTGAGATATTTTGATTGCAGAAGAAGGCATGGACCTTATGGCCATCAGGACAAGCGGTAATCGGATGTCCCAACTTTGTCCAGAGTAAGCTACAAACTTCTTCAAGATGGCCACAATTGTTTTATTGTACATCTCAGCTCTCCCGCTCGAGGCTGGGTGGTAGGCAATGTGGATATTTCTCTTTACCTCCCACATCTTGGTCCCACATCTTGATCATCACCTCGCTGGTAAAATGATTTCCTTGGTCTGACTCAATCCTTTGGGGAAGACCGAAAGAAGAGAAGATCATCGATCATCGAGAGAAAAATCAATCGATCATTAGTGCAGCAGCTGTCTCCGCCTTACAATTCAGACCGGAAGACATTCCATCCACTTGGTAAGCAAGCATGTCACGGTCAACATGTACCGCCTTCCTCTAGAGGAGCGAATCACTGGCTTGATGAAATTGACTTGCAAATCTGACCAAGGCAGTGTCATTCCCCTTTTCTTTTTTTTTCGTTTTTTTAGTTGTGTTATAGTTCAAAAGAACTTTTCAAAAAACTATCAAATATCAAAACTATTAGAAAAGAAAAGAAAAAAAGATAATCCGTACAGTCATCAATTTGAGCATTTTCACACATAATACCTTTTAAAAGAGGTTACAGAAATATAGAATGAAGATATAAAATATAGGATATTCTATCAACTCAATTCCACGGTAACAAATAGAAGATCTCAAACAAATTGAGATCGAGGAAAGGCAAACCAAATAAAAACATTTAATAAGCTTAAAACATAGCACAAAAGAACACAGCATGCTAATAAATCACAACATACTTATAGATCATATAATAGCTTCACATGTTCTTGAAATTCCCTTAGGCGTGTGTTAACCACCTTCCATATTTGACTAATTGCAATGATTAGGCTCCTATTCCACTCTGTTAAGCATCTGAGCCAAAAATGTTCACTTGCAATATAATACAGATCATATTCATATTTTGCAAAGTATTTCTCATAGACAGAACTCATACTTTTGCAGCTGGTGAGAATGTGTCTAACTTTTTCAACCTCTGTTTCCTCACAGCACAATCTGCATGCCCTTCTTTCCATAGGAATTCCTGTCCAGGCTCCACGTACCTCCAGAACATTAAGTCTATTGAGTCTAATATCCAGAAAGATCATCCGGCTGACCTTGGAAGGCAACAGTTTTAAGTGGTACTGGAGCCTTTTATAAATAAATTTGCACAGGGAACTTAATTCAGTAACCCTATCAATGCTGATGGTCCAATCCCACTTTTCTAAGGAGTTCTTCAAAGATATTAGCACCATCCCCCCCATGTGTTCCCATTTGGGGGTGTCTCCTATTCTTTCAAAGAGACACTGAATTTTCTTCTGGAAAATATTAAGGGCCTACATATTTCCTGCATCCAATCCTTCATGAAGAATTTGTAGTAGCATACCTTGACAAGCATATTTTATTTTAACATATAGCTTCGCCCTGTTCTATTCAATTTGAGCAGACAGAGAAATGAGCCCCATTTCTAACCGAATAGCCTGTATCGGTGTATAATTAGCGATACCAAGCAGTTTTCTCCAAATCAGACACTCAGTCACATCCACCCAATCAGACCAATCAGAAAGAGAGAGGCTTCCAGTGCATATACAAAAATTGTATTGTTTGTAAATATTAATAATACCCAGCAGACTGAACCCGAATGATTTCTTAAAGAATGACATAACATCTGTTAACGTTGCCATTAATTTAGTTCTTTTACTAAATTGGGCTAAGGGATTCATTTTCCTTTTTCCGCCACATATCTCATGGCCCAAGTATTTATAGCTATTGGGCCTCATTCCGAGTATGGCGGTAAGGGATAGCGGCCACCGGTAACGAGACCGGTGGCGGTGATCCCTTACCGCCATACTCCGAGTTCCCTTTGCGCCCTCGCCTTTAATGCCTGCTTTGAGCAGGTGTTAAAGTCGAGGGCGCAAAGAGGCCTCCAAGCCAATAACGGTGACCGTAATGTACGGTCACCGTTATTTGCATCTTCCCCATTCCGATTGAGCCCTATGGGGGCTCATTTGGGAATGGGGAAGAGCCCTGGTGAATGGGGAATTACTGCCCCGCCAACCTTGGAATGGGGCGGTAATTCCGCCATCCACCAAGGCGCTGCTGGTCCGGGTACGGCGTCATCCAAGGCGTTAATAGCGCCATTGGTTAGCGCCGTACTCGGAATGAGGCCCGTTGACTTTCCTTATCATTCCCAAGGAGCATGGTACGGTTGTTTTTTTACAACAATGGGGTCCAACAGCAATACATTGTTTTTTTTTTCAAATTGATAGAGAGACCATTGGATTCTGCATACTCACACAGGCACTCATCACAGATACCCACATAAGTGTTGTCTAGGATAATGATGTCATCTGCATAGCAGATCCAGCCAACCTTATGTGGGCCACTTTTTGAGAAGGGCATTCATTTTATCTTTAAATATACCACCAAATTCCCCTTTTCTGTTGGGGAGCTCTGTGTGTGAGGGAACTTGGCTGAAACTGTGTAGTAGATGTTGAGATCCTGGCCAATGTGTGGCCAATATGCAACCTCGCACAAAATTTCTAATGTTGTATGAAGCCCCCTATGACCGGCAGTGGCCACATCATGGGCTTGACTTAACACCATGCTTCAGAATGAGGTAGGTACCACCCACTGGTCACATCCAGATATGGATCTCTGTACTAACAAACCGTCTTGGATTCAGAACATTTTGGAAAACTTCATCAAGGGCCGGAGATCCTCCTTCCCAATATAATCAGATTATGTCTGAGGAAAATTCAATATGTTGATAACATTTGTCAATAGTTGGTTCCTCTTTTTGTGCAGTAATCAAATCTGCATATGGGGTTTATTTACTCCACTGGGCAGTTGAGAGTTCATTTTTGTCATGGTTTGGGACCTTGATTTCCCCCAACAAGGATTCAGTATCTAGGAGGTCCCCGTCAATGGCTCTGGTTTTGGCCAACAGGTCAGCCAAGTCATTTCCAGTTTTGTCTGGTCCCTCTATTTTGGAGTGATTGCTGATCTTTTTTCAATAGATGGTCATCTCATTAGAGGTTACCAGATCATCAAATGAATGGATTAATTATCTGTGCTTGAGCGGTTTGTTATACGCACACAACAGGCCTCGATTTTTCCAATTAATCAGATGTCCACGAACCCATTCCTGACATAATCTGAATCAGTGATTATGACCAGTTCTTTGAGTTGGTGTTGCGCAGCAGTGAGAATGTCTTGATGCACTGCCATCAACTCCGCCACCTGACTACTTCAGGGACCTCTTTTGTACCCAGCAGCAGGTTCTGGGGCATCATTCACCCAGGCATTCTCAATGCCAGCCACTGGTTCTTTTTCCCCTTGATTGTCAACATTGTAGGAGCACCCATCCACTTAAACTTTGGGTTTCCCCTGACACATATATCCTCCTCATAGACTTTGTGCGGGGAAGGGAGGTACGCCTCTAGCTTGTCATTGGTCCTTAGTCTTTTGTCCTCAAGACAGTTTTCTAGAGCACAGTCATGCAAGTCAGCCAATCCTTCCACTAGAGGACTCTTCTTGTTTTGGCCATATCCGACTTCCACAGGAAATCTTTGCATGTACAGAATCCAGGAAGTAATTCTGGAATTACTTCCGCTCCCCGTTCGGATTCAGTCACTTTGGAGATATTAGCAAGGGTTGGTGAGAAGTCTCCATGATGATGTGCTCCCCCTGAATAAATAGGCAGTCATTCTTCAATGCACACACCGGTGCCAGGAGTGCCTTTTTGCATTCATTGAGTTTTTCCTCTACAGAGGACAAAGTCTTGCTCGCATAGCGAGATTACTTTGTTGACCTTGTGCTTTTGGTATAATACCACCATTAAGCAAGTATCTGAAAACCCCATCACCAAGAAGAATTCCTTGTTCTCTATGGGGTAAGCCAAACAGGGGGCTTGGGAAACTCTTCTCTTTAGTTATTTTACTGCCTCAGATTGTTCTGGACCCCACTCCCACTTGAACCTGCATGGGTCCAGACTCTTGGCCAACTCACCATTAGAAGTTACAGAAAATCAATGTTTACAGTAAGTGTTCAGCCTGACTCCGTGCTTCATGACAGCATAGACACATTTTAGAATGTACTTGGGTTATGTTTTGGATAAGAACCAGCTTAGTCTGCTTTTTGACTGGGCTTGTTTATGGAGGAATACTCACCTCGGTTTAATCCAAGCTATAATACGAGACTGAAGCCCCTGAAATGCCAGTCAAAGTATTAACTTATTATTGTATGTTAAAAAAAGGCGTTACTGTCGTGGGCTATTTGCTTTTCTTTGAGAGAACTATAGACATTACAAAAACACAGATTTAGGGCCTAGGACAGAAGATCCTTTTTTTTTTAAACCAAACTCGAGAAAGTACTGAGATGGAAAAATACTCAGTACAACATAATTTTCAATAAAGTGGCATACCAGAAATGAAGTTTATCTGTCAGATTGTCAGATGTATTCAGCGAGCCCCACTAATGAAACTGGCGGCTAACGGTCTACCCTTGTTTAGCATGGAGTCTAATTGCAGAGGCTGCAAAGTTGATGATGGATGTTTTGCAACAATCTGACTGACTAAAGCTTGGTCCAATTCATCTTTTTCCCCAGTTTATATAAAAATAAGGAAAAATTGCTCCCACCATTTCTTAGAAATATGACCTTTAAGCTGGCAAGAATGGCATTATTACTCCTGCTTATCTCACTTAATAGTTATGCAACAATGGCTCTTTAGCCATTGAGAGCCACCTGGAATACACTGACAGACAATTTAATGTTGATGAAAGTTATGTGCTTTTTTGTAGATGTAAACATTCTTGGTTATATATTGTAGCAACAGATGTGACTGAAAATGCTTGTGAAAATGTACAGATTTGATTCTGACTGCTTTTACACGACATGTTTGCATTACTGCATGGATAGGTTCAGACGTTCCATGTTTGGCTCCAAAGGAAAAGTTATTGAACAAATGAAATGAAAATAACAATACTAGTGTTGTGTTATTTTGCTTTATGTGTGTTGCGTTTAATTTTGATAAAGATCTTTAATACTGACAAAACATTACAAAATAAAAAGGGTCCTGCAGCCCAAAGCTGACCTCATTCTAGGTTATAGATATTGAAATTGTATTTTATTTCTATCGCGCTCGTACACAAGTGTTTCAGAGCGCGTGAAGGCAAGGGAGGGGAACAGGGGAGAACAAAACAGCAATCTTACTAGGCCCAGTGACATTCAGAACGCGCAAGTGTATGGGAGAGGGGGAGGGGAAAAGTGCATGCAAGGGGGAGAAGTGGAAAGTGCGAACCAGAGGAGAAACAGATAAATAACAATAAATAAATAATAAAGGCAACAAACAGTGGTAGTGCAGCCAGCAATTTGCAAGGGCTAGGTTCAAGGCAGCAGGCAGGGTAGGTCTGATAAGTTCAGGAAGAAAAGTGGGGGGCTGTATGAGTACAGATACAGTCCCCAGTGCAAGGGGTGGCCCGGAGGCAGTGCGGGAGGGTTGGAGGGTGAGCAGGTACCTGGCCATGGAGGACAGAGGGTGGCTAGGTGCACGGTGCCAAGAGAGAACAGAGCAGCAGGGGAGAGAGGGAGTGAAGGCAGAAGAAAGGAGGAAGGTCTTGAGGTGCTTTCAGAACCAGAGATGGTCTCCTCAAGTTTTAGAGTGGCAGAGAGGCTGTCCCAGAGGGAGGCCTCAGCCAAAGACAGAGATCTACCCCCCAGCTTGTTTCTTTGAAAAACAACTGACCCTGATGGAGTTGGAGGTAGAGGAGTGAAGAGCTCGATAGGGGAGGTATTTGCGGAGAGATAACTGAAGGTATTTTGGACCCAGGCCCCAGAAAGCCTTGTGGACAATGCAGAGGGTTTTCGAATTAAATCCTTGCATCCACTGGGAGCTACGATCCCAGGGCTTGCGGCCAAGGACAAGTCTCGCAGTCCTGATATGGATTAGTTGCAGAGTGCAGAGAGTAGAGGTATGTAGATTTAGAAAGAGGCTGTTACAATAGTCCAACCTAGAGAGAACCAGAGCTTGGGATACCATGAGCTTCTGGGGGAACGAGAGGAAAGGCAGAGTAACTCTTATGCAACCCATGCCAAGCATGATAAGGATTAAATCATGTTGTGCACCAGCACCAGGTATTACAAAATGAAACAGCAGAGCTTTAGCTCCGTGTTATTTTGGGAACAGCCACAATCTGTTTTCCCCAAAATGTTTAGTGAAATTTGGGGTGTGGACCAGATGATGAGGGGTTAACATGTTCTGACTTCTGCGGCCCGTATAAATTATATCACACCAGTGTTTTCATTAGACAGCCTGCCTGGACTGCTGATACCGGGGCAGTGTGGCAATGAGTGGTTGGGTAACATGGGAGGCCCCATTGCAATGACACAGCTGATAGGATTGATTGCTGAATGGAGGAATGGATGGCTTGATGGTTGAGCATTGCCAGTTGGGTTGGGCCCCTTAAGAAAATGTGACTTGAGATAGGAGACTGCATACAAATGTCAGCTAAAGGAAGATTATAAACTTATCCCAGGAATGGGGGTCCCCATTGAGGGAGTTTTTGGGTCTCCATCCACCAGGTTGGGAGGTACCCACAAAATGGAAATGCACGCTTGCATAACTGTGTGTATCTCGGTGCTCTGAAGTAAGCCACCCAAGAGGGAGGCTACCTTTGAGCTAGCCAAGGTGGAGCCCTTGGTAGCACTTTCGTACCAGGGATTTGTGGGTTTGCACCTGACAGGACGATGACAGGTGTAGTATCAAATTATTTTCTTAGTTTTTCTGTTTTTATTGTCGATTTGGTTCACAGATAAACCTTTAGCATGTACAAAAGAGAAAGCAGTTAATAAAAGAAAAGCAGATCAACATTCATTGAAATATGAGAGAATAAATAAGAACAGTCATACTTGTTACATAGTCGTGTGTGTGTGTGTGTGTGTGTGTGTGTGTGTGTGTGTTGTGTGCGCGCGCGCGCGACGGCAACGTTGGCCGTCGCGCATGCGCTTTAAATAAAGGGGCAGCCCGTGTTCGGCAGAAGATGCCGGGGATCAATACAGAGCAGACCTGTGTCGGAGTACTTACTCAGGTACGGGGGGGCTCGGCCTGCTCACGGAGGGGACCCAGGGCTAATATTACCCTTTAACATTGGCAACGAGGATGCTGCTGAGTGGGGGAGACACGCTCCCAGTCCAGGACTGGATTTGGGAGGCTTTTTCTCTACGCGCACTGGATGCATCACCTGCGCGGGGAATGTGTGACCGCCATGTTGTGTTCCTGACGGTTGTGGCCCCTCACGGGGTGCTCGTGCGTCATCCCGGCCAATTTTTGGGGGCCTTTGAAGGCAAATATAAACAAAAAGACAGTTACCAGAACATTCTACAAAAAAAAAGTAGACATTTTTGTTTTTTTCTCTCCTTCTCCTCTCCAAGTTGGGAGGTTTTTGCTGGACTAATGTTTGGGAAAGCCCAAGAAGGGCTACTTGTCCAAGCAGAAAAATGTCCCTGAACGAGGGATGATGATCTTGCCACCTCATCATCCCTCGTTCATGGACATTTTTCTGCTCCCTCATCCTCGCCAGTCCCGTCAAGGAAGAGTCACGCCCTGCACAGAACCTTGTGAGTCAAAGCTATGCCAGGACCTTCTGCAGCTTCAGGAACCCATCGCCTCTGTGGACTTGCGGCCTCCACGAGTGTGAGAGGTGCCTGTGCAGTCCTCAACCATGAGCAACCCTGGTAATGGCACCCAAGGGGTAGTGGCTCAGCCTCCAGTTGTTGCGCAGCCTCCTCTCAGGATGATGCCCAGACAACAGGGCACACAGGCCCCCATGCCAGAATTTGTTATGTCGGGCCCAATCGAAACTAGGCATGAAGTGGCTGTTATGGATCAAGAAGCTAGAAATGTATTTCGGGGCCACAGGGGAGATGGAAGATGATGCGAAGGTAGCGACGCTGCTGTATGCTGCAGGTTCTGAAGTTCATCGCGTCTTTGAGTCGCTGAACTCGACTGTTGTCACCTACCAAGCCGTGAAGGCACCCTCAAGGAACATTTCCTACCACTGGTCAACCAAGACATTGATAGCTTCATGGTGTGCAGCGAGAAGCAACATGAGGACGAGTCGCTAGATAATTTCTGTGGGAGACTGTAACACCTTGCCATCACGTGCCAGTGGGAGAATGAGGAGGGGATGGTCCGGAACCAGCTCATCCAAGGCTGCTTCTCAGGTGAGCTGCAGCAACAGGTTCTCAGAGAACATGGGCTCACGTTGGCACAAATCCTCGACATAAGCAGTTCCTATGATCTGGCAGGATGGATGCTGCAGTCAAATCGGGGAAGGGTGAAGGGGCCTTTGCCATTGGACGTACAGCGAACAATGGCCCACCACGCCCACGTTGGTCCCAGAAGAAGAATGATTTACCACAGCAATGCCTGAAGTGTGGGTACGACCTTCCACACTCCAGCGAATGCCACGCGAAAGGGAGGGTGTGTGGGCATTGTGGGACCGCAAGCCATTTTGCAAGAATGTGCCGGGTGGCAAATCCAGTGGCTATCCTGCGAGGTCTGAGTAAATCGAGCAATATAGGCCAGCTCAAGCAAAGAAATGTGGCCATGGTGGAACAGGAGTTTCAGGAGCTGGAGATCATGGAGGAGGAAGAAGAGGATGAAGAAGTATTCTTTATATTGAACATTGATTCCAAATCCAAGAAGTGAAGGCAGCCCACGTGCGTGGTGGACATTTGTGAGAATCCTACCCCGTTGTTTGTGCTGCCAGTGCTGAGGACCTTGAACCCAGGACCCAGGAAATCGAGGGCACACGAGATAACAGAACCCATCAGCTGTTTCTTTGGCAGCGTGTCGCTTCGTTCCCAGGAGGGGGCGGAGCCTTGTTGCTGCTCACGTGAGGTGTCACGTGACCCAAAACACACGGAAAAAGCATCCGCTTTCAGGCGAGCGGTGCGTTGTTTGTGCTGCCAGTGCTGAGGACCTTGAACCTAGGACCCAGGAAATCGAGGGCACACAAGATAACAGAATCCATCAGCTGTTTCTTTGGCAGCATGTCGCTTCGTTCCCAGGAGGGGGCGGAGCCTTGTTGCTGCTCACGTGAGGTGTCACGTGACCCAAAACACACAGAAAAAGCATCCGCTTTCAGGCGAGCGGTGCGTTGTTTGTGCTGCCAGTGCTGAGGACCTTGAACCTAGGACCCAGGAAATCGAGGGCACACGAGATAACAGAATCCATCAGCTGTTTCTTTGGCAGCGTGTCGCTTCGTTCCCAGGAGGGGGAGGAGCCTTGTTGCTGCTCACGTGAGGTGTCACGTGACCCAAAACACACGGAAAAAGCATCCGCTTTCACCCTCGCGGCGTTGAGCCCGGTAGGGGTAGAGGGCGCTGGCTGTTGTGCGGCTGTTTGGCGCTGCCAGCGCGACTAGAGACCAGGGAAGGGAGACTGCGGAGGTATATCCTCTTTGATCCCGACCTAGAGCAAAAGGTAAGTTCAACTAACATTGCCAAAAAATCCTAGATGAAAATTCGTGTAGCGTGGTAAATTAAATAAATAAATAAAAAAAAGAAAGAAAAATTAAGTACTGTAAGTCCGAGCTGGTGCTTATTGGCCGTTGTAAGAACTAAACAACTCAATAATGTCAGCAGCAATGAGGGGGATGACGAATAAAGCTAACACACAAGCTCAAGCTAAGCGAGGGCTGAACACCATGTCCATGACCATAGGAAACCCCACTGACACGGAGAGAGCTCCTAATCAGTCCTCTGCCTCTTCTAACGCCCATGTAGCTGCGAGAATGGTTAGCAAGAGTGCCACTCCCCAAGTCAACGGCCCCAGGATTGCAACCTTCAATGACAATACTAGACAGCAGCAGTACTCTAGCTCTGAGGCTTCCAGGTCTACCGGTACTCACGAACATATGGATATGGCGTGGTTGAGAAGGGAAGGAACGAATGACTTGATGGATACTTTCGATCTAGGAAGTGACTCCGAAAGTAACGAAGACCTAGATGGAGATAAGACTACCGAGAGGGAAACTAGAGACAAGCTTGAAAATGAAAAAAAAGTGCAATCAGAGAATTACAGAGAGAGGCAAGGGACAAAAAAAACTGGTTCTCCTACATTGCAGGGGGAAACACCCAAAGTAACCACGGAAATGGAAAAAGAGACGCAGGTGGTTGAGGCACAGGGAAGAAACAGCGAATCTGAGGAAACTCAACCTGGAACAAAGAATGTCAAAGTCTGCACTGCTATGATACACCACATTCTGAGTGACCAACCATCTCCTATTACCCCTTACTTCGAGCATAACCCTGAGGATCCAACATGAGACCCAGCCCATAACACACAGGAAAATAACATAAGTATAATGAAGATACAAAGAGCGGCACCCAGGGTAGAGCACTTAAAATCGAGCTCATCGCTAAAACTACTGGCTTGGACAAAGGTAGCTGAGATGCACAAACCAGAGTCAGATAAAATAGAAACAACAGCAACCATGAGCAAAGGAGATGAGCAGTTGATCAAAGCACTACAAGACACAAGGGGTCTCCACACCAAATTAAACGCAAAAGAACACCTCACAGCGTTAGAGATATCGAAGGGCACTAAAGAGAGGTGGCTACCATCAAATGAATGGATTGAAAGCTCTACACTGACAACAACTCTACCACAAAATAATCCAAATTTAGGAGAAAGAAGAAACTCAGTAGGGATTGTGGATCAAGTAATAAAAGATCTAGCAAAAATGAATGCAAAATTGCTGCAAACTAGAAGGTCATCTCAAATAAACGCCAACATGGAAAAACCACCATCTGCAGAGTCATACTATCCTAAGCATAGGAGTATACACGAAGTAATGGCTCTAGAAACAAACTCGCCAGCATTCGAATCTAGAAATGAGGAGATTACAGTGTCTCAAAAGAGATGTCGAAGAAGAGAAAGTTCCGAAAATGATGACTGTAGTGTGAGGAAAAGACTCAAAAGTCATAGAGAAGAGGAAAACAAGGGAAGAAATGCATCTGTGGACTCGGAAGATGAGGACGGTATAACAACTTTGAGAAATGAAAACTGGCGGAGATCCACGGAGATACCCCAGACGGGAATAAGCAATACAGATGAAACATCAACCTGTGATGAAAAAATAATATCGAAGCTAAGTCCAATTCTGATGTCTGCCGCAACAATAGCTGTCGCGCCTCTGATGAAGTTATACGAAAACTTAAATGAGAATTACAGAGACCAAACAACTTTGATTGCTCTACTAAACTCCAAAATGATCAAACTAGAGACAGACCTTAAAGAAATGACCTCTGAGATTGTGGCAGCCAAACGAGGGAAAGATATATCATTAGTGGCTTTAAAAGAATCCCTAAGAAATAATTCGGAAGATAAGAAACTCCTCGCAGAAGTGACAAGGCAAGCCCTTACGCTACTTCAAAATGAACGAGAAAGAAGGAGAGACTCAAATACAACACAGGCTTCAAAAACAGTACAAACGAGCCAGATTTCAGTGATCAACTTAGAAACATTAGAGTCACCTGAGAAACTCGGTGTAACTGAGCATGCGTCTGAAAAAAAAAAGAAAGAAATAGAGAGAAAGGTAACTAAACAGAATTGCTGCTACGATAAGGAACTCGGAATTTGCCATGATGTCAAAGATTGTGGAAGGACTAAGTTGAGGAGTGCGGAGATTACACAGCAAACAAGGTCTTACTCTTCAATCGAGTCCACGAAACCTATAGAAAAAGCGGTCGAGGAAAGTAAACAGCAAATCGAAAAAGAAATAGATAAAGAGCAAGCTCCTATACCATTCAATCCACCCAACATGTCAAAATCCATCGATACAAACACAAAGAATCTGGGAAGTATGCCTATAACTGAACACGGAAAAAAGAATGAGAGGGAGTGGTATGATATATTTGAAAACCCGAAAATCAGTTCAGGAGCGAGTAACGAGAAGAGCTCAAAAACAATCAAGTCAAACTCAAATAATTGTAACAAAAAATCTAAGAATCAACAAGCAAATAAAAACAGGAAAACTTGCAGCTCAGCCAATTTCTTCAGAAACATTAAAGCATTGAACATAACTGTAAATAACCCTGAAGTAGCAACATTGAAGGGAGAAAAAAAAAAAAAATAGATGATGAGACCCAAATCAAGGATAAAAAAACACAGCCAGTAAATCTGACTGAAGACAATATGACCCTAACTGGAAGAACAATTGAGCTGGACATGGAAGACCTAGAAGGTGATGAGGAGGAATTGCTGAACATGTCAACTTACAGTGTGTCTGAAGCTGAAGAAAACAAAGATGACAATGAGGTAATAAAAACAATCGAAAATCGAAGTAATACTGGTCGAGATAACCGTGAGTCAGAGACCAGCCCGCAGAAATCGTCCATTGAAGGGTACGAGAAAGAGAAAGATGATAGATCGGCAAACAAAAGAGTGATTTCGTGGCCAGAAACACCTAAAAAACCTCAATTTACAGCAAAGCAAAGTAGAAAAAAAGATGCAAGAGCCACAAATCTTCTTCAATTTAGAAGAGAAAAGACTGAAGAGTATGCTAAAACAGGTAAACATACCTAAGATTATGGAAGTTACAAAAAACCCTACATTAGATGAGCGGAAAAACAATACGATCAGCACTAAGCTTCTGAATGAGAAATCCACAAGAGAAGTCGAAGCACCTAGAGGGAATGTCGATGAGTCCGCTAAGTCAAGAAACCCTAATTTGAGTGTCGGAAACAAAACAATACAGAAAAACCACCAGTATCGATTACTGGTTGAGAAAATAGACGGAGGGAAAGGTGGGACCCCACTAAATCGGCACACCATTTTACAAATATTCCAAAAAATTCCTGTGCTAAGGGTAATAAAGAGCGCTCGGATTGATCGGGTGGAAATCATGGCGGAGATGAACCAGAAGTTTGTACTCTTACACATCAACGACAAAAAAGATGCAGAATTGATCATGATGAGCGAGAGACAACTCCTGGAAGCGGGATACCAAGTATATGAAGTAGACAACACCTTGAAGGGAAATGATGACACAAAAATAAAAGAATTCAAAGTACAAAGAACAAACGAGAAAGAGCTAGTGACATTCAAAACAACAGAAACAAGCGCAATAAGGGAATATGCGTCCAATGTCAAGCTCAAAGATACAGAAATAGAGACTGAAGCAGCAGGTCTTCCCGATGACATAAAGGCGAAGAAAATCAAAATAACAGTGGACAATCGCGGAAAGTTAGGCACAGTGAACTATAAACCTCCGGAAGTAAACGCTGATGAAGATGAAGGAAAAAAGTGGTCTTGGTTGGCAAAATCATTGAACCCAACAATGAAGAGCTAATGCTATGACAAGATAGGGACACTGACGCTAGCCTCGTGGAACACCAGAGGATTTTCACATCTCCTAGGATCGCAACCGGAAACAATACAAAAGGCAGACTTGATATGTTTCCAAGAGACATGGGTATCCAAACTACCATGTGTGGATGGCTACGAAGTAGCAATAAATCCAGCTATAAAACAAAAAAAAGGACGACCTATGGCAGGACAATTGACTTTAATCAAAAGAACATGTGGACTAAGAATAAAATCCGCCCGTAACTTGTCACCTTTCCTTCAGGAGGTGTGTGTAGAACAATCAGAACTCACAGAGAAGCTGACGAACTAATTATATATACTAAATATATATTGGAATACAACATCAAAGTTTAACCAAAAGCTGGAAGATGATATCATTGAAGCCTTAGACACAATTAAAACAGAAGATCCAAAGGCAATAATTATCCTATGTGGAGATTTCAACAGGAAATGTATTGATCTAAACCAACAAAAAACAATGAAGATCGACGGGAGGAGATTTAAAAATGACTGTTGGCTAGAAGAGATGACAAATAGAAATTTATCAATGCTTAATGGAGCAACAAGAGGGGACATACCAGCAAACCCGACCTGGGAAAGAGGTTCTCAGCGATCTATTTTAGATTATATCTTCGTCTCGGAGAATATACTACATGAAATAGTTTCCTTCACAGTCACTAAAAACATCCAAAGCGATCATAATATCACAACAATGGAATGGAAATGGAGAAAAGCAGAAAAAAAGGAACAATGGAGATGCGACATCTCAGTGGAACCTGGACGCAACAGACTAAGGATAAACAAATCGAATATCAAGGAGATAACTGAACAAATGCAAAAATCCCAGGACCAAGGCATGACTGAGGCAACTGAATACCAGCACTTACTAGAAATTTATAAATCCAAAAAAACAAAGGCTCTAAGGAACCAAAATTTCTATAAACATAAGTATGACCCGGAAGTGGCTAAAAAAAAAAGGGAATTGAGGAAAGCACTAAGATCGATTAATGCCACCAAAGGAGTAGAAAATCAAACCCAATCCAAAAAAGTGAGAAACCAGTACAACAACTGGCACAAGTTACATAGAGCTAAGATGGAGAAAGACGACGCAGAGATAATATTGAAAGCCTTGAACCAGAGAAATTCCAGGGGTTTTTGGACCTTAATAAATGAATCATCTAACTCAGAAAAAGCGATTATAACAAATATGGTAACGGAAACAGATTGGGAGCGTCACTACAAAAATCTGTTTAAAAGAAGGGAAGGTCCAAGTACAGCGAAGATCCACGCAAAAATTCCATGGGACTTACGAATGGACAGAGAGGACATCCGAATCTCAATTGCAAATAGCAGTACATCTAGAGCCGCTGGACCGGATGGCCTCTCGAACGCTGACCTAAAAGAAAACATCGAGGAATTGTCGGAATTCTGTGAGATCCTGTTCAAAGCAATAATAAAAGAAGGAAGGATCCCTGCGACCTGGAAATTAGGAATCATTGTTCCGATATTCAAGAAAGGCTTACGGTCGGAGCCAGCAAATTATCGCCCCATCGCCCTCCTCGACGTTACAGGCAAAGTGTTTGCAACTCAGCTCCTCAAACAACTCACACTGTGGATAAATCACGAAAAAATCTATGATGACAGACAGTCTGGGTTTGTAAAGGGAGTGGGCTGCAGCACAAACCTGTTAATATTAAACCTACTAAAAATAGATGCCATTCGATCAGGACAGAAAATCTATTTGGCATTTATTGATATGACAAACGCGTTTGATGGAGTGAACAGAGAAATCCTGTGGTGTAATTTAAAGAAAAGAGGCTGCGATGAGAGTCTGATAGCAGTCATCAAAGAACTTTACTCAGACACCTACATTCAAATAAGGCTAGACAAAGAAGGAAATCTGTCAAAGCCAATTCCTACAGAAAGAGGAGTGAAACAGGGCTGCCCATTAGGGGCCACCCTGTTTAACTTCTACATCTCGGAAGTAGGGAAAGCACTGTCAAACGTGATTTCATTTCCACCAATCATCAATGGATGTCAATTACACCACATCTTATACGCAGATGATATGGTAATTTTGGACCGAACACCAGTCGGCCTACAGAGGAAATTGTCTGCATTGAAGATCTATTCAGAAAAACTCGGGCTAGAGATAAACGCAGCCAAGTCAGAAATCCTAGTCCTAGAGAACAAAAGAGGAAGAAAATCTGACAAGTATAGATCGAGTTGGTTCGTGGGAGCAAAGAAGCTAGAGAAAGTGCACTTTGCAAAATATTTGGGCACAATAATCAACTCAAGCATAAATGACGAACCAATGGTAAAAAAAATTTAAACAGCTGCAAACATTTAACCTCACAAGGGATCGTAATGCAGAAGAAATTCGGGAAATTCACGTGTGAGCCAGTGAGAAAATTCTACCAAAATAAAATCACACCGATCCTGATTTATGGGGCAGAGAACATGTTTGGCTCTAACCACAAAATATGGTCTAGGTGTGAAGGCTTCTTCTGGAAAAAAGTTCTTCAAATACCACAAAGCACACCGACTGCGTGTGTTCTATATGAAGTAGGAATGTCCACACTGAACGCAAGGATTACATGGAATAAACTATTGCTCTTTAGAAAAATGCATGACGAAGCAAACCTACCACCGTTCAAAATCCTACAGGGAAACAAAATAGGCGAAAAAAGTCGGCCCTAAGAGACTGGAAACAGCAATGTGGAGAAATCCTCAAACAGCTAGGGACGGACGAGTCAACGTTATGGAATAACCCAGATTTTGTAAAAAGAAAATTACTGGATCTGGATTGGATTACAATCGGGGAAAGAAGAGAGCGCCAAAAGGCCATGATAAATCAACCAAAGGAAGCAAAGAAACGAAATACGCTTCAGAAATATCTGGCACTAGCTCCGTGCAAATATCTAAGAAAGTATTATTTGATGTTTCGTTTAAACATCCTAGAAACAAAAGAAATCCTGAGAATTAGGCGTGTGATATCAAGGGAAAATACTCTATGTTGATTTTGTGGGGAGAAAGATGAAAATTTAAAACACCTCATTATAAGTTGTACTGAACTAAACGACCAGCGTGTCAGCTGCATGGGAAAGATGAGGATAAAGTACCAGACGCTATCTGAAGAAGATTGGTGGAGACAACTACACTTGACCGAAAGCAAGCCACTGTTGATCGCAGTAATGCGATTCCTAGAGCTTCTGCAGAAGCGCCTAAAAATGAATCCGGTGGTAGCCTAATACCACAGTACGTATAGGTTGTGGTAAAGATACCAACCAATCCGAAAAGACTGGAAAAAGACAGAATATACGTTGAAGCAAAGGTAGACGAATTAGGGATAGAAAAAGTCAAGAGAAGAAGTCCAACAAGGTGTTTCATTGAAAAATAGTTAAAGACTATGATGGAATGTTGATCTTACACTAAAGATAAAGTTTTTCAAAAGTTTGTATAAACTAAATGAAAATAAAAAATAAAAAAAAAATTAAAAAAAATAATCGACACAGGTGCGTCAGTCTGTGTGATGGTGACACGGCACTATGAGGCACTTCCGGGACCACCAACGCTGCATGAAACCAAAGCAAAAATCTATTAATTCAAAGGTTACCATCCTCTTCCAAGGGGTGTTTACAGCATCTGTCACTCACGCTGATCATTCTATCAAGGCGAAAAATGTTGTGACCAATGTCAGCCCACACTCATTTCTGAGTTGCGCCACGTCTGAGGCACTGGACATTGTGCACTTTGCGCTCTCGGTATACAAAGCCGACATCCAAGACATTACCAACAGATTTGTGGACCTCTTTCAAGGAGTCAGTTAGCTAAAAGGGGATACAATCAGCTCTCAATTGAATAAATACATTTCCCAGTTTATGATCAATAAAAACATAATTCATCATTTGCACTAAAAGAGAATCTACCTCAAATAATCTCCTAAAAACCATTAAGTAAACAGGTTTGAAACTTAGAGTTGTCGTCTGTTGTCATTATTGTGCTCTGGCAAAATCTGGCAGTGCCTCTTTCCAAACATAATGCACATTCAGCAGGGATAACTACTGATTCAGCTTATGTATAGAAATTCAAAGCTGGTCTGTGCAAATATGTTCTTCCTGACATACAAAACCCTGGTAAATTTGTATCTAATAAAACCTAAGGCAAGGACAGGCGATTAACACATGTCTACTGGTTTCAATTACTGATTTACAAAGACGGCACATTCGCTCATTATGTGGAACTTTCTTTCAGGCCCCAGTCTGCTCCTTAGTTGGAAGTAGATTGAGGAGGAGGTATAACATAAAGTGGCTCAATTCAAGAGAGCATGTTTTTGTCAAGTATGTACAGGGAGAGTGCAGATGAAATTATTGATGCCAAATTCATTGACTCTTTTTTTGGGTGCAATTTAGTTATAGATTGTCCACTCTATACTAGTCCCTCTTCTTACGTTTTATTGTAAGATCAATGCTTGGGAAATCTGATACCTGATCAGGGGATAGATCAGGTGAAATGTGCTACTGCTTGCATCTGCGGTTCCTGAATAAACCAATTAGGTGCTTCCCATTGGGCAGTCAGAATTCCCATTATTAATGTACTTGGATCAGAGCAAACATTTTTCAATTTCAAGTACAATTTCCAGAGTGGTACACAGGCGTGGGGTATGTATCTGTTACTTCAAAAGGAGAGCAAGGTTGGTGGGGTGGGGTTATCCACAGCGTATGTCATAAATGAGGGGTCTTCAAGGGGACGGGACATGTTTGTGGAGATTAATTGTTTTCCTCAAACCCAAGCCTTCGCCCGGTCATTCACAGGTCAGTGATGAACTGCAGAAGGTGAAAGATACAGTGTTCGTCTTGTAGCTTGTTCGCGCCTAGTCTCCTGTGCAGGAACGCAGAGGGGAGGAGGGTGAGGGAGATGACTGGGTCGCTGTGCACGATCTCGACGGGAGAGCTGCATCTCTGCAGGCAACCTTTGTCCATGAGGCCTGTGGTACCATGTACAAAATGGAGTCTGGTTGTGGTACAAAATGGAGTCTGGGAGCAGCCTTCTGGCTGAGGTATGCATCCATATGGGTCATTCCGCAGCCATCCCGCATCCCTGGCCTCATCCCATGCAGGTGTTCCCTTTCGTGGCATCCATGCCCTGCACACGGCTCTGAGGCTCTCCCCTCCCCTGCCCTGGCATACTCATCTGTAATACAAGTCATGTAGATACATCCCCCATCTCCCTCAAGATCCAGCCATTCCTCATTGTACCAAGCTAGCTGCCGGGGCTCCTTTATTGTGGTATGATATAATCCGTCTACAAAGTACTTATCGTTGAATATGGCTATCAGCCTATATTTTGGTCCTGAGTCATCCCTGTTTGTACTTGTGTGCCTCTTGTGGCATCTGCACTACTCCTTTTGAGTTGCCCATTGTCACCATCATCATTGCACTTTTAGGTACTGCATCTGCGCAGCACCTCAGATCTAATTGGCACACACAAAAAATCAAGAGCAGAAAAATGATGGTGGGTGCTAGTAATTTGACAGCCATCCCAAGCCAGGAGGGAACCACAAAACAATGTCATACAACCAGGTTCTGGCTGCACCCCTCCTTTCTCTTTCATCCACTCGCCAAGGTTATGCACAGCTGCTATTACGTGGGACAATGTTCCTTTGTCTGCGTCTGCAGAAGGTTCGATTTTTGGGCAAAAACCTCCATCCACGGCTGTCAACAGGTCTAGAACATACCTCTTCTGCATCGTCATTAACCACAGGGCCCTTAGCTCCACTTTGATCAAATGAAACACCTCTTCTGTGTCGTTCGCCAATTGGATCAGTTCCCATTGGGTGATTTGGAGCCAATTTGCGTTGGCTCATGCTTGGATGCTGGGAACGATGGATGCAAAGAATGTCTCTGCGGAATTGAACAACCAAAATCGATCTCGAATCTGTGCCAAAAGTTCAGAAGATGCCTTGGAGATGTAGTTTGACAATCTCTTTTTTCGTGAGACTGTGCTGTCAATGGGCTTCTCAGATATGGCATAGATGGGAGCTTCTTCAGTTGGCTGCACAGGTTCTGGATTGTTGGTAGGCGGCAGCTTTTTCTCCCCTTTGATATGGATTTTGGGTATCAGCATCAGAGCAATATTCAGCATTGCCAGAGAGCATGTGCCCCTCCATGAGTGTGGAATGTGCAGGTACACCTGTTTGCCACAAACCCAGTAAGTGTCCATTAGTGCAGCAGTTCTTTTTTTCATGTCTGGAATGATGAGCGTTTTGTTACAGTTCTTGTTTGTGCCCATATTTACTTTTCCCTCTCCATGGAAGCAAAGTTCATAAGGTATTTCTTTCTGCAGCTTGAATGGCTTTTCAAGGGCTGTTACCCACGTCAGTTTTGAGATGTGTTCATTCCATATCGGGGTACATGTGCTTTGGATCCATTGCAGTTTTTCGTCTGCCAGCCCTCGTAGTGCCTCTGCTTTGCATGTTATCTGATCGTCTTGCCATTTATTGTCCATATATAAAGTTCCTTTTATCACTAGAAAGGGTTCTTTCATGAATATCACTCCTTTGGGTTTCGAGTAATAAGTCTTTTAATTTTGGAGCATTTTAAAGGAGACGGTGTGCGCTTGAAAAGTGTCTTTAATTCTGCATAGTGCAAGATGAACGAGACATTGTGCATCTGCAATGACCGACTCTTGTGGTAACAGTACTTTAGGAGTACTAGAGGCATGGGATATTATAGAGCACACATAACAGCTCTCATTAGTTTTTTGCTTTGCAGTATAGCTCATATCTGCATACCATTTATTGGACTGGTGTGGGTGTTGCGGATCTTCTATTGTATCTAATCCCACCCCGTGTTATTCGTCGTACTTTCTCCGTCCCGCCCTCCCTTTTTCATCTCTTACTGTCCCTTGTGTGCCCCCGAGTTTTCTTTTCAGCCTGCTGCATTAAGGGTACTCCACCTGCGCCCCCCCCTTTTCCCACTCATTATATAGGGCCATGAACCTCTCATCAGTTTTTTCAACATTACCCACCGTGCGTTTGGGCACCTCGTACTGCTCTGTTGTTTCAGGAGCGCAAGTGACACAGTTGGGTCGGAATCATCATATAACCAATAATAATTCAGAGGGGTCTGGGTCATTCATTTCGTACACGTTAAACTCAGAGTCATTATATGGGGCAGTGGGGTGCACTGTCATAATAGTGCTGGCTGTAATATTTGCATGATGTATGTCACTCCTCTGTGTTCACAGATACGTTTTTCCCTGTCCAAGATGAGATGTGTCCCCTTCTTTACCATGCTTGTTCCATTTCCATTTCTATTTATTCTAGCATTGTTGACATCGGGGGCTCCCTACATTGCCATGGTTGCTCCTATAGAATGAGACATGAAGGCGCATTAAGCAAACATATATATGCATATTTTGTTTTTTATAGATCTCTTTGTTATATGTACATTTCTGTGCATTTCAGGTAACGTTTACACTAACTTCAATTTCTTTCAGTATCTTCATTGCAGAAAGAGAGAGGGAGAGAGAGAGAGAGAGGGAGAGAGAGACAAAGAGACAAAGAGAGAGAGAGAGAGAGAAAGAGAGAGAGAGAGAGAGAGAGAGAGAGAGAGAGAGAGAGAGAGAAAGAGAGAGCAACAGCATTTTGATCAACTTTGTTTTTTGCAATTTTCTTAGTGGCGCCAACTGCAATATGCATCTCTTATTTTTTACATCACATGGTTCATTATTTCTCTTGTACCACCTCTTCTGCCCTGTCTGTCTCTAATTCTGGTGTTACACTATCATAAGCTTTTCATATGTCAGACAAATGTATCCAATACCTCGTGCCTTTTACTTTCACAGCAGTGGGTGTACATTACACCACTTCATATGGGCCATGAAATCTTGGTGTATTTCACTGATGTACGAAACTCCTCACATATGCCATCTCCCCTGGCATGAGCTGACCTGTAGGACTATCAGTGGTTGGTGTTACAGTGTCATTCACTACTTCTTGTGTGAATGGGGGTGCAAGCTGTTTTGCAATCATACATGCTTCTTTTGTGAGTTTTGTCAAATACTCATGAAATTCTTCCCCTAGTACTGTTGCCCTCCTGTGCGCATCAGATTGTCTTCGTAGTGGGGAGTGTGATGTGTGCATGAGTCTGCCTGTCAATATCTCATGAGGGGACAAATGGTGGTCCTTGCTGGGTTTGTTTCTTAATTCAAATATGGCCAGGGGCAAACAGTATACCCATTTTTTTTCATTGTTTAACATAGTTTTGGAAGTCTACTTTTTAGCAGTATGTTTATTTTCTCAACAACGCCATTCGATTGTGGGTGATAAATCGTGCACAATTTGTGGGTTATTCCTAACATTGCTGTCACTTCTTTGAACAGATCGTTGACGAAATGTGTTCCATTGTCACAACGTATTACGTCACATATTCCCCAGCGGGGAAATACTTCCTGCACCAGGAACTTGGCTGCACACTTTGCATCTAGGTGGACGCAAGAGCCTGCCTCTTACCACCTGGAAAAGGGACACACTACCACTATCATGTATCGGGATCTGTTGCATCTTTCACCCATGTCAGCGTAATCTATGTGTAGCTCCCGAGATGGTCCTATTGGCTTATGCAGTGTTCCTCGTAATGTTCTTAGTGTCATCCCTGAATTGTATATTTGCCATGTAGTACATTCCATTACCATTTTTGATATTTGTTCTTACAATCCTGGAAAGAACCAATGTTCCTGAATCTCTGCTGTTATATGTTGTTTTGCATTGTGTATTGGGAAATGAAGCTGTTGGAAAGCTATTTCTAGTAGTTTATGGGTCATTACTACCTTGCCTGTGTTGTTTTGTCACCAGAGAAGATCTGTGGATGACTGACTACATCCTCATTTTTCCCATAACTCTTTTTCCTTAGCTGATGCTTCTTGCTGTAATACTAAAATTTGTGAAATAGGCATGGAGTTGTACCCCTCCCTTTGCTCTTCTTCTACATGTTTTTGGAAGATGTACTCACCTGTAGTTTCTTTAACTAGATATGACACTTCTTTGGTGGCAGCATTCACTGCCACGTTCCCTAATGAGATTACCTCATTATTGTCTGTATGGGCCTGGCATTTCACCAATGCCACTACCGTTGGTTCTTTTAGTGCTTCTATTAACTCTACCAACAATTCGGCGTGTTGCACTGGGGATCCATCTGCTCTCCGAAATCTCCTCCTTCCCCAATGTGCCAACCCTCCATGGACTGTTGTTGTCATGTATGCAGTCAGTGTATATTGTTACTGCACATCTTTTTGCCATGTGTAATGTTTCAATTAGTGCCACTAATTCTGCTGTCTGTGCTGAAAAATGCACTATTACTTCATACTCACCTTCTTCTAGGCATACCACGGCCACCCCCACGTGTTTTTCTCCTGTTTCAGAATGAATTGATGCTGACCCATCTATGAAGTATATTTCTCCTTCAGTTAATGCGTCCTCACTGGCCGTGGGTGCACAATCATCTTCCCCTCTGTATTTGGCACAATCGTGTGCATGTCTTCCACTGTGCATGCCTCTGTGAGGAAAGTGGCTGGGTTCACTGTTTTACAACTCACTAAGTGTATGTTCGTGCTTGAGAGTATTATCTCGTATGCTGTGGCTTTGTGTGTGGTCAGTGTACTTTTAGACCTCTCCAGTATTCCAAAAAGTGAATGCTCCACGTACAATGTCACTGAGTATCCCATCACAATTGTTGAACTCTTTTCAATGGTGAACACCACGGCTGCGAGAGCTTGTTTGCAAGCGAAGTGTCCTTGCATCGCTGTGTCTAGTGTAGCACTGTAGTACGCCATAGGCTTCTGACGCAACAATGTTTTTTGTATCAATACTGCTTTCATTAGTGTCCCATTGCAATGTGAAAATAAATAAAATGTGCGCTCATAGTCTGGGTTTGCTAGGACGGGCGCTGTTGATATCAGTTCTTTCAATGTATTGAAGGCAGTGTGCATTTCTTGTGTCCATTGTATTGTTATGCTCTCTCTCTGTGCTTCCTTAAATCCTTGTAGGAGTGGTTTAGTGTACACTGCGTATTCTGAGATCCATGCATGTCAGTAATTGCACATGCCGAGAAATTTCTGCACCTCCTTCACTGTCCTAGGTTCATTCACAGCTGGCACTGCAACTACCCTGTCAGGGATTATTCTTTTGCCATCCTTAGATATCAGCTGACCCAATTACAACACCTCTGTTAAACAGTATTGTAATTTTTCTTTGTCCACTTTATAGCCCTTGTGTGCCAGAAGTGTTAATAGTGTCACAGAGTCTTGCCTGCACTAGTCCTCATTTGTTCCACAAGTCAAGAGATTGTTTACGTACTGAATGATTGTGCTATTTGTGTCAATGTTTCCAAAATCTTCATGTAAGATCCTGTTGAATATGCTTGGGCTCTCACAGTATCCCTGGGGCAACCTGCAATGCTCATATCTTTTTCCCCCAGGGTAGATGCTGTCAAATATTGTGATTCAGGGTCCAGTGGCACTGAGAATAATGCGTTCTTCAGATCCACTACTGTGAAACATGATGCATCTTTGTGTATACTGCACAAAATTGACGCTGAATTTGGGACAAGAGGGAATTCTTTTTGTATGACATCATAGAGGGGGCGTAGGTCCTGTATCATCCTCCATGCCCCTCCCTTTGCTTTTTGATGGGGTAGATGCAAGTGCTGCATGGTGAATTTGAGGGCACTATAATACTCTGTTGTAATAGGGCAGATATAGTTTCTTTTATCCCTTCTTCTGCTTCTCGTGACAGGGGGTATTGTTTCACCTGGGGCAGCAATGCCCCTGTTTGAGTTTTATTTTCACTGGTGTCACTTCACGCAACAACCCCACATCATGTGGGCCTGTTGACGAAACTTCCTTTGGCCCAAGCTGCATGTCAAAATTGAAAAATGTAGGTGGTGCGCCCAACACCGCCATAAATTGCATGGGTACTTGTCTTGTCTGAATTATTATGTCACAGGGAATTGCTATCCCCATTACAATTTCTCCCTCACTGTCTGAGTCAGTGAACAGTTCTTCGTCAGACAAATCTCGCAGGGGTTTGTTTGCACTGATGCACAACACCGTTCATCATTCACATCCATGTATGTCTACTCCAATTACTGCTATTCTTTGTGCGGACACCTGCACTCCATGAAAATCTAGGTAAATCACTGTTCCTGGCATTATCTCAGGGCGTGCTACAGGGCGGAACACAAATTCTGTTGGCACTCTCCATTCTTGGTGTTTTAATTCTGGTACAACCTGCGCTAGTGTCTTTAGCCCTTGAATGAACATGTCTGGGTCAACCGGTATCCCACGCACATCCGGTGCCATGGATCGTGTGTGTATTACTAGCGTTGCTCGCATTGGACCGATCCCAGGGGTAGAGCACACTATCCCTCTTTCTGTAAAGGAAATGGTCACATTGGGCTTACTAAGGAGGTCCCTCCCTAGAAAATGTATTGGTGATTCTTCATAATACAATAGGGGTGCTCGCACAGTTTTCCCCCCACTGTCACATCCAATTCTTCTGTGTATGGAACCTCAACCACCGCCCCAGAGAACTCTTGCGTCTCCATTTTGAGATTAGATAGCGGAAACATGCCTTCTCATAGGCATGATTTTTCCGCTCCTGAATCTACCATGAAAATGAACTATTTGTTTCCTTTCTCTGCCTCCACCAGTGGTTCCTGTGCTGCATTGAGGGTGGATGATCGTACTGGACACGCAAGTGCTCTCTGTGGGCTGTCCTATGCTGAATATCTTGTGTTTCCCTCATTTTCGAAAACATTTCCTGACACCACTGCCACTCCTCCAAAGGGTGCGGGAGCACCATTTGCCATTGTGACGAAGGGGGTTACCTCGAACAGGGGCCATATGTTCTCATGACTGTGGGTGTTGTTGTACATTCTGTGGGGGCACTCAGCAATCATCTGTGTACCTCTGATCTGGTTGCTCTTCCCTCCTTCCACCACCCACTTCCTGGGTGGGGATGGCCATACTGTTCATTTTGGTAATTGTTCATGGCACAGCTTTGACACTCCCTTGATTAATTCCCCCACCTCCCACAGTTCCAGCAATTCCCGGGTCCCCTTCTGGGTCCCTGTCCCCCGTACCCTCCATACCCATATACACCTCCTCTAGATCCTCTGTACCCACCTCTTCCTCTGCGGGCTCTACTTACTTGCCATTGTGGCCCTCCATATTGTTCTTTACCATTCCCCTGCTCTTGTCCATTTCCTGCCCAGTTTGATGCCATTCTGGCTTGTATTACTATTGACCCTTCCTCCTCCTTTCATTCTCTGTCTGTGGGGAGGGCAGCTACTGCTGCTGTGACCTTCACTAGTTTCGTCTGAATTAATTTAGCATTGTCTGCCAATCTCTTCTCTACTATCTCTCTTTCTCTTTCTTTGATTTGTTTGCAATGATGTACTATTATGCTCTGTATTTCTGGCCAGCCTTTGGCTTCTATCCCAGCTATTTTATCAAGCACCTTCTGAACCTCTTTGGAGAGGCCTCTTTTTATTATGAAGTAGAACAGGGAGGTGGATTGTTCCCATGTCGTGCCTGTCTCTGCCCTCCACATCTCCTGCACCCATAAAATGAAGACCATCGCATCCTCCTCCTCTCCCATTGTGCACTGCATTACAGACTGTAAATTTGGTGTGTCGGAGAAAGTGTCTCTTAGTGCATCCCATACCCTCGCCCTTACTGTGTTGAAGGATTCCATCATCATGGCGGTCGCAATCTAATGTTATTCCGGGTAAACCTGCTTTCGCCCAAACCCTGTCTGCTTGGTCACCTACTGCAGACACTAATACACTTTTAACATCACCTACCATTCACCCCATTCTGTTTCTCAACCTTCCGTTCCACTCTTCCTCCGTTGCCCTTCCTAAGGGTGTCTGTTCCATCCCTGCTGGTGCCCCACCTGATGCGATCCCCAGCCTCCTTTTTTCTTGTTCTTGTTTTTCTAGATCGCACCAGAATTCCTCCTCTCTGTCGGATACCATGCTCCCTCCTTGCGCCCCACCCTCATTTGCTTCCTGACCTACCTCTATTATTCTCGTAGGTGTGTCATTTATCCGGAACAATATCTCCCCTTTTTCCATCCTTCTTCAGTGGACCTGTCGAGTGACTGTGACATTCGTGTCTGCTCTGTTCTGAAAGTGCCTGATCCCCCTTGCTCGCAAATATCTCTCAAACCAGATAGTTCAGTTCGGGCCATAGTTAACCTTGAGTCTAGATCTTGTCTAAATTACTCAATATCTATGGCTGGGGTACTCAACTGTCCACCTGGTCCAGGGCACTCGTATGGGGGAGGTGCTGTGGGTTGGGGTGCGGTCGGGGGTGTAGGTTTTGACACATATACTGGGCCACTGTACCCTTCAGCTGGTACTGGTTTTGTCAGGAGGGGATACAATCGTGCAACCTCTATTTGACCTTCCTTCTCTTCCCCTTCCTTCCCACTATTCCCTACTGCCAGGGGAGATGAGATCTGTTCTATGGTTGGTTCTTTACTCTTAACTGGAGGTATTTCTTCAAAGAGTCTCCATGTATACGGTAGATCTCTGTCGTCGGCAGGGGCCTCCCTCCGGAACAGCCTTCCTGCCTCCCTTAAACTTGAAGAGGACCATCTCCGGTTCCGGAAGCACCTCAAAACCTTCCTCTTTGCTTCTGCTTTCTCTCCCCCTCACCCCTGCTGAATTCCTGGCTGATACTGCACTGGTTACCTGGCCACCCTTCTGTTCTCGGGCCCAGGCCCCGCCAGCTGCACACCTGCACTGCCTCCCTGGCAACCCTTGTACCTGGGGACTGTTTTCTGTAGCCCTACAGTCCCCTACCAGCACTTATCTGCACTTACCGTGCACTTGGCGCCTTCTGGCCATTACTATCTTGTTATTCTACTATCCTATGTACTGCACTTCCCCTCTCCCCTGCCCCTTGCACTTTTCCCTTTCCCCCCTCCCACGCACTTGCACGATCTGAATGACACTTGGCCTAGTAATATCGTTGTCTGTCTTCCCTTGTTCCCCCTCCCTTGCCTCGTCGCGCCTTGAAACACTTGTGTATAGGCGCGTTATAAATGCCATATCATATCATATCTAATATCTCTTTTCTATTGTGGTACTGTTTGTCCTTATATTTCATATATAGACATGTTGCTTCCATGTCCAATACATTTTTATCGAATGATCGTCCTTTGGGCCATACATATGTGTGTTAACAGTGTTTCTGCACCCATTCTTATGCCCAACACTCCTTCCTTCACCTTATGAGCCTTGTATTATAATAATGCAATTTTACAATACTATAGCACTTTATACCTTTGTATACCAATTCTGTGTCACAATATTCAAATTTTATCTCCAGTTTGTCACACTTACCATAACAATGATATGCAAAAACAGTGATACAGTACCTACTCTGCCATGGCTAGTCCGTGTACACTAGTTACATTGAACACAATAAGACAATCACATGATATTAACCAAGTAACATATCAACATTTAACACAAATCCTCCCTGCCTGTCATCTCTTACCCCTACTATCTGCCCCCTTGATAATTTGTTTTTCTTTTCTATTTATTTCCCCTTTACATTTCCCCCTACCCAAGAAGGAATGAATAAAGCATTTCTAAATTGTACTACTCGGAGCCTCCCTTTATCTGAGACTCCTACGGATTCCACTTATTTTCTCTTTTTACTCCCAGCACTAGTCGAGATAGCACTATGCGGCGCCGCCTTCCACCCCCTTGCGGAGCTAGGTTCCCATATTCCTTTTTTACCTCGTAATCTCCTTAACCTGTCCTAATGGCCATATGCAGAAAAAAAATTATAAATTAGTCCCAAGAGACACCCTTCAGCTATATTTCCCTATACTCTACTTTTAGTCCCCCTTCACTCCATCTTACTCCGTATGCTATACCTTTATCCCACCTCATATAGCGTCGCTCGCACTTGATACTCACGTGTCCATCTTGATCCGAGACCCTCCGGACCTGGTCTGTCCAGGCTCTGCCCTGCATTCAATGGCCGCCCCCGGCTCCGACGAGCGGTACAGTGTGTCTTGCAAATTGGGACCCGTACCCTCTTGCCCTACTGGGTGCGCACGTCTAAGTGTATGGGTTGCCGTAGGCGGGCAGCTCTCTTGAGGGGGCACGCCCTGGGTCTCTGCTGTGGCCGGCAATGTCTTGTGCCAAAAGGAGCAAAGGGACAACATCACGTCGGGGTCACCACATGAAAGTGAGCATCCCCCCCAAATGTAATAAGAACTCCCCAATGAGAGTCAAACATGGATACACCCCAGGAGGGAATGAGACCAAGACCAAGTGCGGGTGAAGATAAAACATAAAGTTTATCCAAAACCAAATAGGGCAAGCAGAGAACTCTGAGAGGGCTCTGCCCACCGATAGAAAGACATTTATATTTATTACAAAATAACGTCATCAATTAGGTATTCTATATGGGGCACATAAATCATTGGGATTGGGTGGCATAAACTAGGCAGTATACAATGTATAAGGACGCTGCTCCAGGATTGGTGGAAGTCCACATGGTGCCAGTGCTGGGTGCACAGATCAGCTGGGCTCTTCGGGGTGGAGAGTAGGGTCGGTGATGTCTTGAACTGCTACAATTTATCTTACTGACATTTTGCCCTTGTGGCCACATATACTTCAACCATAATCTATCTAGTTTAACACATAAGAGATATATTACTAGCCATCTGACCTGAACAATAAAAGTGAGACTATATAGGTCCAGGTGGCAAACTTATTCATGAGATTATGTTGTCAAACTCCTTAACCATTCGTTTACATTTCATAAGACACTTATTTGCTTGTTATCATGAGAGAAATATATTGCCACACAGGGGGACATGGGTCTGGGGTGGTACACTGGGCATTGGGGTGAGGGGCTTGTTGCCCACATTTCTTTACCTAGAGTCTGGGGTGTGCAATAAGTTCATATTGACATCATGAGTCAGGGGCTGAGGGGAGGGTGAATACTTGGTGCAGGCTCAAAGGAAGGGTGAGAGGTTACATGTGTAGCATTTGAGGCATCTGTGAGAACAAGGGCCTTTAGCCATCAGCCTGGCATGAGGGGGGAGGATGGTGAGGGCTGGGTGCATGGCGCTGCAGGAGAGGGGAGAGAAGGCCCTGTGGCTTGCTGCTGGTCCGTGTTGCGGGGTTGCATACCAATCATTAGGATGCGAGGTAGAACTAGGCCAGTGTGTTTGCAGGTACATTGAACAATATGCGACCTCTGAGTATAACATGGGACATACGCTTACGTTTATCATGAGCATCATGTTACAAAATAAATTCTATCTACAATATCCTTGTGGCTTTATCATTTTGCATTATACACAGTTAGAACCGTATGCTAGTTGAACATGTTTGTGAACATACGTAAATTGGAAAACCAGTGAGTATCTGGATTGTGTACCTTGCATCATATCGAACAAGTAAATTAAAATATCATACATCAGTGCGAGTGTTTGGCAGAGAATAAGATTTGCTCAACAGCATGAGGCCTAGGCATCTAACTGATAGCTTTATGTGCAGGAAAATAGGTAAAGATCTTCTTGTTTCTTTTCATAGAATCAGCCCCTTCATACACAACTACAGGAGGGGATTTATAACCTTAACAGAGGGATTAGCGTTGTGGATGAACCAGAGTGGTACTCAGGTGTGGGGTATGTATCTGTTACTTCAGAAGGAGAGCAAGGTTGGGGGGTTATCCACAGCATATGTCCTAAATGAGGGGTATTCAAGGGGACGGGACATGTTTGTGGAGATGAATTGTTTTCCTCAAACCCAAGCCTTCGCCCGGTCATTCACAGGTCAGTGATGAACTGCGGAAGGTGAAAGATACAGTGTTTGTCTTGTAGCTTGTTCGCGCCTAGTCACCTGTGGGAACAGACCTACTGCAGGGACACAGAGGGGAGGAGGGTGAGGGAGATCACTGGCTCACTGTGCGCGATCTCAAGAGGAGAGTTGCAACTGCAAGGTATTGAAAAACTAAAATTAGTAAATGTAAAATGTTTTCAACCAAATATAATCATCGTACCCTTCACTTTATCACTCCCGCTCTGGTCAACTTTGGGAAAGACTACCTTAAGGTATGTGTGGATCTCTAAGTGTAAGGATTCAAGGACGGGTAACCAGTTTGTCGAATCCTCTGCCCACTCTCCTTTTTAAAAAAAAATGTCAATCTGCCCCTGCGCTGCATGACATCCCAAGGAATTAATCGTCACTATGTGACAAATCCAGAAAAACCAACCTGTTTGGCACATAAAGCATTCACCCGATTCACGGAACCGCCTAAAAGTGCTGTGCACGTGTCCAATGAGTGAGAGAGGCTTATTTCAAACTAAGACCAACGTGTATTCCTCCCAAATCGAAGCAGTTGTAAATATAGCGAAGTATGTGTTGCTAAAAACAATCTTGACCCAGTAAAGCTGCTGCAGGGTTACTCCCAATCACTGTGGCGAGGTTTTTGGACGATATTATGACGGGCTACGCTCGAAACCATCTGTTGGTCATTTAACAGCTATTCTTCCACTGAGCTGCCTGTCACTCTCATGTAAATGAAGCCTATTATTCATGCCACTTGATGCTTTCATTTCAAAGCTCATCAACGTACTTTCTATGACTTAGTTGAGTCATGGTACACATGATTACTGCCACATTATCACATACAGATGTCTTTTTGAACTCAGTAAAATCGGACATATTCCCCCTTTTTAGTTCTCGCTAGAATTCACATCATTTCACTGCCAGTGCTCTTGAAGATTCATGTTTGAGGGACACTGGCTTCCGTCAGCTGGACTATAAATTCGGAGGCATGCTGGAGCATTTGGTTTTGCATTTTTGTGGCAGCCATTTTGTGCAAGTTGTTTTCACCAGTCATGCTTAGCAACATAAATCCTGCAGCTGCATTTCTGCTAGCAAACAGTCAATTTTCATCTATTTAGACAGTGAAAGATGGGGAAAGTCCTGAAAACAAAAGCAGGACTATTCACCATGTTGGAATACTAAGACCTTAAATCAGACCTCTACACGTTAACACTGGAGGCATGGATCAATACATATAACAAATTAAGTATATAGTGTGATCATGTGTTTTTTAATGTAGGCAATAGATTATTTACATGAAAATAACATACCCACTCTGTATTCTTAGCCAGTATCGACCTTTGCCACATGTCTGCAATGCACTGGGAGTAGCAGTGTGAACAAATATAACTGACAGCGGCAAGTAGCATGTTCTACCTGAATGGGCGGTGCAGGTGCTGTTTCTGTGCAATGTGTGTGTGCGCGAGAGTTTACGTGTGAGTGTGTGTGCACTTACTTTTCTGTATTTGCATATTCCAAGCATATAATGTATGCCTTCGCATAGGGATAGCATAGTATTATATTGTGGAAGCATTATGCATATATTTTGCTTACTTATATTCTGAGACCATTGCACGTGAGCCTCCGTGTTCTGATGCCATTCCTAGAATTTGCAGTGTGTGTGCAGGGGTGTGTGTGTGTGTGTGTTTGAGTGCATGCATATACTCCAATCCCATCTTTCTTTTATTGTGGACTTCATTTAGCACCCTTCTACCTAGTGGTTGCAATAGAGTACAAGTAGTATATCCAATGGGTGTAACTTATCAACATGATTGAACAGATAACTTCTATGTAGAAAATAGACATTTCCTGAATTCAAGGTGATATTGAACTTTTTAAAGTATTTTGGGAAGAGAGGTCAGAAACATGCTCCCATCTGATATGACTATTTCAAAGTTGATACTAGAAGAGGGTTTATGCTGACTGAAGCGATCCGGTACAAAAGATGAAATTATTTCTATTGCCCGTATTGCCCGTAGATTTAAGCTGGAGCCTTTCCACACACCAGAGTCACGAAAGGCCTGTTAGGTGGTTGTCACATGCTCTCTTTTTCATAGCTCCTTCAGCATTCTGGTGGAAGCATTATGAAGGAGATGCAGCTGGATGAAATCACGTTTAGGGAGTGTGATGAATCCGAGGGTGCATCACTCCTTTTCCGGCTGTGACCTCAGGGAACGGCAGCCGCTACTTCATCCTGACCCTGGGGATGGCTATATGAGGGAGGATCACACAGGGGAGACAACTTCTAGGAGAGTAGCAGGGCACCATTGGACAATGCATGGTATTCCCCTTCCTCTCTTGAGAATACCCCATCCATACCCAATGCTTTAATGGCATGTTGCTACATCTCCCCTCATCCACCTAGGAAGGGTATTGAAAACCATCTGACAAGATCTGTGTGTGAACCATCAGAATTTGACTTACCCTCTAAGACTCATGAAAATGTCTTCTCAGACTCTACCTTCAATTTATCAAGAGCTAACTTACCTTTTAAAACTTATGAGAAGACTTGCACAGATTCTACATGTACAATATTAAGAATTGACTTCCACTCCGATAACTGCAAGAATACTGGGATGAGGAAGATGAGCCCAGTAATGCAGAGCAGGAAAGACCAAGAGTACAGGCTGTGCTCTAGTTGTGAGCACAGACCTGTAGCCAAGAGATTTAAATTGCAGCAACAGCTGACTGGGGCACGCTGCTGGAGGGAGAAAGCTGCTTCTCTTGGGATGGACCGAGACATTGTGGGGCTGCAGAGATTGTCGTAGAGCCATCCGGCTCAAGAAGACGGAAGTGTAAAGTTGACCACGAGACGAGACACGCTGCAAGAACACCAGAAGTCAGCACAGGTCTCCTGGGCATTTGCAGGTGAAAGAGGGGAAGCTTTTCCCTTGCTGAAGCCGAATGGAAAGCAGAAGAGCACAGTAGGAACCGAGAGGGGCATATTGGCCTAGGAACGAAGACAGCGAGATGGGAAGAGAAGCCCAATGGCTGCAAATGGCTTACCGCGGGAGGAGTGAAGTACACCAGTGAGAGTTGGTGAGTCCCCAAAGGGAAAGCATGGACACTTGGAGCGTATTGGCAGACACGTGGAGGGCAAATAAATGTAAATGTATGCGATACACATTGAAGAAAAGTCCTCACAGGATAATGTACCAAGCAGATACTGTGTTAGATAAAGAAAACGCAAGAAAATATTACGTTTAAAAGAGTGTGCATGTGAAAAAAAGCCCAAGAAGGAGAGTACAACAGTCAAAGTAGAACTGCAAGTGTGCGCATTTAAAGAGAGCCCTGGCAGGAGAGTATACCAGGCAAGTACATGTGCACGTGTGTTTATATGGGAAATAGGGATACACACCAGTCAAGGACAAACTGAACAGTGTATAACAAATACATCAGCTAAAAGTGTCCTGAGAAGGATATATCAGTATTAGCCAAAGGCTTTGTGAAACCAAAGAGACAAGTAGTAAAAACATGGCAAGAGAGTACACCAGTTACCCAAACAAGATAAAGATAAAGAGCCAAGTTGTTTTTCTGGAACAGTTGCATAGTGGATTAAGAGAAATTCAAGGAACTGATATCTTTGAACATACAACAGAGGGAAGAGAAATCCAGGGGACGGAAACCACCCTCTGGAATAAGGAACTCTGTCCTTCTGGAACTTTTGTGTTGGAGTTACGTATTTTCCTTTTGTACATTAATAAAGCACTCACGGCCGAAGACATTACCCTTTCCACCTTATAATTTATTTTGTTAGAGTTTGATGGCCAGAAAAGTACTTTGGACACAGGACAATTTTTGCTTTGGACATTCTGACATTGACAGACCCTTAGTTTTGGTTTTAGGTAGGGAAACAACTCTAGTGCAGGGACAGAGAGGCATTTCCCCACCCCCTTTTATTTTAATACAATTACTTGACCAAATCTATGAATCCCTTGTGTCTGAGCCTCATTCCTGGCTCCTCAGAGGAGATGTATTCCTTTATAGCATTCAAACCTAGATGATATGCAAACATTGACCATTACAACACAATGGGTAAAGAAGAAGATATAACATCTTCCTTAGCTACCCTAACGGTTGCCACTGCTCTCTAGGGTCTCGGGACAATATATCTCAACCATAATACCCATATTCTTAACCCCTGTTACAGGTTTGTGGCAGGTGAAGTAACAGGGGGCTAGTGTTTCGTTAGCATATGCTATGAGAAAGCAACAGGAAAATGGTGCTAAATGTAAAACAACACATTTCAGCAGATGTCACAATGGCTTTCATTGTAGGTGCAGTAATAAGTCTAGAGCACCGAAAGGCCTGGAGCAGGACTACACTACCCAGCAGGCCAAGAGACACCGAGCACGAACCCTAGCAACTTGCCTGGACACACCCGTTGTACCGCGCATCCGCACGTGGAGATAGGGAGCCGTCGCTCGTGCTACTGGAATCCCAATGCATCAGATGTGCCTTCCAGGAGCTCCCAGAAGGCCACTCTATCGCATGGCCAAGCCCATTGTGGTGGCCCCAATGAGCACAGGACACTTGATGAGGGTATGGGGGTTTATTTGGACACCTTGCATAAACACAGGGAAAACAGACACTCTCCGTTATGGAGTGGTACTCGCAGTTCGGTCCAATTGTAGCAGTGCAGTTAGTGTCACTGCACTGAGAATGCAGCAAATGGTATTTACAAACTCTACTTACTAGAGTTCCCACGAGACTTATTATCAGCCATGTAATTATGCTCTCTAAGTAAGGGAATATGCTTGTACTGCAGGCTGCAGTTCAGGAGTTATTTCCCATCCTCTACGGAGGAGCTCTGAGTTACGAATGTTCTTGTGGTCCATTGCTCCATGTCTGATTTTCTGGCTCCTTGCACACTTCCCGCTGGTAGTCTTGCGAGATCTCGACTCTGCGAGATCTCGCGTGTTGCATCCTCACAAACCTCAACCTCACACACCTCCTTTCATTATAAAAGCTCAGTCCTAGTCCATGATATATGGCCCTCATTCCGAGATTGGAGGTAGTCATGGCGCTATTTGTGCCATGGCTGCCTCCAATACCGGGTCCAGAACCGGTCTGGTTGAATGGGGACTTACCGGGACATTCCGACCTGTGCGGACCCGGTAAGTCCCCATTCAACCAACCATTCCCCATTCCCATTTGAGCCCCCATAGGGCTCAATGGGAATGGGGAAGGCGCTAATAATGGGCCTGCAAATAGCAGGCCCGTTATTAGCGCCCTGGTCCCTTAGCAGGACCCATAAAGGATGCGTGGTCAGACCACACATCCTTTATGGTTCCCGCTAATGGACCTTGGAATTGGGCGGTAAGGGATTACCGGCACCGGTCTCCTTACCGGTGCCCGGTATCCCTTACCGCCCAACTCATAATGACCCCCCATAGTCTGTGAATTTGGTTGCCATTCTTCTTTCACGTTGGGGTTGATTCTGGATCCTCATACCCACGCCTTACATCCTCCAGGCTCCGCGCACTGAGGAGATAAGCACTGTGGCTCAGCCGCCTGTGTTTTTAAACACTTCCTAACTACAGCACATGTGTCCCGGTGCTGACCGTGACACTGCCGCCTGTGCATTAAACAATTCCTGACTATTCTTGACTTAAGCGCATGTTTTCGGTGCTTGTTGAGCTCCTGCCGTCTGTGCATAAAGCAACCGTCGACAGCAGCACAGAGGTTCCGGTGCTCTGATCTTGCCGCTACATAGTGCTACCTGCTCCATATCCTTAGCAGTACTCGCAGGTATCAGCGAGACTCACCATAGTAATTGTAGCAAGTTAAAACTACACATGCTTTGTAAATCTGTCACTGATCTAAGCTTGTGTTTCTCATTGTTCAGCAGAAGTTTCAGATGACACGTACCAGCACAGCAGCAGACTGATTCCCACGTACCCAGAGCTAAGTAGCCTGTTTCTGTACAATAGTACAATAGCAATAGTGTGTTAATTGTGCCACACACACCAATGCACCTTGCATGAAGTAATGCAAGAGTAAGTTATGAATACACCAATTTACCTTGCACGAGGTATCGCAAGGGTTTCTAGCACACCGATGTATTTTGCATGAGCTAAAGCAAAATTCTAGGCTTGGTCACCCAATGTAATCAGTATGAGGTAATGCAAATAATGTGTACACCAAAGTGTCTTGCATGAGGTAAGCAAGAAATCTCCTCACCATTGTATGAGTTATGCATGGGTAAGCAGAATCTTTCCCAATTCCCCCGTACCCAACCACAAATCCTCTTTCTTACTCTCAACATCCTGTTGCAAAGTAATCTTTTTTGCTATGTTTTCCTGGGTGGGCATCTAGAGGAGAACCAGTAGGACGAAATCTAACTTTGAATTTTTCAACATTGTCATTTCAATACAACATTTACTCATGTTGAAGAAAGAAAGTATTTCTCATGATCAGGTGGAATCAAGGTGGTGCATGTTCGATATGTTTTTTGCCCGGCATCAGTGCCTCAGTATCCATATTATAAAGGGCATCTTTAGTCCACAGATCAGCTCCAATAGTCACAATTTTGTTTTGACAAAGTTTGCTTATATTACAGGGACTGGAAATGTTGTAATACTGTGTTGAATTATTTGAGGTTATTAGAGATTGTAAACACTTCTTTGTCCATGTTAGATGCTGATAGACTCTGACCAGTATGGTATATATTTGTTCTTGCCTAACATGTTTCTTTTGAGACCTAAGGGAAATCTACTACTTTTAACCTGTTCGATTAGCATTGTCCACCAGCAGGGACGTCATTTACCCCTGGGAAAAAAACAAAAAACATTTTTTTTTTCAAATGCAAGCTCCTGTGGCCAGCACCATGTGGCTCTTTGTTTCTGGAGTGGCTGCCTTTCTTGATCAGGCCTCTTAAAAAAAAAAAAACGGGGTTCCACAAGTCTAACACTTTCAGCAGTGACCCTAAATAAGAAAGAATAGGAATTACAAATGATTTGTCTTTCTGGAATTCTATACAATAATGTATAGACTAATTAAAGGTTGATTTCAGGCACACTTGAAGGGGTGAGTCACCTATTTTCAGGCACACTTCAGGGGGTGCGTCACTGATTTAGTCTGTTCTTAAACACTTCAACTCAGCATTTCATACTTCTGAGGTGGATAAATGAGTACCAATATAGGTTGGGTGACACTGTATGTATATTTGTTCTATAGAAAGCTATTAAGCGTAAGTACTATATAATAAGACATCATTATCATTTGGCCCTGGATGTCTGCTTGCATACACAGTAATTTGGTAAAATGAGCCTATACACACTGATCCTAATGATACATATGGTGATCCATTTTTGTATGAAATGTATATCACATTATAGTGATATCGTAACCATATTTTTAATAGTGTACTTAGGAACAATGCTATGTGATGCCACTTCCTGTTTTGTCAAGTGGTGGAAGGTCGTGTTCCATCACTTTCCGTGATATCACTCAGGGGTGGGGTCAAATGACATCACTTCTTGTGATGTCATCAGAGGTCAAGGGTCGTGTGATGTCACTTCCGCTACACCTGGCATTTTGGTGAAATGACGTCCCTGTCCACCAGCCCATTGGCATCAGCCTTTCATAGCTTTTTCTTGGACTCACTAGCAATATGAGAACACCAAGCTGCTTCAGTGGCCCGCTTCTTGCATTATCTTCCAGTGTGTGCATGTGCCAATGCGTGTTCAGTATTTGTGTGTTGTTTTTCTTTCCAAGCTTATTGTTTGAACTTGCCATGTGTCTATGTGTGCATTTGCATTCCACAATTGCTTTTGTTTTTGTACTTCAACCATACTGCTCATGTCTGAATTATAGATAGATTTTTTGTCTGGTCCAATATTCAAATATTTTGCGGTGTGCATCGGAAAATGGAAGCACGCAATTTCAAGATAGGCACTCCAAATGCATGTCTTTTTTGATCAATGGAAAATCCAATACAAAAATATGTTTTTTTGCGTTTCATGTGTTTTTTTAATGACAATGTTCACCACGTTTGATATGTGTGTCTGGATATCGACAGACCATTCTTTGACAAAACTGGTGAACTTTCATATTATAGGTTCAAAGTTACAAAAGAAAATGTTTTCTCATTTTTCTATGTACAGTTTCATGTAACCTTTACTATTGTGTGACTATTTGTGTATATCTATTCATATCCATTGATATTCTGCCTATCTATCTATCTATCTATCTATCTATCTATCTATCTATCTATCTATCTATCTATCTAGCAGTGCGTATCTATACATAAATATATATGTCTCTATATATAGTCTCGGTGCCTGCGTTTTAGGCTTTGGTAGAACGTTGGAGACCGGAATGCCACTAGCCAAGTCCCAAGAATTCAGCCATGGGCTGAGCCCCTTAAACTGGTGTACAATCAGGGTGTACAATCTTCTCGCTTTTTAGGGGACCTGTGTCTGCTTCCCAAATCCCCATTCTTGTTTACCTCCATAATGAGTTGAAATATCCTTGTGCCTAAAGGACTCTCTCCCACTGTCATAAACTCCCCATTTCTCTCTGGCTCTCTGTGGCATCTGAGGTTGGGAGAAACAAATGCTTTCTGCTGTGCGGTTCTTTTCACGTAGCCTCTGCTTCTACTTGAAACCTGTACTCCCAGGCTCACTACACTTAACGCCACATGGTTTTTTAACTCTTTATTCTGCAATCTTAGTGTTTTACTCTGGGGAAAAAACATTGGCTACGGGTATTCATTGATAACTGTGCTTGCCTAAGATTCCAGGATGTACAGACTTAACAGCACATCACCACCTAAGAGTTACTTCTTAAAGGAACAGAAATCCATGTGACAAACTCGGGGTATACTTGGGTTTTGGTGGGGTAAGCCAGCGGATCCTTTGGTCTCTACTCCTGAGCCCAGAATGGGCATCAGAACATGGCATCCATGAGCTCCACACCTCTAAACCCAAGTGTCAGGCAGAGGCCCTTTTAAGGCCCTTTTTACACTACTAAGCCATCTTGGCTTTTTTTTTCTATTCATGGAAACTCATATCTAGAGCCTTTTTATGAGCTGGATTTGTAGGGGTTCTTTTCTAACACATGACAGGAATTTGTTTCTTCTGTGAACCAGAATACAGCGACTGAGAGCTAAACGTGAAGGTCTTCTACAATTACAGAAAATATCATCAGGAGAATTATTATCTTTCAGGGGGACATATCCCCTTCTGTTTTCTTACCTACATAGACCCGCTTTCACTTCGAGCCACCTATTTCTCCATTCATTTAAATACACAATACACAATACACTGACAAGACCCTACATCAACAGTCAAGCGGAGTGAGATTCAGAAGCCCTGCATGATTGGTTGAGTGACTCATGGGGTGAGTCAAATCTAGCATCCCTAAGAATGCTTCATATTGTAGGAATTGACAACCAGACACCTATCCTACTGTCTCAGAAGGGTTTATTATGTTTCACTTGAATTCAGTGTATTCTTAATCAACTAAAATGTTGTCAGAATTGCAAGGTCTTTGAGGAGCCTGCCATACATTTTCTTTCATCCAGGGAGAATTCACAGATTCCTCTGTACTGCGCCCATACACTGGACTCCCGCACATGGAGGATATATGATCTTCTCCCTTGGCCAGAGCATCTACTTTCCTATTTCTCTCCTATGCCCAAAAGAATAGGCACTTTCAAGTGGCAGAAAGTGGATCCGATTAGTAGGCTCTTCTTGGATAAGGGGTCTGCATTTTCCATTCTCAAAGCTCTCGAATTGCAGAAGCAGAGCACATGCTGCCCTTTCCGTGCTCCTCCCACTCCTACTATGCACACCAGCACCACCAAAATCAGAACCTGAACCACATCACTTATATACCTAGCAGCTATCCTAGTAGCATGTCACAACAGCAGTTAGCTGAAAAGGAACAATAGGAGAAGCCCTATTATTCCAAGCATCTTTTATATCCTGATGCGGGTGGGGATAAAGTGACAAGGGTCTAAAGGGAAGGCTAAATCTTGGACAAAATGTTCAGGGAATCTCAACTTGTCATTACGAGGTGAGCCACAGTTTATCTATCTATATGTATGTATAAAAGTGAAAATGGGTGAGTTTGTGGCTGGGTTTGTGACTTGGCAAAGCGTTGTTCCTTATACAATTCCACACCGTTTCACTAATCTGCACCAAATTTTGCATAGTTACCTGTTAGGACTATCCAGACATTACTGGCTACATGATATTTGGACACCCCACCCCGTTTCCAGATTTCAGCATAAGTCAAAATTTGTTTGTGGGTTTATAGCTTGTTGAAGCGTTGTTCCTTATACAATTCCACAACGTTTCACCATTTTGCACATAGTTTTGCAGAGTTACCTGTTAGGATCCTCTGGACACTCGTGGGGTTCAATCACAGCCCCAACAGATTTAACTGCAAGGTCGGGTTAGGTCTTACTCCGAAATGCAAGTTCTGAGTGCTTGGCCCACTGGTGAATGAAAAGCCTTCCTTAAAAATTCCATACTGCTAAATGGGCCTAGCAAATCGAAATGTAGGTATTTCAGCAGCTGACGCAAGGTACATTGTAACATGGAAAATGCACATCACTGTGTTGGCTGAAAAACAACACAGCATTTAACTTCTATCTTCCATAGAAGAATGCAAGGCTAATTCTCCACGTGAAATGTGTCATTCACCAGCCCAGAAATTGACTCATGTAAAGGGCCTTATATGCAGTCAAATCAAGACAAAACATTCCCATGCTAAAACAAAAATAAACATGAAATGTATTAAAATGATGCAAAATACATGTGACAGAGTGAACCGGCTTTTTTTTCAGGTGAAATGAGAAAGGGTTTTGTGGGCCCAGGAAATGGAAGGCTTTCAGTTTCGCTTCCTGGGCATGTTGCTATGCAGTACCCGGAAGGAAGGATAAAAGGATCTGAAGGTCTTGGTCTCTTGGAAGGAGCAATACAAATGACCACTAGTCCTGGACAGAGAAGTGCTAATGGATTAATTGCAGACTATGTCAACATTGCAGCCCACCAGACTTTGAACCATGTGGTTTCATGAGAAATTAAACCTATATGGAGAAATAGGAACTGTGTTAATTATTTGGTCATTCACTTTCTTTGCAAATGTTATTTTCTGTAATAATTTGGAGACTGAAAGACTCACAGACCTGAGACATATGTCATTAGAAAGCTACTAATGAGCTGGTGATGATGATGTAAATTGGACCCACAAGCGATTTTTGGAAATCATGTTCTCACCAGGGTTCTGTTTCTAGCTTCCCAGAAGAAATTCAGAATGTGAAAGTTGTGTGGCTGATGGATGGTTAAATTACATATTTGGAAATTCAATTTTATAATCATAACAGTTATAATTTTTGTGCAAAGGGAGAACAATTTTAGCTTGCCCATACAAAGTGGTGCCGAAATGGGAGTCATTTCATCAAGTCCGCACAATGAGAGGAGCATACATATAAACATATTTCCCATGTAGGGACTGTTAAGGTGAAACTGTAAAGTAACATTTGAAACAAAATGTAATTCCAGACAGTGGATTTATCTCCTCCCTTCCTTCTTCCATAATTTCAATGTCACCACCCCCAGAACCTATCTGTAGACAGGGTACGGACTATGGGAGTGGGGAGAGAAGTACATGACCAATCAGGTGCTCAAGATCATAGGTTAGCACCTCCTCATATTAATTTTCCATGAGAGGGGCTGGCAGAGTAAAAAGGACTTGCCCTGTGGGAAAGGGGAGAGCTACCCACAAATCACCAAAGGGGATCTGCTAAAAAAATGTCTGGGTGGAAACATTGGAAAAGGGTTGGAGATTCCCATTGCTGGGGAGACCAGGCAACAGAGGCTATGAAACTTACCTGGAGCCATAGAGAGATGATTGCTGTGGGATCCCATTTACTGAAGCGCTGGAGAGAATCCTGTTTTTCTCCAAAAGCAAATCCCTGCTGAGGCTCCATGAGTGCCAAGCCCAGAGATTTACAAAAGTAAGTAGATTGTCCAACACAATTTCAGCATGAGGATCTATTTAATTAACCTTACCCTTTCATTAGTGGGTCCCCTTCCATTAGTTGGTGGGAGGGGAAATTGTGTAGACCCTTAGCATATTTGACTGTATATTCATTTAATTAACTCCCAAATTAATTGACGCAGGGGGTCACTTGGAAGAATTTGAAACTTTCTCACTCTCTCTTACCGAGAATAATGTTATACCCACCTAAAGTATTTGGGGTATCAGTGCCACAAAACTGAAATTCAAACTGTTCACATTCCCCGACACAGGCCTTTAACCACTTAACTGCCATGGGTTGCCCCCCCCCCCCAGTGCCAAGGCCTTTTTTGGTGATTTTGGTATATCATCATACGATGCCTTCTAACGTTTTCTCTTTCATTAACCCCTTAGGTGTCAAGGACGAGGTATCTTGTCTTTGGCAACAGGGAGGTAATCTTAAGGATGAGATACCTCGTCCTTGGCACTTAAGGTGTTATGTGAAGGGGGGGAGTCTGAAAAATAAAATTAAGAACCAACCCCATTTTACTGTCCAACATCACCAACAAGGGCCCTTAAATGAGGGGGATCTGAAAAACATATGTATAACTGTCCACATTCCCCAACACAGGGAAGTGAAGGGGTGTCTGAAACATGAAATTAATAACTGTCCCCATGTTCAAACATTGCATTTCAGTAGAGGGGTGCTTTAAGTAACTGACTGTCTGGTTTTGGGGTTGGGGCAAAAAAGTGTTTTCTCAAGGTTAATTAGAATGAAGCCTCTGATTAGAAAAGTGCACTGTCTACTGAAAGTTGGTTAAAGTTAGAACTGTGAAGCATTACTGAGAGTGCAGCGCCGGTCTAAATTCATTTTTACATGTGATCAAGTTGAACCAAACTGCTAGCCTTTTAAGCATGCAGGAAAATCGAAATTGCGCAGTACTGAATATCTGAATTGATTTTTCTCACTGACCATTGTTGATTATCGTTCAAATTGTAATCTGCATAAAGTAAAGTGTGCAGCTTGTCATGTTGCCAGGGTCTACATGTTATTAAAAAGTTAATTCCATGCATGGTGTTTTTGAAGATAGAGGTTGAGGGGTTAAAGGGTTGTGATTAGTGTTCTCCAAACCAACCTGTGTTATCCATTTACGTAAAAAAAAGTTTAATTGTGTGCCACAGAGAAGCTAGCCTGTGTCACCATTTAGTGCAAGATTTATCAAATCTAAAGCTATACTTTAAATAAATATACTTTGTTTCTGTACACCGGCCTGGTTCTTGGCTCATTGTTGGCACAGATTGCGGGATCCACAGGGTTCTATTTGAGCCAGAGGTAGGGCATATTTTGATCCTAAATCAAGGGTATGTTGTGGAGTCTCTCAAGTGGGGGGAAGGAACTCCCTATGTTGACTGTGGTCTCCCAATACATTGTAACAAATTGGGGGCTCGGTGCCAGGATTTTACTTAGTAGCTTTTGACTCATGACAAGTGCACTGTGACAGACTATTAATTCTGGTGTAATCGCATTGGAGGAGATAGAAAGTTGTTTTTACTTCCTTAAAGTGCCACAAAGACTTGACCCCTGAGTTCCAGGGAGGTGAATAGGTGAACAAGGAGATTTATTAGAATTTTGATTTGGCATTTTGTGTGGAAAACAAGCAGAAACACTGTGATTATGCCCATACGCAAAGAAAACTTTACAAAGGTGCAATAAGCCATTTTAAAATGACTACCGTAGAAGCGTGTGAGGCCAGAAAACATCTCCTGGCTAAGCTTTTCATTCAAGGAGAATTAATTGAGGGTGAAGCTCTGAGCTGGCAGACTAAAATGTTACAAGATCTCACATCATTAGGAAATGATACTTGGCAGGATCACAGCATTTTGCATGAAGCATTAACTGAATTTTACATGACCCAAAATATTTGTGATGAGCAGATTTGAATGGCTCAGCTCACAGCTCATTTATATTTTCATGTGCATGTGCTAGAAGAGTGAGTGCAAACTAGGGAGGCGTGTATGCTGAGTCAGACTGAGAAATATAAACAGGTTCCGAAGAAAATCTCACAGGTAGAAGACAAAGCATAACAGAGTCAGATTTTTGAAGTAGAACAATTACAAAATGAGGTAAAAACCCCCACACAGGCTAGTGCAGAGCAAGAAATAGAGTTTGCTGCACTGCAAGACACATGCGAAAAGAGTGCAGAAACTGTGAGCCACCTCCAATGCAAATTGAATGCCAAGGCTGTTCATAATTGAGGGCTGTTAGATTACATTATGGCCCTCAAACAACAAATTAGGGGATTAGAAAGGGAAAACAGTCAGTTCATCATTAAAGAGATAGACTCAGCACAGGAGTTGGACAAAATGCTCCAGGATTTAAATATTCTGAAGCAACAGCATGTACAACTAAGTAAAGACCAAGATGCATCAAAATTGGAAAGGGATGCAGAGAAGGGTTAGTCAGATTCTGTGGAAATTACCAGAATGAGACATGAGAACTTGGAACTTGTGGAGCGTGTGAAGCAGGCACACACTGACTTGTCACAGGCAGCGACTTGTAGGGGCGCTTTAGAGAAAGAGATTTGTCTCTTGAAAGAAAAGCGCCAAGTGTATGCACACATAATACAGGACTCCCAGAAAGAAAATGAATACTTTCAGGACAAATCGTCTCAGAGTAGGGATTTAGAGACTAGTGAGGCATTGGTGTCAGAATTAAAAAGCCTGCTCTCTGAATACTGCCAGGAAATAAGGACAGAGAGAAGCAGGTGTGAGAGTCTCACAAAGGAAATTGAGAATTATAGAGAGGCTTTGAGGCACCGCGACCAATCAGGATACGGGACAAGGCCCACTTATCATGATGAGACACCCCTCCCATTTGGGACCTCTGTCCCAATATCCACAATTTCCCATACACAAATGGGAACTGACCTCATGCATGACACCGATAAAAAACAGGGGGACATGAGGCAGTTGGACTTACCCACGCTTAGCCAAACTGATCCATACGGTCCGTCCTTGTCTGAGCCTGATGAGTCTTCATTTCTACCATACTGAAGGGATGCTGCATGTAATTCAGACCATGAAAACTACTATGATGTGAAAGTGAGGGAGTTAGATTGGCTGAAGATAAGACTTCAAAGAGACCACCCCACCTGCTTGAAAAGCCAGAAATTCAGCCAAGGAAGGGCAAAACCTCCACACATTCAGGAGAAGGGGGTATTTCCCCAGACTCCCTTTAAGGAGGGATGAGGAAACTGTGCTCTATCCTGGGCCTAAAAATAACAACAGAGAACATAGCCCTCAGAGTTCAATGCTATCCAGACAAGATGAGTCCAGATTCTATGAGTCTGGGAGATATTTCCAATCTTATGGAGGTAGGGAGTACCTAGAGGACAGTAAAAATGGCACTCTGAGTCAGAAAATGAATGGACCCATGTGCAGAGGAAGAAAATGACAGCACAACAGAGCAAGGGTTTTGTTAAAGACCCAATAAGACAAATCAAGGCCATAAAGAGCTTCCTGAACCCAAACCACAAGAATGACAAGCATTCGGTATGGTAGCACCTGGACATTTATGAGCAGATGATGACATCATTCCAGATCAGAAAAGATGTGAATTGCATCGCCTTTGCGAAATGGACATTCTCACTTCAGTACTCCAGTTTCTTTGCTGGACTGGAGGACCGGGACCATTATAAATTGTCAACCTATAACACAGCTATTTTACAACATTGCTCTATACTTAGAAACCGACAGAAGGCCCGTAATCATGCATATCATTTGCAATATGGGGAGGATCAGGCACCTCTGGAGTTTGTGCAGAAGTTAAAGCGTACATTTCTTCAAACCTCCTGGTAAGTGCTCCCCAAATACGTTATAACTCAGTTGGTTCAGGATTTTCATGAACACAGGACCCTGGATTGGGTTATTGAACATTCCACCAGTATCTATGAGGTGTAGAAGCCCACTGAGAGTAAAAACACCCCCAAAACCACTTAGCCATCTAACACACCTACTGCTGCAGTGGTGAGAACTACTCCTGGCCTGGTCCTGGAGACAAGGAAGGCCTAAAAATAACCCTCCTGCCAACAAGCAAAATGGAAGGCAGAAGGGACCCCCCACCCAGGCCCGATCAAATGGTAGTCAGGAAGGGCTCCAGATCAATGAACCCTCTGACCCTGACACTTATGTAAGCGCTAGGTACAAGGGCACCGAGCCAATCATGGGGTATGTATACACACTTGCCCGGCCTAAGGGAGGGAAACCGACTAGGTAAGTACTGCGCCAGAAAACCTCCCTCCAAACTGCCTTTAGGAGAGATGTATCACTCCACCTGCCAACCTGAACTTTTTCCCTAGATACCACCAGAACAAGAACTTCCCAAATAATCCTCCTCCCCCTCCCCGATTCCAGGAAAATAAATCCCTGAACTCAGTAGAGGAGAGAATCAGGATGGAAAATTATGAGGGAAATTTCCAGTACCTGAGCTACTCCGGGAGAAGAGACAGGTACCCTTTTTGGGAGCCGCATAGGTGTTACTCAAGACCTCCCTACAACCCAGAAAAAATATTGCAGCTGGAGCCATAGGTTGATCTGGGGCACATGCTGAGGGCTTAGTCCAACCCTCAACCCAACCCTGTTTCCTAGAATTCCCCAACCCCCCGGTATGATGCCCCAGGAGCTAAATGATGGGAGGAACCGTCCGACAGCCCACATGTTCCTGAGGAGGGGACCCGGGCGGATGGGAGATGCCAACGCTCTAGGAATCTTCCTTTCTCACCCAGACAGAACCCCTAGAAACCTCTGAGCATGAAAGTGACTCTGCTCCTGGGAAGTTAGAACCCAAGGAACAAAGGGTAGGAATGAGATGCCAAATAAGAACCCACTTTGAGGAGGAACTTAGGATAATCCCCTTTTAAAGAGAAGAGTCCCTGGAGGATTCAGGTAAGCAAACCTTCTCTTTCAAGAATGGAGGGTTTCCGCCCAAAGAAAAATGGGTCCCAGGTGACCCTGAGTTGGACAGGATAAGTATGGAGACTGACCCAGAACAAGAAACTATTCAAACCCAAAAATGTGACCCAGACAGAATAGAAATGGAGGAGGTATCTTTCCCCCAAACAGGTTCTGAGAACTGCCTCCAGGTAAAGGGGGACAGCAAAGAATCAGGGGAGAAAGAGGATTTCAAAATCTGCCCATTGTTATTTGTAAAATGTTCCTTACAAATTCATGCTGTCCGACACGAAAAATCACCCAATATTAAGAAAATGACCACTGTGCTGGCAAATAACTCACACTTTCTTTGCACCCTGGAGGAGAAATAGGGCAGTTTTTATGCGCCTGTCAAGGTGCAGGGTCAGTTTGAATTATCAGCTCTGATGGACACTGTATCCCAAGCCACCCTCCTGTCCGAAAAGGCCTTTGACCAAGTCAACTCATGATGAGGGTGCGGGGGGGGGTCACCAGATTCCCCTCACAGCACTTCCCTGAATACTCCAACATTTCTACAGGGATGACATTTCCATCAAAGGCACTGCGGGTCTGGAAATAAAAATTGGGTGACATCAGTTGAAACACCTGGTGATAGTTGTGACTCTACCTTGTTTACTGTTGAACAATCTCCTGAGGAGGTTATCACCTCTGATCAATAGTGTAAACAAGGTCCTCTGTACCCAGACTAACCGGCCTATAAAACTAAAAATGAGACAAATGATGTAAGCATGAATAGTACCTGCCATTTACTTGGCCAACGCTCCGAGAAAGTAGAATTCCATTTCAAGAATAACCAGGTCCGTGACATCACTATCATCTCGGTAGGAGAACAAACCAGTGATGGAAACCGTTCTCCATTCTTGAAAATCAACATTCCTCCCAGTTTTAAGTGGCATTATGCACTGGAAGGGAACACCCTAAAATTGTACACAAGTCAAAAAAAAGAAGAAACATTGAGTCCTGTGAAACCAGTCAGTGAAGAACCAGCTCAAAGTCTGACACACATTCAGAAAAAGGGCAAACAGTTGTTCTTCCCAATTCAGATAAACGAGGGGAAGGAGCCTGTGCTCGCCAGAGTATGCCTGAATAATTGAAGAAGCTTCATCAGCAATGGATTATTCAGGAAACTCCCAAGAGATCAGACCATTCCCACATTTAAATTGATTGACAAATGGGAAGAAGGCCTGCAAACTCCAAATCACAAACATCCCCTCCCTAGCAGGTGGATGCTAAAGATTTCCATTGGCAACAAAAACATAGAACATAATTGTTGGTTCGTGAGAGACGTTCCTCCTGCTCAATTGCTGCTTTATGCTGTTGAAATTCAAGTGCGAGAAGGGGGCTTTTGTGAGCTCACGACCAAGATGGCCGCCGTCTTCTGAGGTCCGCTGTGAGACCCGAGGTGGGAGAAAGCCGTAAGGTGCTTGAGCCCTGAAGATTACTGCCCAAGCTGCCCGGCCGGAGTATGAAGCATTGCTGCATGTGGTGGTGGGGGCTAAGGCTCATGCTGGTGGAGCGGGCTGAGCTGTGTGCATCTGCTCTCCCCCGTTGGCTGGCAGTGTGGGAACCTGGCATGCGGCGACCCGGAGCTGCCTGAGGAGGAGCGGTGGGGCCACCACGTGCATCTGATCCTGAGGAGGCCAGGCCAGTGGGGGCTCTGCAAGGATGGTGCTGAGGGGCCATAGCCAGGGACAGTATGGAGGTGGGCTCCGACCCCCAGCAGATGGTGGAGTGAGGCTGGTTTCCACTTCCGCAGGGGAGGACAATCACGCTTGGGCTGCACTTCGAGAAGGCAAGGAGGCATCCTGTGGTTGGCTGCAGCAACCGCCGGGGAGTCAGCTGGAGGCGGCTCATGTACTGCTATGCAGCTGGGGAGTGGACCTGCAGCAACGCAAGGTGGAGCCCATGGAGGAGTAGTGGCGGGCTGGGCCAGCTTGCTTGAGTGTGGCAGGGTCTGTGCTCTGCTGCTGCTCCTGGTCCCTTGATACAGGGAGAGAGCCGGTGGGTCCCTGGAGAGAGGCCTGGCAACACAGAGCGGGAAGTATCTGCTGTTACAGTGAGGGGCCATAATAAAATGGACGTTCTTGCATGCCTGCAGCAGTGTTTCCATTGACTTTGAACATGCTTACCCTGCGTTGTTAACAGTGATGAAAGCGGCAGATATCGGCATGGATGAGGCCTGGTGCTTCATAGCTGACTTTGGTTGCAGGAGTCCCCTGAAATTATATTTTTCTCATATGTGACAGTAACTGGCAGCGAGCAGGCAAAACCTTTGCTGCGGAAGAGACGTCCTGCTCAGGAGTGGCGTAAACTATGCTGAGAGGGGGTACCCCGCTCTAGAGATCATAGCAGTGTTTGGTGTTCCCTGCAGTCGGCCTCTTGCTGCTGTATGGATTTGACAACAGAACTGCCCTCGATCTGAGGTGGGTGTGGAGTGGTGGCGGCAGGCCCTGATCTACTGCAGCACTGACTTGGGTGAACTGTGCTGAAGAAAGGAGGAGGGCACTCATGTGGGGTTATTGCCGCACCAGATGGTGAAGGGCAATAAAAAACAGGGCTGCCTGCAATTCACTCAGAAAGAAGGCCTAGCATTACACAAGGGCACCATGGCCTCCCCTGGGCCTGGGGAGGAGACAGGGGGTGTGCTGCCGGAGGCACTCCATGGCATGCAGTCAGGTGTGAGCGGCCAGCCATCTAAACGTAGTCTGGTTCTTGCTGAAATGAAGAGTGGTTTTGCAGCAGTGAACACAAAACTATACGGCATGCAGTACAAGATGGACAGAATGCAGGAAAGGATTGACAAGAAGAGCATCCATCTTTGTGAAGCGGAGCACAGAGTGGGGGATGCTGGAAGATACCAGTAATGAAGTTACTGAGGCCATCTGTGGGCTGCAAAGGGAAGTCAAGGAGATCCGCGAGAAGAATAAAGAGGTGGAGGCACGATTAATGTAAGCATTAATCAATGAGGTGCTGCAGGATCCCCGCTTTCTCACAAATTCACAGTGGAAATAGAACATAGTATATCAGACGAGGCCCCAAATCCGGGCCAGAATCCCCTCCTTGTTATCACTCTACTGTTTAACTACAGAGACTGGGATGTAATCCTATGCAGTGCCAGTGAACTGGGGGATCTGCATTACAAAGAGGCAAAAGTATCCTTTTTTCAAGACTTTACCCCATTAGTGCAAAAAGCAAGACTGACATTTTTGGAGGCCAAGCATATGCTACGCAAAAAACATATACACTATGCAATGCTGTACCCTTCAAAACTGAAAGTCGTCCACAATAACAGGACCATTTTTTTCACAAACCCAGCGTAAGCTGTTGCATTTGTTGAATCCCTGCTTGCACCTTGACGGGGCCGGTTGGGTTCCGTGGGTGGGACCCTCCAACTGATGTGTATTGAAGATCCTTTTTGTTGTATGATGGATGGCTGCGCACGAGATTGCACAGTTGGGCAGCTCAGTTTATGGGCTGACAAGTGGTTAACTACTGTAACGAAAAGGGCCATTTGCTAATTATAATGTTTAAGTGGGCCCTCGCCACTGTTGGTGGGAGTTTATGAGGGTCGAGTGGGCTAGCTATCTCTGTCCGGTGCCCCGGGTAGTTTGGGTTTGGGATAAGGGGTGGGAGGGAGGGGTATGCCATTGCCAGAGGGTTATGGGCAGTGTGGCGGTGGGCAAAAGGGGGTTGGGTGGAGAGGGGTTTTGGGGTGTTAAAGGGTTGGATGGTGAAAGGTGGGTTGGTGGAGTTGGGGGTGTTTTTGTTCGAACAAATGATTCACTTCTTTTGCTGGTGGGGAGATGCAGTGCATTAATTCAGAGACTACGGGAGCAATGCCGGAGTTTAAAATTATAAGTTGCAATGTACAGGGACTGAATAAGCTGCATAAGACCAGGAAGGTTGTTAATTATTGTGAGCGCCACTGCACCAAAGTGATTATGCTACAGTGGGGGTTCTGTTCAGCAGCCTGCAAAATGACTGTTCCTCTTGGAGCTCTGCTGCGCCTGAGCCTGCCTATGACAACCACTGACCCGAAATTTGGCCATCCAATTAAATAAAGCATTGCTAGACGTGTGGGAGGGGCTGGAGAATATATTGGGAGAATATATTGGCTGAATTGTGAGGTGTGAGACCTGCTGTAACCCCTGATATTGGTGCCGGACTTGGTTCAACATATGTATGCTGCATCTGCCGCTGGTGAGTGGTTGGTGGGCGATGTCGCTGGAGGGGGGGGGGTGCAGCAATCAGAATTATCTGTTCCAGAGTGCAAGAGTGCACACCAGGAGGGGAAGATATACTAGTGTTTTGTGCAGTGGCTCGCCCTTCGGGAGCTGGCAGACTTGTTTGCAATGCCGAGGGGGAAGCTGCATACTCTGTGACAAGGTGAGGTGCGGGCACAAGACTGCTCTCGATATCTTCTGGTGGCACTACACCTGCATACCACTGAGACGGAGAGCCGAGCTACTTGGATAGAAGGTGACTTACATCGTTGACAGTGGCCTGTCGGCTGAAAGGAGTATTTGTACTGTGGTGAATCGACTGTGAGAACTTGGATACAAAAGGTGGGGCCTACTGTTCCTCCTTGGCAGCTGCACAGTAATGGTGGCCTGAGCTGGGACTGGGGCCGCACCCCCTCCAAAGGTGTGTTTGAATAGAAATCCGTCTGACACATCAGAGGTAATACCATATAAGTGTGCTGTTAAAAGCAGCTATCATTGGTGACGTCGCTTGAGGTGCATGATATTGCTGTCTTGTTATTTTACCTTGGGGGAGGACTGTGCCCTACCTTACCCCTCACCCTCATCCTCATCGCACCACTGGTGTGTGCCGGGGGCTGTGAACAGTTGAAGAGGACTGTACTCCATTGAGACAGGGGGATGTTGCATATGCTCTAATGCCAAAACCGCTGATCAAAATACGGCTGGTGGTGGTTAGGGCGGCCATATGAGCAGTGTGTGCTGGACACTGCGGTCCTCTAGGTGGACCCCTCTCCCCTGCCTTGCCAAACATAACAACCCGTAGGCCATGGTGGCTGTGCTTCATGCGAGGGGGTGCTGTGCTGGGACACCCATCTGAACCCTGTCATGCAGACTCATTTTGCAACTATTAGTGGTAAACTTGACGACATTGACACCAAGGTTGCAACCATGAGTGTAAAAATAGAGCGAGAAAGTGCCAGGGTGATAGAGGTGGAGACACAAATTGAGACAGCGGAAGATGATATTGTGGAACTAAAAACACAAGTACCCTCCATGTCTAAACACCTCAATGCACTCTATAGCGATGTGATGACCTTGAATCACCCTCCAGGCGTTATAACATCCGTATTTTGGCCCTGCCAGAGGGGTCAGCAGGGGCCCCATGGGAGTCACGATTGAGACTCTCCTAAGGAAACTCTTAGGGGATCCACCCTTCTTAACATCATGTGTGGTGGAGCACGCCCAAAAATCACCAGCAGTTAGGCCTATTCATGGGCCTCTGCCTAGGCCCGTGCGTGTCCGCCTGCTGAATTGTTGTGACCGCGATCTTGTGCTTCATTTGTCCATGGAGAGGATCCCCCTCTGGTATGAATCATCTAACACACATTTACCAGGACTTCTCCACAGCTGTCCAGCAGGAACGCAAGACGTTTGCAGGAGTAAAGAAACTATTGAGAGACAGGTCGGTGCAATATGCGATGCTATTCCCGGCACAACCGATACTTCAACACCAGGGGAAGACACTATTCTTTACTATGCCTACAGAGGCTGTTGCCAATATCCAAGCAAATATTCCCCTCCCTCATCACAACAATGAAAACGGCGAGATGGGCAGCAAGACAACTTAAACTGAGAAACCAATCATCTATTCTAGGGGTCTATGGTGTGCTAATTTATCATGTTATCCTGTCATTTGATGGTGAGTGTTGGTAACGCGAGTATAGGAGAGGTTAAGCAACAGCTCCACCATGCAGTTCTGCACTGTTCAATTGGTACATTGTTGGTGTGTTTCGCCCAGTTCAGAGGCAGACCCACGTTGTTTGCGAAGGAGGTATCTGTGCCCTGTTTGGAGGGGTGATGAGAGTGGGATGGGGTGGGATCTGTTGTGGGTTGAAAAAACCTAAAAGGTGCTTTCGCAGAGTGAAACACTTGCAGGGCCTGGGCACTGCCGTGTTGTAGGGGTGGATTATTAATACTGTGAATTTTAAAGATTGGCTTTTGAGGGGATTGCTGTTCAGGCAACATTTCTTGCTTGAACACTGAATATACAAAATATTTGCCTTATTTATTTCTCTCAAACGTAAACAATCCTCCCCTTCACCAACCCTTGACTTTCTGTGTTATTGAATTTAATGTTTCAACCATATATAATGTTTTTCGGTCTTAATATGTGACGCAACTACCCCTTGGTTTTGATGATGACTACCAGAATATTATATATGTCTTTCATGTTGAATGCTCAACCCCAAAAAACATATATTTGCTATGATGAACTCTATGTTTTATAATCATGTTTTATGTTTTTTCTATATATATGTATATGTACAAATGGGACCATTTTGTAATTATAACTTATGGACGGGTAGTGACATCAAGCCCTGATCTGAAAAAGGCTCCTAAGCCAAAACACGTGTCATCTTTTAAGAGCAACCTGTTAATTCATGTTCTTTCACTCAATAAATTATCTAGCATCACATGATTTTGGCGCAGTCTACTATCTGAGTAACTGGAAGATTATTAATACTGGTTGGACACCGATTGGAGACCCCATGCAGGTAATTCACCTCTTGAGGTGGAGTATCAGGTGCCAGGGAAATTACACAACGTCCTGTATGCTGACATTCAGGTTTTCCATGGCACCATAGCTGACCTCTGCATGTAGATATACGCTCACTGAGTATTTGGACTGCCCTGTTGTGGTGGCAGATGCTCTGTGCGGGCTGGGTATCACAAAACAACTTTATGGGGGTGGTTAATTTGTTAATCTGGACTGTCAGGGACCTTGGAAACCATATGAAGGCCCCTCAAATAATATCCTATGCCAAAATAAATAATGTCAATGTTCTCTTTCTTCAAGAGACACATGCAACTGCGGCTACTAACCGTCAGATTGCACCCTCATGGGGCCAAAGTAGATTCTTCACAGTGTATTCGACTCAATCCAGAGGGTGTTTATGATACTAATACACATAATGCTTCAATGTGTACTTAAGGGGACTCATATTGACCCAGAGGGTAGATTTATGATAGTGCATGGGGTACTAGAAGGAGTAGAATTGTTGCTTGTCAATACTTATGGACCGAATGTAGATGCACACGACTTCTATGAGGCTATTACTGACACCATCTGCACACACCCAGCGACACCGGTAATCTTTCGGGGCATTATGAACTGTGTATTATATCAGGACCTAGACCGTACGGGGACAGCTCTAAGCTGCTATCCAAAAGTAGTCGCAGTCTCACCGATCAGATGTGCAAGTTGGAATGGCGTGACATCTGGAGGGTACTGCACCCAAACGACCAACAATACATGAATGATTCCACCATCCACGACATGGTCCCGGTATTGACCTGATCCTTATCCCAAAATAGAGGGTGGGGAGGGTCTATTTTTGCTTTTTTACCTCGCACGCTCTCGGATCACTCTCCTGTTACCATGTCAATTTCAGTGGGCGCAGAGTCTAAAACGGCCTCACGATGGCGGTTCAAGTCAGAAGCCCTTCAAGATGTGATGTTTAAAGCAGACATTGAAGAAGACATACATACTTCCTTTCATCACAACAAGCTCAGGGATACATCACATGGTACGCTATGGCAAGCATTCAAGGCCTACATTAGAGGGATGGTGATATCTAAGGAATTTGGAGTCCTTAGAACCATTAGTAGGGAGCTGGCCAATTGCGAGCTCTGACTAAAAACTCTAGAAAACACATATGCAGCTGCCCCAGACCCCACACTTATGGGGGATATACACTCTGTATTAAAACAATTCAGGAGCTATGCACACAGGGGGGTTAAGTATTTTGCAAGACCTGCAGCAGCACAGCGCTATGGGGAGGGCAAGCATGCAACTAGTACGGGCAGATAGGGACACCTCTTATGTGGAAAGGGTTCTGAATGAACAAGGAGAAAGCAAACACTCCAATCAAGAGATCCCAGAAGTATTTGCACGATTTTACACAGCTCTGTACGGGGTGGCCCTGCAGTGTGAGTCGCATGTCATTGAATCACTTCTAGAAGGGGTACCACTGTCTAGATTATCTGAGAGGCTGAGGGAAAAATAATTGCCCATTTACAATAGAGGAAATTGTCAAAGTAATAGGGGAACTTCCAAAGGGCGAGACGCCTAGGCCGGACGGCCTAACAGCCTAACGGCTGAGTTCTTTGTAGCATATGGCCCAATAATGGCTCCCCACTTACTGGAGGTGTGGGTAGAGGTACAGAGATGTTTGGGTCTGCCCAACACACTACAGGAAGCATGTGCTGGATTGATTAAAAATCCATTCAAAATTCTTGTTCTGAACCATTAGGTGTGCACCACTTACCTCACTTTCTTGTTCATTGTTATCACTGCCCAGTCAGTGTGGCACACAACAAGTGGTTAGCACCCTCATAAAGATACCGCACTCATAAAATGTCATTTTCTCGCATCAATGAGCTCATGGATAAACATGCCACTACACTTTGATGCTGAGGAAGCCAAACGCATTTTAGCACTTATTAAGGACACAGATAAATCTTTGCAAAGTAAGTAAGCCCGGATAAAATAATATTCCAATTAGAGAAATTGATAAGACGTGAGATATCACAGAAATTGTATGCTAGCACTCTGTAGAATACTACAAATCACAGAGAATTCCCAGGGGATAAGGGTTTATCTAAGACCAACTCTATGTAGTGAGAACAAGGCATTTATTGCAAAGTGGGACCAGATTCTCAACAAGTGCTTGTTGGATCTCATTTTGCTAACTATTGAAGAACTCTCTAAGTCTTTGACAACAATTGACAAGGAAATTACAGCACTTACAATGCAACTTTCGGAATTCAAATCCACTGAAGATCTAACACAACCTTTGTAAGATATCAACACCAAATTAAGTAACTATAAAGCAGATATAGAACAAAGCAAATTTAAACGCGACAAGTTTGACTACTTGAACGACATTGTCTACACTTGGCAGGAGTTTTACCACCATAGGAATCTGAACAGGAATAGAACCAACAGACCAAACTCATCAAATTCGGGTAGTGACACTAGTAACAGTAGTGTAGGTGAACCAATACGAAGAGACCAAGAACAAAACCAGACTGCTAATCAAAGGGAGACAACTGACACCTCTAACACTCGCCCTTCGGAATCACAGACAGGTACAACTCCAAGTACATCAGGTGTTTTTTTAGGCCTGAGAGACAGACAGAAGGAAAAAGAAAAAGAAAAACAAGACGAGGCAAGAAGACCGCAAAAGGGAAGAAACAAATAAGCGAAAACTTGGTCATTAATTTATCTAGTAAGAATCTCACAAGCGGTCAACTTGTGATCTTAAACTGAGGCCTCTCATTTGTACCTACCTGTAACACCTCACTCTTTGCAGAGAAAATCTGTCTACACAGATTATTAAGAAAACTCAGGTTAAAGATGTTCTTTGAAGCTGATCCAGAACAAGGTTCCCTGATGCCCAATGATGACAATTTGGAACTACGTCCCAAAAGCAGCTTTGACCCGAAGATCCAAAATTCAATTTTGGATCTTTTAGAGAAGAGTGTAATCAATGACCTAAAGAAAATAAACTACCAGAGGTCTACACCAGTTAACATTAAGAATAACCAACTCGAATATGTGGAGATGCTGGCAAAGACGAAGAACTCACCATTAAACCAGCTGACAAGGGTGGTGCCATTGTTATCATGGACATGACCTACTGCACACAAAAATGCCTTGAACTACTGAATGATCCTGTCACTTACACCAAACTTGACAGTGATCCACTACACAAAATTAAGGTAATCATTGAAAGAGCTATTGACAATGCATTTGAAAACGACTGGATTAGTGAAAAAACGAGCCAATTTCCATTGAATGAACACCCAATTACACCAGTATTCTACGGACTACCAAAGGTTCACAAGGACAACAGAAATCCTCCCTTAAGACCTATAGTAGTAGGCACAGATAGTGTATTTGATCCTCTGGCCATTTATGTACATAGACTATTGCAACCTTTAATCCAGAAAATCCCAACATACTTAAAGGACACAGCTGATTTCCTAAACTGCCTACAATAAATCACAGCACTCGATACAAGCTGCATACTCTTTAGTTTAGATGTATGTAGCTTGTACAACTCAATTCCACATGCTGAGGGGATTAGTGCTGTACTCTGGCTATTGTCGAATCATCCAGACATAAGAGGCAATAAGGAATTTTTTGTGGAATTATTAGAAATAATATTACACAACAGTTACTTCCGCTTTCAGGGCAAATATTATGCACAATCATCTGGCACCTCAATGTGGTCATGTATGGCACCTGTGTATGCCAATACTTTCATGTATCAATTTTAAAAAGAACACGTACTAGATCATCATTTTTGGTCATCAAAGATTTTACAATGGAAAAGATTTACAGATGACATTTTCAGCATTTGGTGTGGAACGCGAGGTGAACTGGACCTTTTCCTACAATATTTGAACTCAGTCCACAACACAATCAAATTCACTATGGAAATAGGAGAACCATCATTACATTTTCTAGATGTAAATCTAATGATCAAGGAATGCAACATTGACACAACGGTCTATCACAAACCAACTGACGTCATCAATCTCCTACACTTTTCCAGTTTTCACCCGAAGCCCATGCTAAAAAGCCTCCCATATAGCCAGATGTTAAGATTGAAGAGAATCATCTCAGACCCAGCTGGTCTGGACTCAGAGTGCTCACTTCTCATTGAACGATTTGAATAAAGGAGATACCCAGAAGGGGTCACAAGTGGAGCTCTTACAAGATCCGCCACACTTACAAAAGAACAACTTTGTACTCCGAAGGTCAAGAAAAAGGATACACCATTGCGTTATATTTTAAAGTATTCAAGACAGAGTTTTCAGATCAGGAAAATGTTGAGAAAACACTGGTCTATACTACATAATGATCCTAATCTCTTGAAACTATTTCCCAAAGTGCCCATGATGGCCTTTAAACGAGGACGGAATTTGAAGGACAGGCTGGTGAGAGAAGAAAGACCAGCGAAGGAGAAGCAACTCTTACTAAGCACCAGGTAAAAAGGTACTTTCCCTTGCTTGAACTGCACTAACTGACAACAACGTGATTAAAGGTGACACTATATCTCGCCCACAAACAGGCAAGAAATGTAAAATTAAGGATTTTGCAACCTGCATCTCGACGGGAGATATTTACTCACTAAAATGCCCCTGTGGAAAATTATACATAGGTCAAACTACTAGACCTGTGAAAAAGAGATGGTCTGAACATAAATCAACGATTAGGTGTAAGAACCTTAGATCCCCAGTGGCTAGACATTTTATTGAACACCAACACACTGTAGCCCAAATTAAATTCCAAGTAGTAGATATTGTCAAAAAACCACAAAGGGGTGGGAATTACCAATTCCTTCTAGCACAACGAGAAAAATACTGGATATACACCCTCGACACCCTGTATTGCAGGGGTCTAAATGAAGAATTCTCTCTAAGGTGTTACTTATAATGGACTTATACTGAATGAAGTATGGCACTTAGTGTTTGTTGATATGGGTATCATATGTGTATCCTATGTATATTCATAACCTAGAAGATTGTACTTTGATCAATGTGCATATGTTATAGCAACCTTAGGGAATGAAGATTTCTTTGTCAATTAACAACTAATGTACATAATCACTTTAAAATTCTATCTTTAAGACCACCATATCAATACATAGGATTGTTAGACTTCTTTTGGATATCAGGAATTTGGAAAGAGCAAATAGGACCATTAACAATGTAACTGACATCTATTTTTGCAAGAACAACAAACTATCCAACATGCACTTGTTAATTAACTAATTTGTTGTTGATTATATTAATCTATGTATATTGAGATACATCCATGTTCATGCATGAAAATTATAGAAATATGGTAACTCTGTAAAATGGATAACTTTCCGGATGTGACTTTCTCTTTCTCTTTTGGAACCATGTATGTATATATACACAGAATATTAATGACACTCCGTCTATATGTAATAAAACACAGTGGAGGTGATTTATACACACCACCCAATATAATGGTTAGATATTAGCCATTGAACCCCCCTTAAAGTTTGCCCACATGAACATATTATACTATGATCATTCCAATTAATACTGCCAATAACACTCACTTTTGTCCTCATTTATTTCAAATTCCGGGTTTCTCCTAAATATTCGTTTTGTTTACAGTTCTCTGACATTTGTTCTTCTAGCGTTACTTTTTGTATTTTTTTACTTCTTGTGCAACATTATATTTACTTTTCCCCATACGTCTATTGATCTCCTAATACTTTGAATTGTTCTAAGATGGAGGGCCACTTTCTATCAGAGGCCCAGTGCCTTTCTCTGTTTTTACCTAACATCCATATTACTTTACAAACATGGTGCCCAGCATTTTTAGCGTCTACCGTCTCCCGAGCAACGATCGCGTATGGATCTTACAGGCAACTCCAGTGCCGTGAGCAGCTCCTGGTTTCTTCATCAAGTTGCAGCAAGGTACGTGAGATTCAAGCACTTCAGCTGATAGTTACGAGCTGATTTACATTTACACATTACAATATTAGTAACACTCCTTTTTTGTATCAGACAGCCCACATCTTGAATTTTATAACAGCGGAACTCTGAACGCATGCGTCCTTACCGCGTCTGTGTTTCCAAAGCAACCCGCCCACGGACTGTTGCTGTATTCCCACTTTCCTTCAATATGACGTACTATTCCTATTTAGACTCATATTACACCTTAGGTTGATGCCTGTTTAACTTTGTCATTTAATGACACTCTGAGTATACCGTATTTAAATCATATTGAACGCGCCTATGCATTTGTTTGTTCTTATTAGATTTGCATCCAGGTTTCAGATATGAACACTGTGTTAATATAACACGCGACCGAAAAACTTTGTCAAAGAATAAAAGACAAGCACTATCTCTAACGAACATGAACTTCATAATGAGGTACTGAGCACGTATTGATATAACTAAGTGCATTTTTAAGAGCTATATTGAGATTGTACTCCTTAGACTAGCGCCCATAACATAGGCTTTGTATCATTATTATAACATCCTTTTACCTGATTATCTATCTTACGGGATATTGATATGAGTAGAACTATAAGGGATTTACTTGCTTATTAACATATATTTTTTAGATATGTCGCCATGATTTGACCCTCACAGAAGAAAACAAGATTCTCTCTGAGCTGGACCATTTCATTCTTTATGGCTGCTCACCCTGACACTCAGCTCTTGTGTTCTGGAGTTAATCACGTGTTTTAACCATAGAAGATTTCACCATTTAACGGTGAGTTTTGTTTTTGATACACTACGTATTTTTACTTGACCAGTATATTTATAACTGTATTTACAATAGTCCTTCAGAAATATCAACTTACTTTACTCTGTTCTGTTTTTGGACATCACTATTTAGATTATGTGTTTTTCCTCGCATTTAATTATAGTACACTGTATGTAATAAATCATTGTTTTTAAGTGAAAACATTTCTGTCATCACTTATTCTTTCTAGGTATCTATGCATTGTTTAAACTATATATGGCTTTTCAATATCTAAATAATTTGAACATCCATTGGATGTATGTAGTAAGTGTGCAGGGGACGGGAGGATCCCAAATTTGGGTCCTCGTACTCTTTTTTCTACACTACAGGAAGCTACCATAACAATTCTCCTAGAACCGGGCAAGCCGGCTGTTAGGAAAGATTTCTTAATTGTGGGTAATTTTCCTTCCATGTGGCAACCCCTAAACTTTTTGCTGTTGTTTTCACCATGATCTAGACTTTGTCAGAGAAGTGCAGCCTTCTGCCGCACTCCTCTGGGCTTTCGCTCCATTCTTACGGGGAAACTGACATGCCCTTAAGACAGTCAGTACTGGGAAACGTTGTTTTCCGTAGTTCTTTTATCATGTTGCAGCTTTCGCGCAACATGGCACAAGAGGGCACTGTAAGATAAGTTACTGCTCTCTTGGGTCTCTAGTCTTCTACAGGCCCTAGACACTCTCTTTGGATTGTTAACAAACGGTGCAAGTGGATCACGGACGGGACTGGTGGCAGCGATCGTTTCTTTGTGTTTTGAGCTCCTTTTGGCTGTTTAAGCGCGTTTCTCGCGCTTAGCCCAAAATGGTAGCCTGGCTTCCAACATGGCCAGACCACGAGGCTCTTTGTCCTGTCCGCTGACCGTCTTGCCCCCTTCACCTTCCCCAGGTCGAGCCGACCCGGGGCCTTCCTTATTTGGGCATGTACTTTCCCGCGAAACACAGATGCTTTCGCGGGCTTCTACAGGCCTTGTGTGTGCCTCCAGGATGTGGGCTGGGATGTCTGGTCCCAATACACATCCTGGGTGCCAGAGAGTCTAATGTGTTGTGAATGCCTGGGACCACCGTGGTCTGTGATAGGTCCACGTATGGTGTGAGTGTTTTGTGGACAGATCTCCCATTGGGTCCCCTCCGTTTTGGCGCAAAGGGAACCGTAGATAAGAGGAGGCTGGAAACACCACTACCATGTCGATCTCCTGAGTTCTCACGAACGAAGGAATGCAGGAGCCAAGTATCCTGCAACTACGAGGCTGAATCGCGGATGACCCGCTGAAGGACTGCTCCTCTGCACTGCTGTCGCTTTGTGAAACCCTTTCTACCTCTGATCGAACAAGAAGGCCTGTACTGGTACTTCGACCCTTTGGAATAGTGGGAACAACTATTCTCGGCATCTTCACCATCTCCTGCACGTAAGCCTTCGGAAGTGTCTCTGGGCCATTCAGTGGACTGACCAGCCTACCCAGGAGTCTTGCTCTGTAACTGCCGTCAGGTTGCTGCTGTATTACGAGTCCTTGCCACTCTCACACGATTCGTACACTTGGCATTCCCAGGTCTGAAGTGAGAAGTGTACATTGAGCTGAAATACACACGGCCGCTCCGTTGCCCTGCTGTGGTAACAAACTGTGCGGGTTCACTGTGTTTGGGACATCCTCAACTCTAACTTCTGCTGCTGCGGAATCTACACAACGCCAAGACGTCCCCTGCTCGTATCTGAACTTGCCAGCACTGAAACTGACACGGAGAAGCCTGGGTCTGCCTGCATCGGGGACCGGTGAGTAGCATCGCTAGGAACTGGTCGCCCTCCTGCAGTAGCCCGTAGCTTTTCCCCGCTGTGTCAAACAGCACGCCTTTCCGTACTCGCGCTCTGCTTCTGCCCACAGTGGAGGCTGCGCTTGAGTTGCGGAGCTCTGTTCATCTTCATCTGTTCACTGAACTGACTGATTCCCTCGAAGAGACTCCCCTTTGCCCGTTGACACCAGCGCAAGGCTCCACTCTTCGCAGGGCTCGGACTTCCTTCTAGTTAGGTGTCTCTGAAGGCGGACTGGGTCTAACTATTATTCGCACTGCCGGTTTTCCTCCCCATCTAGGTGGTCTGCACATTTCGTGCGTCTAACTCGTTAGACTCGTTGGTAATTGTATATATATTGTATTTGATTGTGATGTGTTGGTTTACTTGAGTTTTATTGTGATTTCTCGCTACGGTCAATGTTACAAAGGCCTTGTAATAAATGTGTCTATATTTTTAATATAACACCTGCTTGGAGTAATTTGTAAGTGTCCTTGCTTTGTGTGCTCATTGCGGGCTTTTAGTCACCCTCACCCATCTTGAGACCTGGTCTTGACCACCACGATCGCTACCTTGATTGGTCTGGCTTGTCCAGAGGTTACCCTGTTCCAAGAAACTAGGCTGGCCTTCTGAACCTCTGCCCCTCCAGGACAGAGTTCAGAAATACACCTTAACAAATTGGTGTACAGCGGTGGGATACGACTGAAGGTATGCAGTGTTGCGCACGAGTGAAGGCATTTCAAGTTATTCCTACCAGGACACGTAGTGAATTGTCGTAGTATAACTTCTAAAAGGCCATAGTCCTATCTAACAGTATGGAAACAAATACCGTGTTAACTTTAAATGCTTCTAAATCCGAAACATTGAAAAAGATGTTTGCGGAGAGAGGTGTCTCCTCTCAAGGCACCAAATTGGATATGATACAAAGAATCATGGCGTGGCAAGAAGCGCAGCTTGATGCTATAACTTCTGAGGACAGTGCGGAAGGAGGTGGGGCTGCTATCACTGGTAGAACCGACGGTTCTGCCACTGCACTGGTCCACTGCGACCACGAGGACAGGGAGGATGAGATGTCTAATGTTTCCTCTGCCAGTGTCGATGGGGAGGCCATGCTTGAATTCAAGAAGCAAGAGCTGCTGTTTAGGCAGAAGGAGCTTGATTTAGGTATGGCCAAGCTAAAAATCGAATAGGCAGAAAAACAGAAAGACAGGGATCACCAGTTGGAACTGGCCAAGCTTCAGGTTGCAAATGGATCCAAGGGTCCTGGACATGGGTCTGGGGCCTCCTCTCATCCACGGTTTCCAAAAGATCTGCTCAGTGTGTATGAGGAAAAGAATTACATTATGGACTGGCTGAATACGTTTGAGTATGCATGTGAAGTTCAACAAGTTGACAATGCTGATAAGATTGCATGGTTACTTAGCAGACTGCCCCATTCTGGCTGTAGTACCATTATGGAAATGTTGAAGGCTGAGCGAGCAGATTTTGCAATGTTAAAGCAAACTCTCATTTTAAAGTTTGGAAAGACTCCTGCCCAATATTTAAAACGATTCAGAGAGTATAAGAAAAAAGAAGGTGGTACTTGGGTATCTTATGTAACCGAATCCTTAAAAAACTTGACTGGCTGGGTCGAAGGTTATAAGGTTTCTACCTTTGAAGGCATGATAAGTCTTGTCATGCTGGAACATATTTTTGCATCTTCTTCCCCGGAGCTTAAGCAGCATTTGGCTGATTCGAAGGAGATAGATCCTAAGAAGCTTGACATTGCCACAGATTTATGGGTGTCACATTGAGTGTCCCATAAGGACAAAACTCATCCTGGTAAGCAGGAGGAAGGGAAAAAGTCCAAAGATAAGGAGGGTGGAGAATCTGATAAATCTTCTTCTCAAAAGGGCCACAAAAAGAAAAATAAGGGTAAGACACAAGAGAACTCACAGGGTAGTGGAGGTCAGCCTCCGAAACAGAACTCTGGTTACAATAAGCCTTCCTATGTTAACAGACCCAATGGATCTTGTTTTGCTTGTGGAGCAACTGACCACATGAAGGGGGATCCCCGGTGTAAGGTTAAACCTTTGGGGGTCCACTCCGCTAATCTGGCCTTCTCCTCCTACAAGGAAGAAGAGATTACAGGAGCATCCTTCTCCTCAGACTCCTTCCCTAGCGGGATAGAAGCTGAGGTAGTTTTAGTTTCCCTGGGTTCCTGGGAGCCTAAAGTCGCAGGGGCTTATGCTAGGATTCCAGATAATACCAAGCACTACTTTAAAGACAGTGTGCTGATCAATGGAGTAGATACTCCAGCTCTTAGGGATAGTGGGTGCAGTCGAACTGTAGTGGATTCTACCTTGGTAGACTCAGAGGAAGTTGCCAGAGCTACTCTGATGCCCACTAAATTGGCTGACGGCCCACCTCGCATGTTTCCAGTAATACCTGTAAATCTTACCTTAAATGGTACAGGAGTCAGGATTCCAGTGAGCATTCAGAGAAACGTCCCAGGAAAGGTCTTGTTAGGCAACGATCTCAGAGCTCTAGGGCTCGTAGGAGACACTGCCGACAGACCCTGCACACGGTCTCAAACACGGGCAGCATTGGCCAAGACCAATACGCTGCCCCAGCCGAAGGGGAAACCCAAGGCGAAAGGAGTAAGAAAGTCAAGACGAGGGAAAGAGAACATTCCCCAGAACTCGCCTACCACTGCGGTGGAGGAAATTGGTCAATCGCCCGGACATGATGAGGAGGTGGCCATGCCCGAAGTATTTTACCCCAACGACCATCCTGAACTAAAAGACTTGTTAGTAGAAGGTGGTCCTGACAAGGAAGAATTCAGTAAAGGCCAACGTGAGCGCCCAGCTCTGAAAGGCCTAAGGAGACAGGCCTGCTCCCAGCTTGAGGGTGAACCTCCTGGGACGCGTCGGATTTATTGGAAAGGTGGACTCCTGTATAGTGAGCCCACAGATTCTACAGAAGGAGACCATAGGAGGTTGGTGGTTCCCCTTGCTGTAAGACCCTTCCTCCTGCAGCTGGCGCATGAAGTGACCCTTACTGGTCACCTTGGCATTACGAGGACCAAGCAAAGGTTATCCATGCACTTCTACTGGCCCAAGATGTTGGTGCAAGTAGAAAGTCACTGCAGGAGTTGTGCCTCCTGCCAGTTATCTGGTAAGAGTGGCTCAACAATCCAAGCTCCATTGGTACCACTCCCAGTTGTGGGAATACTATTCGAAAGGGTAGGGATCGACATCGTTGGTCCCTTGACCCGCAGACATCCTCAGGCAATAGGTTTATCTTGGTGCAAGTCGACTATGCTACCAGATATCCTGAGGCTATCCCATTGAAAACTGTAACTGCCAAGTCAGTTGCAAAAGCGTTACTTAGCATATTTACTAGGGTTGGCTTCCCTAAAGAAGTTGTGTCTGACAGAGGCAGCAACTTTATGTCAAAGTATATGCAGGCTATGTGGAAAGAATGTGGGGTCACCTACAAGTTCTCTTCTGCATACCACCCCCAGACCAATGGTCTGGTGGAACGTTTCAACAGAACGTTAAAAAGCATGATTGGGGCTCTGGAAGAACCTCAGAGAAGAAAATTGGATCTTCTTTTACCATGCTTACTGTTTGCCTACCGGGAGGTACCACAGGAGGGTGTTGGCTTCAGCCCCTTCGAACTTCTGTTTGGTCATCCTGTGCGGGGACCCTTAGCCATAGTAAAAGAGGGATGGGAGATGCCCACTCCCCCTGTTACTACCAACGTAGTAGATTATGTGCTGGGGCTCAGAAAACGGATGGTACTTCTGATGGGCTTGGGTAGTGATAAATTGAAGGCAGGACAAGTGCTGGTGAAACATTGGTACGACCAGAAAGCTTCCCTCATCAACTTTACACCTGGTCAGCAAGTCCTGATCATGAATCCCATAAGGCCTCGAGCTTTACAGGACAAATGGTCAGGCCCTTACACAGTGGTGGAGCCCCTGGGTGAGGTTAACTATTTAGTGGACCTTGGAAGGCCTGGACAGGCTCCAAAAGTGTTCCACGTAAATAGGCTGAAGGCTTTCGTCCCAAGAGTCGAAATCGCAGCACTGCTACTGGCTTCAGATGTTGAGGAAGAGGAGTCTGAACCTATCCCCAACCTGTTCCAAAGCTGTCCTTCAGATAGCTCCTTTGAGGATGTCCGAGTGGCCCCTCACCTGACTTCTGATCAGCAGACTGAGGTGAAAAGTTTACTTAGGCAGTTTTCCCCCCTGTTTTCACAGTCGCCTGGTTTGACACCTTGGTGCAAACATAACATAGACACAGGAGACAGTGTACCTACCAAAAGTAGGGGATACAGGATGTCAGACAAAGTACGGTCTTACATTAAGACCGAGGTCAACAAGATGTTAGACCTTGGGGTGATTGAACCCTCTAGTAGTCCTTGGTCCAGCCCTGTGGTTTTGGTTCCAAAGGCAGGCACTTCTGAACTGAGGTTCTGCGTGGATTACAGGGCTCTGAATGCTGTCACCAAGACACATGCACACCCCTTGCCTCGAACAGATGAGCTGGTGGATACCTTGGGTGCCTCCAAGTACCTCAGCATGTTTGACCTCACTGCTAGCTATTGGCAAATAGCTTTAGCAGAACATGCCAAGGAGAAGACAGCGTTTTCTACTCCAGACAGTCTTTACCATTTCAGGGTAATGCCGTTCGGGTTGAAGAATGCACCTCACCTGCCACTATCCAGAGGCTTGTGAATCATGTGTTGAATGGGTTGGATGAATTCTGTCTTGCATATCTGGATGATATAGCAGTTTTCAGTTCCACCTGGGAAGACCATGCGAAACACCTCAGGATTGTGCGCCAGGCTCTTCAGAAAGCACACTTGGCCATAAAGGCTAGTAAATGCCAGATTGGACAAGGCTCCGTGGTTTACCTTGGACATGAAGTAGGTGGAGGGAGGATACAGCCTCTTCCCAGTAAAGTACAAGCAGTATAAGACTGGCCTACCCCCACTAGACAGACCCAAGTGAGGGCCTTCTTAGGACTCACGGGGTATTACCGCAACTTCATGGCAGACTATGGCACCATAGCTGCCCCTCTGACTGGCCTCACCACTCCGAAGAAACCCAAGAAGGTAACTTGGACCGACGAGTGCGAGAAGGCCTTCAATGGCTTAAAAGACTGCTTGTGTCAGGCCCCTGTCCTCAGGGCCCCTGATTATCAAAGATCTTTTATTGTGCAGACGGACGCCTCTGACACTGGGATAGGAGCTGTACTATCGCAAGTAGATAAGTAGATGAGAAGGGTAAGGAACACCCTATTGGTTTTATTAGTCACCAGCTTAAGGACAGAGAGCTCAGATGGTCTACAGTGGAGAAAGAATGTTTCTCTGTTGTGTGGGCCCTACGGAAGCTGAGGCCCTACCTCTATGGGACCCACTTCACTGTGCAAACTGACCATAAGCTCTTAAAGTGGCTGATGAACATGAAGGGAGAGAATCCAAAGTTGCTTATGTGGTCCATAAGTCTACAGGGCTTTGACTTCACTATTGAGCATAGGCCAGGTGTCCAACATAGCAATGCTGATGGGTTGTTCAGAATGTTTAACCGACCTGAACAAGAAACTCATCCAGGGGTGGATTAGTTCCCCCTGGCCATAGTCTGGGAGGGGCGAGTGTTAGGAAAGATTTCTTATTTGTGGGTAATTTTCCTTCCATATGGCAACCCCTAAACATTTTGCTGTTTTCACCATGATCTAGATTTTGCAAGAGAAGTGCACCATTCTGCCGCACTCCACTGGGCTTTCGCTCCATTCTTACAGGGAAACGGACATGCCCTTAAGACAGTCAGTACTGGGAAATGTTGTTTTCCGTAGTTCTTTTATCATGTTGCAGCTTTTGCGCAACATGGCACAAGAGAGCACTGTAAGCTAAGTTACTGCTCTCTTGGGTCTCTAGTCTTCTACAGGCCCTAGACACTCTCTTTGGATTGTTAACGAACGGTGCAAGTGGATCACGGACGGGACTGGTGGCAGCGATCGTTTCTTTGGGCCTCATTACGAGGTATGCCGGTAGCCATGCCGCCAATTGCCGCTATTGGCGGCATGGCTGCCAGCAAAACCGCATCCTGTCCGTGTCCTCGGAATGAGGACTTACCGGACCATTCCGAGTTCAGATGGCCCGGTAATTCCTCACTCGAGGACACGAACAAGGTTCATCCCCATTCCCATTTCAGCCCCCATTGGGCTGAATGGGAATGGGAGAGGGAGTAAACAACGGGCCATTACGAGATGGCCCGTTGTTTGCTCCCTCTTCCCCTCGCGGGACCCAGTATGCACGCCTGGTTTTCCCGGGCGTGCTTAATGTGTCCCGCGAGGGGACCTCGTAATGTGGCGGAACGGGTTGAACGGCGCCGCAGCCTTTTACAGCGCCGTTTAACCCGTTCCGCCAGGGTCGTAATGAGGCCCTTTGTGTTTTGAGCTCCTTTTGGCTGTTTAAGCGCGTTTCTCGCGCTTAGCCCAAAATGGTGGCCTGGCTTCCAATATGGCCAGACCATGAGGCTCTTTGTCCTGTCCGCTGACCGCCTTGCCCCCTTCACCTTCCCCAGGTCGAGCCGACCCAGGGCCTTCCTTATTTGGGCATGTACTTTCCCACGAAACACAGATGCTTTCGCGGGCTTCTACAGGCCTTGTGTGTGCTTCCAGGATGTGGGCTGGGATGTCTGGCCCCAATACACATCCTGGGTGCCATAGAGTCTAGTGTGTCGTGAATGCCTGGGACCACCGTGGTCCGTGAAAGGTCCACGTATGGTGTGAGTGTTTTGTGGACAGATATCCCATTGGGTCCCCTCCGTTTTGGCGCAAAGGGAACCGTGGATAAGAGTAAGAGGAGGCTGGAAACACCACTACCATGTTGATCTCCTGAGTTCTCACGAACGAAGGAATACAGGAACCAAGTATCCTGCAACTACGAGGCTGAATTGAGGAATCGCTGGTGATCCACTGAAGGACTGCTCCTCTGCACTGCTGTCGCTTTGTGAAACCCTTTCTACCTCTGATCGAACGAGAAGGCCTGTACTGGTACTTCGACCCTTTGGAATAGTGAGAACAACTATTCTGGGCATCTTCACCATCTCCTGCATGTAAGCCTTCGGAAGTGTCTCTGGGCCATCCAGTGGACTGACCAGCCTACCCAGGAGTCTTGCTCTGTAACTGCCGTCAGGTTGCTGCTGTATTATGAGTCCTTGCCACTCTCACACGATTCGTACACTTGGCATTCCCAGGTCTGAAGTTAGAAGTGTACATTGGGCTGAAATACACACGGCTGCTCCGTTGCCCTGCTGTGGTAACAAACTGTGCGGGTTCACTGCGTTTGGTTCATCCTCAACTCTAACTTCTGCTGCTGCGGAATCTACACGACACCGAGACATCCCCTGCTCGTATCTGAACTTGCCAGCACTGAAACTGACGTGGAGAAGCCTGGGTCTGCCTGCATCGGGGACCGGTGAGTAGCATCGCTAGGAACTGGTCGCCCTCCTGCAGTAGCCCGTAGCTTTTTCCCGCTGTGTCAAACAGCACGCCTTTCCGTACTCACGCTCTGCTTCTGCCCACAGTGGAGGCTGCTCTTGAGTTGTGAAGCTCTGTTCATCTTCATCTGTTCACCGAACTGAACTGCCTGATTCCCTCGAAGAGACTCCCCTTTGCCCGTTGGCACCAGCGTGTGCAGGTACTTTTGAGCACAAGGCTCCACTCTTCGCAGGGCTCGGACTTCCTTCTAGTTAGGTGCCTCTGAAGGCGGACTGGGTCTAACTATTATTCGCACTGCCGGTTTTCCTCCCCATCTAGGTGGTCTGCACATTTCGTGCGTCTAACTCGGTAGACTCGTTGGTAATTGTATATATATTGTATTTGATTGTGATGTGTTGGTTTACTTGAGTTTTATTGTGATTTCTCGCTACGGTCAATGTTACAAAGGCCTTGTAATAAATGTGTCTATATTTTTAATATAACACCTGCTTGGAGTAATTTGTAAGTGTCCTTGCTTTGTGTGCTCATTGCAGGCTTTCAGTCACCCCCACCCCTCTTGAGACCTAGTCTTGACCGCCGCGATCGCTACCTTGATTGGTCTGGCTTGTCCAGAGGTTACCCTGTTCCAAGAAACTAGGCTGGCCTTCTGAACCTCTGCCCCTCCAGGACAGAGTTCAGAAATCCATCTTAACACCGGCCAACGTGTGCGGGTCATACAGGCCTCTGTCACTTATTAATGTGGATAAATAAGGCATTTGCCAAAATCATCACAAACAGAATTCTTCCCCTTATGTCGCACTTAGTGCATAATGACCAGCCAGTATTTATACCAGGTAGGGCCACAGCGTTGAACATCTGTCAGCTGTTTAACATCATGGAATGCCTTAAGACAGACACTGCAGCAGTGGCCATGGCCCTAGATGTACATAAGGCCTTAGACATGGTCTCCTGGGAGTACATGTTCATCATTCTGGAGAAATGTGATCTTGGAGAAAATATGAACAAATTCATCAAGCTGTTATACACAAACTCACTCGCCGAAGGGCTGGTGAACGCACAACTCTCAAAGGCAATACGGCTTGAGAGGGGCATGCGCCATATCCCCACTTTTATTTGCACTTGTAATTCAGCCAATGGCAGATATGGTCCGCAAGCCGCACAGGAATAGGGTAAACATACTGGTTGGTCCCCCGGACATTATTTCGCTATATGCTGATAATGTCCTACTGTACATTAGAGACCCCAGTGTAAACCTAGACCCGATAATACAGGACATAACAGAGTTTGGGATCGATCTCCTCCGGTTTCACGATTAATTATTAAAATCGGAAATGTTTCCCTTTACCAAACAGACGAGTAAGCCTCTTTAGGTGTACTCTCTAAAGTGGTTACCAGATGGGATTCGCTATTTGGGGATCCAGGTGGCTTGGGACAAATAATCCTTACTAAACCATAACTGTACAGCGCATGAGATGTATGTGGCGGGGAAGATTTCCCGCTGGCGGTCCACCCCGCTTTCATTGGCAGGCAAAATAGCACTGGTTAAAATGAAACTTCAGCCCAAATTACTATATCTGTTTCCAAATGTGCCCATATGGCCGGGCAAAGGAGTACTTCGCCAGACTTCACTGTACACTAGCGCAGTTCCTATGGCATTCTGGGGCAGTTCACAAGAAATGTGTCGACATGGTATTACTGTATGAGAAAGGGGGATTTGCTGCACCCAATTTTGAAATATACTGGTTTGCGGCCCAAGCACAATTCTCAACATATTGGTATGGAATGGTGGGCATGTCCCCACATGTCCGTCTGGAGTGTAGGGCATCTGGCAAGTCTGATATTAGAACTCTGCTGCTGAATGAGAAAAATACTGAGAACTGCCACTTTGATCCCGTGCAAACCACACTGCACGCTTGGCGAGGCATATTCCAATGCATGGAGGTCCCCCACCCTTACTACAAATGGCTGCCATTATGGAGGTTCCCCGGGCTAGGACCTGCATGGGATAACACGCTCATGGGGAGAATGGAAGCATTGGGGTACCGGGCAGTGTGGGATCTGTTGCCTGACGGGGCATTCATTACCATACAGACATGGAAGCAGGGGATTATGAGCACCATGACTGACACCTTGCAATTCTATAGGATGCATGCAGAGGTGTCCATATGGTGGTACACATACCCTGGGAACCGGTAGACAATGAGTTTTGAGTGTATATGTGTAATTCCTATGGATGCCTCAGAATACTGGAGACGCTGTACAAGAAGATTATAGACAAAACTGGTGAACAGGTGACCTCGCATGAGAGAAATGGGCAAAGGAACTGAAAATTGAAATCACTGATGTGCAGTGGTATAAAATGTGTTCACTGACTAAAACTATATCCCTTAACTCTAGGTTCATACTCATTCAGTATAAAATACTTAACAGATTATATAATGCCCCCCATAAACTTCAGAGGATATACCTGGACCAGATTAGTAGGTGCCCCCGGTGTAAAAATTAATGGGGAAGTCGCTTGCATATGCTGTGGAGCTGTGCTATGCTTTGGAACTTCTGGAAACAAGTGCTCGACACACTAGCAGTGATAGTACAGCGCCCACTCCCATACTCTCCTTTAGAGGCAATCTTTGGACTGTGGGAGAGCGTTCAGGAAAAATGTATTCAAACCTTTTTAAACACTGTAAATTCTGTTTACTGCAAAGCTGGTAAAAGGTCAGTCCACCCATGCAACGGGAATGATTTTCCAACATGATCTGGGCAGAAGATTGTGAGGAACTATAAATATCTACCATGCCAAGTACATCTAGGCCTAGAGACATGGTGTGAGGTCGTACTTACCTCAGTGATGTGCAGAGGGTACAGCCAGCCCTAGGCAGTGGAGAATGATAGCGCAAGCAGGGAAATTTGATGTTACGATATGGGTGGAATAATTGTATTACATATGGTGTGGAATACTGTGCACTTGGCTTTTGTTTCTTCTGTTTGTACTCTAATGCAAGAATGCTTTTCTCTGCATTGCTGGTGTATGTTGTTTTTTTCTTTATTTGCCAAGCACAAATAGAATAAAGTTTTTTTAAATAAAAGAGATTATGCTACAGTTGACTCACCTGGTGAGAACGACTAATGAAGTAGTGACTAAATCCTGGGATTCCAATAGATACTACACATTGGGCCTCATTACGAGTCCGGCGGTAACCGTGCCTGAAATTCTGGCAGGTTACCGCCGGACTCGTATTACCATTCCCCCTCTGTTATTCCCAGAATTACCGGGGCATTATGACCCCGGTCACGCGGGAATTCCAGAGGCAGAATTCAGTCAGACCTGGCGGGAATGACACCTCCTGCCTGCAGGACTCGAGATCACTGGTCCGGAAACAACGGTGGCAGCGGGTTTACCGCCACCGTTATTTCCAGACCGGGTGACTCGAGTCCCATAGGACTCAATCGGAATGGGGAAGTGGAAACACCGGCACCATCTTTTGATGGTGCCGGTGTTTCCATGTCTGCCTGCAGGCGGGTGGTGTTAAACCCACCAGGTCAGACCTGGCGGGAATGACACCTCCCGCCTGCAGGACTCGAGATCACCCGGTCCGGAAACAACGGTGGCGGCGGGTTTACCGCCACTTTTATTTCCAGACCGGGTGACTCATAATGAGGCCCATTGTACTGTAACTACTCTGCAGGGGTCATGACATTGTTGCATACATCCTTGCGGTTTCAGTTGCTGGACAAAGTGGTAGATCTGAGGGGTAGATTTGTAATAGTGTTGGGGAGCAGGGTGCACCAGTTGGTGACGTGTGTCAACATATATCGTGCAAATGTGGATGATCCAGGCTTATTTGAATCCCTGCTCTCCAGCTGCTTTATGTACATGCAAACTAACATTGTTTGGGGGGGGTGACTTGAATGTCACATTTGGAGCGCAACTGGACAGGTCAGGGGGAAGGCCTGCCAGAGCTCTCAGGCAGCAGACCAAGTATGCGTGCGTTGGGCCTGGCAGATGTGAGGCATATGCTGCATCCAGGTGAGACATGGTACTCTTATTATTCAACTATCCATGGCACGTCATCAAGGCCACTGCGTACTGGCCCGCCCATACCTGATGAGATTGACGGGATTGCGTGTTGCTACCCAGAACGTTATCAGACAAATCCCTGGTGTTGTGACCCCTGGTTGGGGGGGCCGAAGCGGCACCTAGACCCCAGTGGAGGTTTAAGGCGTAATCCTTGGCTGATATAGTGTACCATAGTGAGGTGGCTGGGGTCATGAATTTTTATTTTGAGGACAATTTGGGCTTCGTAGATTCAATGGCGTGCGTCTGGAAGGCCTTCAAGGTGGTGTTGCCTGGGGCTGGGAAGGCCGATTACGAAGGAGATTCTGGTGGCAATACAGGGTCTCCCTTTGGCTAAGGAGTCAGACGGGATAGTGGTGGAATTTTGTAGGGTGATGGAGCCGGTGGTGGCAAAGCATATGGTGAGTGTGTGGGAAGAGGCATTGGAGTTGGGTCAGCTCCCCCCGTCGATACAGGAGGCAGTGGTAATTCTTTTGCTGAGTGAGGGTAAAGACCCCCTGAACCGTGTTTCGTACCAGCCAATTTCTCTTTTGAATTTGGACACTAATATCCAGTGCTTTAAGTGGGGTAAGAAATTGAGGGGGGGGGGGCCGGGGGGGCCTTCATTTGGGGGCGTGGCTTCCATTATGGGCGTGGCCTAAAACGTGCACAAATCATTGTAAGGTGCGCAAACAAATATATAAATGTATGTGAGCATTTATATATTTGTATGCACACTACTATGGTTTGTGTACCTTTCAAGCCTTATAAACATACCAATGTTACGTATTTCTAGGTTTATAAAAAGGTGGCTTGAAAAGTGCACAAACCATAGTAATTTACGCACACTTGTGTGCTTACCTTACTATGGTTTGTGCACTTTTCAAGCCACCTTTTATAAGCATAGACTTTTATAACATATTTCTATGTTTATAAAAGACGGCTTGAAACGTAAACAATTCAAGGCATCTTTTATAAAGCGTTGAGGACGGACAAAACCCGAGGTGGCTTTGTCCTTCGACAAAGCTTTATAAAAGATGCCTTGAATTGTGCACGTTTCAAGCGGTCTTTTATAAACATAGAAATATTTCTACGTTTATAAAAGATGGCTTGAAACGTATACAATTAAAGCATCTTTTATAAAGCTTTGCCAACGGAGATAGACGCCTCGGGCTCTGTGATTTATCTGCTCTGAGCAGATAGATCACTGAGCCTGAGGCGCCTTTCACCCTCTGCGAACCCACGGGCTCCGTGATCTAATCTGCATATTAGATCATGGAGCCCGCAGGTTCGCTGAGGGTCAGTGACCTGGCGAGGGCAAACAAAGGAACTGTAACTTCCCTGATGACCCCTCAGATGAGGGGTCATCAGGGAAGTTACAGTGACTGACAGAAGTGCCAGCCAGCCTCAGCGACGCTGTGCCTGGCTGGCACTTCTGTCAGCTTGCCTGAAATTAAACTGGCGGGCGCCTCTCCCGTCGCGGCTGCGGCCGCGGCGGGATACTGCATCCCGCCAATGTTGTGTGGGATGGGGGGCCCCGGCAGGGCCCGGCTCAGTCCCACTTCGGCAGGCCCCGGCCCACTTTAAGCACTGCTAACAACTAATGGCAGACAAGTTACTCCCATTTGCGTCGGGTCTAATCCACAAAAACCAATCCGGCTTTATCCCCGGGTGGTCGACCATTTTGAACATTCAGAGACTGTTTTCTGTTTTGGCTCAGATCGACCTAAAGGTTCAGGCTATTGCGGCCTTATTGGAAAAGGCCTTTGACTCGGTTCAGTGGGGTTATGTTTGTGGTGTTGAGAGCCGGGGAAGTCCCACAATAATTTTTATTAGCCATGAGGTTGCTGTATTCAGGAGCATCAGCTAGGATTGGCTTGTTTGGAAAATATTCAGACTCATTCGCCCTGGAAAGGGGTACAAGGCAGGGATGCCCGCTTTCACCAATTCTTTTTGCCCTGGCTGTGGAACATCTAGCGGTCAGGCTGCAGAGGTTTCACATTAACCGGGATTGGCAATGGGTGGGGTGAGGGAATTGATATCCTTATATGCAGACAACATGTATTTTAAAGATCCCGAGATTAACCTGAATAGCCTGGTGCATGAGGTTGCAGAGTTTAGACAGTATTCGGGCCTCTGGGTGAATTTGTATAAATCCATCCTGTTCCCCCTTAATGAGGTGACTGAGAAAACAGCAGAACTGGGTGGATTCAGGTGGGTGGGAACCGACCACTGTTAAATATTTGGGTCTGAAGGTCAGCAGAAACCACAGTTCTCTCCTGGCGGACAATCACTTATCGTACCTGGAGGTCCTGAAGCATAAGGTGGAGAAGTGGTGTGCGCTGGCCTTGTCATTTCTGGGGTGGGTCGCCATAGCCAAGATGCCTGTGGTTCCTAAAATATTGTATATATTTCAGAACATACGGGTGTGGCTGGGGTTTCCTTTTTTAATGACTTGAGGTAGTTGATGGTGAATTTGGCGTGGAACCTCAAGCTCCCTAGGATTAGTTGAAACCTTCTTGTTCTCCCATGGGACCAGGGAGGCATATGTGCGTCGGATATGGAACTATACTTTTTGGCTGCGCAGCTACATTTTGCCTCATCCTGGATTCCGGGTTCACTGCAGTACCCACATGTGCGGATTGAGAAGTGCTCTGTGCGACCTTATGTCATGCAGGGAGTCCTGGTGTCAAGGAGAGTGCCCAATAGGTGCAACGATGATCCTTTTGCCTGTACGGTGCGTGCTTGAAATAGGGTACTGAGGAGGTTGGGAGTGGATATTCCGTTCACCCCGGGGCTCCATCTCTGGAGGATTGAGTGCCATGGCCCATCGCGTGACAGGGCGCTGGAACTTGAGTGGAGGGGGGCAGGGGATAGACACCATAGTGGACCTATATCCAGAGGGGAAGTTTGTGTCACAGGAGCTATTTGTGGCTAAAATGGGGGGGTTGCCTGCAAAGGAGTCTTCAGTATTTCCGTATGAGAACGGCATTTGAAGCATGGTCTCTGTCCTTTCCCGACCCAACTCCACCCTACCGCTCCTTCAGTATCTTCTCAATTTGGCTATGGCTAAAAGGCCTATTTCCTCCATTTATGAGCTTATTCAACGAGATTCCCCAAGAGAGCCATTGAAATGTAGGATTGGGTGGGAGAGGAATTCAGCAGCTTCAATAACTTATTTATTTATCTTATTTATTTGCATTTTTAAAGCGCTCACACAGCCCTCGGGCATCGAGGCGCTGTTACAGGAATTGCTTGTTTTACAGCTGCGTAATTGTTTTTGTATTAGTTGTGTATTTACAACACGTTTAAACACCCAGAGGTTTCTAAGTGAGGACCCGGGAATCGAACCTGTGTTGCTTCGTGTCATCTTGCTTCTGCACGCTGCCGCTGAGCTATCCTCATGGAATAACTGATTAGCAGTGGGCACTATTGTGCTCAAAATCCCATATCGGGGCATGTAATACTAGTTTACAATTGATACAGCTCAAAACCCTGCATAGAGTTTACCTGACACCTGCACGCCATGCCCAATTCGACCCTTCTAAAAGCGGTAACTGCCCGAGATGCCTGGTTCCGGCCATTGATACACTCCATATGGTCATGCCCGCAGCAGGGGGAGTATTAGAAGGGGGTGACGAGTATTATAACAGAAGTACTACACTATGATGTCCCCTGCTGTATGTTTGGCTGGTTCCTGTCTACGGGTCAGAAGCTGTTGACCAAAGGCATGCTAGTGGCCAGGAAATGTGTACTGTTGCAATGGACTAGCTGATACCCCCCCTGACACCAGCGTGTGGACGGACAGTCTGATTAGGTTGAGCAATCCCGACAAGGAGTATGTGATGTTGTGTGGTTCAGGATCAAAACCAAAGGATATATGAGGCCCTCTTGTGGCATATCTTTGGGCACAGTGCCCAGCCAAGGCAGCAGAGACCCCATTGCTGCAGTCGGCATGATGTTAAACTAGGTTGTTCTGGTCAGAAACAAATGATGATTTGTATTTATGTCTGCTAAAAGTGTTATGTATAATACCACTGCATCTCACAATTTGTTATTCTGCCAAGTCTTTCCTTCTGTTGGTACATGAATCAACTTTCATAAACAAAGTTTAAAAAAAAAAGAAATTCAAGTGCGAGAAGAGGTTACCTTCAAGTAAGAAAAAATTCACAATTCCCCTCAAAATTAAGCAAGGACCTCAAACATCAGCACCCCTATATAAATTTGAATTCCCATCTCCAACAAGGTTTGTATTTAAATCTGACACCTCTAGTAGACCTAGAACATGACACCATTAGAATATTGGTGGATAACAACGACCCTCAAAGCATCACTTTGGGCGCAGACACCTTTATTGGAATGGCGCTTGATGCACAACATTATTCTATTGATTTAGGTAATGAAAGAATAGAGGTGGTGGGCCAATGCTTTTTGCAAGTCCTGATTGTGAATAAGGGAGGAATAGAGTTGTCCGATTTAGAAATAGTGGTCGGCTTTTGGCTAACAACTTGGGATGATCCATCTCCTCTATGTCGGATGGGCAGTTGAGGGAGGTCTGCGATCCCAGCACTTTTGTGGTGTTACTTTGGGACATTAATCCCCCTAATGAGGCAGCAGTGAGGCAGCAAGTTAAACATCCCCATAGTTTTGACAATCAAACCTGGGAAATGAAAAGGAAAATGAAAAAGCAGTTGAGAAGTCTTAACAAAAGGTTTGAGGACACTGAGGATTATCAGAGGGAAATTAAAAACCTCAAAAACTCTTACCAAAATTGCTCAAGAGCTCACCGCTCTTACTGCGCACAATTAGAGGGGGAAGTTATGTTGAGAGCTATTGGACTAAATAATTGCCCACATTTTTGGTCAATAATCAGGTCTTGGGATAATCCAGTTACTGCATCCTTGGATGAAGTCATTTAGCAGCAGGTGTGGGTGGAGCATTTCACTGGCTATATGGTACAGTTGAGAAAGTGAAATTAGTGAGGAATAACAATATTCCCTGGTCACTGAAGTCCTCGTTGGAGGAAATAAAAACTCTGATATTAAAAAGCGCAGCATCCAGATCCCTGGGGGCCCAATGGCCTGAGTAATGACATTATGAAATTGAACCCAATACCTGGGCCGTAGTACTGGAGGCTCTGTTCAAGGGAATAGTGGCTTCAAAGCATATTCCTAGTTCTTGGAGAAGGTGGTTATTATTCCCATATTTAGGAGAGGAAACTGGTTGGACCCTCTAAATTACCACCCAATTTCCCTTTTGGATGCTGATGGGAAAATCTTCCCGGGCCTTGTTCTTAGGGATTTGTAATTATGGGCTAAAAGAACACAGTATTATTTCAAAACATTAAAGAGGCTTCAGGAGAGGTGTATCTACACCACTTAATAGCCTATTCTTCAACACAGAGAGCAGTGAATGTTTTCCCATTGTTTGGGGCATGGATTGACCTGTCCCAGCCTTTTGATAACATCAATCGCAAACTCCTGTAGGGGAAATTAAGAGACTGGTGATTGCCAGAAAGCCTGATGGCAATTTCTATCAAGCTACACAGGGACACAGAACTACAGGCCAGACTTGACAGGTCAGGACTCCTCTCCAAATCCATCAATATAACAAGGGGAGTTAGACAGGGGTGCTTGATGGCACCCTTTTGTCTAACCTTTATTTGGCTGATCTGGTTAAGTGGATTGTGGAGTCGGCATTGGCCATTCCAAAATTGGGCTCTGTTAAAATCATTTGGCTAGCCTATGCAGACGACATTGTCCTGTTAGATCATATCCAGATTGGCCTTCAGAGGTTACTCACTGCCTTCCAGAAATACGCAGAGCTGAATGGGCTGAGGACCAATCCTAAAAAATCCAAAATCTTAATCTTTAAACACCCACTAAGGCTTACCAAATCGTTTTCTTGGTATTTGGATAATCAAGCGATCCCTATAGTTAAAGAGATCATCTATTTGGGATTGGTGGTCAGAGCCTATCCAACTAAGGGGTTGGTCACAGCTGCTCTGGATGAAAAGATCCTTCACTAAGGCCACAGATTAAAATAATTATAAACCAATGCTGCAAATTCTATGTTTTACCACTTGTTAAATATTATATTGGTAAGATAATACCGGCCCTTCTTTTTGGCTTCAATACTAACCCGCACTCACATATTATAGACTGGGAGAGATTGGAGGGTATTTTGTGGAGGCGTGTGCTGAATCTGCCTAACTGTGCCCCTATAACAAGCCTGAGATACAAACTGGATGTTCCATGACTGAGTGCCTGCATGGAGTGGAAGTTGATTACATTATAGAAGCTGATATTGTCTCCCCCTCCTCTCTCGCTCTACGAAGATGTCCTGCTGGTTTATCAGGGGGCTTCTAATCCATACTTGAATAATTTAAAATTTGTATGTTCTAATATTCTAGTGGAATCAGAATGCTGGAGGTAACCCTGATTCAAAATCATATGAAGGCTAAAGAACTCATGAAGAGAATGAACTGGATTAGAACTATTCCATTGATGAGGAAATCCAGGATTTACACCTCTTTGGCACCAACAGATAAACCCGGATGCACAAGGCCTACCTATTTGACGAAAATTCCCTGATCCAGTTATAAGAGCGGAGTTTCTGAGATTTTGTTTCAATTTGTGACCAATTTTGGTAATCCAGAATATCAGGGATCCTGCTGCGATATTGAATTCTAGGTGCCTAAAATGTCAAGAGAATGTGATCCAGTCCTTAAGACATCTGATGATCAATTGCCCTGGGACGATTCAGATGAGACCTCAAAGGTTGGCTAGATTTGCCCCTCACAATTGGTGGTTTGAAACAAACTGTTTTGGAAAAGACTGGCATCAGCACATGAGGTCTTTCTTACAGTGGAAGTAGTAAAACTGCTGCGAGAATGGAATCTACTGAAACTGTTTACATGATTAAGGACAAATATCATGGTTGAGAGTTTAATGTCGTGGGACTACATTTTGGGCCGATGAAACTGTACAGCTCGTTTCTTTCTCGCACAGCGGATAGTGTGAGTTCTGCTGGATATAGTTTGATGTTCTTTTACACCAAAGTGTGTTCTTTTTATTGTCTGTTTATTTTTGTTTCCTCTTTTGTTCTTTTCCTTTTTTGACTATAACACAATAATAAAAAAAAAGTAATGAAATAGTTGGACCAATCGCAAATGACTGTTCAGACATCAGCACTGGTGTTCCTCCAGAAAAGATTTTTACCCGGCAAAGGGGGAATTTCTTGGGGTACTCTTCCTGACCTTACGTGGTGGAAGAGGTAACCTTTGACATCAGGAGGGATGAGGTAATATTTAGAGTCAAGGACCACTACCTCAAATCACTGGAACCCTTCTGTCCAGGTTAACACCATCAAAAGAGATCTCTCCACCCACCTAGAGGATACTGCTAAAATTACCAAGCCTGAGGTATTTCCAGGTTTCAAGCAGATGGCTGAAGAGCAGATCAATCTTGCAGATGCCTTTGAGACCAGGGAGCATAAAAAACAGCTGAAACAGGTCTTCCTGTAATTCCAGGATATATTTTCTTTTGGTTGTGGATACACAGCTATTCATTCAACAACCATACCCACAGACCGCGAGATGGCTGCAGTATTTGTTAAACAATACCGGTTAGCTCTCGTGTCCATGGAGTCACTCACAGAGATTATTAAAATGTAGAATCCTGTGGAATAATTTGTCCGATCCACAGGATCTTCAACAACCCGGTACTGGTGATACTCAAACAGCCAATGGAGACCATGTGCAGACCCGAGGGAGTTGAACAAAAGGGTCCACATGTCAAGCTGGCCACTTCCCTACATTGATCAAGGGCTGGCACAGATCCAAAGGTCAAAGGTGCACATGACCATTAATTTGAACAATGGCTACTGGACAGTACCCGTGAGTAGACAAGACCAGTACAAGCTTGCCTTTACCTTTGGGGGCAGCAATACACGTGGACCCAAACCCCCTTTGGATATATAAACTCCGGCAATGAGTGCAACATCTTTCTGCATAAGGTTTTGCACGATTTGGATGAAAGGGGAAAACTGGCCTATGCAGATGATGTTCTCATCAAGAGCTCAATTGTGGTGGAACATATAGCAGAAATCTGCTATGTTGTGACCCAGTTGCAGAATGGCGCAGCAAAACTGTCCTTTCAGAAGGCACAGTGGTGTAAGACCTAAGTGAACTTCTTAGGGCACGTGATCACCCCTGAGGGTTTCAAACCCCAGGCAAAGAAGGTGGAAGCATTATTGAAATTAAAAGACCCTACTACTCTGCAAGAATTAACAAGCCTTCTTAAACTCACTAATAATAGTCATAAGTTAATTGAAGACTACATAGAGGTCACTCGACCCCTGGTCCACCTATTAAAGGCTGGAGCCAAGTGGGAGTGGCGTCCGGAACAATTCGAGGCAGTTAAGCAACTGAAAAGAAGCATTTCCCTGGCTCCTTGTTTGGCTTACCCCATAAAGAATAAGGAGTTCTTCTTGGAGACAGGGTTCTCAGATAACTGCCTAACAGCGGTATTACATCATAAGCACAACAAGGTCAACAAACTCATTTCAAAGATGAGCAAAACTTTGTCTTCTGTGGAGGAAAAATTCAATGACTGCGAGAAGGCACTCCTGGTAATGGTATGGGTGTTGAAAAATCGCCGCCTATTCCTCCATGGGGAGGTCATCATTGTTGAGACTTGTTGCCAACCCTTGCAATATTTACAGAGTGGCAGGGAATGTTAGTAACTCCAGAATTACTTCTTGGATCCTGTCCATGCAAGGCTTTCCTGTGGAGGTCAGATATGGGCAAAACAATAATAGTCCCCTAGCGCAGGTGCTGGTGGACTTGCATGATTGTTCTCAAGAAAACTGTCTCGAGGACGAAAGTCTAATGACCAACAACAATTTGGAGGCGCACCTAACCTCTCCACACACCGTCTATGAAGAGGACACGTGTTAGGGGATACCCACAGTTTATGTGGATGGGTGCTCCTACTATGTTGATAACAAAGGGGAAAATAAATAGTGGCTGGAATTGGGAATGCCTGGGTGAATGTGAAAGAACAAGGAAATATCGAGGCTGAGTACCACAAAGGAAATACACCAATCACGGGCTAAAAAGATTCACAGATCTTTTATTACAGTTACAAAGCAAAACAGATAGCTATCTGGTTCCTAACACCTCGCAGTGTGTACCAGCGGACAAGGAGAGGGGAGAGAGTGCTGGACATCTAACACTCGTGCTTTTATACAATTTGTGTAATATTGTGCAGCCTCTCTTCACGTTCATAATTCGTGGTCTAGAGTTTGTGCCTAGTTCACATACAGATTATACAATATTATGTAAAGGATTACATAAGTTTGCATTTCCATTTCCAATACAATAGTGATGTATGTTCTCGGATCCCGCGGTAAGCCTTATACTAAGTTCCTTTTCTATGCAGTTCAGCCAATGCATAAGCTCAGGGTTTGTTCTTCATTGTCTCCATGTTTATACAAGGATGAGGCTTGTGAGTGCAGACAACACTTAAACAACAGTTCTTATGAAGCACAAGGTCTCATTGCTCAGTCTAAACAGTTGGCTCTCAGACAGCCTAAACATTAACAGAACTCAAATGTCATAAGGCTTGGTTGCAAGTCAAAAACATAGTCCACCATTTTAGAACGAAGAACACATGAGTAGAAATCAAGTGGCATGAGTCACACTGTAACCTGAGATCTAACAATACTGGCCTTCTCCAAGTTATTCCAGCTAAAAAAGCAAAGGGACTAGGCAGGGCTTTTACGATCAAAGCCGTCCTAAAATGGAACAAACTTCCTCCCGTACTGAGATTGGAAACTAATCATTTATGTTTTAGAAAACAATTAAAGACATTTCTGTTCAAATAAGGTCCCATCCATCTGATACTCCAGCTAGTTTAACACTTCTTATCAATATGTAATGTTCTATGCGGCACCTGCCAAGTCCTGTTTTTCTTGACATTTCAAGTCTGTCTTTTTGTAATGCGCTTTGATGCCCGCGAGCTGCAGCGCTATATAAACATATAAATAAATAAATAAATCTTAAAATGGCGGCAAAGTTAACCCAAAAATCAGAACTTTGAAACACGGTTTCTCGTGTAGCGTGATTAGGCTTAGGCCAATATAAATACTAAGGAGGCACTATATAATTACTGTTTAACAAACCCTCCTTTTGGCCTAAGCCAAGAGCTTTACTAAAAATATTTGCTTTACTCGTAACTCCACGTTTCAATGTCCGTACATCCTGAATCACATTCATCAGATATATCAATTGCCATCAGATCTTTGACAGTAATATCCTTCATTACAAAAACATTAGTCATCTTCTCAGGTTTGTGTATTTTCGGTCCTAATGTTCCTACAGTTTGCGCACAACATCCCCCTAACATCGAACATATGGCAGGAAGACAGTGTATGCAACAACAACAGAATAGTAGAATACCAAGGATTACCATTAAGACTGAAAGGAATTTCCATCCCCAAGACCGTAAAAAAAAAGTCCCAGAACCAAGTACTAAGATCCCAGTTTCCCTCGGGAACATGCCCTTCTGTACTTAGGACATGCAGATTTTGTATTGCCTTGAATATGGTCGGGGAGGAGTCAGGTACGAAAACGCAACAAGCAGATCCCACCAATTTACATACTCCACCACGCTCCGCCAGAATGACATCTAGCACCATCCGGTTCTGAAGAGCCTCTAATCTAATAGTTTTCTGTTCTAGCGTCATATTGTAGAGTATATCAGTGGTCCGGTTGATGGTTCTCTCCAATACTATTGCTAGTCTCCTAATATCCTCAGAATTCATGATCTGTCCCCAAAATGGCACAAAGGATTTCACTACATCACCCATGACTTGTGAAGGAGTATCACTGTTCTCGTCCCGCCTTGGACGAGCCCTAGAGACCTCAGAGGTGGTAGCTACATATACCCCTGGTAGCAAGATACCCAAATAACAAGTACCCTTCAATCCCTATGTATCCAAGCATAAGCTTCATTCCCACAGATAAAATAAACTGGATTGCCTACGTACAAGGGTCTGTCCTCACTAGTCAAATTTGCATTATTGGTACAACCCTCAAAAGTACCCATCGACTGAGAACCATTCCTTTGTATGCAGAAGGGAACAGAGTTGGGGGTATGATTGATAGTATAGGAAGTAGGTGTAGCATCCCGGTTGCCTACTGGAGTCATCTTAAAAGAAATCAACGATTGAAAAGGTCTAGATAGTCTATTGGAAGGCCTAATAGAAGCAACTTTAAGCTTGCTCCTATTTGCAAAGAGGAAGCATCCCAGAGGCATCAGGACTCGCCTTTTGAACTCATTCAAATTAGTCCCCTTAAAGTTCCCTGAGATGCTATCATTCCAATGACCAAAGAATAACGCCCTTAGAGAGGCATAGCACGCAGTAGTTAGAGGCAAAGGATGAATATACCAGCCCAACCCTTTTTCCCCCCCTGTTGTGGCAAATGCGAACAGATCCAGCAATTAGTTCTATTCAAAATCGCATGAGTCACATTCATTATTAACAGAAGTGTATGATTGTGATAACTCTGTCTGTGTTGGGAATCCCTAGGAGATAGAGTGTGCAGATGCACGAAAGGTGTAGACATAGTGGGAACACTTTCAGTGGGTATAAACGTTTCAAGAGGACGCACCCCTTCAATGTGCCAAAACCCAAAAGCAATTACTACTGTCAGACCGGTTAACATAATTACAAGGAAACAGTACGTCCTCAAGGACCATGTATTTTTCTGTCCAATGTCTTTGTTGGCCACACAATTGATTGGTTGCTCCGTACGAGTAGACATAGCGACAGGCATTGTTCCTCGAAGATCTTTCCCAAAATAGTTTCCACTATAAACACTGTGGTCCGTTTGCTGGTGATCTCATGATCACATTATCTTGATTGAAGATAGCTTTTAATGGTCCCAGCCACTTTTGTTTCAGCACAAAAGTGGCAAAGGACGAGCTCAACAGTCGTTTGCTGTGGGCACAGCTGTGCTGTACAGTAAGTTTAGTGCCGTGGACGCATATCGTACCTTAAGACTCCAGGTACTGCGTGATCTGTGAACAGTGTGTAGTTGCTTTCTGATGGAAGTGGTGAAACAGAGGCAAAGTTGTTCAAGGGTGCAGAAAGATTAGAAGAAGAATTCAAAGACAAAGCAGCAGTCTCCCAAGCCCCGCGGGCTCAGGAAGAGTCTCTGAAATACCCTTGGTGTTGTTCAAGACCAATTGATCATCAGAAACAGAGCAAGCAGTTTTCTTCTTTTCTTCTCCGTCGTGTGGCAAAAGGAAAGGTATCCTCTCGATGTGTGTAGCGTGTATCCAATGTCGTTTTCCAGCTACTCGCACAGCAGTCTGTGTGGCCAACAGAACCTGGAATGGTCCTCTCCATCTTCGTGAGCACCCAGTCACTGGGTCGAATTCTGTGACCTGGCCCCTCGTATTTAACTGGGAGGGCTTCTTGCACCTGTTGATAAATCAAATACAAGTTTTGAGTTAACTGGTCACAGTATTCAGAAAGAAGCAAATGCTCTACATCCTTTAATCATTTTGTCTTGGGCAAGACATATTTGTAGTTGTTACAGCGCTCCATCTCAATGAAGTCGAAATGAATCACTTCGAAAGGCACAGAGGGGGGACCAAAACTACCCCTCTGTGTCGTCGTACCCTTCCCCACATTATGCTGTAAGCAAACCATACAATTCTGGACAAAAAGCTCAGCAGTTCTTGAGATGTTAACATTCACACAGACAGATTCTAACATTTTACAGATTTTCCTAGCACATATGTGAGTGAGACCATGGGCCATCATGATCATGGCGGTGACATATGCATCGGCTAACATCCATATTCCTTTTGAAATGTCCACCCAATACCCTTCCTCATCCAACTTTGCCAAACCCTCAGTCCAATGTTTAAGTTCTTCTAGAGTGGCATGAGCTTGAATATTCTTTATCGAATCAATCCCTTCATCTACTGTACAAGTGTTTGTGGCTTCCTTTGTAACATACATTTCTGAGTATAAATGAGTAGCAGTCTGTTTAGCTATCCTGTCAGCAAAAGCGTTCCGTTTCCCTTCATCATCTACTACTTTCTGATGTGCCGCACACTTCACGATTTCTAGTTGAGTAGGAAGTGCTTGTGCTGAGAGTAGCTGGACTATCATGGTGCAATGCTGGATTTTTGTTCCGTGTGAGGTCAAGAAACCTTGTTCTGCCCATAATCTACCGAAATTGTGAACCACCCCAAAGGCATACTGGCTATCAATAAATATGTTTACTCTAAGCCCTTCAGAAAGTTCACAAGCTCAAGTCAGTGCAATAATCTCTGCGGCCTGCCAGAATTATGCGAAATTCTCTTAGTTTCCATGATCGTGCTTAATGTAGTGATGGCATAAGCAGCAGTGGATGTACCATCCGGAAGTTTGAAGCAGGAGCCAACGCAAAACAGCTCCCCTTGTGGATCGTTCAGAGGTGTATCTTTTAAATCAATCTTGCCTTTAGTGTCTTGGTCTGTGGTATAAAGGCAGTCATGTGATGTTTCGTCACTGCAAGCAATACCTTGCGGAAGAGGTAATAATTCAGCCAGATTTAATACACAACACCTTTTAATTTGAATATGAGGTGCAAATAGGATAAGTTAATATCTTGTCAATCATGTGGAAGTAAGGTGTTGTGTTTGCGTTCTATTTAATAGAATGTCTACAGAGTGATGTACCAACACGGCTGAAGTATGGCCTAGGACCATACTCTCGCTCTGCATTACAGACCCAGCAGCAGCAGCGACAGTTCTCAAACATCTCGGTAAAGCGCATGCAACAGGATCAAGTGTGGAGGAAAAATAACCGCACAGTCTATTCTTCCCCCCATGATTCTGCGTTAACACAGCCAAAGCACATCTATCACGTTCATGCACATACAACTCGAAGGCCCTATCATAATTTGGTGTGCCCAAAACCGGTGCTGAACACAGCGCAGTCTTGAGCAGATCAAAAGCTTTCTGGTGTTTCAAGTTCCACGGTAGTGGCAAAGAAATGCCCTTCTTTGTCAATGCCAACGTTGGCTTGATCACTAGTGAGAAATTAGGGATCCACTGCCTACAGTAAAAAGCCATTCCTATCAAGGCTCTGACTTCCTTCTGTGTATTTGGGAAAGACATGCTAGAAATGCTCTTAATTCATTCAGGTGTCAATCTTCTTCCCTGCTTTGACAGGAGATAGCCTAAATAGGCGACCTCCTGTCGACAATACTGAAACTTTTTCAATGAAGCTTTATGCCCATGCTTTGCTAGATGAATAAGCAATAACACAGTGCCATCCTTGCAAGCACTTTCTGAGTCTGCAGCTAAGAGAAGGTCATCGACATATTGTAGCAATGTACAAGTAGAAGGCAACTCAAGTGTATCAAGCTGCTCTTTCAAAGCCCTACTATAAATGCTCCGACTCTCTGTGTACCCTTGTGGCGCACGGGTAAATGCAAACAAACGTCCCCCTAGGGTGAACACGAACAAATATCTACTATCCACGTGTATGGGAATGCTAAAGAAGGCATTCTTAAGGTCCACCACACTGAAAAGAGTAGCAGAAGCTGGAATCAACGTTAGTATCATCGTTACATCAGGCACAATTGGAAATTGTGAAGCAACGATCTTATTGATAGCGTGTAAATCGATAATGAAATGGAAAGGAATCACATTATCCCCTTTCTTATACACCGGTAAAATCAGGCTATTGCACAAACTTCCTGCAATTTCTTCAATTACTCCACGATGCACAAAGTCGGAAACTATACACTTCAAAGCTTGCTCACCCTCAACTGAAATCTTATATTGTGAAATCGTGGCAACTTTACTCCTGGTTTTCAAAACAATTTTAACAGGCTCAATTTGCAAAATACCAACATCATTGTCATCAATCGCCCATAAACACGCCAGAACTACATTAAATTCTGGCGGAAAAGGTTTAGTCAAAAACTGTGAGGCAGAAAATTGCTGTGGTGAAATCGTCAACCGCACTCCATCCGAAGAACAATTAATTACCGCATTTAATTCCTTCAACAGATTCAACCCCAACAAATTCTCTCCACAGTTCGTTGTCAGAAGAAATGGACATTGATCTGTAAATGGACCCAGTGAAATCAGTACCGGCAGAGAAACCGGACTAACCACTGGCGTACCAGAAAACCATACAGAAACATTATTTTACCCTGACAGTGGAATGTCTGGAACCTGTGAATGATCAATGGAACACTTCTGTGCTCCTGTGTCTATCAAAAATAGATACTTCCTATTCCCCACCATCATCTCAACATAGGGTCCTTTCTGATTAACGGAAATAGGCGTTGATTCCAGACCCTGCTTCGGGCTGTCCCAACGAAACAATATATCGTCAAAGACAAGATTTTCAGAAAGATAGGCAGTTTAAGGATTATCAAAAATATTTCTGCTATCTACACTAGGTTGCTGATTATCTTGCGAAAACCAGGACCCCCTACCCCAAGGCGGCCTCTGGATCATCTTCCCATGACACCATATGTGTTATTCAACCTCTGCTGGAGGATCGGGCATTGCGCTCGCCAATGACCCTCTTGTCTGCAATAGGCACATTGGCTTGCGTGTACAGGACCCATCAGCACATTACTTTGTGGAACGAACTGACCTTGAAACTGTGTACTTCCACCTCTAGGCCCTCTGACCATCTGTTGCAATAATACCTTAGTTTTAAGATCTCCCCTTTTCTTTTCAATCCTTTCTTTCTGCTGCACCTGTTGCAACATTAGCCGGAATCTCAACTTTAGGAGCAAATGTCGGAGGAACCTCTCTCATAGGTAACTGAGAAGTAGGCAACTTCAAACGTTTATTAATCAACCGAGCCAAATCGAGCGCTAAAGTGGTGGAAGTAGTACGAGACGCAAAAGCTCTCTTATAAATATTCATTAATTCTGCGTGACAACAAACCTTTTTCTTTGTACATTCATCCTGCAGGTATTCTACCATTACCTGTAACACTTTCCTCTGCATTTCTGGAGTATACTGACTATAAATATCATACACTTCTTGAGGAGATATCGACATATTTGAAATCCATCTAAGTGCAGCCCTTGTGCAAATTCACGTTTCTTCACTCGTTGATTTACAAATAGGAAGAAACCGCTTCTGCACGTAAATAGCATCCAAACTATCACCATCTATTTCATCATTCTGCAACCGTTCTAACTCCTTTCTGAAATCAAAAACCCTCTCGGTATGCTCATGTACTTTCTCTGCAGTATCCCTTGAATAAGCCAGATCCCTCAACCCTTGTGGGACATCTGTGTCCGTCAATCTATTCCACATTACAGCCAAATGTATCCCCATTCCTTCAATAAAGACATTTTGATCGGGAATACGTTCTAGATTAGAGAGTGTAGCTAAGACAGTAGATTGTTCACTTTTCTCTATTCATTGTCTAGCCCATGCATTCAAATCTCTCCTCTTCTCTTTGGAAACTGTGTTCCGAGTTACAACTTTTGATTCAACACTCGCTCCTTTATCAGCTACGAGTGGAGCAGAACCGTTTGGGAAAGAGAGAGTAGACAAATCCTGTACAACAGATAGTGGAGACACTATCACTGGCACCAAAGACGGATCTATCGGAACCGTAACAGTCGGTAAAGGTGGAGGTACAGGCAGAGGAACAACAACAGGAAGCGGAGCAATAACTGGTGGCAGAGGAGCAACAGGAAGATCAGGAATTGCTATGGGAGGAGGAACGACAACAGGAAGAGGTAAGACAGCAGGAAGAGGTACATACGAAGGTGGTGCAGTGGCACCAGGCCTACGTTCATTTAAGAGTTTATCAATTAGTTCATCTGAGGCATGAAAATCTTTAGATGGATATATTTTCTGTATACCAGGTTGAAAATCTCTATCCATGTTTCTAACAGACTCTGTTTTTGTTGATCATGCAATAATGCCTTTTCTGAGTTTGACATGTGACAACATGAAGGCTTCTCTTTACTCTTAAGTTCATGCATAGCTTCCTTTTTCCAATTTTGTATTACATCAAATGCTGCAGGTCTAGCTTTTTTCTTTAACAATATAGATTCTAAATATTCTATTCAGGCAATTGCAAAACTACCATTAATTGGCCACTGAAGTTCGGAAGCATGTCGAGTTTGTCTGTGCCAAATATCATTGAATACCATACTACCAATGGCGTACTTACAGTACATAGTACATGCCGGTGACCCCTCCTATGGTGCTAGATGGCCAAATTCCAAAGATTGTCTGTCTCTGCGGAATAACGCCCTGAACAGGCAGACAATTTCCCAGGCATGTCAGATTACTGGTGTTACCTGGCACTGATTGTGCTCGCGAGTACAATACAACAACCAAATATCAGGAGACTTTGGAATCAGGGCACGACTCACCTGATTCAAAGGACAAAGGGAGGTCCGATCAGATTACAAAGGACAACAAAGGACCCTCGTGGTTGGTGATTTCAGCAAAACTGCCCACCTCGATATATGGACCCTCGTCAAGATGCCGCCTCGGACCGCGAGCTCACCCTCCAGGGGTCGGATCGTGCAGTACTGTTGAGGTGTCGCGTCTCATCCAAACAGGGGCCCGCTTTTCTCACTGTCCGATCCTGGTCCGATAGCCAAGTCAACTCTTCAACAAGGTGGCATCAATCTTGAGGGTCCCTATTCGGGCGCCATCTGAAAGAACAAAGAAATATCGAGGCTGAGTACCACAAAGGAAATACACCAATCACGGCTAAAAAGATTCACAGATCTTTTATTACTGTACAGTTTACAAAGCAAAACAGATAGCTATCTGGCTCCCAACACCTCGCAGTGTGTACCAGCCGGCAAGGAAAGATGAGAGAGTACTGGACATCTAAACATTTGTGCTTTTATACAATTCATGTAATATTGTCCAGCCTCTCTTCACGCTAATAATTCGTGGTCTAGCATTCGTTCCTAGTTCAAGTACAGATTATACAATATTATGCAAAGGATTACATAAGTATTCATTTCCATAATGACACAATAGTGTTGTATGTTCTCGGATTCCGCGGTCAGACTTATACTAAATTCCTTTTCTATGCAGTTCAGCCAATGCATACACTCAAGGTTTGTTCTTCATTGTCCCCATTTTTATACAAGGATGAGGCTTGTGAGCGCAGACAACACTTAAACAACAGTTCATATGAAGCACAAGGTCTCATTGCTCAGTCTAAACAGTTGGCTCTCAGACAGCCTAAACATTAACAGAACTCAAAGGTCGGAAGGCTTGTTGCAAGTCAAAAACATAGTCCACCATTTTAGAACGAAGAACACACGAGTAGAAATCAAAATGGCGGATGAATCTTAAAATGTTAACCCAAACTTTCTTACGCGGTTTTTCGTGTAGCGCGACTAAACTTAGGCCAATATAAATACTAAGGAGGCACTATATAATTACCATTTAACAAATGATACCCAGAAGCCCTCTGCTGGATACAAAACAGGAATCCGAAGTAGCCAGGTGGCAGACTTGATGCCTGTCTATCAAGCCATCCTCACTGCAGTGCACCATCAACTCAAAGAACTGGTCATAATCACTGATTACGATTATGTTTGGAATGTGTTCGTGGAGCACCTGATTAACTGGAAGAATCGAGGCATGCTTTTTGCCAAGAACAAACCCTTAAAGCATGCTAAACTGATCTAGTCAAATTGATAATCTGGTGACCTCTAAAGAGATGCCCATCTATTGGAAGAAGATAAAAGGTCATTCCAAAAAAGAGGGGCCAGATAAGACTGGGAATGACCTGACTGACCAGCTGGCTAAAACCAGAGCTCTTCAGGGGGATTTTATAGAAATGGAAACCCTGCTTGGCGAAATACAAGTTGTTGCTGTCACCTGGTCACAAACACATGTCACCAGTGTATTCTTGACTGCCCAGTGGAGTAAAAATACCCCAGATGCAGATGTGATCACTGCACAGAAAGAAGACCAGATTATCGGAAAATTCTATTGACACATTGAAGACCCTGTGAGTTTCCCTCTAATAGATTCAGATTATGCCAGTGAAGAGTATTTCCAGGTATTGATGAAGTTTTCCAAGATGGTACTGAGAGCCCTATCTGGATGTGGCCAGTGGGTGGTACCTACCTATTCCAAAGCCTAATGTTGAACCACGCCCATGACATGGCCACTGCCTGTCATATG